>NC_048436.1:8856428-9463802 GCF_004353265.1 Vitis riparia
TTGGAAATTCAGGTATACAGGGGAGGTCCCTCATGCAAAAGCATAGCTCCGGTCACTTGGTTCAATTCCTCACATTAGAGAATTAACATAAAGTCAATTCTCTAACAGGTGCAGCATAAATGCATCCCTCAATTGGATTTTAGCTTTAATTCTCTCACTGATGCAACTTGCAATGGTTTGAGCCTCTCACTAGCCTTTACCATTCAAGGTGATCTTTAACCTTGGATTACCCGTCAAAAGCTCGCAAGAGGTAACTAATGGATGTCTCCTAAGAGTCCAAAAGCTTACCAAGTGTTGGCTATTCTAGAAAATCCTACCTTCAAGTCACCTACCAGAGGCTCCCAAGGGGTAAACTAGTGCATCTCCATGGTTAGAGATCACTTGCCTTACCAAGTGTTGGCCCAGGTGACTCCAAGGTGTTTTAAGTTAACTAAAAAAATTAGAAACCATTCACGGGACACACTTACTCTTCATTCATAGCTGAAACCACAAAGCTTCTGATTGATGCACTTGGAACCTTTCCCGGCAACCTTAACTCCAAGGAACTAAAAAGTTTAGTTACTCATTCTCTGGGGAAAGCTCCTCAGAGAGTGCATAACTTAGTAAAATAAGTAAAAACACAATCAAAGAGAGAAGGTAAGGTAGAAAAGAGATAAAGCTCTGTGTATTTCTTTCTTTGAAACTTTACAAAAGGTTCATCACTCTAACACCCTCAGAACAGGCTCCTCGGGCTCCCTTTATACCAAAATCACATAATCACTATTACATTGATATTTTAACCAAATTCCTAACTTAAAAACTAAGGAATCCTATCATTGGTGACTTACAAGGAGAATTTGGGCATTTAGGCAACAAAAATCTAATGAAAAATATCTCCAAGTGTCGGTTACAAATATCAGGAAGCACTCAGGACCACTTCGCAGGTGAAAAGTGAGGTCTGCGAAATTTCGCAGGTGCACAAGAAGAGCTGCGAAATTTCTTCATAGCATCCTGCTGATTCAACACCTTTGCAAAGTGGACTTCCATCTTGTGGTGTTTGGCTTCCATCGCGGCGTGAAGCTTCAGGGGAGTTCCATAGCACTATGCAAAAGTGTTGCGAAATATCTTGCAACAAAGGGCTGATTTCGCAACACTTTTCTGAAGTCTTCCTTCAGCTTGGAGCAGTTGTCTTCCAAAGGCTGTAACTTCCTCATTTCAAATCCAAATTGCATACGGTTTGAGGCATTGGATTGTTGACTTCCTAAGCTTTCAAATGACATATTGTATGCATGAATTGGACATCATGAAGTGCTCCAAAAATAGCTGCAGTGACTGTCATCAAGAATGCTCCATGGCTGATTTCTCTTTGCTTCCCCTTTGCATTCCAGACTTTGCTTATGGCAAAAGTGCTTCAAGGCTTCGATTCTTCATTCCTCTAAGCTTCCCATTGCTTGCCAAGGATTCCATATAACTCTCCTCAATCTCCTAATGCTTTGGTGATCAAAATTCTAACAAAAAACACCAAAACTTACACATTTTGATTAGAATTGATTGAAAAGGGCCTTAACATGCTAATTGGGTTAAAAGGCACTAACTACTACTCAAAAGTGTTTAAAAGGATTAATTAGAGGCTATCAAATAGCACTTTTTGAGTAGTAATCAACAATCTCCCCCTTTTTTATGATGACAAACATTGGTTATCTAGGAGAAGAAGAATCTCCATCTCAAACCAATCATGAAACAATCAATCAAAATTTATGAAGTTAAAACCAAGATAATCAAGACATGCTACAGAGAATGAATTTTCAATAAGAAACAATGTAAGTCATGAAACATATATGTAAGTCAAATGTACATGAAACATATAAGCCTATCATATATATGATCCAAACAAATGATATGACAATGATATGCATGTAAGTCTCCTAAATCTTAAATATCTCCCCTTTTTGGCAACATAAAAAATGAACAAAAGGGGTCTCTACAAAATCAAGGTTGAGTAGGTGGAGGTGGAAACACAAAGCGTAGGTAAGTCATCATCTCCTCATGCTAACTCTCCAAGCGATCCTCAATGCTCTCAATCCTCTGCTGGAGATGCTTAAACTATGAGGTGAAGGTAGCCTGATGTTGATCCATGCGATCCTCAATATGCTCAAATCAAGAGGTGAAGTTAGCCTGATACTGATCCATGGAGTAGAATCGACTATCACTGACTACAGCAAGCTCCTCCATGCGAGTGCCTAGAAAGCTAATCTGAGCAGATAGATCCATCCAAGGAGAATGGTCAGGAGCATGAGGTGCCTAATGAGGTGGTATCTCTATGTGAGAAGGCTTAGTGAATGATGGCTGAGAAGATGGTCCCGTTGTATAAGTCAACTCAGACATCATTGACTTAGAGAATGTGGCCTCAAACCGAACAACCTCTAACTGGAGTAAAGGAATGTCAAGCTCAGGTTCTCTCTGCTAATAGCCACTCTGAGGGTCTACTCCACCCTCCATCTCTCGTATCTCGACCTCCTCCTCAACTCCGGGATACACTTGTGCCTATCCCCGAGCCTGTGCAGGTTCTCTGCTCTCCTAACCTAAGAATTATCAGGGGCCTTCTCAAATTTCATCCGCCCCATCGACTAATCATCATATGTGTCATAAACGCTGGGGGCCTCAAATCTGTCTCTCTACTCAAATCAACACTAGCATCCTTGAACACTCTGGTGAGGAAGCAGCATAGGGGATTACATGTGTCATGCTCTCGCAACATGAGATCATGTGCATCATCATTAAGTACCCCAAGTGGATCTGTCTCCCAATCAAAACGAAGTCAATAAGGAATACCTCATAGTAAGAGACCTTGTCTCGATGTCCACCTCGTGGTAGAAAGATGGAGCATATCATGTGGTGTAGTACTCTGCTGATCACGGTCAAGTTGTGGGCCGATGGTTTGTCCATCCCCTAGGCGTTTGCAAGTCCGCAGATCATCTGAATGGCCTCTCTAGGCTCAAATCCCGACACAATGGGCCAAATCTTGGACTCATAAAACCTGAGTCCAACCGAAGCAATATCGAAAATGGGACAGATACTCTTCGGGTCCAAACAGATCTCGACTCCTCTAATAGTGGAAATAATCGGGCCACTAATGCCATAAGTCGCCCTCAAATAAAATGTTTGCACCAAAGTCAGGAAAATCGACTCAGAAACAATCACCACGGGCAGTCAACCTATCCTATTGAAAAGACCCTCAAACCCGAAATGCTGGAGTTTGGAGAAATTGATATTTCTCCTTGGAACTACTTTCTTATTAATAAAGTGCTATTTGTACCACTGATAATCCTCCACGGAGCTAAATAAGGCGGTGTCAAACCTCGCCTTTCGGTGAGCCTCCGACTGAAAAGGCTGAAATGGTTTAGTTGGGCACTTGCCCTATGCCATAAAGGCAACCGACTCTTTCCTAGTAGCCATGAAAAAGACCGAAACAATGGAAAAGGGGTTGATAGAGAGAGAAATAATACAATCGAAACCCTAGGTATGCGAAAATGGAGAAGAAACCGACTATGACGCATGGGAGGAAGATAATACGGTCCAAAACTGAAACCCTAGCCTCCATTCTTCCCATAAATCCATTCCAAAGCCTTCAATCGGTCCAAACCTTGATCAAAATAGTCTCTAGAAGCCAAAAATTAGAAAAACCTTAAATAAATGAAGGAAAATAGTGGAGAAACTGAAGCACAGGAGTCACTTAAAAACCCCAATCCCGACGAACTGGTCGATCACCTTGTCAATGTGGTCAATTTGGTCAACGTTTTGACTTTTCAAAATTTTTGTGTATTTTCTCGTTTTTTGATCCTCCTCATGCCCTTTTCAGTTGAAATCCTCAATTTTTGATGCCCAATGCCAAGGGAATTTTTATTTTTGGTCAAAATTTGACCATTTATCTAAGTATATGTCTATATGAGGCATATGACATGAAATTCATGCAATCAGAAGGTATATTCATCAAGAATTCATTAAGCAATCATTAGATCATAAAGAAATCACCCCTAGTTGTCTTCTAATATCAACAAATTGTTCTTCACTTGGAGGTTTTGTAAAAATATCGGCAAGTTGATATTTTGTGCTTACAAATTCAAGTGTTATGTCACCCTTTTATGCATGGTCTCTAAGAAAATGATGTCTAATCTCTATATGCTTAGTCCTAGAGTGTTGCACGAGATTTTTTGATATACTTATGGCACTAGTATCATCATATTTAATAGGAACATGCTCAAAAGATAAATCAAAATCACTAAGTGTTTGTTTCATCCAAAGAATTTGTGCACAACATAAACTGACTACTATGTATTTGGCTTCCACCGTTGACAAAGCTACCGAATTTTTCTTTTTACTTGCCATAAAACAAGTTAGTGTCCTAAGAATGGCAAGTGCCACTAGTGTTTTTTCTTTCAACCCTACAACCGACAAAATTGGCATTCGAAAATCCAATTAATTCAAAGTTATCATCCTTAGGATTCCATAAGCCTATGTCCATTGTCCCATTTAAATATCTAAGAATTTTTTTTACGGCACTTAAGTGAGGTTCTTTAGGACAAGATTGAAATCTAGCACACAAGCATACACTACACATAATGTCAGGTCTACTAGCAGTCAAATATAGCAAAGAACCTATCATGCCTTTATACATAGTAGATTCAATGGATTTACCTTTCTCATCCTTATAAAGCTTAATGGATGAGCTCATTGGAGTCTTTATTGTTTTGGCTTCTTCCATGTCGAACCTTTTGAGAAGATCTCTTATATATTTTGCTTGATTGATGAAGGTTCCTTCCTTTAGTTGCTTGATTTGAAGTCCTATGAAGAAGTTGAGTTCTCCCATCATGCTCATTTCAAACTCACTATGCATGCACTTAGAAAATTCTTCACAAAGAGAGACATTAGTAGCACCAAAAATGATATCATCAACATATATTTGAACTAAGAGCATATCATTTTCTTTGGTTTTTATGAAAAGAGTTGTGTCGATTTTTCCCATTTTAAAACTCTTTTTCAAAAGAAATTTACTCAATCTTTCATACCATGCTCTAGGTGCTTGTTTCAAACCATAAAGTGTCTTATTAAGTTTAAAAATATGGTTAGGAAAGTTAAAACTTTGAAAACTTGGTGGTTGTTCAACATATACTTCTTCATTTATAAAACCATTTAAAAAAAATACTTTTCACATCCATTTGATATAAAACAAAGTCTTTAAAATATGCAAAGGCAAGTAGCATTCTAATTGCTTCCAACCTAGCTACAGGGGCAAAGGTTTCTTCATAATTTATCCCTTCTTCTTTATTAAAACCTTGGGCTACCAATCTTGCTTTATTAATAACTATTATGCCATTTTCATCCATTTATTTCTAAAGACCCATCTAGTTCCAATAACACTTTGATTTGAGGGTCTTGGTACTAATTCCCATATTTCACTTCTTTCAAATTGATTTAACTCTTCTTACATAACAAACATCCAATTTTCATCATCTAAAGCATCATTTATATTTTTAGGTTCAATTTGAGAGATAAAAGCTAGATTATTGTAAATGTTTCTAAGAGGGGATCTAGTTCTTACCCCACTAGATGAATTACCTATAATTTGATCTTGTGGGTGATTGATGACAAACTTTCAATCTTTAGGAAGGTCTTGGCTTGATTTGCCTTGCACTTGTTGAGGAGGGGGTAGTGTCAATGGTGATTCTTCTTTCTTGGGATCCTCTCCAATTTCTTCTTGTTGCCTTCTATCTTCAATTTGCAATCTTCCCATGGAGGTCTCCAAACCTAAATCATCATCAAAACTCTCTCTTTCTTGGAGAGAATTGTTAAATTCATAAAAAATAACATGGATAGACTCCTCTACAACCATGGTTCTTTTGTTAAAAACTCAAAAAGCTTTACTTGAAGTTAAGTAACCAAGGAAAATTCCAACATCCAATTTTGCATCAAAGTTTCCAAGATTGTATTTGGTGTTTAATATAAAGCATTTGCACCCAAAGACTTTGAAATAGCTAATGTTGGGTTTCTTATTTTTCCAAAGCTCATAAGGAGTTTTCTTAAAAATGGGCCTCAATAATATTCTATTTAAAATATAGCAAGAAGTGTTAACTGTTTTGGCCCAAAAATATTTTGGTAAATTGTTTTCATTTAGCATGGTTCTTGCCATTTCTTGAAGAGTTCTATTTTTCCTTTCAACTACCCCATTTTGTTGAGGAGTACTAGGAGCCGAAAAATTGTGGTTAATTCCATGGTCATTGCAATATTCTTCAAAATCAATATTTTCAAATTCTCTCCCATGATCACTTCTTATTCAAGTAATCACAAAACATTTTTCATTTTGAACCTTATTGCTAAACTTTGAAAACTCATAAGAGGCTTCATTTTTTGGACCTAAAAACAAGACCTATGTGTATCTACAGAAGTCATCCACAATAACATATGCATAAGATTTTCCTCCAAGACTTGGTGTCCTAGAGGGACCAAATAAATCCATATGCAATAACTCAAGTGGTTTGGATGTGGAAATGAAGTTTTTTGTTTTTGAAAGAGTTTTTTATTTGCTTTCCCACTTGACAAGCTTTACAAACTTTGTCTTTTTAAAAATTTATTTTGGAAAGGCCTCTAACAATTTCATCTTTGTCGAGTTAGGAAATGAGGTCCATGTTAGCATGTCCCAACCTCCTATGTCACAACCAACTTTGATCATGCATGCTTGAAAAGCATCTATCATGGTCATCATAATTTGAAATATTTATAGCATAAACATTATAACATCTATGTCCCATAAAGATGGTTTTATCATTTTGAGTATCTTTTATGATGCAATGAGATGCTTCAAAATCACTTTAAAACCTTTGTCACAAAATTGACTAATGCTTAAAAGGTTATATTTTAAACCATCTACTAATAAAACACTTTCAATAAGAGATGATGTGTCGTTACCAATGTTGCCTTGACCAACGATTCTTCCTTTTCAGTTGTCTCTAAAGGTAACATATCCTCCATTTTTCTTTATAAGGAAAGCAAACTTGGATTCATCTCTGATCATGTGTCTTGAGCATCCACTATCCAAGAACCACTTATCCTTCTTTGAAACCTACAATATAAAACTCAAGTTGATTTAGGTACCCATATCTTTTCAGGTCCTTGAGGGTTAGTGACCTTGGATTTTTCAATCCAAACCTTTTTAGCTTTTGCATTTGAATTCTTTTGAGAACCATTTCTTAAATGACATGTACTACTAATGTGTCTTCTTCTTCAACAAAAGTTGCAAGTAATGGAAGGACTTGCACTTGTGGATTCTTTTATGAAATATTTTTTTAAATACTTTTGATTTTTTGAAGATTTGAATTCTAGCCCTTGTTTGTCAAAAACACACTTTTGGCTAACTAGAATCATTTCAAAATATTTTTGTCCACAAGAAAATATTGAAATAGAGGAGGTCAACCATTCATTTTTCTTTCTCAAAATCTCATTTTCTTTTTCAAGATGAGTTTTAGAAATTTCAACATTTGAAACTTTTTATTTTACTTCTCCAAGTTCTTTTTTAAGTTGTTGAATTTTCCTTTTAAGATAAATATTTTCCAAACTAAGTTTTTCAAAATCCTTATACAATTCTTCAAAAATATCATGTATCTCTTCATCACTAAGATTAGATTTTACCTCATCAAGTTCATCTATTACCATAAAGCACATGTTTGCCACTTCTTTTTCATTTTCTTCCTCGGAGGATTCTTCACTGTCACTCCAAGTGGTCATCATTGCCTTCTTCTTTCTTCTTTTAGCTTCACTTTTGTAGAGAGGACAATCATATTTAATATGTCCCGGTTTCTTGCATTTGAAACACACCAAATCTCTTTTCTCTTCTCATTTCTCCTTGTCACCATGAGACGAAGATTCTTTTTTAGCAAGGTCTCTTCTAGAAGTGAACCTCCTTCCTTTAAACCTTTCACCCTTTATGAATTTGTTGAACTTTCTTGTGATGAGGGCTAAATATTCATCTTCTTCACTTTGTTTTTCTTTTTCAACTTTTTCATCTTCTTCCTTAGTTGTAGCTTTGAGAACAATGCTCTTCTTCTTTTTGTCTTCACTTTTTTGTTGTTTCTTTACCAAATTGATCTCATATGTCATTAATGACCCTATGAGCCCCTCCATAGGTAGCTTGGTCAAGTCTTTGGCTTCTTGAATTACGGTGAGCTTTGTATGCCACTTTGATGGAAGTGACCTCAAGATTTTCATCACATTTTTGGATTCCTTGTAGGCCTTTCCCAATGTTTCAAGACCATTGACAATGTTGGTGAACCTAGTGATCATCTCAACAATAGTCTCATTTTCTTTCATAAAAAACAATTCATAGCTATGAAAAAGTAAATTGATTTTTGACTCTTTCACTTGATTTGTTCCTTCATGGGTTATTTCAAGCAATCTTCAAATTTCTTTAGCCGATTTGCATTGACATATTCTATTATATTCATTTCTATCCATAGAGCATTGCAAAGTATAAACGGTCTTAGCATTTAATTGAAAATTTCTTATATCACGCTCATCTCATTCTTGCTTGAGTTTTGAAACCATGACTCCATCAACTAGTTTTGAAAGAAAGATTGGTCATCTTTAATGACATCCCATACATCTAAATCAATTGATTGTAAAAACCAAGTCATTTTATTTTTCCAATAGGGATAATCGATTCCCATAAAAAATTGAGGACTATTTTTTGCAAAACTTTCAATGTGAGATGAGCTTGATGGAATAGTCATTTCCTCTTAGACGATTAAGTCTTAAACAAGAAGCCTAACTCTAATACCAATTGAGAAAATAAAGGTTAATCTTAAATGAGAAAAATACCTAAGAGATGGATGAATTGGGTTTTAAAAAAAAAAAAATCTTTTTAAACACAATAAATTTAAGCACAAGAAAAGAAAATAAAGAGAGATATGGTTAGAGAAATCAAACTCAGATTTTATAGTGGTTCGGCACTTCCTTACCTACATCCATTCTCCTCAAGTTCCTAATTGAGTGAGGGTTCCACTAACTTAAAGCTTCAACCAAGCCTCTAATCTCCTTTACACTTGGATTCTAGCTTCAATGGGCTCTTACACAATCTCTTTAACATTCAACTCACTTGAAGGCTTTAACGCTTAATTAACAAGAAAGAATCTCTCAACCTAGCTCAACAATAGCTTAAATATAATTTAAGGCTAGGATGAATCACAAAAGTGCACTAAAGGATATGCAAGTGAAGATTTAATGCACCAAGAAAGAAATAAGAGCTAAGGCAAGAACAAGTGGGTAGAAAAATAAATACAAGTGTTCTCTTGTTCATAAATGAAGTGGAGTTCTTTATTTATAGGTTTCTAACCTCGAGAGCCAAGAAAAACAAAAAGCAGCCTCAACCAGTCGAGTTGGGGGTCAACCGATTCACAAGCCGTTGGAGTATTTAATGTTTTGGCAGGTTACCATTGTTTCGACCGGACCTTAATCGGAGGTCGACCGGGAAGGAAATTACCTCGACCAGGAAGGGAAGACTACTAGAATAGAGAGAGTGTTTTTTGCCCTCCTCGATCGGACCTCAACCAGACAAAGGGAACCGGTCGACCAGTACCCTAGCTAGTTGGCCAGTGTCTCGACCGGTTCACCATTTTGGGCTCAAAAACCTATCTTTTATATTATTTTCTCTTCTCACACTTAGGCAAGGTCTTTAGGTAAATTAATACACCAATTTTGAAAAGTTTTACCTAAGGTACATTTGATAAAACTCAGGTTTTAATGAAACTGTAACTTTTAAGAATAAACTGAGCTTTTCAAAGATGCATGAAATGATATGTAAAACCTAAGTACACCCATGCATTCATCTTACATTTGTTTTCTATGATTAATGGTCTTCCAAACGTCTTGATCTTGCATCCATTAAGTCCTTTGATGAATTTCCAAATTAATACCTGAGATTATTTACAATTCAAACCAATTAGTAACTTAACCATGGTTTGTTATCATCAAAACTTGATTAGGAGAACCCTTGAGCTAACACACTACATGTAGATTCCCCATAAACTAATGTCTATAATTTAACACAGTAGTGTTATCAATCTATCAAAATGTCTTCTCCAATCCTTGAGATATAGATCCACCTATTATGTGATTAATTGACATACTCTAACCCTAGAAGCACATGTCAAATTCCACTGAAGGAATTATTATGGTCATAATCTTCATGATCACGTCTCTTTAGATCACCTCATAAGACACACTATCTCAATATCATGAGATATCATGGTTTCTTTATCGAGAATACATGTTGTTACTAACCTCCATCAACAGTGACTCAATTTGTATGGATATATGATTATATTAGGGTCAAAGCCTTCTATTGACTTCAACACAAGCTTGATATCTTCTTAAGGTTAAGAGTTCATCAAGTATAACAACTTGGTGAATCATGACAATTGATAGCCTTCTTATATCATGGTTCACCATATGTCCTATTCAATGTGGAATTGTAAACACTAATGCACTCACCATGAGAAAACAATTTCAACGATCAAGATACGTCATTCCTCCAATTGGGAGGTAGTGCACTACAGTCTCTACTAGATTGCTCAAATCCATGAACCGATTAATTATGAACTACTATCATTTTGTAAGAAGCTCAAGACTGGTATCTTTTGTGTAACTCTTAATGCATCTAAGTCATGTACGATGCAATTGATATGGACAAGAATGTTGAAATAACTAATTAATGCATATGGGATGATAAAAGAAGCCAAAAAACATAAATAAATAAATATATTAACCAGTCAACCATTTGCTGCAGCATGTCATTCTTTTTAAGGCTCTATCCCAACAACTTGGTTCCTAATTGATTAATTAACATAAATAAATAAATATATTAATGAGTCAACCATTTGTTGCAGCATATCATGCTTTTTAAGGCTCTATCCCAACAACTTGGCTCCTAATTGATTAATTAACCCTATGAAGCTCCAAGTAATTAATTAACCCATTCTAGAGAGACCATTCACAAGTTTTTGTGCAACCTTGCGCCACTACAAGAAAAAAGGCTTTCATTGACAGTTTTTCACCATCAAAGTAGGGTATATCTGTCAAGGTATGTTACTATTCATATATGTCATCTATGCCAGTGTCAAGAAAAGTTTAAATCTACCTTGACATTTAAATATATCAAGATTGTTTCTATTTCTAGTAATTATGGAATCTTTGTTAGTATGACATATGTCAATGTTTCTTTCACTTTTGTCACGGTTGGATTCAACATATGTCAAGATTCTTTGATCTTATGTTAATGTTAACTTGCTTTTCTATCAAGGTTGCTGCAACAAATGTTAAGGATAAGTATAATATGTCAAGGTTTCTCGCTATTGCAGATGTCAATGTTGGGCATTAGCCATTTGTCAAGGTTGCCTATGAAAAATTTAAAAGTATTTTATTATAATTTTTAGTTTTTAATGGAAAATGAACCTATTACCATATTTGGTACTATTTAATTATTATAATAATAATTAAGTCCTAAAACCATACAAATAAACTATTACTCAAGGAAAAAATTATTATATATACATTTGAATAATAAAAACACAATGGAATAAATATTTTTCTAGTTACTCTCTATTTTCTATATACAAAAAAAAAAAATTAATTACAAACATTCAATTAAGATACTATACAAACTTAAATTAAAAAGTACAATACTATCTTCGTAAGATGGTCTCTAATTCTTCATCATATTCTTCTTCTTTTTGCTATATTTCTTGGATACCTAATAGGATAGACACAACATTAATAGAAAAGTAACAAGTATCAAAATAGACATTTTCGAATTATAAGGTACTTTCAATTACAAGAATACATCAAACATATAATCAATTAGTAGATACCATATCTCTAGCATTAATCTTCAAGCACTGCCCTCTAAAAAGTCCCCAAAATTGCCAACACCTCTATCTCAAACCTATGATAGAAAAAACAAACCATGTTAACAAAAAGAAAACTCAAATTGAGAAATTAGATATCTAACTACAATTAAATATTTTTAAGAATGAATTCTAAGTTTAATTATTGTGCTTTTATATTATGGACCTAAATAGCTATAAAAATATACTTCTTTTTAGTTTCTAAAAGGAATGCAAAAAGGAAAAGAGCAAAAGAAAGTTCCAAATATATCTTTCATGTTATTTTGGCTTTTAAATAGATAAAAACTCACATTATCCAAGAAATAATTGAAATTTAAGTTGAGCAAAATTTTTAATTATCTCAATCATAAATAATAAAATATCTAAATTCAAATTCATAGAAATCATACTCACTATTAATTTCATTCACCAAATGCATCTAAACTTAAGAAAATAAAAAATCAAGGATATTCTCCTTCAATTTTTCACAAGCAGCACCAACATGGGAAAACTGGCTTCTCCTTATAATCAAACTTCCCTGTGGCTAACATCATTTCCCCCACCCCAAACTACATCCCAAGCTTGTAGAGCCAATTGTATTCACCAATTTTATCAAGAAGGTTGCATCCCAAGCTTGCAGATTCAATAATGTTCATCAGTTTAATTAATAAAACCTTGTGGATATAAAACACTCTTATTTTATTAACAACATTTATACTAGGGAATATTTTTTATATTGTCACACAATAAAGAAAATATCAAAGATAACAGGAAAATTCAGAGAAGTGGACAATTATCTCATGACAAACACTGAAATAATTTCCATATTACACAACTAATATGCATCACCAGTTGAAAATAATAAAAAGCAAACATTCACCAATATGGTTACTGACACACTCAGCAGCTAACTAGAAAGTAGGGAAATTAGATAGAAAACAACAAAAAATAAATTAATGAGGGAATTTTATACTACAGACTAAATGAAATTCATTTATACAACCACGTATTGTTGGCAGTCTAACATTGAACAAGCAAGGATTTTCACCTATAGAAGCCTATTTGGCACAGTTATAACTTCTAATGAAGTATTAATCAGTAAAAAAAAAAAAATCTGTATGGTGAAGAGGTTTCTATTTAACATGCAAAAAAGTTAAATTGTAAAACCTATCCATTAAGCTCTTCAGCAGAAGTATATCACCTTTTTAGGTCTCAAAACTTTGTAAAATTCTACCTTGAAGTACATTATCCAGCTAACCTATGAGACTCACTAACAGTCAAATAGGTTTTTTCAAATAAACTCCCTCTTGCGTAAAACAATTAAAAAATTTATTTATTTTTGGAAAAAACAACAGCAGCAGGTCAAACAGCCTTTCACAATCAGAAAGAGCATGGAGTGGGCCTTTTGTTTACATTCTATTAATAAGTCACATGGAAAACCACAAGGATTATAATTTCCTTATAATTCCTCTACCACTCTAAACACGCATCAACACCATAGGCAGGAGATGGAAACACATTTGTGAAGACAGAGGTTAACGCAACCAACATCATCACTGACACGGGAAATGGAAAATACTGTCAGCAAACCTATTACCAATTCTTCACAATGATGACAATTCGCATCATGCATGTTGACAATTCGCACCATGCATGCTGACATGTTCACCCATTGCTCTGACATGTTAGCCACAAGGTGTTGTCGTGGCAACATCCAAGTCATCTAGTACATGGGCTCATAATAAGATTATAACATTTTCCTTTCGCAGTGTATATCTCAACCAAGAAGTACAAGTCAAAATAATCCTAACCCTCCAATTGTTTATTGAGAATCAAAGGAACAAACAAAAGAATGAAAATTTGAATCCTTCTTTTTACATTGTTGTTTCAGTTTCCAGTAGAAAAAAGAAAATAAAATAAAAAAAAAGTCCTATAATTCCTAGTATAGTCTAAGTTTCGTTTAGGCCAATGAAAAATAATTCAAAATTTCACTCTTATTTACTCAAAATGCCTCAGCAGCCAAACAAATCCTAATTTCAACCAAGATTCTCGTTAATCAAACAATCGATTACCAAGAAATATGACATACACTACAATTTGAAAAAAAAAATCCAAAATTGATTGAAACAAAAAGAGTGAGCTTATGATTATTTTCTATGCAATTTTTTTAATCTCATTCTCCCTCAGTTTTTCTCGACAACCAAACAGATTCAAAAAAGCATTCTAAAAAGATCCAGAGTCACCAAACCACTAAATTCAATGAAAAAGACAAAATGAAGCTATGATGAGTTTATGCTTTAATTCCTCCTCTTTTTCCTTCCAATTTTTCTCAGCAACCAAGCGGATCGACAAAAGCAAATTAAAGAAAAGACCAACAATCGAAAGAGATAGAGGATTACTGGGCTTCTGGGGAACGCCATTATCCCATTTGGAAATGGAGAAATGGACCTTCTCACGAGTGAGGGCTTCGTATTTGAATGGCTCCTTGAGGCAGTTCCTCACCAAATTCGCGCAGATGTTCGAGTAGGATATGTACGTCATCCCCCTTGCTTTCTAGAACGACACCGCCGTACCTAATCCCACTACCTACGCCATTGATTTTCTTTCTTTCATTCTCTCTCTCTGATCTTCGCCTTCTTCACCGAGGAAATTCGAAGTCAATGAAACCCTAACCCTAATATAAGCTAGGATTTGGATATTCGCTTGGACTGGGTTTGAATATATCAAAATGGGTTGAGCTTAATTATGGTCCAGATATTGTATTTTCCTTAATTTGATTATATCTAGAAAATTAGTTTACAAAATAATACCATTACAGTATTAATTAAAATATTATAGATTTTGTAACGACTATCCCCCTATGTAGACACAATGTCATGTCCACCGGATTACGAGAAAACACTTTGAGTCCACTTGACAATGCTTTTAAAAAATGTTTCTAACATAAAAGACGTTTTGAAGAAAAATCAAGTATTTGATAAAATTTCAAAAATAAATTTAAAATTTTGAAAATCACTAATAGTGCATCCCAAAGAAGCATTTTATAGGTGATTATCCTAAAAAACACTTTCATTAAAAGCACTTAAAATAGGAATATCATCGAACACACTCCTTTTTTATTTATGTTTAGACTTTAGAATTTTTTAAATCATTTCTAAAATTATAGAAATAATAATATGTAATTCTTAAAAAAAAAAATTATACTTTTATTGATCATTATCAAAAACACTATCAAAATGCTTTTTTTTTTTTTTTTAGCTAATATCTACAAACCAACTAATTTTCCTTAAAAAGTATTTATAATGGAAGGGTTATTATTAAAAACACTAAAATCAATCACAAATGGACTCTAAATCTATTATAATATGTAGTCACAAAGTTACATATCTTATTGTCTACTTTGCTAATTTCAACTCAACATATATAATTAAATAGCTTCCCGAATTGAGTCTATTGAGTTTTATTTTTTTTTTTAAAATCACGATTGGAGCAATGAATCTCAATTGAGTCTATTCGAACGTCTTATTATAATATCCAATTTTTTCTTTTCTATTTTTTCACTAAGATTAAATCCCCTATGTCACCTTCACACTTTCTTTTTATAAAATCTTTTCCTTGTCGTTCAACAACACAAAATATTTCCTAATTGAAATGAATGGTAAGGATGAGATTATAAAATAAACGATCCAGATTTCACCAACATTAATATTGTCACACCAAAATTTAAATTCTTATTATATCATAGTCAACTTTATGAGAATCAATTTATGGAATATATTTATAACTTGTATAATGCCAATATACTATAATTAATTTTATTCTTTCCTAATATCTAAATTTGTATGAGTTAACTTAAAAAGTAAAATTTTGAAACCTAATATTATGCCCATCAATTTATAAATTAAAATTTCAATTATCGTAATTTTCAAGTTCACATAAATTAATTAATTATTTTTAAATTAAATACAAGTTAATTACTAATTTAACAATAATGAAAAATAGTTTATATTAATACAAACTCAAAAAAAAAAATATTCATTATCATCAACGAATAAAAAAATAGTTTATTAAGATTGATTTTATTTATATCAGTTATTAAAAATTTTGAAACCTAATGTAGCAAATTTTATTTCACTAAAATTAGTGAATAAAAAATTATTTATAAAAATTTATTTCACTGTTATTGGTATAGACTACAAAATGATTTAATCAATTTGATAAATAAAAAATGAAAATTGATATTAGCATTATTAAAATAATTTATTAAATAAACATTGACTTCCTTAATCAAAATAGATTGTTCTCACCTCAATTTATAATACTTAGTAAGTAAATTAGATCTACACATATCAAACAAATTGTTGTCATTATTGTTTTTATTTAAGTACCTTGACATATGAACATATTAACTATACATTGACTTATAAATTATCTATCAAGATTCTATTATATAAGTCATGAAAGAATTCAACAAATTTTATATATGTCATTATTGGTTTAAACAAGTTGTATATGTCATTATTGTTCATTTAAATAGACAATATTGACATATATCACCTTAAGTCAAGACAATATAGGTCAACAATGACCTGTTTTCTTATAGTCATGCATTTTTACTAGAATGCCCTTATGCAACATGTGAATAAAGAATTCAACTAACCCTAATAGAATGTGTTATTAATGAATATGAGCTTGAGTGATGAACATTAAGACCTAGAAAATATTGAGTGCCTCATAATCTAATTTTAAAGTTAACTCACCATCCCACTACAGAGAGTCAACTCCACTTCAATATCCTATGAATATTACAACAAGATACAAAAACTCAGGTCTATGACTTATTATCCACTATATGTAAACTCCTTATGAACTAGTACTCATAATCTAATGAGGTATGTGCTATTTATTGGTATTGAGCCCCTAAAAGCAAGACATGATGAAACAAAGTTAGACTTAACTATCCATTTGCTATCCTTTTGATGTATTTGACATTGATTGAGCATTTAGTCCATGTCTCTTACATTGTACATGACTCGAGTTCATTAGGAGTTGCACAGGAGATACAAGTCATGGGTTTCTTGTAAGTAGATAAGTTGTCCACAATTGGTTCATAGATTTGGACAATCCAGTAGAGACTCTAGTGCACCACCTCTTAATTGGAGGAATGACTTATCTTAACTATCGGGACGTGTTTCCTATGGTGAATGTACTAGTGTATGTGATGCAAACTGAACATGATCTACGATGAATCATGATTCAAGGCTATTAATTATCATGATTAACCAAGCTACTATATTGCATGGACTCTTAACCTTGAGAGGATATTAAGTCTGTGCCAAAATCAACAGAAAGCTTTGACGGTGAGACCCTAAAGTGGTCATATATCCGTATGGATTGGGTCAATGTTGATGGAGATTGGTGACAATAGGTACTCTCAATAGAGGCACCATGATATCTCATGGAATTGAGATAGTGTATCCCCTAGGGTGATCCAAAGGACATGTGATCATAAAATCTGTGGCCACGTATAGTAATTTCTTTAGTGGAATTTGACATATGCTCTTTGGAGTTAGAGTATGTCATTTGATTACATAATAAGTGAGATCTATAACTCAAGGATTTGAGAGGTAATCTTGATAGGTGATAACAGTACCTTGTTAGATTACAAACATCAGTTCATGGGGAGTCTGCACGTAGTGGATAGTAAGTCACGAACCTGAGCACTTGGTGTCTCGTTGTAATAGACATAAAGTATTAGAGTGCAGTTAACTCTTTGTAGTGGGATATTGAGTCAATTTTAGAATTTGATTATGAGGGAGCCAATACTCCTATGGGTCCCAGTGATCCCTGCTATGAGCTCATAATCCTGGATGGCACGGTTTATAAGGATTTGATGAGTTTTTAGTTCACTTTTGTGCATAAAGGGTGTTTTGGTAATTATTCAAGCTTGCACATGGATAAGTGAGTGGTATCTCTAGACTGGGCTAATTGATTAATTAAGCCTTGTATGGTTAATTAATCAATTAGCAACCTTTTGGGCTAGATTAAATGATCCAAGCTCATATTGGGCTTAAGTCACTTAAGCCTAGTAGAAAACCTATAAATACCCTTTTAGGGGTTAAAGCTTCCACGTCTTATCACTCTCTCCTTCAGTCTAGAGGGAGAACCCTAGCCTCCACCCTTGAGATCTTCACTATGTCAGTGTCTAGACATAAGGAAAATTCATTGGGCGGAAGATCATGGTGTTTATGAGATCCATTACAACTTTAGAGTTATCTACATCGATTGGAATCGATTCGGGAACATCTACATAAAAGGTATGTGGCTTTATTGTCTAGATCTATGTTTTCTATGGTATCCTTATAATTTTTTAATACATGTTGATCCATTGCAATAGATTTAAAGAGTTTATGATAGATTTGCATGCACCCTACATGATCTAGGGTCTACGAATGGAGTAATCTAGGGTTCCCTGCACTATCAACCTCTTAAGATTACTTCTCTAATCCTTGAGTTATAGATCTTTCTATTATATGATCAACTAACATAATCTAGCTTACGAAGACTATAAGTCAAATTCCATTAAAGGAATTACTACGACCATAAATTTCATGATCACTGATCGATCTTCTTTACTATCCAAAATACTAAGCCTTTTTACATAGCAACTTTGGTCAAGAAAAACTAGAGAAAGAGTCATTGTTGTTTTTGTAGTACTCAGTGTATCATCCTCAGGGACTGGCTTATGGAAATTGTCAATATTAGAATAAACGAATTGCTTTTGTTTGAATCATAAAGTGAAAAACAATCTGGGAATTATCTTTTATGAAATGAGACTAAGTGAATAAAACTAAATTAACAACAAAATGAATATTGATTTTAATTCAATCGTTTCAACTTTGGAGTTTTCCACAATCTAACTTAAGGTATAGAAACAGAGAGAACAAAGGTTTCTTAAGTAAAGTGATCTCAAGGTCTTGAGATTCTTGGCTGCTCGCGATCAACTTGAGTTCCATAACTCAAAATTGCATTTGAAACCTAATTTTTTTCTTTTTTGAAATAGATTGCTAAAACCATCAAATGAATGAGATAGATTACTAGTTTAAGATTTCGCTTTTTAACCCTTCCTACTCCTTATAGCTTTATTTTAGGGCAAATAACGATAGGGAAGACCGGGATAACTAATGATTAAGAGTTACCAAGAATCACCAATATTGGGTAATAACCTACCATATCATTCTCTAAACTAACATAAAAGGATAGGATGAAAAAAATCGATAAATTGTCACCCAACCAATAATTAATTTCATTGTTATTATAATTGTTTTTATTTAGATCTAGCCCTAGGTTTTCATGCTTCAAGCCCCCAAGTTGGTTTTTTAGCCTCTCATGGAGGTGATGTCACATTCACAATCCATAATAGGGTAAAAATCCATAACTTGAATAAAAAGAAACTAAAAACAATATATTTAATAGAGAAGAAAATAAAACAAACCAAAGTTCTCGTCTTCTTCCCCACAAAATTTTAAACTCCTAGAAAAGATCCAAAATCTAGATTTTTCTTCCCCTAAAACCTAGAAGTAGGAGAGTTTATATAGAATCATCAATGACCTACATGTGGTAGCCTCTCATTGGCCACTTATTACAATGAAAAATCATAAATAACCTAAAAGAGCTTCAAAAATTACGAGTTCTAATTGAGTACAAAGTGTTTTGAATTGGATGGAGGCCTTTAGAATTTGTTTTGACTTGTCTTGGGGCTCAAACTCAATCACCAGTGGCTGAGTTCAAAATTTGTGTAGGTTTGAAATCAATTTCGAACTCATAATCTAAAAGAGCTTATTACAAAAGGCCAAACTCCCAAAAAATATCCAAAATCTAGATTCTTCTCCCCCTAAAACCTAGAAGTAAGAGAGTTTATATAGAATCATCAATGACCTACATGTGGTAGCCTCTAATTGGCTACTTAATACAAGGAAAAATCATAAACAACCTAAAAGAGCTTCAAAAAGTATGAGTTCTAATTGAGTACAAAGTGTTTTGAATTGGATGGAGGCCTTTGGAACTTGTTTTGACGTGTCTTAGGGCTCAAACTCGATCACCAGTGGTTGAGTTCAAAATTTGGGTAGGTTTGAAATCAATTTTCGAACTCATAAGTGGAAGGGAAAAGCTTTGTTCAAAAATCATCATAATGAGTTCGAAATTCACAAGGATTTTCGAACTCACCCACTGCCCATGCAAAAAATCTATGTTTTTGGGTTTGAAATGTGTGTTTCTTGCTTGAAATAGGTATTAAGATTCTAACTTAACCTTTTCCAAAAGATCCTTGCATTCTTTTGGGTTTTAAATGGCTAAAAACCATTTCGAACTCAAGTTGTCAATTTCGAACTCAACCTTCCTCTTTGACCAGTTTGCTTCAAATGCACATAACTTTCTTGTTTCAGCTTTGATTTGCACACCGTTTGAAGCATAGGGTTTCTGACTTCTAGATCTTCGAAACAATATACATCTTGCCTAAAATGGACTTTGGAAAGTACTCCAAATTTTACCTTAAATTCAGAGTGCATGGTGCCACCTGATTTTGAGTTCTAAATTTCCATGCAAACTTGATGAATCTTGTTTCATGCCCCATTGTCCATGACTCTTGACTCGCTCAATTTCTCATTTAATATCTTGATCTTTTAAAATGTAACATGGTTTCAACTTGTGCCCTTTTCTTCCCTTAAACTTAAGATATATCTTCAAAATAAAAGTTAAACCCATGGCTAGGGCCTTAGCATCAATTTGGGTCAATTCAGATGTTTTGAGTGTCTTATATTGCATAAATTACATCGAATATGTGCCATTAGAGCACATATTTTGGCTCTAATCGATCACATATCCTTAAGATCATCCAAAGGGACACACTTTCTAATTTTCATGACATATCATGGTGCCTCTTTTAAGAATACCTATTATCACTGGCCTCCATCAATAAAAATGTAATCCATAGAAAATATATGACCACATTAGGGTCTCACTCATATGTCAAAATCATTGCAAACTTTAGTACAAGCTTAGTATCCTCACAAGGTTAAGACATCATATAGTATAACAACTTGGTGAGATCATGACTTCTTGATAGCTTATATCATGACTCATCATAGGTCATGTCCAATGTGTAACCACACATACTAGTGCATTGACCATAAGAACCTCATCCTTGTGACCAAAACCATTCATTTCTCCAATTATGAGGTAGTGCACTACAACCTTAAATAAATTGTCTAACTCCATGAACCAATTGTAAACAAATTATCCATTTACAAGGAACTCATAACTTGGATATCTCATGTAACTTCTAATACACCTAAGCCATGTATAATGCAAATTATGTTAGACTTGAATGCTCAATATAGATAATGCATAAATATAGTTTAGTCAAAAAGAGAACTAAACTCATAATATAAATATTAATGAATTCCATTTATTATTACATCATGTTATGCTTTTAGGGGCTTAATCCAAAAAAAAAAAAAATCTAGTAAAGATTTCAACACTAAGTCAATATCCTCTCAAAGTTGAAAACTCATGTAACATAGTAGTTAATTGGTGAATTATATATCGAGATTGAGCCCCTAAAAGCAAGACATGATGTAACAAAGTTAAACTTAATTGTCTCCTTGTTATCTCTTTGGTGTATTGACATTGATTTGAACATTCAACCTATATATCTTACATTGTACATGACTTAGGTGCATTAGGAGTTGCAGAAAAGATGCAAGTCATGGGTTCCTTGTAAGTAGATAAGTTGTCTACAGTCGGTTCATGGATTTGGGAAATTCAATAGAGACTATAGTGCACCACCTCCCAATTGGAGGGATGACTTGTCTTGACCATCAGGATTCTTTGTTCCTACCTTTTTAATTTAATAAATATTCGTAATCATGGAATCTCATCTTCATAATAATTTATTTTATTAAAAAAATACCAAAAATATAACTTTTAGTAACTTCCTCAATGATAAATTATCTATCTTATAAAATTTTCAAAAAATATTTTATTCTCCAAATTAGGGATTAGTGTTATAAGGAAAATTCCAAAAATTTTTAAAATAAAAATCTTGAGAGCATTTTATCCAAAAAGGAAAACCTTTTACTTTATAAGGATTCTCATTAAATTAGTGTTAAAGAAAATATTTTAGAATCTTTAAGAATAATTTTAAAAATGAAGTAGTTATTATAATTTTATTTTCTCAAGTTTGATTTCATTAATCTAGACTATTCCAAATATATATACCTTAGGGATCCTATCACAAATTTTGGTAACCAAAATTTGAAACTCGAAAAATCCAAACTAACCAAAATGCTCTTACAACAAAAAAAATAAGGCTATTTTTTTATATAAAAAAAAACCTAAATAAATACCTTAAATTGCCAATTTGTCACCTACAACACTAGACGGAGAGCTAGAAATGACTTAGAAGTCTCGAAGCAACTTAGAGTGTTTGAACCTTCAAGAGCGTTGGAAAGAGCACTAGAAACGACTTAGAGTATCAAACCTTTGAATGTTGGAAGGAGCGTTTGAAGCATTGTTGGTCATTTGAGGGCTAATCTAGACACTTGTGCATTGTTGACTGCATCTTCTTGCAGAGACAGTCTCCTTCATGCTTTTTGGTCATTTTTTCACATAAAAACTTACCTTTCGAAGGTTGGTTTGTCACCATGAAAGTCCATGAATGCTTAGAAACTTCGATCTTTTCTCTTAAGTTACCATAGACAAATAAATATACAATTTTTACATTGAATGAAAATTCTTATACTCCTAAAAAATGGAGCTTACAACCCATCTATGAATAAAAGAACAATTTTTACATTCCAAATAAAAATCTTATACTCCTTATGGAGTTTACAACCCAATTTAAAGAAAGAAAATTAAAACCATCCATTCAATACTCTTAAATAAAATATGTTCATGCATCCTTGAGGCAATGGGATGAAAAAGACACCTTACAAAATATAAGTGAACACACCCTACAAAGGTTCTAACATACTTTTCTCATAACCTAGGGCTCCAACACAAGTTCTTGGAATCTGTTAATTGCTCCATTCCAAGCCTTAGATCAGTGGGGTGCATGCAAAACTATTGTAAGGATCTCTAGTTCTATACAACGAAAGCATATACAAGAAAAACTATGGATCTATGTACTTAGAAAAACACACCTGTGATCTAGATGTTCATAGATCAATTTCAATCAGTGAAAAAGTTGATGCAAATCCCAAAAATAAAGAGATTTTCTACTTGATGGTTCTTTTTCTTGGATCTAAGTACTTGAGAATGGTGGAATCCTCTCAAAGGGGTGGAACCTAGGGTTCCACTTTTTGGATTCTAAAAGAACAAAAGAAGAAGACTGAAGCCTTAAACCCTTAAAGGGTTTTATATAGGCTTCCTTGTGGACATAAGTAACTTTAGCTCATCTTGAGCTCAGGTAACTTATTCTAACCCACTTAGGTTTTAATTCATTAATTAGTTATATTGGGCTCAAATTAATTAATTAACCCAATTTAGAACGATTATTCATAAGATCTAATGCAACCTCACATTTGTACAAAAACGCCCTTATGCACACATATGAATAAATAACCCATGTATTCCTCAAGTGATGTGTCACCTAGAAATATGAGCTCGAGTAAGGACCGCTAGGACCTATAAGAAAATATTTGCTTCCTCATAATCCAATTTTGGAGTTAACTCAATATCCCACTTTAGAGAGTCAAGTGCACTCTAGTATCTTGTAATACTAGATTGAAAAAGAACACTCGAGTTTGTCACCTACTAACTACTACATGTAAGCCCCTTATGAATTGATGTTCACAATTTAACAAAGTGAACACTATCAACCTCTCAAGATTACCTCTCTAATCCTTGAGTTACATATCCTCCTATTATATGATCAACTAGTATACTTTAATTCATAAAGAGCATATGTCAAACATATCTAGGATTAAAGGAATTACTACGACCATAGATTTCTTGATTTTATGTCCTTAGTATCATCCAAGGAAATCATGGTGCTTATTTTAAGAATATATATTGCTAACTATCTTAATCGATAGAAGTGATAACAAACATAACTTTGGCCCCATGGTGTGTTAGAAATCATATATGGGATTTGAATATTCCAAAACCTAATTCCTTTCGTAATAGAGATCTCAAAAACCACAAATATTCTACCAAGTTACTTTGTCTTTGATCCTTGGCACATGTGTGAGGTGGTTACACACTTAAGAAGGGGAGAGAGAGAAATGGAAATTATGACTCTTTCTTTGAAGAATATAGTGAATAAAACGGCTAATCCTAAATAATAAGGGGTTTCTATAGCCACTCTTATGGACTTAAATGACTTTGGCCCAACTTGGGCTTGGGTCACTTAATCTAGTCCAATGGGTCTTAATTAATTAGTTAGTCCTATTAGGATCCAATTAATTAATTGAATAAATCTATAAAAACTTGTAATAATTAATCATTAAATCTTGTGCAATCTTCTGCTTTTACCAAGATGCCTTTTTATGCACATAAATGATTAATTCTCCAATTTTTCCAATTGTGCCAATAAAGACTATGAGCTTGAGGTAGGACCACTAGGACCCATAAGAAAATATCAATTCACTCATAATCTAATTATGAAGTTTACTCAATATTTCATTAAAGAAATTCAATCAAATTCCGGTATCTTATGTCATTACATCAAGATAAGAATTGATTAAATCCAATTTAATCAATTCTTTTGGTTTGTGACCCATATCCATTGTATGTAGACTCCCTATGAATTGGTGTTTATAATTTAATGAGATAAAAGTTATCAACCTCTTAAGATTACTTTGACAATTCTTGAGTCTCATATCCTCCTATTATATGATTAACTGACAAATACTAGTTTAGCAAGAACATATGCTAAATTTCATCAAAGGAATTACTATGGTGCCATAGATTTCATAATCATTAGTCCTTTGGATTACCTAAAGAGACACATTGTCTTAAATCCATGGGAATACCTATTGTAATCAATAATGACCTAATCCATAGGGAATATATGACCGCCTTAAACTCTTACTTGTAGGTGTAAGTCACTAAAAACCTCAACACTAGCTCAATATTCTCTTAAGGTTGAGAGTTCATGCAACAAAGTAGCTTGGTGAAATCATAACTACTTGATAATCAATGTTATTATTCATTGTAAGTCCTATTCATTGCGTAATTATACACTAATGCACTCATCATGAGAAACTCATATTGATGACCAAGACAAGTCATATCTCTAATTAGGAGGTAGTGCACACTACAACCTTAGATGAATTGCCTAAGTCCATGAATTGACTATAAACAACTCATCAACTTGCAGGGAATCTATAACTTGAATATTCTCTACAAATATTAATGCACTCAAATCATATACAATGCAAGTAATACAAACTTGAATGCTTAAATAAATCTTAATTCAATCAATGGATAAAATGATGGAAATTTAAATCTAACTTTGTTACATTATGTCTTACTTTTAAAGCCTTTATCCTAACAAAAAGATGAACGACACAAGAACATGAATCCTTAGTGATTAAATATGAACAACCCCAAGATAAGAATCGTTGGAGATGAAATGATAAATGACCTAAGGATATGAACCCTTGTGGAGAAAGATAAAGTTGAAGTAGGCCCATGGGTAGGGATCCATGGTAGTGAAAAGTAAGGAATGCTCATGGATGAAATCCATGATTAGGAAGATTGAGAAAGCTAACAAATATAGATCAATGGTGGTGAAAATTGAGGAGGACCCATGATGGTGATGGAAATTGAGCAATACCCATGGATGTCTATGGTGATGAAAACTGAGGAAGACCCATGGATAGGGGTACATGGTGATGAAAATTGAGGAATGCCCATAGATATGAATCTATGGTGTTGAAAACTAAGAATGGCCAATGGGTAGAAACCCATGGTGGTGGAACCTAAGCAAGGCTATTCTTTGCATTCATCTCCTTGCGTCCTTTCTTTCTAACCTATTTTTTTACTCATTGGGTTGAAGAAGAGGAATATTAAATAAATCTTAGAGTCTTCCTTCATTGTTTTTAATCTATTCTTTTACTCACTTGATTGTCAAAGAAGAATATTAAGTGAACCTTCTTGTCTTTCTTTATAGTAAGAACATGTGTGGAGTCACCGTACTAATTGACAATTGAGTTGTAGGGCTTATCGAGTAGTTCAACCTTTGGATCTCAAGCCTAGATGCACTAACAAGAAAGATTTTCTATATTTTGGCTATAAGGTTTGTTCTATTTAAAAGGCATTTTCATAATTATATAATGTTTCATTGTTGAGAACATCTTTTTTTATATACATAAAATTTAAGTTTTAAGATTTTAATTCAATCTCTAAAGCTATCAAATGGATTATAAAAATATGCCTAAGTTCATGAAGACTTTTGCTTGTTGTTTTCTTAATTTTGTCATTTATTAGAAAAAAAGATTTTGATAATATAAAATTTGATATTGCAACTTCTATTATTATTATTATTATGGTTTAAATTATAGTATTTGTGATATCGCATATTGGATATGGGAAAAAGGTTCCGACGTTATATAAGCATGAACTTATTTTAATTATGTAGCGTTTTAAAGTCGTAAAGATTTATTTGGGCTCAGAGTAGACAATATCTACAAGGTTGGGAGTGAATAATTACAAATGGTATTAGAGCCGATCCCAACCTCGATGTAAAGGTTTGTTCAACTCAATGAATGATATTTATCTATTTGCCCTGTAATTCCATGAAACACAACAAGGACGTTGTGCCGTATGAAGGGTATTTATGATATCCTATATCGGATAAGAGAGAAAATTTCTTACACTATATGAGTATGAACTATTAATCATAAAAATACGCTTTAAAATCGTAAAAACAATATCTATACAATTGTAAGTAAGTCGTTATATTCTTTTTGAGAAAAATTGCAAAGTACATAACATTTTACTAATTTTCTTTTCAAATTTCTTTTATGAAAAACTTCAATTTATTTCAAAATTTATTTACGCAAAAATAATCTCTTTCTCCTCGACGTCCATTTCTTTTTTATTTCAATTTCCATAAATAAAAAATTGAAAAAAATATGAGGCGTAAGGGTATATACCTCATGTTTTCTACAGATGGGACAAATTCATTTTTCCCATATTTTAGTGTGTTTTTCCAAGAAATTCAATTTCAGAATCTAAGCCCTAATGCTTCAAACACCAAAATCCTTCCCATTCTAAGTCGTTTCTCACCCAAAATTCACTCACAGTTTCTCTGCAATTGCGAAGAAGATTCGAGATGTGTGAAAAGGGGGCGATGATATCAGTGGAAGATGCTCTCCAAATAGTGAAAACTGTGTCTCAGCAGCTTTCACCAGTAATAGTTCCAATTCATGAAGCCCTTGGCAAAGTATTGGCGCAAGACATTCATGCTCCTGACCCTTTACCGCCTTTTCCCGCTTCTGTGAAGGTCGTTTTCTTCTTTTCTATCATCAATTCGGATTTTACTTCATAGTTATCAAATTTGATCATTTTTTCGGGAAATTTTGTCTTATGTTTTTCTTTTCTGTGACTGATTGAGGTGAGTGTAGTGAAGTAACTGGAAATTTTAGGCTGTTGTTTGTTATGGTATCTGCCCGAGTTGAAGGGTTGGAAATGCAATTTTAGAGATTTGAATCTTGGTTTGAATTGGGTGGCCCCGAATTCGAGTTCGTTTGAAATGTTTTGATTTTGTGGAATATGAAAATTTGAATTCAAGTGCTAGTGAAATCATACCGTCAAGAGCTGGAGCTTCCTGGCAACCTTAGGAGGTTTAATTATGGATGATCTGAATGATGCAGCCTTAAAGAATCTAAAGATGGTTTATTTTATTTTTCGTTTCTTTTTTAGCTGCAGCCACTTTTTTTTTTTTTTTTTTTTAATAATTTTATGTGGATTTTTTATTTCCTATTCTTTTGATTTGCTAATTCTTCTAGGTTCCCTCTCTTTAGAAAGAAAAAAAAATCCAAAATCCTTTAGTTTGGTTTATGATGGAAAATACCGAGAAAAATAAAATAAAATGACTTTTTTATTTTTTTATTTTTTAAATCTGTATATTTTAAAGGAGGAATGAGCTTTGTGAAGCATGGGAGAAACAATTTATTGAGCTTGAACCTTTTGTTTTCCCTTTTTAAATAAATTTTTGTTTATTTTGCTTCATCTTTTGTTTCCTTGTTTTTTTTCCATCTTTTTTTTTCGTTATGTTTTTCTTCAAAGTTTCTATGATCCAAAAGAGAGTTGTGATTTCTATGTTTTCTTTTTCTTTCCCTTTTTGTCTTTTTTGGTTCCAAGAAGTTTATTAGTACTTGGATGTAGTCAAATAATTTCAATATCATTGTTCTAGTTTTCAACGTGATTTTGTTCCATTTTATTATTTATTTATTTTTACTTTAGTTGAGTTATTTGTGAAGGAAAATCAAACCATCCTCTCATGATAAGGTGGCATTAGAATATGTAATGGAATACTTGAAAAGGGATGACTTATGAAATGAATTTACCACCAAAAGATTGAGCAATTCAAGCATCCAATGACCCTCTGAATTGGTATCCATTTATTGAAATTGTGATCTACATTGGGATTGTACATCCAAGCCAGTGTTGTCAATAGCAAAAGACAATGTCAAGGTGATAGGAATCCTTTTAGCCTAAGGTGAAAGGTGAAAAACAAAGCAATAGCCCAACTATAGTAAGAAAATAAAAATATACTCATACTTACCTATTCGATACTTAACCAATGTAAGTGTCATCTAACAAGCAACACTGTTAATATTTCATCCTCAAGGTGTCTTATAAAATTAATAAAATAGTAATAATTATTCAAAGTATTAAATATTATACCCCATATCATAAGAAATATCATATTGTTTAGAAAAATTCATCCTATTCAAATGTATATTCTAATTTTTTGGACATCTAAAAATCAGAATAAAAAGCAAAATAAGAGAATTACATCCTAGATAAGCTTTGGGCATCATCATAATAGTCATCATTGAAATTAAAATTGTCATTACTTCCATCAAGACTAGATTAATAGCGTCATCTCATTATCACTATGATTGATGATATAATATTTCATCTTATACTTTGTTTAATCTAATGTTAGATTGGATTAAATTACAATATAAGTATATTTAATTATAACCCATGGTCAAAGGTGACCGCCTCTATGCTTTGTGCCTTATCCCAAGGCGACTATCTAGGCATGGTTTCTCTAGTTTTCACTCATTTTGAACAGAGAGACATGTGGCTTCTCCACATTGACTTGAATAGTTTAACCTGTTCAGGGTGGTGTGAAGGCTCTGTTCAGATAGCAGACTTGATTTGTCTGACAGTTAGTTGTATGGGTGCCCTCTGTTTTTCTTGAACTTTAGGGCGTAGATTTTGTATTGGGCTGTGATTTGTTTTTCTTTTCCCTTTGCTTGCCTTTTAGTGCAATTATATACTCCTTGTGTATTTGGTGCACCTTTTACAAGCACTTTTATTATATATTTTGCTTTTTACCTATCAAAAGTCGACTTGAATACTTTAGCCACTCATGTTGTCTGTAATGCCACTGCAAGACATGCTGATTGAAAAATGGAAGAGAAATAAACTGAAAATAAAACAGAAATTATATTGCACTGAAACTATTTTTACAACCTAATCTAAGTTATGCTCAATAAGCTACTACGTCTATGTTCTGTACAATAGCTTCCATCCCTTTATATAGG
This sequence comes from Vitis riparia, assembly GCF_004353265.1. Classification (NCBI taxonomy): domain Eukaryota; kingdom Viridiplantae; phylum Streptophyta; class Magnoliopsida; order Vitales; family Vitaceae; genus Vitis; species Vitis riparia. The sequence goes on from NC_048436.1 coordinate 8,886,127, forward strand.
GAAGGAGCGTCAACCTCTTTTGGCAGTAGGTGAGACTTAGATGGGATATTTCATCTTAGGTTAGTCAAAATGTCTCCTTATTTGCAACATTGGGTCTGATTGGTGCAGCTGATAGCAGCTTTTCTAGTCGCAGAAGATGGGACTTTGCAGTGACAACATAGGTCTGGCTTTGGCTTTGCTCAATTCATCTTGGGCGCACTGGTTAGGAAAACATTGATGGAAGTGGGTGAACTTCTCCCCTCCTTTGTGATGGTTCAGTTCACTTGGATGGACACAAGGCAGGTGAAATTGCCCTAGGTTTGCCTGGCTATGTTGTTTTGCATGCTTAGCTCAATAACTAAACTGAGCAAAGCAGATGGATGCTTGGGTGAAGTTGATCTCTTGCCCAGAGTGGCTTTATTCCCTTTTGAGCAAAGCTGCTTCTGTGAGCAGAATAAGTGGGTGAAGTACTCTATGCTTGGTTTGCCAGTTTGATGCATGGTAGACCATCTGCGCGAAGTGTGCCAATCCTCACTTCATCTTAGGCATAAGGAACCTATTGCTGCACAACTTCGCCAAAATTCATCAAACAATTTTGAAGGGGGGAGTAAACTAAAACACTTGGTTGTGGGGGCTTGATGATGCTCAATCTATAGCAGAATGCAAATTGTTATATTATCTTTGAAGTTTTTGTGAGGCACTCATCGGTAGCTGATTCTTTTTCATAAGTTCTTCCAGTGCTTTCTTACTGATTTTTTCTGCATTAAAGATAAAGATACAACCATCCTTCACCCTTGCCTACACTTATTTACAACACCTGTTTTCACCTCAAATTTATGTTGACCAGGCAATGTATGTCAAATTTATCTCAATTTTATGTATGTGTTGGATCACTAGAAGTTTTGGATGCACCTGTCCATTTCTTAACTTGCTTCCTTGGCTAGTGATACTCACAGTTTAAACTGGGTTGTGTAGGATGGTTATGCTGTAGTTGCTTCAGATGGGCCTGGTGAATATCCCATAATTACTGAATCAAGAGCTGGAAATGATGGAGTTGGTGTGATTGTGACTCCTGGAACTGTTGCATACGTAACAACTGGCGGTGAGTCCAATAATCCTGAATCTATATACATTTGTCTGTATGGTCATTATTATTTGTGGTTTATGTTCTGGACAATGTGCAAGTCCCATTGTCTGACATACCTATTTGTGATTACTCATGATTCAGGAATGTCTGAACTGTAGTATATGGGTAAATTTAGGTTTTTGGCTTGGAACCTTATGTGTAATTAGAAACCAGAAGAGAACAGTGTCTCATATAAACAGGCAAACAGGAGACAGGGTGGAAGGATTGAATGTTGAGTAAAGTTGTTTCTACTCTTCATATTGTATAAAGAAGACCCTATCTGTGCTTGATCCAAGGTTGTGTTTTGTAAGAAAGAGCAATTGAGGGCTGATTTTCTCTTGCAGATGCTCTGGGCATAAAAGGGTTTCTGACAATTTACCCAATTGCACTTATGGACATTGTGGGATGATAGGAATGTGACACCAGAGCTCAGCATTTGGGTGAAATTGGACCCAAATGCTATCATCTTCACACAGCAGATATGGTATGTTCTTCCCTGTCTTCTTCCCTCAAGCCCACCTCAGAGCCCTCAGTAAAATAACTGTACCTGGGATGAGCAAGCAACCTGCTGAAAACCTCCATTTTCCTTCATAATGATGTAAAGGAACAGATATAGGGATCTCTCTAGCCAAGATCTCTCATATATTCCTACTGAAAAAATATAGGTCCTGATCCAGCCCACCCCATGTATCTCAATTCTCAAACCCTTGCTCCTGAACAAAATATGATAATCCCAGTGAACGTGTCATATGTGTTTTCTAGCATTCTTAGAGCTAGCATATCTGCTCTGCTCTTAGAGGCACCACTCTGGTTGTCTCTTTGAAATTATTTAGAATGAATTTTTTTATGAAGTGGGTGGGAATTTTCATGTATTGAAATTCTGGGTTGGGGCATGGACAGAAAAGAATAACTCTGAGATGGTGACTTGCCCCATATATCTGGGATTAAGGCTTTGTTGAGGAGAAATCAGAGGTAGGATGGTTGAAAGGGTTGGATAAATCATAAAGCTACTCATGGAACATGCAATCATGGGTTTTAGAGATTAATGAATCGGATGGGTGTGATTTTCTTCCCTTTTGGATGAGGAAGGGGTGTTGAGGCTGGGGAATTGTGGGAGAATACTCTGCTCTGGTTGCCTCTACTAGCAATCAACTGCTTAGAAAGTTAGCCTAGGATCATCTGATTAGTACCCAATTAGGTCATGAGTTTGTAGGATTGCCTCGACAAGAAAGCTTTTGACTACTCATTAGCAAGTTCAATAAATAAACTAAAACATTTGTAAAAAATACTTGTTAACATGCTCCTTCAATGATTTTTCAGATCTATTATTGAGAATAAATTTTGATTGACTAAAATTGAGAAATCACAAAATTTAACAATTTGTATTTTCCAAAAAGATCACACAATCTAAATCCAGCTGAGTGAAGAGAGCAATTTTTATATGTGCAATGATTTAGGTTTCTTTTTTTTTTTTTTTTTTTTGATAGATAAACAACCAAATATATTAGAAAAGGCTAATAAGCCGCACGTATTTAGGTTTTCTTTATTTTGAAATGAAAAATGCCTTTTCTGTGAATTATTAACGATCTTAACTCTCTAATTAAATAACCAGAAAATATTTTGATTTGGATATATTTCTATCTGAATTGAGTGACATCTATTGCATTGGAGAGATAGATATTTAAGATGGAAATAGTTAATTCCATTGGTATTTTGAAAGTTTGTCCAAGACTTGGTTTTGTTTTCTAAATACTGCAAGTTAGGGTCCTAATATGTACTGGACTTGGCTAAGTCCAAGTTGGCTGAAAATTGGTTTCCTTTGGAAGATGTATGGATGTGCTTAAAGTGTGATGATTGAATCTAATGTCATGATTTGGGATGTGGTCTTATCTTAGGTTCCCCTCTAAGCAAGGATAAAAATATCGGTTTTTACGGATATATTGGTAACTCGATTTTACGGATATTGATCAAAACTCATAAAAATGTTTAGAAAAATTCTAAAAAAATGATATAAGAGGTAATAATGGACATTTTTAGGTGTTTTTTTAAAGAAATTTATATATGTATGATATAATTTATCATATCCAATAATAATATTCAAAATTTAAAAATTTATTTTATAGAGATTTATCAAATTTGGATATATTAAAAAACATAAAAAAATTGATGATATATGTATTTAGTATTTTTAATTTTAAAATGTTGATAATTTTATTTATTTTATATTTAATTATTATACAAAATACGTAATAACTAAAATTAATTTACTTACTATAATCAATATTTTAATTAATTTATAATATATATAAAAATGTATATTAATTTGTGTATATATAATTGATAATATGTATTTATATATATGGATAATATTTATCATATAAATACATAAGTGACATTTACCTTATGAATCTTGTACAGAATGTTTGCTTATGAGTTTAATATATATAAATGTGTGTCAAATATGTTATAAATAGCAACGTTGGCCTAGTGGCATGGTCGACCCATTTTGAACTTGAGGTCATAGGTTCAATCCCACGTCTCTACACCATCGAGTTGTTTTTCATTGCATCCTTGAAATGCAATCCCACATCGGTCAACCAATATACCAAAGTGTTGCTTCAAAGGGCCAGAATTGTTTGGTTGAGTTTTGGAAGCCAATTCAAAATTTTGAAATTCACAAAATTGATGACATACATTAAAATCACCGAAAAATTGGCAAAATATCTATATATCACCGAAATATCAGTGATAGAAACATGAATACAAGGAAATATAGGATGGTCGATATTTTAAAGGGTATTATCTTGTCGATACCCTTCAATAGATGGTATTTCGACGATATATCGCTGAAATATCACAATATTTTGATGATATAAATATTGCAATATTTTAAACCTTTCCCCTAAGGATGGTACAGAGTTGATATTCATTGCTTTAAGATGTTTTGGGGTGAGTCCCAAAGGTGTCGTGCTTTGGCATGGTGCCTGTTGTTCTATGTTGATTTAGATGGAGATGATGATGATGAGATTTTCTGGGATAAAAGGAGGTCAAATTAAATCCTTGTGGAATTATGTTCAATGTCTTCCTTGTGGGGGTTAGTTTCCACAAAGATTTTCCTCTTGGCATGATTTTGTTGGATTAGAGAGAGGCATGTAGTGGTATCACTTGTAGGACTTGGATTTTGGTTAATCAAATTTGAGAACTTTCACCATTGGGACCTCAAGTTTTTTGATGGACGTTCCATGAAAATTAGGGCCAGGTGGGGATTGGTGGGGTGCTTTGTGACCATCATGGTATTGTCATTAGGGCTTTGTCTAAGGCAGGTTTGACTATAGAGGCCTAAATCCCAGGCTTTGATAGAAGGCTTTCCTGAGGCTAAAATTTGTGGGGATTACTAACTTCTGAGAGGAAAAGGATTCAACTGTTATTAAGTGGGTTGCTCAAGGGAAAAAGGGAACATGGAGATGGGATATGTGGGCTTGGAAGATTCTAGATCTATTAAAATAGGTGGATTGGATGTTGAGGTACACCAATGAGGTTAGCAGATTGACTCACCAAGAACTTAGGTACTTGCTTGCTTTTATGATGTGCACAGGCTCACATCTTGCCGTGTTGTGCTGAAATTCCTTTGTTCTATAATTCCTTTCTAAAATTCAATGAAATGTCTATTTCTTGTAGCTTCTCAAAATAGGACACTGTGCTGCAAATTTTGGGGGATGATAAGTTATGCAGTCTTAGAGGATAGAATTACTACAAAAAATTAATGACTTTGTTTTACTAGGTTTGAGGGTTTTCATGCATTCCCAAACACTTCAAAGATCATAAATCTGTTAATTTGATCATCTTGTGCAAAATAAATGTTGGGGGTTTTCTGAAAATTATACCTGTGGTTTATTTTTTTAACCCAGACAAACCATCCTAATTCCATTCTGCGCATTGATTCCCTTCGATTTCTTTTTGGTCCCTTTTTTCTTTTCAGGTCCTATACCTGATGGTGCTGATGCCGTTGTCCAAGTTGAGGACAGTGAACTAATAAAAGATCCTTTAGGTGATTCGAAGCGAGTAAGGATATTGACACAAACCTGCAAAGGGGTTGATATTCGTCCAGTGGTATGGTTTGTTATGCCTGCAAGTTATACTGCAATGATGTTGAACTTAATTGTCAGTTTAATAAAAGCAACCTTATCTGCATCCAGGATGTCATATTGATTTTCGCAACATAGGTTCAGTGTTAATATGGGAAAACTTTTTGGAATTCAAACAAGTGCTTTGCACAAATGCCAACTCCTAAGATTCATTATGATACATAGTTTTTGCAAACAAATTTCCTCATTTATAGTTGGGACTAAGTTTTTTATCTTGGAACATTTTTCTTGATGGTGATATGCTATATTTTTTAGGATGATAATTAGTTAATGCCTTGATCCTATAGTGACTTTGGTGTTGTTCAAGTAAAAGAAGTTGAAAATTATATCAAGCATAAGGGAAAGAAACTACCTTAAAGTTGAAGAAATGCATCATAAACAAGCAGTTCAATTGTAATAATCCCCTAAAAGGCTATATGGCCTCACATACAAATATTGTAGTATGGAAAAAATAAAAGGGCTACATGTCCTCATATAGACATAATGTAACAACTCGCTCCCAATTGTACAGATACTGTCCTTTCTAAGTCTAAGGGCTCTCAAGGTTTTAAAATGTGTCTACATGGTTAAGAGAAACTTATACATATATAATGCTAGAAACTTATTTTCTCTTACAATCATCCCCCCATGTAGATAGGACATCCTTGTTGTGTGTCATAGGATTGCGGGGCTAAACAGACAGACACCCTTTATAGGCTAAACAAACTCCCACACTGAGGTTGATGATCAACTTTGATACCATTTGTAATAGCCTACTCCCAACCTTATGAAAATTGTTTGCTAGGCTCAAAGGTTTTCACAGCTTTAGAACGTGTCTACATGGTTAATAGGAGCCTATAGATATATAATGTTACTATATATGTATGAAATCCTTTTAACTTTGTAGATACGTTTTAAAGTTATGAAGGCCCTTGCCCTAGAGTAGACAATATCTATATGGTTGGAAGTGCTTTGTTACACATAACAAGATAAGGCAACCATGATTATTTGTCTTGCTTCACTGGATTCTATTCGAACTGATCCTCTCTAGCTTCAGATTTAGACCCCTTATGAAAAAAAAAAAGGGAAAAAGAAAAGGTATGATGGAGCAAACATAAGTCCATTGAGTAAAAGTATGATGTGCAAGTATTAGGGTTCTTAGGGTAATAAAACCATTTCCAAAACCATATGAAATATCTAATAGGGTGATAGTACTCAAATTTTCATGTGATCTCTTATAATATGCAATATGGACTAATTGGGCTATGTATTTTGAGTCATATTTCATCAAATCATGATGCCTATACATTGTTGTAATCCTCTACATCAACATAGTTTATAAGAAATCGATGTTTGACATTAGTGCTTCTGGAAAAAATAACTGACATCAGGTCCAACCTTGATTGCTATTCCAGAAATAACCATGCTACACTGCCTTTAGGTGTGCATGACAAAATTTCCTACAAGTAGTCAACATTCTAAAATTGTCAATCATGTAGCTATCAAAAATAGGTTACATGCCATGCCTAAAATAGTTCTAAACATGTACTTCATATTTGTGGTTCCAAATTCCAGGGGGTTGTGCCAAGGAGATCCACTCTCTCCCTACCTTTTTGTGTTGGGTATGGAAGTGCTAAGTGTGCTTTTAACAAGGGCTGTTGATGGGGGATTCATTTCCGGCTTTAGTCTTCGAGGGAGGGGGGGAATGGAGATGAATGTGTCCCATTTACTATTTGTTGATGACACTATTATCTTCTGTGAAGCAAGGCAAGATCACCTTACCTATTTAAGTTGGATTTTGGTGTGGTTTGAGGTAGCCTCTGGTCTTAAAATAAACCTAGCCAAGAGTGAAGTAATTCCGGTTGGGGAGGTTGAAGACATCAACTAATTGGCTGTGGAGATAGGGTGTAGAGTGGGGGCCCTTCCTACTGTTTATTTGGGGTTGCCCCTTGGAGCCAATCACAAGGCCACGGCTATGTGGGACGGGGTGGAAGTAAGAATGAGAAGAAGGCTAGCCCTTTGGAAAAGACAATATTTGTCAAAGGGCAGGAGAATTACCCTCATTAAGAGCACTTTGGCCAGTATACCTATTTACCAATTGTCTCTCTTTCGAATGCCCAAGCTAGTTGCAAAAAGGCCCGAAAAATTACAAAGGGATTTTCTTTGGGGAAGGGGAAGCCTGGAAAGAAAAATCCATTTAATCAATTGGGAGGTGGTGTGCACCCAAAAGGAGAAAGGAGGTCTAGGCATTCGGAAGATTGATCTCCTGAATAAGGCCTTGTTGGGCAAATGGATTTGGAGATTTGCCTTTGAAAAGGAAATCCTTTGGAAGAAGGTGATCGGGGTGAAGTATGGCTATGTGGGTTTTGGTTGGAGAACTAATGAGGCTTGCGGAACGTTTGGAGTGGGGGTTGGAAGGAAATCTTGAAGGAGTCGTATTGGTGTTGGGATAATATAGAGTTCAAGGTGGGAGAGGGGACCAAGGTTAATTTCTGGATTGATCAGTGGTGCGGTAATGAGGCGTTGTCCCAAACTTTCCCCCAGTTGTTTGCCTTGGCGGCCCAAAGGAACGCCTCGGTAAATGAGATGTGGGATTCTAGCCTTGGCCAAGGAGGTTGGAATATAAGACTCTCTAGAAATTCTAACGATTGGGAGCTGGACGCTTTAGGAGAGTTGTTTCATATGCTGAGGGACTTGAGGATTTCTCCTGAAGAGGATTCAATGATATGGAAAGGAGGGGGACACGGTCTTTTTCGGATTAGAGATGCTTACAAGCTGTTGACAGTCCCTAGTGCCATCACCTTCCCGAAAAAGAGTATTTGAGTGGACAAGGTCCCATCCAAAGTTGATTTTTTTGCTTGGGAGGCTACTTGGGAGAAGGTCCTAACTTTGGATAGGCTTCAAAGATGGGGCTAGCATCTTCCAAATCGTTGCTTTTTGTGTGGTTGTGAAGAGGAAAATGTAAATCATATTCTTTTACACTGTATAGTTGTAAGGGTTCTCTGAGAGATTGTCCTTGCCTTGTTTGGGGCTAATTGGGTGTTCCCAAAGACAGTCAAAGAGATGTTACTTAGTTGGAGGGGTCCTTTTGTGGGGAAAAAGAGGAAAAAGATTTGGACTTCCATTTCGTTGTGTATTTTTTGGACGGTTTGGAAGGAAAGAAATAGATTAGCTTTCAGGGGGGCCGCTCTAGCTATCCAAAAGTTGAAAAATTCTTTTGTTTGTAACTTGTGGAGTTGGGCTAGGGTGTATATGGGAGAGGAGTCCTCTTCGCTTTTAGGTTTTTTGGAATGGCTTGCCGTTCCTTAAGGGGTGGTGAGTGATTTGTTCATGTGTTTTTGCTTAGGCTGCTATGTATTCTTCCTGTATGCTTTATGGCTTTTTGCCCCTTAATTTATTTGCGCTCACTTATCTAAAAAAAAAAAATATTTGTGGTTCCAAATTCAATGTTAGATGTCATAAATCACATGCTAATTATAGGTTTCATTTCTAAGATGAACATATTCAAGAGTTCATTATGTTTAAAACATACATACATTTCATTATGTTATGGTGTGTGGGTGGCGATTTTAATGTCATAAGGAGAAGTTCAGAAAAATTGGGGGGTTCTAGTCCAACTTCAAGCATGAGGGACTTTGATAGTTTTATTAGAGAATGTGAATTGCTTGATCCACCTCTTTGAAACGCTTCATTCACTTGGTCAAATTTGCAAGAGTCTCTCGTGTGTAAGAGATTGGACCGTTTTCTTTACTCAAATGAGTGGGGGCAGCTCTTTCCCCAAGGCCTTCAAGAAGCCCTAATTAGAAGGATCTCGGATCACTAGCCAATTGTTTTGGATACCAACCCGTTTATGCGGGGCCCAACACCTTTTAGGTTTGAGAATATGTGGCTACAACATCTTAATTTCAAGGAGAACTTTAGAAATTGGTGGAGTGGTTTTCAAGGAAACGGATGGGAAGGCCACAAGTTCATGAGGAGACTACAATATGTTAAAGCCAAATTGAAGGAGTGGAATAAGTTTTCTTTTGGAGAGCTTAATGAAAAGAAGAAAAGTATCCTCAATGATTTAGCTAACTTTGATGCCATTGAGCAGGTAGGGGGTCTCACTTCTGAATTGTTAAGTCAAAGAGCCTCAAGAAAAGGGGAGCTAGAGGAATTAATTTTGAGGGAGGAAATTCATTGGAGACAAAAAGCTAGGGTGAAATGGGTTAAGGAAGGGGATTGTAACTCGAAGTTTTATCATAAAGTGGCTAATGACAGGCGAAATAGGAAATATATCAAGGAGTTGGAGAATGAGAGGGGCTTAGTGTTGAAGAATGCCGAGAGTATCACAGAGGAGATTTTACTTTATTTTGAAAAGCTCTACGCGAGCCCTATAGGAGAATCTTGGAGTGTTGAAGGATTAGATTGGTCCCCTATTTCGGAAGAGAGCGTGTTAAGGTTGGATTCCCCTTTCACTGAAGAAGAGATTTCTAAGGCCATTTTTCAGCTGGATAGGGACAAGGCTCCAGGGCCTGATGGCTTTACTATTGCAGTATTCCAAGACTGTTGGGATGTGATTAAGGAGGATTTGGTGAGAGTGTTCGCAGAATTTTATAGGAGTGGAATTATCAATCAAAGCACTAATGCCTCTTTCATTGTTCTATTACCCAAAAAGAGATTGACAAAGAAAATATCAGATTTAGACCCATTAGTTTGATCACTAGTCTCTACAAGATAATAGCCAAAGTGCTCTCAGTGCGTCTAAGAGGGGTTCTACATGAGACCATCCACTATACTCAAGGCGCTTTTGTTCAAGGGAGACAAATTTTGGATGCGGTTCTTATAGCGAATGGGATAATGGACGAGAGAAAACGATTAGGGGAGGAAGGTGTCGTCTTCAAAATAGACTTTGAAAAGGCCTACGATCATGTGAAGTGGGATTTTTTGGATCATGTGTTAGAGAAGAAGGGGTTCAGTCCTAGATGGAGGAAATGGATGAGTGGATGTGTATCCTCGGTATCTTATGCAATCTTGGTGAATGGTAGCGCTAAAGGGTGGGTTAAGGCATCGAGAGGATTAAGATAAGGTGACCCTTTATCCCATTTTTTGTTTATTTTAGTCGTAGATGTACTGAGTAGGATGCTTATGAGAGCAGAGGAAAGAAATATGTTGGAGGGTTTCAGGGTGGGTAGAAACAGAACTAGGGTGTCCCATTTGCAATTTGCTGATGATACCATTTTCTTTTCTAACACTAGGGAAGAAGATTTGCAGACTATCAAGAGTCTTTGGTTAGTGTTTGGGCACATTTCTGGACTCAAGGTCAACCTTGACAAGAGTAGTATTTATGACATCAATCTTGATCAGGTTCATCTTTCAAGATTGGCTGAGATGCTTGATTGCAAGGCTTTCGGTTGGCCTATACTCTATCTGGGTCTTCCTTTGGGTGGGAACCCTAAGGCGTGTGGCTTTTGGGATCCAGTGATTGAGAGAATCTCAAGTAGATTAGATGGGTGGCAAAAGGCCTACTTATCCTTCGGGGGAAGGATAACTCTTAGCCAATCTTGCCTTACGCATATGCCCTATTACTTCCTTTCTTTATTTAAGTTACCCGCTTCAGTGGCTACAAAAATCGAGAGGTTGCAAAGGGTTTTTTTATGGTCAGGGATTGAGGAAGGCAAAAGAGATCATTTAGTGAGGTGGGATGTGTGTAAACCGAAGGCAATAGGGGGTTTGGGTTTTGGGAATATTTCTTTGAGGAATCTCTCTCTTTTAGGGAAATAACTATGGAGGTATCCTAGAGAGGGTTCAGCTCTATGGCATTAGGTCATATTAAGCATTTATGGTTCACACTCCAATGGTTGGGATGTTAACACTTTAGTCAGATGGTCACATCGCTGTCCTTGGAAGGCTATTGCACAAGTCTTTCAGGAGTTTTCCTTGTTTACTCGGTTTGTGGTAGGAAATGGGGAAAGAATTCGGTTTTGGGAAGATTTGTGGTGGGGGGACCAACCTTTGGGAACCCAATATCCAAGACTATTTAGAGTAGTCGTGGAAAAAAACATTCCTATTTCTTCAGTTCTCGGTCCTACTCGTCCTTTCTCTTGGAATTTAAATTTCTGCCGTAACCTGTTAGATTCTGAGATAGAGGACTTAGAAGGCCTCATGCAGTCACTTGATGAATTGCATCTATCTCCTTTGGTCCCAGATACCAGATTTTGGCCATTATCCTCTTCAGGGCTTTTTTCAGTCAAATCCTTCTTTCTAGCATTATCTCAATTTTTTGGATCTTCTCAGGTTTTCCCTTCTAAGTTCGTTTGGAATTCTCAAGTTCCTTTCAAAGTGAAGTCCTTTGTTTGGTTAGTGGCACACAAGAAGGTGAATACTAATGACATGCTACAAATGAGAAGACCTTACAAGCCTTTAGTTCTGATATTTGTATTCTGTGCATGAAGCATGGGGAATCAGTAGATCATCTTTTTCTTCATTGTTCCTTGACGATTAGGTTGTGGCACAGGTTATTTTAGTTAGTTAAGATGGATTAGGTCCCCTCGAGGAGCATCTTTGACATGATGTCCATCAAATTTAATGGTTTTGGTACTTCTAAGAGGGGGATAGTTTTGTGGCAAGCTGTGAGCATCGCTCTAATTCGGGTTGTGTGGTGGGAAAGAAACGCGAGGATTTTCGAGGATAAAGCAAGGAATTCAGAGTTTCTTTGGGACTCTATTGTTTTCCTTGCTTCTCTTTGGGCTTTCTGTTCCAAGGCGTTTAAGGGGACTCCCCTTAATGTGTTACAACTTGATTGGTTAGCGGTGTGTACTCCATAAGGAATGGTCCTTTATAGAGAGTTCGTTTGTTTTCTGTGTATTTTCCTGTAATTTAGTTTTCTTTGGCGGGAGGATTTCTCATCCTTCTTATTGTACTTCTTTTTTCTATCAATATATCTATGTGTCGTTTCCAATAAATAAATAAAAAAAAAACATACATACATTTCTAAAACAACATTTCTAACATGTTTTTGACTAAAGCATCATTAAATAAAAATATCTCATGTGAGTATTGGAAATAAAATTTAATTCTGAACATATATATCAAGAAAAAGTACTCTCTCTAGCTTACTAATTTATTTGATGCCAGTATTTGTAATACTGAGTTAGCTTAAAGGCAAAAAAGATTTCAAAGGGGTTTCCTTTAGGGGGTGGATGATATGGAGAAAAAACTTCATCTAGTAAATTGATCGACAATTTGCATGGACAAGAGGGAGTTGGGGTTTGGGCATTTGAACTATGACTAATCTCAGTAAAGTTTTTTTTAGGTAAATGAAGTTGGGGAATTGCCACTAAGATGGAATCCTCTTAGAAGAAGGTGATTATAGGAAAATATAGGAAGGAAGAGGGAAGATGGTGCTTAAGAATAGTGAGGGAAAGGCATGGAGTAGGAGTGTGGAAGACAATCAGAAGTGGGTGGGAGACTTTCATAGTAGGATCAAGTTTAGAGGGGGTAATGGGTGGAAGATAAAATTTGGAAGAATAATTGGTATGGTGAATTTCCCTTGGGGAGGTTTTTTTGCTATGTTTTCTATAGCTATTGCCAGAGATGCATGAGTGGTTGAGGTGTGAGACCAAGAAAGGGAAGGGGGATGTTGGAATTCTTGTTTCAAGATAGCTTCATGATTAGGAGCTAGAGGAGATGGGGGTAGTCAATTGATAAGCGCATTGAGAATAAACTGGTTTGGCTGAACACAAAACTTGTTATTTTTCAGTTAAATATCTCTACTCTTTATTCAATGGAAATACAGAGGCTTTCTTGTCGATAATTGTTTAATGTCCTTTGGTTCCATCAAAAGTCAGGTTTTTTGCTTGGCAAGCCACATGGGGAAGGATATTGACATTGGACTAGCTCAAAAGAAGGGGATAGAAGATGCCAAATAAATGTTATATGTGTAAAGAAGAAAAAACGGTTGATCACATCCTCCTTCATTGCTAAAAAAGTAGTCACCTTGTGGGAGATGTTATATGCTCTGTTTGGAATAAAGTAGGTTGTTCTCTCCTCAATAAAGAATGCCTTCTTGTGTTGGCATGGATCCTTCGTTGGGAGAAAGAGGAAGAAAGATTGGAGAGATGCTCATTTATGCTTATTATGGGCCATATGGAATGAGAGAAATAGGTGAGTGTTTGAGAATATGGAAAAAACAATGAGAGGAGCTTTGATGGGGGTTAAGGGGAAGCTATTCTTCTTTGGACTAGGCCATTTGGTTGAGTCTCCATATGAGAGGAGTTTTTCCATATTTTTTTTATTAGCTTTCTGTGGTAATGAGGACTCCTCGTCCGTTGTTTCTTATATATTTATATAAGAATACCAAAAAAAGCAGATGAAGCAGGTAAATAGTCATTTATGTATAATTTTTTGGAGTGGTTAAAGTGTACATAGAAGATTGTTCTTTGTTTAGACTTAATTGATTGGTTGAGCTTTATGAAATATGTGAGAGTTGCTTTTTGTATATCCGTTATATACACATATATACTTTAGCAAATTCTTTTTTTAGGTGCTATTAATATAATGGATATTTGTCTATCAACTAATAAATAAATAAATAAATAATTAATATCATTTAGGGAAAACCTAGAAAAAGCTTGCACATCATAGAGCTACTCCCATGATAAATAAGCAAAACTCAGCAATTAACTTTGTTAGGCCCAATATTCTCCCTTGAACACAAGGATGAAATATATGCAATTAGGCTTGACCTTATAAAATGACCAAAATACTCTTCTAGGGAAAATACCAAAATATCCTCCTGAGAACTACTCAAATGACTCCAAGTGGAAATTCCTAATTGAGTTTCTTTCTTTTGAAACCAAAATCTAAAACTATATAGCCTTGATTTATTTTACAGAAACTTGAAAATATCAAAAGAGCCATAAAAATCAAAATTTCTGAATTACAGGGTTCAGTCAATCAAGTCCTATGTGCTGATCATTTGGGATGCTCTATTGATTGAGTCCTCTGTCTCAATTAATTGAGATTTGTATAAAATCATTTTTCTTCGTTTTTCCCATAGTTTTGAATTTTCCTTCCACTTTATATCATTTCTTACTAACACTAAAATTAATGGAACTTTCAAATTTAATCTTTAACAAGTCTAGAATATTTTAAGATTGAAAACCTGATCATTTGATGCTCAAAACACCCTCAATTAAATGAATTCCACAAATTAGGTCTCCTTGACCCATTTTAAGTCTTCTACTATTTTCCTTATTTTCAAACACCCAAAATTTCTCAAATAAATTTTAAAACAAACCTGACTTGGAGAATAAGTTTAGCTTGATTAATAAGAAAATTTCTAGATTAAAGACCCCAATTCAAGGATTCCTCCGATACCATATACAAGATGAACCCACATTAAGATTGATATGATCCATCATTGTCATTCATCAATTCCTTTGTTCATTAAACTTCAAGATTGTGAAATTTCTTCAAGATCCTAAAGTCTAAATTGTAAAATGTAGAAATCTAAGTATCAAAACAAAATTAGTTCAAAGTTTAAATCAATTGAATTAACACTAGTACAAAGGTTTTCATGGAGTTGCTTCCATAGTAGTATTTCCACCATTAGGTTGAAGATGGAGACCCAGCTTCATACCCTCACTCTTTTGAAAAATTTTGCTCCATTTTCCTCTAATTTCTACGTGTTCAAACAATCTGAAATGAAGAGGGAGCTCAAAACACAATAAAAACAAAGACTACTCAACAACGTGATACTCACCAAATTCTAGCAGCAAACAAGACTTATTAAGTAGATTCTAAAACTAGTCTCTATTTCCATTATCAACACCGAAATGTAACTCAAAATACTCCATTTTCCAAGAACTCAAAATACTCCATTTTCCAAGATCATCAGCACTGAAGGGTTAGAAGCTCACATAAAAGTCTACACTGCAGAGTAGAGATTTTCTCTACCTTTTCATGACCACTTCTGTTCTAAAGTTTCCTTCACTTTCTCTCTAGTTTCTTTTCAGCCAAACACTCAAAGCTCAATAAAAAAGCAGAGATTTTTCTTCCAGTTAGCCATCTGTTATATTGATACTCTAATATATTTTCCTTAGACCAAGATGCCTCCTATTATCCACCAAACACCAGATATACCCTCTCTTGATACTCAATAAAAAGAAGGTATACCCTCTCTTGATACATTTTTATTGCATCATATTAAGCAGCCTACCTAGTATCTAACTTGAATTCATGTGAGATTCCTCATTTACCCTTTCTAAATCTCCAAGTTTTGCTATATGTTTCTTGATATTTCAATCACTCAAATTCCCTATTTTGGTTCATCAAATAGCATTCACTTTCTTATATTTTAAAAAAGCAACCTAACTATCTCTAATTCCCTTAGAAAAATCAGGCAACATATACCATGTCATCAAAATAAAGAAAAAAAAAAAGAATTTTTCATAAGATAATTTTATTAAGGCACAAATATAGGGTTGTTATGTTCTCCCCTTTTAAAGAATTTCATCTTTGGAATTACAAAACTCAAGTACAAAGCAAATAAGGGTCTTTTGCACGTCCTACTTAGTCAGCCTAGTGGCCTTCTCAACTAGTAGTTCCTTCAGAAGACTTTCACTAGCATTACCATCTTGTTCTTGAAGACTCTTTCTCTCCATCTGTCCCTCTCCCTTATCCAATAATTGCATTTGTTGCTTTTCATAAGATAGATCATCCACTCTCCAAAGTGTCATGTCTAAACACATGAGAAGGATATGATATGTACTTCATCAATGATGTTACATAGCAAACATTGTGAATCCTTTGTAAGTTAGGTGACAATGTAACACAATGTGTCACCTACCTAATATGCTCCAAGATCTCAAATGGTCCCATAGAGCACAAGCTTAACTTCCTTGGCTTTCCAAATGTCATTAGCACTCTCATAGGAGATTCACAAACTGTAATCTCTAACACTAAACTCCTAATCCTTATGTTGTGTGTCTATGTGGCTCTTTAGCCTCCTTCAAGCTACACAAGGTTGTGTTATGATCAATTTGACCTTTTTGCCGTCAATTGAACCAACTTAGGTTCTACCAATGTCCTCGCTAGGATAGAACTATGATAGAAAATCTTTTATGTTTAGTGGTCATTCTTAGAAGTTCATTTGAGAACGTTCAAGACCCTCATGGACGTAGAATGAGGGTTTCACTCATTATGGGACTTGACCAAACATCTTACAACATGAGATGATGACACAACCTTTTAAGAGAGAATATTTAAAAATTTCAACACCATGCCCCTTCTCCATGATGGTAGATGGGTCTAATTTGAACGGAAGAAGTAATCGCATAGCACTTTCAAAAGCAAAGCTAGAGAAAAAAAGATCTTCTTTCTAAAGCGATTTGATTTGGAACTCTTATAGTGTGCCATATTAATATTGGATTTATAATTGTTATTCTAGGCCAACTCCAACTACAATAGGTGTCTTTTCCATCCACCCCTAAGGTTTAACACACAAGCTCTCAACACACTCTTGATAATGTGCATATGAATTTTTTTTATTTGATAGGTAAAATCGATTGTATTAAATAGCGCCTAAAGAAGGGCATATAAAAGTATACATGATGTGTACAAGGCACCTAAGGCCAAAAAAGACGAGGAATACACAAAAAACAACACCCTTGCCTCACTTGCACCTTAGCTAATCAATTAAATCAAATAAAGAAAACAAGGTAATTTCTGTGGATGTTTAAAGAGACAATCATTGCTATTGACTCCATCATATGTGGGATAAGGTCTCATAGTGCTTCAACTAGTGAAATGTGTAAGTTATCGTTTTGCCATGTCGCATGAGTACAAAACTGAACCCTTAAGTTGTGCCTCACTGTACACTACATACTCTCTTTATCCAAATGATATAGTCAACATAGGTGTTGTCACCAATCTACTCTTCAACTCTTGAAAGCTTCACTCACACTCCTTTGATCAAGTAAATCTGAATTCCTTCCATGTCAGATGAGTCTCCTTTGACCGTGTAAACTTGAATTGATTTTGCAGCAGATGAGTCAATCTACTCTAAGAAAGTAACAAAAATGGAGCCTCACATCATACTTGAAAAATGTCAAAGGATCCAATGAAATATTCTTGATGAAGAGGCAATCTAAAGATAAGTGCTCCATTGGAACAATGGTGTCCAATCCTTAGAATGCCTTCTAAAAGAAGAACTTAGAGGGGGGGGAGGAGGTGTTGTACTCCTGTAGTTAAGGAATGGATATAGAGTTAGAGTATGGAAAGTCGTAAGGATAGGGTAGGGGTATTTTAAAAGCAAAACTTATTTTGAGGTCGGAAATGGAAGGAGAGTGAAGTTTGGATGGATATTTGGTGTAGTGACACAACACTGAGCACTCTTTCCCATTCTTATTCACCATAGCAAACTCAAAGGGTGCTTGGATTGTAGATATTTGGGGGGAGATTGGAGAGGGTGGACAATGGAATCCATGCTTCTCAAGACAATTTAATGTTGAGAGCTAGAAAGTATTAAGGCCTTTGTGGTGAAGCTATAAAGGTATTCAATTAAAAGGGACATGGAAGACAAATTGGCATTGGAAAGAATCAAAGGGTGGAAAGTTTCTCAATCAAAGCCTTCTACTCTTGCTTGGAGCTAGAAAGAGTGAAACTTTTCTAGTAAAAGTTGTGTGGAATCTAGGGGTGCCTACAAAAGTAGGGTTTCCTTTGCGTGGGAAGTAACATGGGGGGGGGGGGGGGGGGGGGGGGATTTTAACCATAGGTCAGCTAAAAAGAAAGGAATGGATTTTGACAAATAGATGCAATCTTTGTAGAGTAGAGGAGGAATCAATGGATCATCTTCTTCTCCATTGTGTTAACACGAGAATACCATGACACTTATTAGTCTCAATGTTTAAAGTTGAGTGGGTGATGCTTACAAGGGTTAAAGAACTTTTATTACGTTGGTAGGGGACTTTTGGGGGAAGAAGTGGATGAAGGTGTGGAGGACAACTCTTTTATGCTTACTTTAGATAATTTGGAAAGAAACAAATTGTAGAGCTTTTGTTGATGAAGAACAATCGGATCAAGCTCTCAAAAACTCTTTTCTATGCTTTCTTTGACTTTGGACTAGAAAGTCTTTGGACAATGCCTCTGTCTATCCTAGATTTTGTTGATTGATGAGCTCTTTTTGATGTTACAGAAGTGTTTTTTGTTAATCTCTCCATCAATTTCTCTTTTCGACACCTTTGTATACTATTTATGTACTTTGGTGGGCCTTATTCTATTTAGGTGATGTTCATAATATTTTTTTGCCTATAAAAAAGAAAAGTGCTCGATTGCTGCAACTTGTCATCCATATTGCATACCATTTGTTAGATCATCTATCCTTGCATGAGAACGTTGTCTTGAGATCAATGGCATAACAAAGGAAAGGTGGAAAAGAATTATGTCCAATCAAGTTAACAATTCTCATAATCAAAGAAGCATTGAATCTTTTTATCATCAAACTAAGATAGGATGATGTAGATTCTTGGATGCCATAAGACACACTACAAATTCAAAACTTTGAACTAGACTAAAGAAGGATTTTGAACAATGTATCTTTACTAGAAAGTATACCAAGTCATCCATTTAGCTAAAGGATGTGAAATTCAAAAGGAACATGATATTAAGAACTAAAAAGGAGTGATTGTTTTGTCTTATCTTCTTGTATCCTTGTATAACAAGGAAGATGGTTATAGGGTTTTAATTGGTATTGGTAAGATTTGAAAATGGTTTTGAAACTTTACTAATATGTGACTTAGGATATTTGGAATCTGGTAGAGCATAATGTTGGAGCATGATATATATTGTGGACTCAAATCCTCGCAACTTCAAACTTTAGGAAAATTGGTTGCCTAACATGATATCAAAACTTTGATTAGTTGGAGTTCATGGGTTCAAGTCCTCTCATTATTTATTTGTCTAATTATTGTGACCAGAAAAAATGGTGGAACATGGTTGCAAGTGAGGGGAGGTGTTGGAATATGATATACACTATGGACTTCTGATAAAATATATATATATACACACACGTTATGGATTCAAATCCTAACAACATAAGCTTTTTCGAAACTTGGTTGCTCTACACAACTTTTGCTAGTCCTAGTTTTCTTAATGTTGGTATCACTAGGTTTATGAGAAAAGATCTATTATGACCAATGAAGGAGCATTTTATTATTATTATTTTATAAAATTTTTGTAAGAGAACATACAAAAGGAAGAAAATATGTGGTCCACTTATGACTCCATCACTCTTAATTTTTGTGAAATTTTTGCTTTCCTATGGTGCTTATAATCAAATGGTAATCAACCTGAGTTTTTTTGCTATAATTGTTGATTTGTTTCACAAGGTTTTGTTTCGAAAGTGTGACTAAAATATTTTTTCGGTCAGGGATGTGATATTCAAAAAGATGCTATTGTATTAAAGTCTGGAGAACTAGTGGGTGCTTCAGAAATTGGCTTACTCGCTACTGTGGGTGTAATGATGGTGAAGGTATTATGACATCAAAATTTCATTTTGCACTTGATTTTAATTCATAGAAGGCTTATGCATAGTAATGTTTTGTAGGTATATCCTACCCCAACAATTGCTGTGCTTTCTACAGGGGATGAACTTGTTGAGCCAACAACTGGGCATCTAAATCGTGGTCAGGTACTTCATGTCAGCTGGATACCTAACTTTGAGGTGTTGAGGTAACTGTTGTCTATGTTTGCCACACATAACTCTGAAATGGATATCTTTGGGTTTGATTTAGTCTAAAGGAACTTTAGACTTCTCAACATGGACAAGGCAGCAAGAGTTTATAATTGAAGCTTTGGTTCTAACCTTCGTCAGGACCAAAATTGGAATGAATAAGTGAAATTAGAAAATGTTGTATGAAAAAGGGCCAAAATTTTGAAAGTTGGCTTGAAATTGAAACAAAATGGTGTAAGCATGGTTTTTAAAAACTTACAATACATGATATGATACAACAATATGATACATTTTTTATGGAAATTATATGTATATTGTAAAGTGTATCTTACAATACATGATACGATAAGTGATATAATGATATGGCAATATATGTCTTCAACCACTGTTTATAATTTTTAAGAAAAATCAATTTTAAATTTTTTTGTAATTTTTTTAAAACGTGTGAAAACGTTAGAAATTGATCATAGAAGGGAGAAAAAGGTAAAATAATCCTACTTGAAAAGTTATATTCTTTTTATCAAATACTATAAGTCAAATAAGTTTATTTTTATAATGCGTATTGGAGAATTTTCATTTAAATAATTTAGATGTTGACAATGAAAATGATGGTGATTAGTGAACTAAAAACTTTTACTTATATATTAGGTTTTTTTTAATTTTTTAATTTTTTTATGGTGGGAAAAGAATGATGACGAATATGAAAAGTTGTACCTTTAAAGATGACACATAAAGACATGTATATAAATAACACACAAGTGCATATGCCTAGTTAGAATTTTGAATTAAAATCATAGCTAAAATTTAAGAAGTTTATTTTGTGGATTATGTGATGATCCTATGCATTAAAGTCATATTGTATCAAATTGAAATTTTCAAAATTTTAATATTCAACATTTTTATATAATATGAGGTGTGAGTTTAAAATGTTGAAGAATTTCATAAACCTTGAGTAAGTTTGTTTTGTTCTATTTTTTATTTTTTATTTATTTTTATCATTCTTATTTTCCTGGTTGGGGAGGGGTGGTGGGAGCAATGTCTGGTGGAGATGGATGCGTGGGTGAGAACCAAATACTTCAAATGTCATTGTCGCTTAAACTTTGACCTGTATAAAGATGACCTCTGTTCTAGTCTTTAGTGGCTTAGTTCTGATATGGTTCACATGAAGTAGACTATATTTTCCATTGATGATCTCATTTTAGTCAATGTATAGATTTGGGTTTTAGCCTCTTTGTTGCGCCCCCCCCAACAAAAAAAAAAAAAAAAAAAAAAAAAAAAAAAAAAAAAAAAAAAAAAAAAAACCAAAGAAGGAAGTGAGGAAAATGTTGGTTTTCTCAAGAAAAGAACTCATGGAACAAAGTAATTGTTGTTAGTGTTGAAGTTGCTACACAAGGACTTGTATGGAACTCAACAGTGTTTATATCTCAACATGCAGATGCACCATGTGTAGTACTTTCACATTCGTAGACATTGCATTTGGATTTGGGATTAAGGTTGTGTTGGATTTTCCATGTGTTTTACATTCCTAGGTTTTAAAATTGAGAAAATTCAACTCTATGCAGATTAGGGACTCGAACCGTGCTATGCTACTGGCTGCTGCAGTGCAGCAGCACTGCAAAATTCTTGATCTTGGTATTGCTCATGATGATGAAGAAGAAATTCAGAGGATTTTGGATAGTGCCTTCTCTGCTGGAATCGATATCCTTTTGATTTCTGGAGGTGTTTCCATGGGAGATAGGGACTTTGTCAAGCCTTTGCTTGGAAAGAGAGGGACCTTGCATTTTAGCAAGGTAGACTATTGGTGCATTTGTTGAGTTGGCTTGATTTACTGCTTCTTCTCAAGAATTTGTTATTTCAACATAAATATTCATTTTCCATTCTTGAGATTCAGTTGACAGTTGTGCTGTTCTGATATATTATGTTATTGAAATATAGAGATGTGTTATATTATCTTAATTTGGTGTTGATTTTCTTTAGGTTCGCATGAAACCAGGTAAGCCTGTGACATTTGCAGAGATCATTGTAAAATCAGCAGATACAACTTCCAAGAAAATTCTTGCATTCGGGTTGCCTGGAAATCCAGTGAGCTGTTTAGTCTGTTTTCATCTATTTGTAGTCCCTGCCATTCACTGTCTTGCTGGATGGGCAAACCCTTCCCACTTGAGGTATGTGTGTGTGTGTTTCTAACTAATGCTTGCATGAGTGATTTTTTTTTTTTTTTCTAATAACTGAGGAACCTTCCATAGCCGAGGCCTTTGGACTCTCCATGGGGACTCAAAACTTGGGGTGCTGACTGTGTCCGTCACAACTAATACTTGTAATCCAGGGCATTCAACCAGTAGCAGGAATTGAACCCAGGACTGCACCTCTACCACATCTCCCGGCATTCGTCCTAACCAACTGGGCACTCTGAAGGGCAATGCTTGCATGAGTGAAAAATGAGATTAACAGTTTTGAGTTACTCATTTGATGATGCCTCTCTCTGTTCTTTGTTGTGTACAGAGTACAGGTTCGCCTCAGACAATCAATAAAGACAGATCCAGTACGACCAGAATTCCACCGTGCCATTGTTAGATGGAATGATGGATCTGTCAATCCAGGGTAAGAGTCAGATCCCTTTGTTTAAGGATATCTTTCTAGACCTTGTAATCTGAGTACTTTCAGAGGTTGGGATCCTACTAGATCCTCATGTAGTTGTGTCTCAGTCTAGGTTTGACAGATCTGTTTGGTTATTTTAAGGTTTGAAACGTTGTTTCCTCCCAATTGAGTTAAAATATTGATCAAATGCTTTTTGATGATGGATTTCAGTTTTGTTGCTGAGAGCACTGGTCATCAAATAAGCAGTCGGCTCCTCAGTATGAAGTCCGCAAATGCATTGTTGGAGTTGCCAGCTACAGGAAATGTGATTTCTGCTGGAAATTATGTGTCAGCCATCATAATATCTGATATAAGCAATGCTGCGATGGGCGAAGATTCAGCTTCTGGTATGCAAGGAAGTGTATCACAAGATATAACTGCCAAGTCCCAAGATGCTGTATGTAGAGTAGCTGTTCTTACTGTAAGTGATACAGTTGCATCAGGGGCTGGGCCTGATCGGAGGTACACAACTTCATGCTACTGCTTTGTTTGCATCATTGACTGGAGCTTGACATGTGCGTTAAATAGATGTATTTTTTTCAAAGTAATATTGAAGCAGAAAACAAATTTCTTGAACTTCTGACAGATTCATGGTAAATACCTGTAGACAATCAATAATGGATGATGAGGACTAGTCTCAACATGATGGATCAAGGAGGGAAAAAATTTAAAATAGTTACTTCTATGATTTCTGACAAAGCCACAAGTTTCTTTATCACAATTTTCTGAAAATATTGATGAGCAGCCTATCATACTCTGTTTATTGTGATATCTACAACTCTTTAGTGCCTAGTATTGTTCTGAAGGAATAGGCATCATCCTTAAATAATTCACATGATTAGCTCATGGCCAACAACATGGCTATATCCTAGACTAGGATCTCAATGATGATATATTAAGATATGCCCTGGAGGCCTGGCTCAAGTGGTAAAGGGATGGGAGGGTGTGGGAGGTTCTTGGTTCAAGTCCCAATGGGGACAAAAATTCACATAAAAAAAAAAATGATGATATATTAAGAATAACTAATGATAGATAAAATAAAAAATGTGCCACTTCTATGGCTGCTTGTACAACTCCAATCAATATCTAAACTAAATGCATCTGGATACCTCTTATCAAAAAAAAAAAAAAAAAAAGCATCTGGATACCCCTATTTGAATCATTGTTTCAAAGAGGTCACTTAATCGATGCTAAAGCAATGGGGCAGAATCGATATTGCTCCTTGTAAAGTGAACATGGATGCACTGAATGCTTTGCCACAGCTTTCTGGAATTTTCTAAGCAATCTTTGTTAGGAAGGTGTTGGATACTGATTTTTGTCTTTTTCTTGTATTTTTTGATAGGCAAATTAAATAAAATATGATACAATAAGTGTGCTTTACAAACAAAAGGGGAGGCTCGATCCAAGTAAACAGGGAGTTTACAAGGTGCACAATGACTGAAAACTTGGAATAACTAAATTACTGTTAGCTCACCTGTCCCCAGCAATTTAAAAGCTCAAGTATGGTGAGATTAGTAATTTCCCCTTTTGCTTTAGACTATATCAACAATGATGTGTCTAAAACAAATATTTTACAATCAAGATTGATCGCTTTACTCCTTCAAAAGTTCTAAGACACTCTCTCCAAATGGTCTAGAACAAATATAAAGGGGTCAAACTCAAAATAACCATGTTTTGATTTTCAACAAAATTGTTATGCTAGACAAGTTAATATTTATCTTACCAAATGGGGGAGAATCATTGCACACCTAATAGAGAGAAGACTAAATGTCAGGGGCTAGAAGCCGAATTTCAATGGTTGAGGATGTGTTTTACTGATTCTTCATCTTGTTCATGTAAACCAGAGCAATTAACCCAACTCCAAATTCTTTTCATGTGTTGGTTGATCATAAGAATTTCCCCTATGGCACCTTCCAACACACGCACACACAACTGATCTTAGATGGAGTCCTTGCATCTCTTTAGTCAGGAATAATGGCACCTTGTGAGGTGACAATAACTTGTAATAAGACTGGATTGAGAATGCCCCCTTCTCTGAGATCTTCTAAAACAACTTGTCCATAACTTCAGCATCCATAAAATCCAGCTTGTGACCCTGAAACAAGGCCTCCACCAGGGTCAACTCCTGATCCATGTAATGCTTCCTAAAACTGGGACTCAAACCACCTTGATGCCTGGTTTTCCCTCCCAACAGTCTGCCACCTGAGCATCCTTGTTGGACTGCTAAGCTAAATAATTCTGAAAATATTCTTTTAGAGGGCCTGTCCCACACCATGGATCAGTTAAAAATTTGGTCCAACAAGCACACCCCACCCAATCGCTTGTCCTCAATCAAGAATCGCCCCGACCCTTCCTAATAGCTTTTCACAAGCTTCGGCTGCAAGCTTCTCTACCTTCGAGAACAACCACCCCACCCCAGCCCCCCTCTCTTTCCAACACCCCAAACTTCCCTGAACTTTTCTCCACAAGCTTAGTAAGTTGTAACTGAATTTTATTGAGTTCTTAAAAGTTTCTAATTGGTCATTTTGAATTAGCTGGGTCTTGATTAAGAAAATTATTAGTTCCTTTTCTTGGTCGGGTTAAATTGATATGTCAAGTGCAGAAACACCCAGGTTAGGTTCAGACCTAAATTTTTCTCACAATTTTCTCTTCAATGTTTTTTTTTCATTCTTGGAAACCTATAGAACAATTTATACTACACATATGGTTATTTGATGAGAAGAACATACAACTCTTATTTATAATTTTTTATTAATTAATTTTTTTCTCTTGGTAGAAGCCTGATATGAATTAGAGTTTTTCTGATAAGATTTATTTCAGATTCATTGGAATCTTTTTTGCCTGTTTTATCTATTTGCATATCAACATTTTAAGGAGTCTTTACTCTTAAATTTTTTTTATGTATATGCAGTGGTCCAAGAGCAATTTCTGTTGTAAATTCCTCATCTGAAAGGTTAGGGGGAGCAAGGGTAGTTGCAACTGCTGTGGTTGCTGATGATGTGTCAAAAATCAAGGAGATTTTGCAAAAATGGAGTGATGTTGACAGAATGGACCTGATACTTACCCTTGGTGATATTCTCACTATGTTGCTTGTACATTTGTTTGGTTGAGAAAAAATAAATCACTATTTTGCTTGTATTTATTTCCCTTGTTCTTTTCTCAACGGAATTTCTTAAATAGGTGGGACTGGCTTCACACCAAGAGATGTTACTCCAGAAGCAACAAAAGAGTTGATAGAAAAGGAAACACCTGGTCTACTGTATGTCATGATGCAAGAGAGTCTAAAGGTACAAACAGCTTATATGTTGATTATTCATCTTCACAATATATGTTGTTACACATGTACACAAAATAGATTAAGAAATCGATTAGGTGCTGATGGCAATGTCATGCCTTCATGAGTTGTTCTTATGAGGATATTTTGGTGGGTCACTGTTTGTGCTGCGGTTACTGGTTTTACACATTGAGATGTGCTGTTCTGTAATTCCTGTGGAAGGATAGTTCATCCTCCTTGCACACTTGAATTATTATTAATGAATTATTGTTTATGTGTGTGTTTCTAATACTTTGAATAGCTAGTGTTTTCCATGTGCACATCTTTGATTTTGCATGTGTTTCCTCACCATTCATTCATGTCAGTGGTATATATATTGATTTTGTGTTTGAATTTATTTTCTCGTCTATATGACTCTTGTTAGAGTGCGATGATGTAGGAGTGCCATGTGTAAAACCAAATATGTTTGAAAATATGGAAGTATATTTGTTGCCCAACTATGTTGTATAGTTGTAAAAGTTTAAATCCCTGATATGTAGAAATTGATGAAGTACTAGTTTCCTAAAATAGTCAAATTCTTTTGTATAAATTTTATAACTATGGATAAATAAAATTTAGATTTAAAGTTTCCCATATGGTATTAGTGCCTACACTCTTAGGAAAGTCTGACTTCTATAGCTCCTTTTCTGAAGAGACCTCCTTTGGGTTTCATTCCTATAGTGCTCATTCCGAAATAGCCCTAGGCTGAATTACTGATTTCTCATATATGCCAAACATGTCCAAGACATCCAAAACTAATTCCAAGCCCTTCACAAACTCAATGGCGGAGACACGGTGGAATAATTCTATGGAAGAATTTCAGTTGCAAACTTCATATTGTCTGGATGGATGAAATTATCTGAAGTGGTCCCAAGTTGTGAGAATCTTTCTGAAAGGGAAGGGAAAGCTAGGTCACTTATTGAGGCTTATTCCAAACAAGGAAGACTAAAGATTCAACACATGGGAGGAGGAGGATTCAATGATTATGGCTTGGCTTTGGAACTTTATATTTCTAGAGGCTAGAGGCACATATGTGTTTCTCACCACTGCTAAGGAGATATGGGAGGTAGTTTGGCAAAGTTACTCAAAGGTGAAGGATGTGGCTCTTTTCTTTGACATTAAGATAAAAATTTCAGCCACGAAACAAGGTAATCTCTCAGCCATTGAGTATTATACTAACTTGAAAATTTTGTGGCTTGAACTTGATTATTACCACAACATTAAAATGATGTGTAGTGAGGATGTGGTTATGTTGCAAAAGTTTGTGGAAAGGAAAAGGATTTTTGAGTTTCTTGCAGGATTTAATGTTGAGTTTGACCCAGTTTATGTGCAAATTCTGGGAAAGGAGGAAGTGTCGTCTTTGAGTGAAGTTTTCTTGTTGATTTAGGCAAAGGGTCGAAGTGTGATTATGCTCTACTCGTGTTACTAAAGGGTCTGCTATGCTATCCTCAAAACAAAATAAAGAGGTACAACATAGTAATACAAGGAATTATTCCAGACCTGTAAATCAAGATGGAGCTTGGTGTACCATTTTGATAATGCGTCTCAGAAACCACATCACAATGCAGCATCAAGGTAAACTTGATCTGTGTGCGTTAAGATGTATTTTTGTGGGACATTTTGCAAATTAGAAAGGGTATAAATGTTATCATCCCTCTTCTCGAATATTTTTTGTTTCTATGGATGTGACTTTTGCATAAAATAAACCTTTCTTTAATTAAACTTACCCTCAAGGGGAGACCTTAATAGAAGATAAGGGTTCTTCGGATCTGATTTTTATTGTATTGGCTGACACAAACACTTGATAGTGCTCAATTCGAAATTGAAACTTCTTCCAAGTTCCAGAATTCTGCAAAAATATTCCAACCATTATTCCTGCTCATTCTACAGAAAATCCAGATGCTACAACTCCACTTGTCTCCACTGATTCTGGTCCCATTGTTGTCCCACCTTTTCAGGTTTATTCCGGGAGGACACTAATTGTTTTACAGCCTATGCAAGTCCAAGAAACCAAACCACAAATAGGTATTGAGTCTTCTTTCTCTAATTCTTCTCCTCTTGTTGATGATCTTGACCAACCTATTGCATTAGGAAAGGAATTAGAAGGTGTACTTGATATCCTATGTCTTACTTTGTGTCCTTTAGAAATTTGTCTTCAAAATATAGAACCTTCTTAGCCTAATTAACCTCCATTGAAATTCCTCAAACATTTCATCAGGCGCTAGGTAATGAGAATTGAAAAAAGATTTGAGAGAGGAGATAGGGGAACTTGAAAAAAAATCAGACATGGGAAATAGTTGGACTTAGAAAAGAAAAAAAAAGAAAAAAGAAAAAAGAAAAAAAAAAAAAGAAAAGAAAGGGAAACCCAGTGGGGTATGTAGATGAGTATTCACAGTCAAATACAAATTTGATGAGTTCCTAGAGAGATATAAGGCTAGGCTAATTGCAAAGGACCATACTTAGACCTATGATATGGATTATCAAGAAACATTTGTTTGGTGGCAAAAATGAATACTGTGAGAGTATTATTGTCCTCAGCAGCTAACTTTGATTCATGTTTGCAATAGTTCAACGTTAAAAATTCTCTTACATAGAGATTTGAAGGAAGAGGTTTATAGGGAACCTCCACTAGGTTTTGATAAAGCTTTTGGTAGGAATAAAGTTTATAGGTTGACGAAAGCATTGTGTGGACTCAAGTAATCTACAAGGGCATGGTTTGGGAGATTTGCCAAAGTCATATTAGAGGAAAGGGGATCATACTTTGTTTATTAAACATTTGGTCATAAAGGGGAGTTACTGCTCTAATAGTGTATGTGGATGATATAATTGAGACTTGCTCGTAAGAAAACTAGCAGAAGAATTTGAAATTAAAGATTTTGGAAGGTTCAAGTATTTTTTGGGGATAGAGATAGCTCTCTCGAAAAAAGGAATTTTTATAATGCTATAGAATTATGTACTTGATCTGCTCAGAGAGATAGGAATGACAGGATGTAAACTTGTTGATACATCGATGGAACCAAATAAAAAAGGTGGTGGAGCAGATGAAGAGGTAGTTGTGGAATGAGGCAGATATCAGAGACTAGTTGAACAGTTGATCTATTTGTCCCATACTCAACCTAGCACACATGTAGTTGGTGTAGTTCGCCAATTTTATGCACCAACCAAAGGAGTCTCATCTTCGAGCAATTAATAGGATCTTATGATATCTCAAATTCACTCCAGGGAAAGGACTACTTTACAAGAAGAATAGGGAGCTATGTTTGGAAGCCTACATTGATGCCAATTAGGCTGGGTTAGTAGTTGACAGAAGATCAACCTTGGGGTATTGCACATTGCTAGGATGAAATTTGGTGACTTAGATAAGCAAAAAAAAAAAAAAAAACTGTGGTGGCGAGGTCAAGTGTTGAAGCAAAGTTTAGAGCTATGACTCATGGTATTTATGGATTGTTGTGGTTGAAAATCATCCTTGGGGATCTAAGAATCAGGTGGCATGGATCAATGAAGCTTTATTGTGATAACTAATCTGCCATTAATATTGCAGATAATTCGGTTCAACATAATCGAACTAAACAAGTTGAAGAAGTTGGAAAGTGGATTGATGTGCACACAATATGTCTCAACAAACTGTTGGCTGATTGATATCTTGACCAAAGGATTAGCTAATCCTTCGTTTCACACTATTCTAGGCAAGTAGGGATTGGAGAACATTTGCTGCCCAGGTTGAGGGGAGTGTTGGGAAGTCTGGGATCATATTTGCTGCCTTGTTGTGTTGTATAGCTGTAAAAGGTTAAATCCCTGATTTGTAGGGATTGATAATTAAATAGATTCCTGATTTGTAGGAATTGATGAAGTCTTAGTTTCCTAGAATATTCAAATTCTTTTGTATAAGTTCTATAACTAGGGCAAATAAAATTCAGATTTGAATTGTCCCACAAAATACTTGTACAAAAGGTTCTTATTATGTTGTGTTTTATAAGGATCAATGTGTAGCTTACTTTTTGGATCATGTATTTTTGTTAATATGCAAAAACATACCATGGCATCCATTCTATGGGAATTCAGTATAATTATTTCAGAGTTGCTTTTGAATGTGGGTTTTGTTGAAGTCTGTCATATTTCCTGGGATATTCTTTGCTCAAAGGATTCCCTCATATTGTTTCCTCATCTTTTAAGTTTCACCATCTTACATTTTGTTCTTGTTTTTTTATCTCTTTTCTGGGTGATGTTTGAAGAATTTATTTAATTCGTCCCATTCAAATTTGTATTCTATTTTATAATTTGTTTCCCATTTTTATTATAATTATTTGCGTATCATTTTATATGTTTCCTTGTTATATGTATTCTTTGCTTTGAGTGTGATTTAAATGTAACACTTACGTCTCTCTTACTAGAACCGTTTCTTTTTCTCCAATTAAACCATAAACAGGTGACACCATTTGCTATGCTTTCTCGTGCTGCAGCTGGGATTAGAGGATCTACATTGGTAAGGCCATAACCTCATTACCTCATTCTAGGATTAGTAAAAATATCAATAAAAGAAAGTATTCGATTTATTCTCACACCTACCCCCCTCCCCAACCACTCCAACCCCAACAAATATAACCTATGGTTTTCTGACCCCTGATCATTGGTATGCCGTTATGGTAATTAGTATATTTAAGGTTAAAGTTAATAAAACTTATGTGAATATTTTGATGGATATGAGCAACAATATTAAGTTTTAATTTGTTCCTTTTTGTTTGTTTTTTTTTTTTATAACATAAATAAGGTAAAATTTATTCCTTATAGAAGGCGCCTAATCAAATTAGAGATAGGCAACAAAGGAAACCTGCTAGTTAATAACTTCTGAGAAGGTCTGGAATAAAAATCCATTCAGGTCTCTTACTGAAACCTAACAAGATGAACTTTTACTAAAAGAAGATTGAGACGTGTAAATGAAAATGACCTTTTTGTGAGAATAATTCGCAATTTTCAATTAATTGCCTTGAAGGACATTTGGAGAAATCATTTTCTGAATTCAAAGTGAAGAGTATGTCCATATAAAATGTATGGTGTTCATCTGGAATTCTTGACATCCCCATGATTGGTGTTTTCCATTTTGATTTTTCATAGCATTGGAAGGCGCAAAACCTTATGTTAGAATGAAGCCCTTCAAAGCCAATGGAATCATTTTGCTTTAGGGGTTTGGTTGACAAGTAAAACTTGTCACTCATCCATCTATACCTGCCAGTAGTAAATACTTGACACATTCTGCATTGATAAAAATAGTATCTACTTGCAGAGTGGTTTTGATCCTGTTTTAATAATTGGTTTTTTCTCTTTTTAAATTATAATTATAAATTTATAATACAGATGATCAACATGCCGGGGAATCCAAATGCGGTTGCTGAGTGCATGGAGGCCTTATTGCCAGCACTAAAACACGCGTTGAAGCAGATAAAGGGAGACAAGAGAGAGAAACATCCTCGCCACCTCCCTCATTCACAGGCAGCGGCAGTAGATACCTGGGAGCGCAGTTATAAGATGGCCTCTGGCAATGCCTCCGAGCCTACTTGTTCTTGTTCCCATTAGGAGTCGTATTGCTCTTCAGTTTTGTTTCCAGGTTTGCGAGTAATTGTGTTAAACTATTTTCATTTCCGTGTTTTGCTAATTCTGTCTCTGAATCACTTGTCATGGTTACATGTACAGGGCTTGGATTAGAATGCTTTGGATTCAAATCAAACCTATAGATTCGGAGTGAGGCCCTTCTCCACTCATTTTTCATTTTGTCTACCTTCCCATGTGCCGATTAACTTAATAACTTAATTTAAGTCATCCCATAAATTTAAATTATGTTTAGTAAAATAATTTGATAATATGATTTAAAGTAAAAAACAACTTTAAGTAATAAGTAAAAATAATTTATTTATTTTTAAATCCATATCTTTATTGTACCTTTTTACTCCTATTTATCTTAATTATTTTCACTATTTTATTCCACGACCTTCATTGTTACTCGATCTCCTTTATTTTAGCTATAATTTTTACATTTTTATCCCTATTTGTTATAATTATTTTTACGATTTTTTATTTTTTATTTTTGTTATTTGTGACCTTCATTGTTATTGAACCTTATTTATTCTAGTTTTAATTTATGAGGATAAATATATTAATTTAATGATTTAAAATAAATTTTAAGTTAATTTTATCAAACTACTTTAATAGTTAAAAGTAAGTCATTAATATAAGTATGATTTGACTTAAAGCTAATTTAAGTTATTAAACAATAAATATTAAATTTTATCAAACATCTTTTTAGTCTATTCTTGAAAATAATTTTCTTAGAAACTTATTTGATAAATTTATGATATATATAGAAAATATATTTTAAGAATTTATTTTGAAAAAAAAAAGTTTTTGACAACAAATCACAACGTGTAGCATCTTTGTGGAGAATAATTCAAGTCAAAACCTATTGCTAATATGTTATGGCAATCGTTTGAAAATTTAAGATATATTTGGAAATGTTTCAAAACCAAGTATAAAAAATAGTTTATAAACGAAATTATCTAAAGCAGTTGTCATTTGTTTTCAAAATATTTTTTATCTCAAATATTAAAAACAGTTTTTTCTATCTATAAATGATATTTTTCTTGATACCCAAGATGATAAAAAAAAAAAAGCTAAAAAAAAATGAATTTAAAAAATGTTTTTGGAATAAAAACACTGCTGCATTGTCATGAATTTTACAAATATTTACTTGTATGCCATCATATTTAGCAGAAAAAAAAAAAAGGAAAATAATTGTGTTTCCATTCACAGCACATATGAAGGGATTTTTCCATACAAAATTGTATTATAATGTTTATTGCATGTCATTATTGAATTGACCAGTAACCCTATAACATACAGTGAAAGTAATGGTTCAAATTGAGACCCTTGGGAGAACAATGGGAAGCTATTAGGATAAGTGTAGGGTTACATCCACACATTTGGACAAATCTCATTTGAGACAATTGTCATTTCATTTTCACCCATAAATTTGGAAGGATCTAAAATTAATTATCAGCTTCCTAATTATTTACAATTTTATAATCTTCTTGTTCAACTCTTGTATTTATTTTTCAATAAAACTCATGCATTAGCTCTATTTTACTGGTTGGAATATTTGAATGGTATGTATTAGGATTAAATATATATTTTATATTTTTATGTAATGGTTGGCTTTCACAAGTAATATAAAAGGAAAGAAAAAATCAATGGTCAAGAATCCATTTGGATGTTGAAAGAAATTTAGGATAAGTAGGGGGAAGAAGATAGCAAAGAAAAAGGATATGAAGAAAGAAAGAGTAAAGGAAACCAATTAATTTTAAAAGTTCACATGTTATTTTTATATGCTTATTGAATTTTTTTTAAACTAAATAAGAGTGTTGAAGAAATTTATGCCTTTTCTATGCTTTTGTTATTTATTTTTTTCGGTTGATGATCAAGGTCTACCTAATTAGGTAAATTTTCATATCAACTCTCTCTAGATTAAATTAATTCAATTAATTAAATGGGTGAGAGAATCTCTTGACACATGGAATAATTGGAGGATAATATATGACAATGCGTGATCTAAAGATACTCGCTTGCCACATCATTTTGGTGGGCCCTTTCTCATCATAGCACAATAAATAAAATTGGGAAAATTGTGCTTCATCGTAAGTCCCTCGTAAAATTGGGAAAATTGTGCTTCATCGTAAGTCCCTTGTTTAAGCCCAAGATCCAATAGAATAGTGGAAAATGAGTCGAAGGATATTTGGTATTTTCAAAAAAGTCCTTTGCTGATTTTGAAAAAAAAAAAGAAGAAAAAAGGTTAGAAATCCAACACAACGTGGTATCCCAATACCCTAATTTTTCTCCCTCCTTATATTGGATTTTGAAGAGGAGAAAACCAAATATCCCCAAATATTTGAGCCTTGGCCTCCCTTTCCCAATATTGGCGTTGTTGTGCATTATCGTTGTAGCCACACTCCTCTCGTCATTGTCGTAGACGCGCTTGTCTCGTAGTTGCTCTAGCTGCGCTCTTATTAACGTCGCCATAGGCAAGGTCTTCTCGTTGTTGTCATCGCCTTCGCCATAGTCGTGGTCCTCTTTCCGTCGCCATAGTCGTGCTCCACTTCATTTTCACAAGTGCAGGTATTTCAAATATAAAAATGGTATATATATATATATATATATATATTCGGACTAACTAGAAATCTACCATCATATGCATGAAGATATAATCCAAACACCCCTTGATGCTTTCAATTTTTGAGTATTTAGGACACCCCTTATTTTTTGTCATTGGCCAACTTGACCTTAAATTTTTTATTTATTTTTAAATTAAAAATAATTAATTTCAATATGTTACAAAAAATAAATTTATTTTTTATTATTTTCATAGTCAATAAGAAAGATTTACTATTAAAGGATTAAACAAAATATAATTTTATTTTCAAATATTATTATAGATCATTTTAGATATATGTTTGTATCACAAGTTAAATAATTTCATATGTAATAGAAATTTATTTTATTGATTTTTTATTTTACCTATTTCAATTTATTTATTTTTGCAATAAATCTAGCTATCTTTTTTTTTTTTTTTAAATATATATATATATATAATGTTTTCCGCATTGCATAATACCAATCCAAGTTGTCAAGACCGATGTGTGTTAGGACCCCTAAGTTAGCGATTAAATTAACCACTTTGAACCATGGGATAGATATTTTATCTTCATGTTATAGAAAAAGTTTGATTTGTATATGTTTGTACATATAAATATTGATCTAAAAACTCATCTAAAAGTTCATTTAGTTACAATTTAGAATCATCCAATAGGTTATATGATAATAGAAATACCTAAATCTACTTAAAATACTTGATTTTTAGAAGAAAAACAGAGAAGAAACTGACTTGGCTAAACTACAATAAGACAATAATCAAAAGGAAAAGAAACACTCAAATCGAATTAATATGTTGTTCAAAAGCTTAAAAATGTTTTTATATTGGATGGAGGAAGCCAAACTTGTACTTAGAGTTTCTATCAAATTTCCAAACATTTTTGTTTTATTTTTATGAAATTTATCAAGGAGAGTACAAACCACTGTAAAATGTATCAAATGCATTACTTGAGATACCATAAGAAAATAATCGAATGATATGTTATAGAGTTCACGAACTATTATTTCGTATTTGCATCCAATTTGCACCAAACAATGGGCGGGATTTATCAATTAAAGAATATAACAATTTACATGGTGTCCATGCATCTAACCTAGTGTCTCATATGAGGAACCAAAATAGGATGAAAATTTAAACCTTATCAAATAGTGAAGTGAGTTGCTCTACCATGTATGATTATCATACAATCATTATATGTAATCCAATGTTTTCTTTTTCCTTTTTTGGGAAAATGAGTTTTAACTCACTAATATTAAAATATATGACAAAAAAACCTCAAATTATTTAAATCAGTATTATCTTTATCTATTTAAAAATAATTTGAAATGTATACACTTTTTAATAAATCATCTAATTATTCCTTAAAATGACCCTTTATTTGTCCTATTATCAACATCCATAGACAACTATTAAGATATTGATTAGTTTTAAAAGTTATATAGGTTAAGCAATAGGTTTTGACTTGAATTAGTTTTAAAAAGACTATAACATAGGTATTGATCTTATTTACAATAAATTTTAATTATTGTCAATTGATTAGTTTTAAATATTGATGTCGTCAATTGATGTTATATAGGTATAGAAAATTTCGATATGATTTCTTGAGATTTTGATTGGGTATCAAAATGTTGTGTGTCAAAATATCAATATAGGTTAGGAATTTGTCAAAATATGGTGCCTAAGCCTAATATTGAAATTTCGATACCACACTTAAAATCTTGTCGAATGATTCATCTCACTCTTCTAATATTCTAGAACCCCAATGATATAGATCACATGAAAGACGAAAGTATACATGAACAAGTGGACATTGTGCTATTAAGAACAAACTTAGGGTCTTACAATATTCTTCCTATATTAATAATTTATTGGCTAACCCACTACTCATTTTAAATTACAAGGTATTAAAAAGATAAGCGAAGTTTAAAAATAAAAAATAAAATCGTCTAAAATTTATTTTCAAATAAAATAATAAAAACAATTTTTTGCATCTTCTCAAATTAGGGGTATGACAAATTGTTTTTAAAGAAACAAAAAAAAAAAAAAAAAACCATTTGAATAAATAAATTTCAATTATATTTATAAATAATTTATATTTTAATTTTTTAATAAATTTATAAATATAATATCTATTAGTGTTAATTTAAATTTTATTAAAAATAAACAATATTTATCTGGTGCTAGTTGTTGTGGATAGTCAATACCCATAAGTTTGAGTATCTATGAAAACGCAGTTATAAATAAATATATAAATAAATATAATATATTATATATATATATATATATATATATATAATTATGAACACTAACACATCATAATGGGTAAAACCTTAACACATATATGCAACCAATTTTCATCATAAGGAATGACGTTATCTTATTAGATATTACAAAAGAAATGCAATTAATCATGATTGTATTTTTTTTTTTTTTTGTCTTTTTATTCAAAATAAATTATAATACTTTAAAAATAATAATAGTTACTAACATATTATTTAAAATGGACTATAAAAAACAAGTTAACTTTGTTAATATAAGCAAAGTTTTTTAGTTACAAAATGACATTCACCACACATTTAACTCTTAATTATTGACGAAATACTCAAATTGATTTTGATTCAAAGAAATTTTAGAATTAATTAGGTCAATTTTTTTTTTAATTTTAATTTTTTTTAATATTATTAGAATCATTAAAAAATTTAAATAATAAATCACATTTGATGGGACCCAATTTATCTAATGAAATTTTTTCAAAAGTATAATTATATATGTAATATTAAGGGTGGCCAAGTTCGATATAATAACCACCATGACGTGAAACTTAACATACTTTCATGGGTTTGAGTTGACTATGATTGAAATTTTGATGTAATTCATGCTAACTTTATGCAATTTTTGCATTGCAAATTCATTTCAAAAACTCTTGTTCAAACATTTTAAAACCAAAAATACTAGAATAAAAACAGGGCATGTGGAATATCACGACCCTGATTTTTTCTTTGTTATAAATCTTGCTTATGTAAATATGTTTATTGTAAATAAAGAAATTTTTTATCTTGTGCCTCAATTCATTTACCAGGGAATTTTTAAAAATATTTATTTAAATCAGGCATCTCAAATCCCTGAAAAATTTTCAAAAAAACTAAAAGATGTTTTAACATATTTTTATAAAACTAAAAAACAAATTGATATTTCTTTTATAACCATTCCACCCTTATTCTAAACCGATGGATCAATAGTATCAACTTATCACCATGTTTATATAAAACATAATAAAGAACCACTCATTCCTTAATAAGAACTAGAACTAGAAATGACATGTTCAAATAAATTTCCAAAATCTTTTACTCAATTTAGAACTTTTTAAATTTATGACTTTAGACCAGCCTGAAATAAATTGATTCATGTTATTGGAAAAACAAAAAACCACATCTATTTGAAGAAATAAACTTTTAAAACATGTTATTACTCCAAAAGCTTTTGCAACCCCTAAAGAAAAAGATTTTATAACCAAGCTTACTCTAGAGTTACCAAAACCATCTTCTTACCTCAGCCATGACGCAACATTCTAGGATAATCTTGATGAAGAAAGATATTAGAACTTGCAAAATGCGATGGAATGATGATGTCAACAATGATGATATTGAAACAATAAATGGGTCTCCAACTACAAAAATTTAAAGCAACAAACAAAGAAGCAGCAAAAGATTGAACATATTAACTATATAAAATACATGTGATGAAAAAGAAGAAAAAGATAAGGAAGAGACTAGACAGACGAGAAATAAAGAAAGAAAGAAGAAAGAAAAGTCAAAATCCTATCAATTTTTACCAGCTTTTCATTTATTATTATCAAACCTTTGAAGACTTTGTAAATACATCTTAAAGCCTCTGTCTTCTATCCACCAACTACCCCAATTAACTTTTGTTTGTCTTATTAGAAAAAATTTGTCTATAAATGTGATGTAAAGTTGATAGTGGTAGTGGGATTGAGCCACATGGACCCACCATGGTTGGCACTTAGTAATTCCGAAGGAAAGGCCAAAGGCCTAGGACCGTGGCCCCTCAAATCCACCAATTGTTTATTTGTCCCAAAGGGAGCTTCCCTAGGAGGAATCGAGACTAGGACTAAACCTTATGTCCAACCAACTCCTGGTACCATCTAGGGTGGTGTTTTTGTTAGGATTGAGCCATATGGACCCACCATGGCTGGCACTCGAGACTAGGACTAAACCTTATATCCAACCAACTCCTAGTACCATCTGGGACACTCGATTCCTCCTGGGGACACCCCTTTTGGGACAAATAAACAATTGGTGGATTTGAGGGGCCACGGTCCTGGGGCCTCTGGCCTTCCCTTCGGAAATGCTAAGTGCCAACCATGGTGGGTCCATGTGGCTCAATCCCAACAAGTGGATCATCGAGAAATCAAGAGAGAAAAAAAATATATGAGAGAGAGAACTTAGCTTCTTTTGCACAACCATTTCTTCAATTGTACATTTACGCATATAACCACACTAAAAAGTAAGAATTTCTTGTTATGATTATTGTTATAATGATTTTTTATTTATTTATTTATTTATTTATGTTTTTTTTTTCTAACCCTTGAGGGGTAAAAGATAAAGAAGGGAAATGAAAATTATTTGAGTCATAGTTTTATTTTTACTATTTAATATCTGCAATATGCATAGATCCTCCATACATAAAAAAGAGAGAAAAAAAAACCAACATTTATAGCAAAGGATAACGATTCTAATAACGAGGGGAAATAAAGATAAATAATTTATTTGAAGATTGGATTTTTATAGAAAGTTTTTGAATAAAATCAAATTTTAAAACATCACTTCGTATTAGGGTAACGACCCCATCTAACCAAACAAAGTCTTCCAAAAACACGTTAATTTTTCGACTAAAACAAGTTACAAGTTAAGGGTTAAGAGTAAGGACTCTAGTTTGTAAAATCTGATTTCAAAACAACATTTTCTATTATAACCAGATTTTTTTAATTTTTTATGTATGAAGGATCTATGTATATTACAAATATTAAATAATAAAAATAAAACTATGACTTAAATAATTTCAATTTCTCTTCTTTATCTTTTACCCCCTTTACCATATAAGTGTTAAAAAAACATAAATAAAAAAGACAATAATTATAACACTGATCAAAACAGGAAATTCTTACTTTTTATTGTTGTTATATGCACAAATGTACAACTGAAGAAATGGTTGACCAAAAGAAGCTAAGTTTTCTCTCTCATATTTATATATTTCTTGATTTCTCAAGTATCCACTCTCAAATTTACATCACATTTATGGGCAAAACTTTTACAATAGGACAAACACAAGTCAATTGGGGTAGGTGGATAGAAGACAAAGGCTTTAAGATGTACATACAAAGTCTTCGGAGGTTTGGTAATAATAAATGAAAAGCTGGTAAAATTTGATAGGATTTTGACTTTTCTTTCTTCTTCTTTCTTTATTTCCCGTCTGTCTAGTCTCTTCATTGTCTCTTTCTTTCTTTTTTTTCATCACATGTATTTTATATAGGGAGAATTGTGTTTTGGGCCCAGTTGGGCCCAAAAATTAACAAATGGTCCATATATGTTACAGAATTAAGCCCAACACCTAGACAAAGTCTCAAAATTGATAAGAAGGTTATACAATTTATAATATGCCAAAAATGCCCTTTGGCTGGCTAATGTAAAAAAAAAAAAACAAAATCCACGTTGGATTTGCAATTCGTTTTCCCCAAAATTGAGAGGCGTCTTCACATTCCTGAGTGTTTCCCTCGTTTCCGCCCAAAGAATGCCCTAATCCTCTTTTCATTTGGAGTTTGCCGACCATCCGATTAAAAACAAAATCGACGTTGGATTTCCATTTGGTTTTCCCCAAAATTGAGAGGCGTTTTCACATTCCTGAGTGTTCCCTCGTTTCCGCCCAAGAATGCCCTAATCCTATCTTCATCTGGAGTTTCCCAGCCATCTGATTTTAGGTGTAGACGGTAGAGTTTTTCATCTCTGTCAATCCATTGGTGTCGACGATCACCACCAGATTTGGGTTCCGTGGCGAAGTAGTTGATAGTAGGTTCAGCAATTTCAGTTTATGCTTCATTTCGGCTATCTCGACCATTTCATTTCAGCCCAAATACATTGCCCTAATTTATCTGGCGATTTCAGTGTGCCATTAATCCCCACCGTGGGTGTCGTCCCGTGCTGAGCATTGAGGAGGGAGCTTCTCTGACCATCAGGTAAAGAAGTATTTTTTTTTTTAAGCTTAAAGCTTAAACCCCGTAACTGGCTCTAAGACATGGTGTGGGTTATGGTGTTTTTAAGACATGGCTCACAGTTTGAAATAGTGAGGATCCTCATGGGCTAATTGCATCTGCATGTCGTGGAATCAAAAAAGTTTTGTTTAGATAATTATGTTTGTGTTCGATTTACATGATTGATAGCCTTGACATGGAAAAATCACTTCTTTTTATTAAACTGTGATGTCACCATGATTCACTTGTTTCTCCATCAATATGAGAACCCTCGATTGCCATTGATAATTGTGATGATGAAGACGACATAAAAAATATTTTGATTTTCCTTGCATTTTACTTGGTTCACTTATGTTTGTTTGGTTTAGCATTGCATATTGAATTGAAAAGTTAGTTTTATAGGTGCAATTTTATTCTAATATATGATAAGTAAATGCAAATAGATTTTCTTGTTGCAAACATATTTTTCGTCCTTTCGTTCAAATTATATCATTGAGCATTATATTTACTTCCTCGTGTGGCAGTCTAGTTTAGTATGCTAGTTCGCCTGTTACCTATTTTCGAAAAAAACCCAAGTTCTTTGAACCCTATAGTATGAGATATTGTGGGATACCTAGTATGTGTAGATAGATTATCATTTCGAACTTCATGAAATCTGTAGCTAACATGAATATAAATGCGAAATAAAGAAACAGATCAGTTCAAAGGCAGTTTAACGAGCCTTAATTCTATTTTGAAATCCAAAATTAAGGGAGTCAATACATAAGAAACCAATTAAGGGATTTCTCCTTGAAATCCAGAATGGTTTCCAACAATCATTGTAGTGGCCAAATACCTCTTTCCATGTTTACTATTCACAATTGCTAAATATCAAACGCATGCAACTCAATATTATTTTCAGCATACAATTGAACCAAATTGAAATTAAGTTAAATTTGAAGTTGTCTATTAAGTATGAGCCAAAACACTAATGACATTGGCATGATCTGTCCATTTATAAGTCTGAAAAGTAATTGTGATGTTCCTATTGGGATCTAGAGGGTCATAGCAATCTGCAAAAAACAGAGAAAGAGTCGACCAACCAGTTAAAAATAGAATAAGTGAAGTAACATTTGGAAAAGTATATGCATAAATGATGCATGATAATCTGGACATGGCGACTAGTAATAGTGTGAACTTCAAAGCAAAAGGGCAGATGAGAGAAAATATGAAGGCCATTTTCTATAAGACGCATAATTGTTTGGTCTATAATATGATATTTGTGCTATGTTTGTATAGGTTAATGGACGCAAGTAATAGGATATATTGTTACATTTTCGTGGGTGGCAAACTTGTCCAAAAAAATGATGGGCAATGGGAATACTTGGGTGGAAGAAGCAAAGGTATTCACATATATAAAGGAATGGCATTTGAAGAATTCACCAAAAAAATCATAGAGAAATTCGACATTTCCCTTGACGTGATGAAGATGCACTACACGCTGAAGTTCAATCCCAGAGTCATCCAAGATTTAGAAGATGAGGATGATTTGGATAACGTGGTTTCCCACAGTGATGACTTTGCAAATGTATACCTAGTAGACTTACCCTCTGTGGAAGCCATTGAAGCAAATATCCCGAATTCACAGTTGGCATTTCGGTAATGGACTTTAACATCAATGTTTATTTAAAATGTTGTGAATATCAATTTTACGCATCACGTAGTCTAATTATGTTAATATATGTCAATGCAGAGATCCACCTATCACGTTCCCGTCCTCTAATGCATCATGCGATCCAATTCCTCAAACTATGATGCTATCAAGAGGTTTTGCGTCGCGTTGCAGATACTGAGTACATCCCTTTGGAATCGATTCGTTTTCGTGAGGCAATATTAGGGTCGGGACATACATTTAAAAATGCCGAGGAGTTTCGCAATGCAATTTACCAGATGTCATTAGGTGGAAGTTTGAATACTAGTACAAGAAAAATTCCCCTACGCATATGTCTGTCAAGTGTTCGGTTGATGGTTGTCCTTGGAAGATAACAGCTCACGGCTGTCGAGGGAAATGTCATCTTGCGAGTTCATACTTACCAAGTGAATCATAATCATATAGCTCTAGGATGAGTGTTCATCTAAGGTGAAGGTTTCTTCAAAGAGAGGTGCGGTTGTTGTTGAAGATGTGTTTAGAACCACTCCAGACTATCTTCCCCGTCAAATCTGTAAGGATTTGAACGTGATCATGGGGTTCAATTGACATATAACCAAGCATGGCACCTTAAAGAGAAGGCAAAAGAGGCATATATGGAGTACGACGCGACTCTTACACGTTTCTCCCTTGTTATGCCATAGGCTAAAAGAAATAAACCCGAGCACAATTGCGGAGTACACTCCCAAGAAGGTCACTTCATGCAATTGTTCATTGCCCATGGCATTTTCAATTCAAGGGTTCATCATGGGGTGTCGACCTGTATTGGCTATGATCTTGCCACCTAAGCGGTCCATATAAAGAAGCTCTTTTGTCTGCCATTGCATATGAGCAGATGATGAATGTTCCCGCTAGCCCTTTGGTGTGGTAAGTTAGAAAATTATGAGGACTGGTATTGGTTTTTGGATAAATTAAAGGGGGTATTAGATGGTAAAGAAGTTGTTATTATATCATATAGACATCAGGAATCTTGCGTAGTGTTTCGAGTTGTTTGGGATAGGAATCATGCATATTGTTATCGCCATGTGAAGGAAAACTTTTCTAGCTTCTTCAATAAGCAAAACATTCGAGGAAAGAAAGGAAAGAAGATGCTTTGCTACTTTTGGACAGCATTGCGTATGCTAGGTTGGAAATAGACTACAATGAGCATTTGAAAAACTTGTGCGCTTCAATGAGAACCTAGCAAAATGGTTGCGGAAAACAATCCCGAACATTGGGCAATGTCAAAGTTTCTTAAAAAGCGATGGGATATAATG
The DNA here is from genome assembly GCF_004353265.1 of Vitis riparia. Lineage (NCBI taxonomy): Eukaryota > Viridiplantae > Streptophyta > Magnoliopsida > Vitales > Vitaceae > Vitis > Vitis riparia. The sequence continues at coordinate 8,929,421 of NC_048436.1, forward strand.
ACAACTAACATTGCAGAGGCATTCAATGCGTGGTTAAGAGAAGAACGTCACCAAACAATTTATACTTTATTGTTAATGTACATGGATAAACTTGTAGCCATGTTGGACACCCATATGCGTGGTACACAAAAGTGGAAAGAGCGTGGTCGGACCGAAAACTGAAGAGAAGTTAATGTCAAATATCATGAGGTCTGGTCGATTAGTGTGCTACCCTATTTGGGAGGGACGTTTAAGTGTTTACTGAAGAGGTTTATTTGGTTGTCGATATGAATCAACATACGTGTACTTGCATGACATGGAAAATGTCCGGTTTGCCATGTGCACACGTATGTGCTGTCATCCGCACACTGAGACACGACGTGTATGACTATATTGACCCATGTTTTCATGTCTCCATGCAAGATTTGATTTACTCGAGTCAGTTTCAACCATTACCAACACACAACATGCCGAAACTTTGTGACGATGGGAGTTTGCAAGATTGCGCGAGCAACACCTTTCCTGCTTTCCAACCCCCTCATGTGAGACGTCCTCCAAGAAGACCCCGACAAAGGCGCATTGAATCACAGTTTTGTCATAAGAGAGCAATTCATTGCTCTCGATGCAATGGAATAGGTCACAACCGCTCTAAATGTAATAATCCGTTGTCGTGACATTTGCATTTTATTTGGTTGTACAATTTCCTTATTTTGTATCATTCCATATATTCTGTTGTATGGTATATGGTATGGGGTTGTTGATTCTCGTTTTTATGTATTGCCCTATTTATAGGCATAATGCACTTTTTTGGAATTTTTCTTATTTAGAGTTGCTTTCAGTAACCAACTTAATTGAAAGTGCACTTTGAATGTGGTTTCTTTTTAGTTGTTATTTAATTCCATCTCTGTGTCTACATTATCGAGCATTTCTTATTTGGAGTCTCATTAAGGATGACAATTTCTGTTACATTATTTTACGTATAGGGGTGACAAATTTTTTTTTTTCAATAAAGCGAGACTTCCCCTATATTTATTTCCAAGTTGTGAATTAATCCTCTTATCGCTTATCTTCTTGTTGCACCTACTTCAATGTCCCATCAATTTCTAAGACGTCATAAAAATTGTCTTTCAATTTGTCCTCAATTAGATATACTTGTTACACACGTTGTCCATATGGTTATTATCTAGTTATTTATCTAGTTGCTGGTTGGATTATCGATCATACACGTGTTTGCTTCCAAACTGTAAGCGTTTTCCTAAAATGTCATATTGTTATGTATTTCATTTATTTTTTCCTTACAACTATGATTATGGAACACCATTACCAAATTAATCAAACAGATTAATTGTCGAAATAGTCAATTGACATTTCCCTTTATTATTAGTTTCTCCAGGTCATCAATAACTGCTATAACACCCATTTCCAGGTGGCCGTTTTTCCAAGGTTGAAGCTTACAACAATCATTTCATTCTTCTATGGCCACTACGGAGGTGATGCATTCTTTCTTGTTTTTAAATATTGATAACTTATTTCGGATACTTCATATTTTGATCAACTTACGACCTATAGTTGTTTTTTATGTTAAAGATTGAATTACATAAACATCCAATCATAAATTATGAATCCACATGAATATGTTTGTTTGTTCATTCAATTTTATTGCTTTATTCACTACGTTTACATATTCCTATTGATGTTAATTTTTTCTTATATATAATTCATGTGTAAACTACTAATGACCTCCAACCATTTCAATGCAGTCCACCAGATTGTATACACATTGTTCATCTTCAAGGTTTCTGAAACTATGCAACAGGCTCCTTGCTGAGAAATTGGACGTGGTTCGAGACCTTCAGTTTGGAGGTCTTCTTCACTTAAATTGCAAGGAGATACGGCATAATATCTGTATATGGCTGATTGCCCATTTTAACGTTGGCTTCAGACGCATTGACATTACATCCCACAAAAGGTATGATCTGACAGCTGCTGATGTCAGCCTTGTCTTTGGCCTCCCGACGACTGGACGGATTCTACATATTGCTACTACCTCGTCTGGTCATCCGTTCGGTACCCTCAACACATGTGAAGAGAGACTCCTCAACTTACCTATTGGGGAGGAGTTTCGTAGATGCTTCATTTACTACACTTGTGCGACGCTATTAGCCCCCACCTCAAGGATTGATGGATGTCGAAACTTGTGGCATACCATCCATGAAGATGGTTTCAAAAATGATGTTAATTGGGGCCAATTTGTTGTTGACCAGCTTGTGGAGGGTATAAGACAATTTAAGCAAGGGAACAGCGTCTGGGTTCATGGTTGCATTCTTTTCCTCTAGGTATTGGCCTTCTTTAACATTCATTAATTGGTAAATTTGAATTTGTTAACATCAGTACCAACAAGTAAGAATTATACATATGTTTATTTCCATTGTGCAGCTCCATTACGTAATTAAATTCAAAATTCCTTCCGTTCATGTTCCGATGACAGCGCCCCTACTCTCAGCATGGTCAGATGAGTTGATAAAGGAGCGCTTATCTGCTGAGATGAGTGAGTTTGGGAGTTTTGGACATGGCCAGGTAGTCATTTATTTGGCATGAAGTTTGTTATATATTGATTTACATGCATTTTGAATACCTCCAATGTTTCTATGTTCTTACCATGCATGATGTTCTCATAATGTAGGCGTTTGATGAATCGTCACCGCCCCGTACACATGTCGAGGATGACAGTGGACCAACAAGTAGTCATGTATGCTAAAACTACTTGTTACTTTACGCATTCAATCCATCTAAATCACATTACAATTTGGTTATCATTGCTATATTGTTAATAACTTCTAATCAATTTTCTTTTAACTAGTTTGAAATTAAATTTGCCTATGCTAATTCGTTAACATGTGACAGGAAATCTTGGAAAAGTACTATGCAGCCGAACGCGCAATAAATTCTTATCAAAAGGGCATTCAGCAGCAGCTTGGCATCATGCGTGGTCTGATCCATAGATTGGATGCTCGAAGAGAAAGAAGTGTACATTCCCCTACTGCTGGTCACTCAGGCTATGCAGTGGATGACTTTCCCGAGGCCGCGCATGATTCACCCTCTGCCCAATATGACATGCCATTCCATTGCACCGAAGAAGTACCAAACACTCCTATTCGGCATCCACCTATTATTGGTAACATTTTGGGCCACATTCATTACTGCATTAGTGCGTACAAAATATGTCAAATTGTACTGGGGTTCAGTTAACTAATTTGTTGATACTCCAAACAAACAGCCGATGACGAAGTAGTCGTCTGTGACCCCTTACCTTTACGTTCTATGATTGTGGCCCCCCGATCCCATAGCATTGGGAGGCAACGGAGAGTGCGTCGGATGGCTCCCAATCTATTGTCACCATTCATAGTGCAGGCACAAACCCGACATTCTGCCATCAAGATGGACCTAAAAGAGGCAGCTGCAACTGTATTTGATGGGGACTTGGAGCCGAGGCATGTTATATCATATACTACTCCAATTTCAAGTGTTTCCACATGCAACAAATGGTATTACCCTAACATATATGGTTTTGTTGGCAGCGAGGAGCTTGTTTCAATGCATGACACAAGTTTAACCAGAGGCAACCTCGCGTCTTTCCAGGGAGACTGTTGGATTGGCAATGATGTTAATATTTAAATTTCTCCATTAGTTTGCATTATTTTTAATTTTAATGTGATGTAACATCTTCTTATTAGTCAATCTGACTATTGATTACATTTTAATCATTTCTTCTTTTAGGTCGTTGATGCATTTTGCCAAATGTTGCAATTCGACGATGAATCAAGGACAAAACTATTTCTCTCCCCTACATAGCTGTAATGAATGCTTTTAATGGCCACTACATTTGAATTTCCCTTGTTCTGATAACATGTCCACATGTTTGCACATGTTTCCATGCATTAAGTACTTTCATCTCATATACAGGAAATGGTGATGCGTTCCAACGCAAAACATTTGACGCACGATGCAATTATTGCGCGTTTCGATCCATATATGTATGCCTTTGATGGCTTGTATCAGAATGTTACTCAAGTCAGACTTGCATTCCAATGTTTTATGTTTCTTCACTTTTGATCTCCTTGACCCATTATATGTTCTAATCCATTGTATGTGGCATCATGCAGGTCTACTTACCGGTCCTTTTCAAAAATCATTGGACACTTTATGTCTATGACTTGCATAACAAACGAATCCAACTCTTGGATTCTCGGCCTGGAAGAAAAAGGAGTTGTATGAGTGGAATACAACAAAATTTGGTAATGTACCTTCTACTCCCCCAATATTTGTTGCATTGTACATCATATTGTAACTTTGAATGTCAATTACTTTGCTTGTTTAAGGCCAAGGTTTTTCTATTGCTTGTTGCCAACAAGAAAGAAATGGTTGTTGTAGACTTGAACATGTACAGTTTTGTCATGCCAGACGTACCATGCCAACCAAATGAGTTAGTGTTTACCACAATTAAGTTTAATTTGATTTCATAGCATTTTCCAAATATTATACTTCCCATGTCACGCATATTAAGTTCTTACACATTACTCTTTGTATTAGCAATGACTGCGGCGTTTTTATTATGAAATTCATGGACAACTGGTCCAATGGGGGACTCTCCAAATCCATCGATGTGGTATGTACATATAGGTTTTCGCTATGACATCATTTATATAAAAATTGCATAGCATCGGCAACTTATTTAACCTTTCCTTGTATGTCTTTTAAACATGAATGAGTGCAGGCCAAGATTAAGAAGTATAGATTGAAGCTACTGGGCAGATTATTGCTTTCATCACATAATGCACATCGGCATCGATTTATGGCAGTTTGAGTTACACTTTTCAATAGGATGTGACGAGGATTTGTAAAGATGATTGTACATTATACAAAAAAAAACTAACTCCTGCCATTGTATTGCGAATATTATGGTTTATATATTTAATGAAGGTTCTGATGAAGTCGTATTTTCCTTCACTCTCTCAAAACATCTAATAAAAGGCACCGCCATTACAAACTATAAAAAACCTATGCATCAACACTCTCGTACATAGCATTTACAATTTATTTAGTACAATGAAGGTGTATATATGGCGACCCCACGAACCGTCCGATGACCTTGCTTTAACCATTTAATTGCATTCCCCTTCTAACAAAACATACCAATATTTGACCAATAAAAAAGAAATTATCCGCCGACCGGTCTATGTGTACCCGTCACCCGGGAAGCAGGAATTGTTCGACCGAATACATGTTCTGGATAAGAGCTAAAGCAAAACAACCGACTTTGCACAGTTCACGACCGGTCGATACTTTGCTTCATCCGTATATCAACCGATCGAGCACGTATTCAGCCGGCCGAACACATGCTACTGGATGAGAGAGAATGCAAAATGGCACCCTCGTCCGGAGATAGACCGGTCGACCGGTTCCAGGAGGCTTTTGATTTTGAAATCCTTTAAAACATTTCACTTTCTTTTTTTTATCAAAATAACATCAAATAGTTTGTTTTTACTTATTTTAATTATACAGCTTTTACGTATTTTCTAAATTAATTGTCCTTTGTTTTTAAAAACCATTTATATAGAATAAAAACCAAATAGTGGCATAAATTTTTAAAAAATATTTTTTATTTTTAAAAACAAAACATTGTTTTTAAATTACACATTAAGAAAAACTTTCTAAGATGTTTTTATAAATACAAGTAAAAAATTATTTTAAATTATGTGTAGGGATATTTTTATTAATTTATTTATTTTTCCATTCCAATTTCCAATATTACCTAAAATTGAAAATGAAACAAATAATGATTCTAGTCTTAATCATAAGTATATCCAAACATAAAAACTGGAACATGTTACTGAGTCAACCGGTTCATATCTGGTCGGCCGGGGTGACGTTTAAAAAACCCTCCCGCGGTTAATTTCTTCAGTGCTATCCTCTGCTAGTCGAAGGGATCCGCCGATTGAGCTTCCACACACCCACTTTCGACGCCCTTCCAGCTATTGCAAGCCTTCGGAGTGAGTTTTGAGGGGTGCGGGTTCACATTTCAGACCTAGGGCGTGAGGTTTGGCAGTGGTCCTCCTTCATCGCGCGTCACAGGCGGTTTGTTTTCTCTTCCCGCGCGCCACGACTCTTTCATTGGCCTTGTTTTGACATAAGTGTGGCCCTTTGTTCCTGTAGTACAGTGTTCCCTTCTATTGTAGTGTTTCATGGCGCTTAGGAGAGACAAGGGTGCCTCGAAGGCACAAGGCAAACGTCCTAGTCAGGCTTCTCAGGACGGTCAGGCGGAGGCTCGCCGAAAGGCGAGGTTCGACATCGGCCTTTTCAATTCGCTCAACGAATACCAGAGGTACAAGCAGCATTTCGTCCAGAGGAAGGTGGTTGTAAGGAGAAATATTAATTTCGCCCATCTACAACATTTCGGGTTTGAGAGCCTCTTTGCACGCATGGGGTGGCTGCCTTTAGTCACTATTTCAGAGCCCATTTTTCTGACATTATTCAGGGCATTCTATTCACGAGTGACGTATGGACATGGAGGCCCGATCACTTCGACCATTAGAGGGGTTCAGATCCATCTGGACCCGGAGAGCATCTGCCGCATTTTGGACATTCCTCCTGGTGGACTCTGAGTATATGATGCCAAGGCCTGGCCGACGATGCCGGGTTTCGATCCGAGAGAGGCGATTCAGAGGATGTGCGGCCTAGCAGATGCCCCAAGGTTGGGCAAACCATCAGCACATAGCCTCACAGTGACCTGCTGAGTCCTTCACCACATGATAGCGTACATCCTCCTACCACGTGGCGGTCATCGAGATGAGGTTTCCTACCTGGAGGCATTCCTGATTGATTCAATTATGACGGGGAGACGTATTGATGTCGGGTATGTCATGATGATGCACATGATGGCATGCTGCGAAAGGCCCAAACGCATTCTCCCATACGACCGCTTCATGACATGAGTGTTCAAGGATGCGGGGTGGATTTGAGCAAGGAGCAGGAGGTCGAGGCGCCCAGCAGTTATGACACCTATGATGAGCAGTCGATGGCGCGGATGAAGTTGGAGAAGGCCCCAGATGGGTCATGGATTAGGAGGGCGGACCGACCAGTACCACAGCCACAGGCAGAGGGGGATGTGTATCCTGCAGTAGACAAAGAGGAGGAGATTCGGGAGATGGAGGGTAGGGTACACCCTCAGACCGAGTATGACCATAGAGAGCTTGCGTTTAATATCCCTCCACGCCAGTCTGAGGGTCGCCACTTTGACCCGACTATTTCAGAGTCGATCACGACTGAGACGGGTTACACAGCTGGACCATCTGGTCAGCCATCATTTACTGAGCCTCATTACACCCATACATCACCTGGCCAGGCTCCTGACGCCCCTGAGCATGTGCCTTGGATGGAATTGGCTGCGCAGATTAGCTCACTTGGGACTCGTATTGAGGAGCGCATGGATCAACAACAGGTTACGCATGAGCATATCCTACAGAGGCTTGATCGCCAAGAGCGTCAGCATGAGGAGATGATGGCGTACCTCCATGTCGTGTTCCCACCGCCACCCCATGCACCTTGACTGCATTGAGACCACGTCGTTATTTTGTTTATGTTGCAAAACTGGGACATATATATTTTGTATTAACATACGTATATTCAGAGCAGTGTCATATTGCATGCAAATGTTTTTTATTTCGTTTTAATTTGGATTCAATATATATATATATATATATATATATATATTATGCTATTTAGTTTATTATATGTTGTTTAGTAATATTTACAAGATGGCCAAGTCATCTCATCCATATTAAGAGGTACTGAACTTTAACCTTAGGTAAATTACCTAAGTCCATGATTTAGCAATGAACGACTCATCAACTTGGAAGGACTTAGACCTTTTATGCAATTTATCATGCACCCAAATGTGCAATGTAAGTGAAGTAGACTTGAATGTTCAAAATAATTAAGACACATAAATATAATAGTAAAGGGTTACCAAAAGAATAAATATAAATGAAATAATATATTGTTTCATAATGGCATGTTTTTCAAGGCTCCATTGTAATGATGTATTAGATAAGTTTGAAGTAATAAATAAAAATAATTTAGTGAATTTAAATCCATCTTTTATTTTTCTTTACTTTTTTATTATCTTCTACTTTTCATCTCTTTTTATTTTCTTTCCTCAACTTTTTTACTCATATTTTTTAGAACAAAACATAGCCTAAGAAAATGGAATGAATTGATCACTTGGTTAGAACTAGGATGATGACTCATAACCAAAAATTGTAATCCCACATTACCAATATTAGTCATTTCATTGCATTGTTTAACAAGTTGATTTTCTTAGAACATCCAATATAAGGAAAAATATTTCATTCTCTCATGAAATGTGAGTTCCAAAAATAGTTTTAGAACTGATAAACTTTTTGAATTAATAACTATTTAAAAAATTAACAAATTTGCATATTTTGGAACTCTTTTATTAGTGAGTTGGCATACTTGGTCGACATGGGATGGATCCGGTCGACCGGTTACCATAGACCGGTCGCAATCCGGTTAACGATATTCACATAAAGGGCGACAATCGGTCGACCGGTTATCATAGACCGGTCAACTGGTAATCTTTCTTTTTAATTTTGACACTTCCTATGGGTTTTCAACTTCAATGGGTCGGTTAGATGGACCATTTGTTAATTTTTGGGCCCCGTTGGGCCCAAAACACAATTCTCCCATTACTCTTTACTTAGTAATTGCTTTATGACATATTCATAATTAAAGTTTTGCAAACATATAGTACTACACAATATTGACTATAAAAATTATGTAATAAATATGAAGGTGTATATATAAAATGATATAGAGATATAAATAGTAAATAATTAATGAAATGAATTTAATATTAAAAATATGGGCTATGAAAATATCTTAACAAACATGATTATTGTATTTAATGACTTAATAAAATTAACAAATAAAGAAATTCTTCAGCAAACTTGGAGAACGACATGAAATGAGAATGAGCCATTATTTGGCCAACAACCAATATAAACGGAGGAAAAACAAAATTTAAAAACAAGAAACATCTGCTGATAAACTGCAAAATAACCAAAATTTAAGTTCAATACATTGGAATTTTAATTGGAATGAAATCCATAATTACATGTCCCGAAATGTATATGATACTATTTGATGAAAATAGTTACAATGTAAAAACTTAAAAGAAGGTTGGTATCTTATTATCCAACTCTTAACATAGATTGGCTTCCTATAAAATAAACTATCTTGATCATCTAGACTTCTCTGTTTTTCTCTTCTCATCTTTCATCTGATGTTAAGCCTCTTATTTTGAAGTATTTCTATTAATCGTGACAAAGCTCCCACTTCAACAATCAACCCACACATAAAGGGAAAAACAATTAGTTCAAGGATAAAAGATCATTTATTTACTTCATCTAAAAACGAAAAGGAAAGGGTGCAATTCGACACCCTCATGTACTGTTCAAGTTCTCATATTATCCGTCACTCCATACTGTGCACATAATTTTCCATTGATGCAGAGTCATAAATCCGTCTTACAAACAGAAGAAATCAACATACTCATAATTTAAGAATATTGGAAGGATGAAAATTAAGAGAAATAAGCCTCTAAAGCCATAGAATGTGAATTAACTATCTGATTTTGCATGAAGCTGTTGAATTAGATACGTTAAAGATATTTGTCCTCACATCAACACCAAATGAGAGTTTTTCATAAAGGCAACAAACTGGCCTATTGAAATTATGTGTTGTTACCCAAGATAACAAGGCGAATAGAGGGAGACAGAAATTGTTTGTCATAACACTTACCAACAATAAGTAAACGCCACAATCGACGAATTTTTTTCAAAAAAAGTTGAAATCCTTCAATGTAGGTAGGGTTGTACACACTTGTACAGTTAGCATATTTGGCTTGTACAGTTAGTGTAAATGGCTTGTACAGTTATGCAATCCACCGAAGGGACGACCGAACAAATGCATATGGGTGGGGCAACAATGTTTCCATTCTCGTGGATGAGGGAAAATGAGGAAAAACTTAACCCTCATTTCGGTTCCTACGCCTAAGTAATGTGGGGGAGCTAAAACAATGAACTAACAATACGTGGAAGGAGTGTGTTGTCAACCGATATGTGTGAGGAATGTGCACGACGAGTGGAAAATGTTGATAACTAAGTTCTTCAAAATCACTTGAAATACCTTCAGATACACACCCTTGTACACCCTTGTATAGTTGGTGTACATGCCTTGTATAGTTAGTGTAAATGCCTAGTACAGTTGCAGGAATTCGACCTACCTACAACTTAAAGAGTGCATATGGCCGGGTTAACCACATCCCAATGTCATGGCTGACTGAAAAGGGGGAAAACACCTTCCTCTCCAGTCATTAGCACATGGTAAGATTTCATTGAAAATTCCGTCTTATTACAGCCTTACATCTCAAAATATCTCATCTTCCTGTATGAAATAAAGATGTTAATAGCTTCCAAAGTATCCCGTGCCAAACCTAACGCCCTGGACATCACTCACAAACATCAAATTTCAAAAAGCCCCACCTCTCAAAAAGCCCTGATAACTCAACCAAAACCTCTCTGTCCACAGCAATGGAAAACAACTCAGGAAATCTGACATGCAGCAACAACTCCCCACACCATATATCATGACAAAACCTAACTCTTCGCCAATCACCCAAAGAAAAGGAAATGAACCTCATGAACTCATCCCACCCCTGATTGATGCTCTTCCATGAATCTTTACCATTGAGAGCTCCTCACTAAGTCAATAATATGGTGGACTAGACAGAAAATTAAAGCACGGAAAGAAATAAAATCCAATAATGCATGATTTGCATAATTTCAAATCTATTACTCAAGAAAACATAAGCACCGGTAATATTTTCCTCTTTGCCTATCAAAAAAAAATGATAAAGGACAAGAAAGGGTTTCATGTATATGTGTGCCTGTTTGTTTTTTGACAAATAAAGGTAAGTGTATATTTTTTATGTTCCAGTTTCAGATTCATTAAGACTTTGTTTGGATCATGGAAAGTGCTATGGGAAAGAAAAAAAAATAGTCTGGTTTTCCATAGAAAATTGATGAAAATTGAAATATAATGAAAATTATTTAAGAACTTATACATTCTTAAATTCTTTATTCTCTATAGAAAAGAAGAATAATATTGGAAAAGTATGCTAGAGAAGTTTAAGCTTTTTTTTCTTCCTTTTCCATTTTTTCTCCCAATTGAGTTTCCCTTCTACTTTTCGTGATCTAAATTGAACCTAAACGACTAAAAACAATAAAAGTAAAAATAAACTACACCCTAATCAGATTTCAGTATCACTTTATGGAAAATCAACCAACTATAGTAAATGAATTGTGAGAACAGAAACTTTTACAAATAAGAAGACAAACTGTGTCCAAAGTTTCAAAACCATTCTTGGAGCTTGCCATTACCAATGGATGTAAAGATGTAAAAGGTGAGAATATATCCTCTTTTGCTTCTTTGGGGGAGTTCCTATAAGCGGTTTCAAACTCATGCAAAGTGCTAAATGCTCTCTACAAATTCCCCAATGCTGCATCGACATATATTTTGCAAGATAAGATTCTGGTTGAGGTGCCTTCTTTTGACGCAATGATCGTCGTAGGATCGCCCATGATGCATCTAGAAGAGTAGAACTGTAAGTCCTACCAGCAGTTTCAAGTGCTGATACAACAAGCCCCTCATCCACAGAGAGTAGAACAGGACCCCTTGCATTCTCACCTCGAGCAATCCATCTGGCCATGAATTCCAGGGCATAAAAAGCTAACTTGCTATTATCCTCTTGCATCGCAATATCTGCAATGAAGATGCACATGTTCCAGGAGGGAGAAAGAGCTTTATTCTGATCCATTGTCTGGTACACACTCCAGAGAAGCGATGTCAGAAACAGAAACATAACCAGAAAGTGTTCCTCCTAACACAAATGATCTAGAAAAAAATTCTAATTAGTCATGTACCTTGCACCTCTCTATAATAGACACCAAAGCATCCAGCCTGCCTTTGTTAACACAATTTCTCACACACTCAGCAAAAACCCTCATTGACAACATATAACCAGATTTCAAAGTCAAATCAACATATCTCAAGGCAACATCAATCTGGTCTGTCAAAAACAGCATACCAACAACCAATTCATATGACTCATCATCAGGCATAGATTCCTTTCCTGTCTGCAGCATCCTGATATGAATAAAGTAAAGGTCCATCCGTAAAAAATAATTGTAGAGCGGGCTCCCTGAGGCGGGGTTGGGAGGAAGTGGAGTGGGAGATGGCGGGGGAAGGCTGGGCTCGGCGAGTTAGGCTTCCTGGGAGAGGAATGTGAAGGTGGAAATGGAAGCTTTAAAGGGATTGTTGTGGTGGTTTAGGGTTTTGAGGAGGGTTTTACAGGCTCTGGACAGGATCGCCATTTGGGACGCCATTGATAAGCTCCGCTCAGTTCAGAGGTTTCATCGAGAGTGCTGACAGAAGCGAAGGTGACATGGCATTTCACATTTAACACAATTCTCCCTTTTAATTTACAGCAATCTGACTTGGAAATTAGAAGGGTATATAGGTCACTCAATATCTCATAACCTTTCTATTAATTCTGTAACATATATGGACCATTTGTTAATTTTTGGGCCCAACTGGGCCCAAAACACAATTCCCCCTTTTATATAGTCAATATGTCAGATTTTTTGCAACTTCTATATCTATTGCTTTAAATTTTTATAGTTGGAGACATTTATTGCTTCAATGTCCTGATTGTTGGCGTCATCATTCCGCCGCATTTTGCAAGTTCTGATATCCTTCATCAAGATTGTCCCAAAATACTACATCATCGTTGAGGTAAGAAGATAGAATTAGTAAGTCTGTGATAACCTCAGTTATAAAATCTTCTTCTTCACAGGTTATAAAAGGTTTTGGAACAATAAAGTATTTATTTCCAAAATGACTTACTCTTTTGTGACAATTTACTTTGTCATCAAAGTTTATTTCTTTATTAAGAGAGTGGTTAGTAACAAAAACACATTATTACTTTAAAACTTTTTGCTAACATATTTTAGAACAAATATTTTAATATAAAAAATTATTTATGGGTGTGTATATATACATTTACATACCGAGTAATATGTTGTCACAAAATAATTTACATTTCTAATTGATTTGATTTTTGGTTTCATTATGTCCAAACTAATAAAAACTAAACCAATTGGATTTAAAGCCTAAATTAGTTTAAATATGAAACTGCATTTTCAAAATTCAGTTTCAACCTAATTTTTTTAAAAGAAAAAATTAATAACTAGCTCCAATGTAACAAGAAAAAGGACTACTTGAACCTAAGTTCGATTCTATGCCTAGAGATAATATTTGTTAAGATAAAAAAGTTATGGACAAAATACAGTTTACCCTTTCAACCATTAACATGTTTTACACTTTGATTCCACACATACAAAATCCAATGTTTTGACCCCCAAACTTGTTAAAGAGCAACACTTTGCTCCAATTCCAAACCCTTCATAAAATTATAAATTTAGAGGGGAAAATGTTGAGCTCTAAATATGAGGGACAAAATATAAAACATCAAAGGTTGAGAGGGTAAAATGTATTTAACCTAAAAGCTATTTTATGCCAAAACTCGCTTTTTGTTTAGTCTTGGTAAAGTTATTATTATTAATTTGTACTCCCACCCTTGTTTTTAATTATTTTTTCACTATTTGTCATGAACCAAATTTATCTTTACTCAATTTTTTTATTTTTTTATTTTCTTTCTATTTTTCAGTAACCATGCATATCATCATACAATTTTCTTTCTATTTTTATTTCCTACCATTTCTCAGCAACCAAACATATCATTACACAATTTATTTTCAGGACTTGCTATTTCTATGCATCCTAGCATAAATTACAATGAGCAACGGATCCGCACAAAATTTAGAATACCCATATTTGAAGCATGAATGATGCATATAACTGTTATAAAAAAAACTAGTGAAGGAAGAATGAAAAGCTCTGATACGTCAAAACTAACGGAAAAAAAGAACAAGCATTGGTGGACAAGTACCACATACGGATAACAATAGGAGAAATCTGCATTTATTCCATAATGACACTGACTAGTAAACTTCGTTCCCCAGATATGATTGGGATAAAAATTATTATAAGTTTTGGAGTAGCTGAGCTTGGCTCGTTTGGTTCCAACAGACGAGAAGCAACCAAAAGGAAGGAGTTCACACATGACACTGGATGCGCTATGCATTGTTATCATTCACAGAGTGACTATCCTATAAAATAATTGATAAATGTTCCATGACTTACTAGCAACTAGTAATAAATTTTCGAGGAACAAAAAATGGCTGCATTAAGTGTTATAAAGAGCCCAGGACATGACCTTGTGTGGGGACATAATACAACATTTTTGGAGTACATTGAGGGGGAAGTATCTGCTTCAAGGAGATGACAGTTCTGGCCATTCAACCCATCCTTTTTTTCTTTTTTTTTTCTGAGTAAGAACTGAAAGCTATGGATCAAATCACATGGTCATTATTATTGTAATGGCTTAAATTTACAATAATGGGTTAATCTTCCAAGAAGATTTTCTAGAAGGATCAAATACTGTGACCCAGCCAGGATATGGGTATTAAACAATTGCTAAATCGTTCCTATGCAGCATCCACAATGTTTTACCAATGTGTTCAAATGCTAGATTCACTGTTACCCAAAAATCGGTGGAAGCTCACAACAATACAGTTTTAGTGTAGGAAAAAAAGGAAATGGAAATTCCTAGCAAACAATTTACATCAGGATGAGGGAGTCATTCTACCATGAATCTTAACAGAACAATAACAATTATTCAAAAATAATAGCCAACTTTGGCTAGTGACATGTGGAAATTAACAAACAATAAAGAAAAAAGACCATTCAAAACTAGGAGAACATTTTAATCACAAGAAACATGTATTGAAAACCATTAAACAAGCAAAAGGGATGTCATTCCAGAAGAAAACAGCATTAACAGCAAGATCATGAATTTAAATTCCACATGTCTGCTGATGATACCATCTGTAGGAACATCAAGCCACATGCCTAATACCTTGAGATAGCACTATCAAACTGCACATATGAATCTTTGATAGACTTGATCATTGATTGGAATTCATATGTATAACAGGCTTGTAGCTGATCATCAACAATTTTCTAAATTTTCAAGAAACAGGGACAGGGACTTGCAGTGGAAGGAGACAAGGAGAAAACTCTATATGAAATATATATATATATATATATATATATATAAAGAGAGAGAGAGAGAGAGAGAGAGAGAGAGAGAGAGGTTTATTTATAATAGACTCAAGAATTAAAGTTGATAACTCAGTAAGTTCCAAATGTCTACACTCAGTAATTAAGAGAAGCTGATTCAGTAATTGAGATTGGGTTATTTAGAGCAGCAGGACAAACAGGCAAACACAAGAAGATAGAGAAGAAAGAGATAGAGAAAACCTTAAATTCTCGATAAAGCCCTCTAAAAGTCCCACCTAAAAGAGAAAATATTGAAATTTAACCATTCAAGAGAATAGAGATATATAAAACCAACAATCTCATTAAAACTTTCTAAGAGTTTCACCAAGAAGAGAAGACAATGAAGTCTCATCATCAATAGACCAAGGGTGGGTAGTATCTCAACTCCAGTCAGCAGTCTTGAATATATAAGGTGTAAATCCCATTATGCGACGCCATTCAGCATGAATAATTGTGTCCACAACCCACTAGGCTAGTTTTCTTCTAGAAATGACCTTTAGCATCATAACCCAAATGCAATGATGAGGGCTTCCCATAGACACAATACTTCCCATCCCTCCAAAGGTACACTAATAAACCACAACCTAAGATCTCAACATAACACAGGTTGTCACCAATCCAAATAGAAGGAATTCACAACAGGACACACAGTTCGTGTAAGATATTAACTTGTCAACCAACCATTAATAAAACTCCTTAAAGACAAAATGGATTTAGCCTAGATCAAATGATTCAAAAGGCTTCATTTAACCCACCCAACTCAGAGAAAACAAGTGTTTCTTCAATGGTAATTACTATATTTCTTCATAAGAAAATTTCACTTGAATTGATTAACAACTTGCGTGAGCATCACAATCAGTCCTAAATAAGACAAGTCAAATTAATTTCAAAAACACATTCTTATTAAAAGATAACCAAAAGCTTCAAATTTAAAAAAATAAATCATAGAAGAGAAATAAATTTGCATTTTGTGAATTTGAACCCAGAAACCTGTGAACAGAGAAGGAATCAGCCAACAGATTCATTGTATAGTCATGCAGGCATATCCTAGAAGCTCAGCACAGCAACAAGTTGCTGCACCAGGAGAACATCTTGATATGGCAGCTGTCATAAGTACCTGCTGTAATTCATCATCTTCTTTCTTCCCTATCCTTGTTTAGTTATCTCTGTATTTTAATTGCAATACTTTTTAAGTATCAAATTTTGAAATAACAGATCAAACCCAATATATCTATAAGAATTTGGGTCAGTTTTACACTAATCACCAATCTTATGAACCCATCCTTTTCTTTTTCTCCTATGGTCAGTAGTGACCTAAACGTTGAAGTTTACTGAAAAACACCAGAATTATATGGCAGTGCCAACACTACTACTCTTAACCCAACAAGTGTTACTTCTCATTAAGAACACATTCTAACATATTGGAGTTATGAGTCAACAATATACCGAATCATGCAAGCTAACAAGTTAACAATATCGAACCAACTGCAAATTCAATCAATTTTTGAGTTTTACAACTGGGCTGAAATGAAGAGATAAAAGGACAGGAATAGGAAGACAGTACACTCAGATGAGTAAGGCAAACATCATTTACAACCACAAAAACCACCTGCAGCAACAAGCTGGGCGGTCATTGGGCACATAATCTGCCTGCATAGTATCTTCATCGCCCTCTTCCGAAAATGTGGTTCTACATTTACAAGCTTTAATCTATAAATGAACATCAAATTTTTGTGGAAAATAAAGAACAAAACATAAACATAACCACCAGGGAAACATAATAAAACAAAACCCTAAGATTTGCCAAGTACCTTTCCCATTGCTAACTCAAAAGTTGTACATTTGTATCCCAAATCGAACTACAAAACCCTAAGATTCATGAAAATATGTTCGAAAATTTTGATGAACATTGAAACAAGCACAAAAAGTTGCCAGATTCTAAAGCTACTTCATAGCTACATTCTGTGATGAAGACGATTCAAGGATATAAATAAGAAAACAATGAAGATCCAAGAATGATTCAAAGGCACATTCATTGGACACAAATACAAATTACCAGAGGGGTCGTGTTTGGTTTCCGATATTCCAAATTCTCGTTCTGAGTAATTGGGAAAACTTGATCTAAGGAATTCGAGAATTTGGAAAATAAAGGGTGTCAGAGAAGGACGCAGAGCTGAGAAGGTAGGTTTTCTTCCTTAGTCATTCAAAGGTCCCTAAAATGCCTCATATTACTTTTTATTTTTTTTATTTTCAATTACTCCTTTTTATGGGAAGAGTATATTTTCACACGCTTATTTGAAAATATATGTAAAATAAAATTTATCTTTTTATATAGAAAATCAAAATATTTATTTCATATATTTTTAAGTTAAAAATAAAGTTCCATTTCTTGTACAGAAAACAATTGCATTCTCATAAATCTTGGATTAGGAAAAAATATATATATATCAGAGAAGTCCATATCCTTTTAGACCAAGAACCACCATTCACAAATATACTTGGTCCAACTTAGGTGGTGTTTTTTTTTTTGGCTTTTTGCTGAAAACAATTGGTTTTCAGAATTTAAGTTGTTTGTTTTTCTATTTTTTTATGACTTATTCTAAACTTTTTACTAAATAGAAAAAATCAAAATATATAACTTTTTCTAAATAGAAAAAATAACATATTGATTTTTCTTTATTTTTTAATACTTAATAAAAATAAAATACTACAAAAACAAACGACCTAATATTTAATACTATTAAGCATTAAGGTTCTATTTAGAATTAAGTAAAAAAACAAACACCACCTTAATCTTCTTCACATTTTTAATGAACACTCCAGAAATTGCTTTAACTTTAGACAAATATACCAAAAAATCCTAGTCCATTAAGTCCCTAAAGAAAAATCCAATATCTTGCACATAATCGAATGGCGTTGCCCATAAATTCTAACAAATGCAAGTACTTCTTATTCAATCCTCCTTATATTGTCACTCTTCCATCCTAGGATGTATCTTCTAAATTCATATTTCAAACATATTTTTTAATTGCCCATTTAATTTTGGGATATCAAGCACCCATAGTATTAGGATCCTTGGACATTATTATATCAACATAGTACCCAAAACATAGCTAATAATTCAATGCATAAAATGATCAATAATAGCTCCAGTAAAAATAAAATGGGGAGATGCACTAGAAATATTAACTGTATATTGGGAATATATTGCCAATGTTACTAAGAGAGGCTTCAAGTGAACACTAGTGATCCACCCTTACCAAATTGTTGTCATTAGTAGAAAGAGGTGATCAGCTGGTAAACTAAGGTAAAGGCAGATGATAAATCAAGTATGCATATAAATGCTACAAAGGAGATGTACCCCTTAAGGTTTATCCACAAAGAACAAGGTATTTTTGTAATATTTGAAAATTTGAATTTTTTGTAGTCAAAGTTAGTAGTTGTTCATTATCCAAGTCCATTTAGCAATTTAGAAAGTCTTTTATGATAAAATTTCCTATTATAAGAAGTTGTTGTAATTTTAAGCTTCCTAATTTCTAAAATATTTTAAACCTATTTGGGAGAGCTACTCAAACGAATTCAACTATAGGCCTCACACTTCCCAAACATATGACTTATCCATTTTTTAAGAATTCAAGAAGATCATATTTTTTTTTCAAACATGAAATGGAAAGCAAATTTTTATTGAATTAAAATTTTTTAAAAATCAAAATTATTTGTATTTTTAATAAACAATTTGCAAACATAAAGGATAGAAAATATATTGATAATAATAAAGATGAAGAGAAGGATGAGACGTCTTTCCCTCAAAGTACAAAACGTGATCGAAGTAAAAGTATACCCTCCACGGTACAAGGAGAAATACTTATAAAAGCATGTACAAAAACTCTCAAAAATCAAAACCAAACTCACTCAAAAGTTATGTACCCCTTTCTAATTACAAACCGAAAGTCAACTAAGTAGAATAACATTAAGGGGAATTCCTCTAAAAGCAACAGTATAAGAAACCCAAAAAGAGTAGAAATGAATAAAATCTCATAACATCCCTTCTATTCTATACTTTTTCTCAAAAATCCTAACATTTCTCTCTTCCCACACAACCCATAATACAATGATGCATGCAATATACCAAAGCGTCTTGCCTCTAATTGAATTCCCCAAGCCTCTAAATGGAATAATCATCATATCTCCAATACTCCTTGAAGGAACCCAATCCTAGCAACACTGAAGAGCATATGCCAAAGCCCTAATGTTATTGGGCAATGTAGAAAAAATGATCAATGGATTCTCTACTCTCTTTGCATAAAATGCACCAATGAGGACTAAGAGATTTGTAGAGTCTTCTCACTTGTAACATGTCACTGGTATTAACCTTCTTATGCACCAATACCCACATAAAGGCCTTGACCTTTGATAGGGCTTTTGATTTCCAAACAAAATTAGTCGAAATGAGCGAAATTGGAATAGAAACTTTGGACAAGACCATGAAAAAGGATTTTATTGAAAATGGGCTAGCGGAGGATAAGGACAAAACTCTCGAGTCTTTGATAGAAAAAAGACAAGTACACAAAATTAAGTGAAGACATGAGTCTTTCAAGGAGTTTAATTTCTAAATCAGTGAGCTTGTGTTGGAAATTAAGATTCTAAGAATGATAGGAATTTCCAAGGACACTAGAGATGAAAATACTTCTCACTAAAATAACTTTGTAAAGGCCTACAAATTGTGAGCTCAAAGGTTGATCTCCCCACCATAAACCTTCCTAGAATCGGATTCTTTCCTCATTCCTTACCACAAGACATATGTAAGAGGAGAAGTCCTTAAAGACTTGAACAATAGCCTTCCAAGGAGATTTGTGTGACCATCTAACTTTAATGTTGGTGTCCCATCCATTAGTGTGTGTCCCATAAATGCTTGAAATCACATGATGTCACATACTAGAATTTTCCTAGGGAACCTCCAAAGCCACATCCCTGAGAGAGCACAATTTCTTAAAGTCGTCTTCTCTATTCCCAACCCTTTAAACTCCATTAGTCTACACACCACGTCCCAACTTATAAAATTTCCTTGTCTAGAATTTTCCTTTAGACACCAAGGAATTTACGATTTTCCTTTTTCATCTCCCATTGGCAACTCTATGAAAGAAACCCTAGATTTTTGCCTCCAATAAACCTTTTCCTTTAACAATAAATCCTTTAGCTCCCTCTTTCTTAAGGCTCTCAAAATGGAGAGATCGGGATTCATAAATCTGTAAATCTCTTAAATCACCAAACAACCCTCTATTCCACTCCTTCAACTTAGCTTTAACAAACTTTAGTTTCCTCATAAATCTATAACCTTCCCAACCATCATCTTGACATTTCTGCCACTAGCATCTAAATCTTTCCTTAAAATCAAGATAGAGCAGCCACCTATTCTCAAATCTAAAAAGAGTTGGGCCCCATTTAAAGGGTTTGTGTCCAAACTAATTGGCTTATCATCCAAAATCCATCTAGGAAGTGCTTCTTGACGACTTTAAGGGAAGAAAATATCTCATTCATTTGAAAACAAGAATCTATCCAACATTTTACAAAAAGGAGAAGCTTGCATATTTGACCAAGTAAAAGTCGTGCTTCTAAGAGGGGCATCTATTAGCTCATTTTTCTCTTATGAACTCATCAAAACACCTTATGCTTGGGGTTATCCTAGAACCACCCATTTTCTCCAGAATTCTTCCTATGACATTAAAGTCCTCACCTACACACCACTTTGGATATGTTAGACCAAAGAGGTCTTGAAGCTCCACCCAAAGATCCTTCCTCAAATTAGAATTCCTTGGATCATGGACTGAAGTTAACCAAAAAGTACCCTCTCCCTCAGAGCACAACTAAACAATCACTGAAAAGGATCCTAAAACACCTCTAAACATTTGAATTTACTTGAATCCCAGTTAATCACAAAACCTCCTGAGGTCCCACAAATTGGATGGACAGCCCACTCCTTGGTTCTTCCACTCCATACGCTGGCCACAAACCTTCTATTGCAAGTCTCCCTCTTTGTTTCCTAGAGCATGACAATTTCTGGAATTACAAATTTGAAAAGCTTGTTACTGTCTTTCTTTTCTTCCTGGATCCCAACCCTCTAATATTCCAACTTATGATCTTCATAAAAAACAATGAGAGCCTTTCTAGTTACCAAATCTGACCTAAAACAACCCATTGGGTCCACAAAAAGGCTTATTCTTCCTTCTAGGATAAACCTTTACAGAAAAACCACCACTGATTTTGTTCTCAGAGAGCCCTTTTTCACTGCCTTTGATAAGTCTGATTTCCACGGACTCTAGAATCGAATGTACCTTGACCATTTTACTAGGTGAAAGACCCTCTACCTGAAAACCTTCCAATGGAGAGACCTCTAGATATTGGGAACGACCATTCCCTAAGAAAAAAAGGCTCACTAGGGTTGTAGAGTGAAGACCCAAGAAAAGAATGGTCGTTTAGCTCTTGATTATTGACCACGACAGGGACTTCCATACCAACAACAGAGGGAACGCCAACATTAGGGATAGATTCAGCACCCAATACTTTCTTTTGGTTTAGAGTCTGTGTGATAAGGTTGGACTCGACCGGATTAGACAAGGAAGGGTGATGCCCAACACAGTGAGAAGCAGAAAAGGAAGAGGGAGGTAGAAAATTAGAATCAAAAGCCCCACCTAAGCAACAATCCTCAACGGAGGTTCCAAAGTTAGAAGAACATATTGACAAACCACAAGGTAAGAAACCCTCGCCTCCCCACTCCCTACGAAAGTTGGAGTCTTTCAATTACTACCATTCGACTCTCTTCTTTTCGTTAAACCCAACCCGCATTCGCTCACAAAGATCTCCACGGAAGTCTTTTCAAAGATCAGATCATTTTTCCTTGCCACAATCAAGAATCTGAAACACGGAGGCCAACTTTTCACCTGCCGCCTCGCGTCACCTGGAGTAGCCCATTCAATAGCTTTAGCTTGTCCTTTAACGTCACCTCAATCCTTCGCAAAGCAAACCTCTGTGCCCTTATAATTTGGGGACGAAGACCTACTTTAAAAAGATTCGTAGAGGGCCCTTACTATTGTGTAAACTGTGCTCCCTTCTTTTGAAGAAGAAAATGACCTAAAATTGCACCCTCTATTTAGGCTTCCTCTACACCAGGCCTGAGACCGAATGCACCTTCAGCTATCACAAGGTGAAGGTCTTGCTCTCTCTTTTCCCAAATTGGGCTCGTCCTTTCTTCATTACGGGCTTGCTTCTTTCCATGAAATGGGCTTCCCAAGCGATGGGCCAAGGCCCTTGGTTCAGTTACTTGAACCGTAGGAAACCTAAGACCCTTTTTCCTCAACCTCCTCTTTCCTTTGTGAGCTTAGATGGTTAGGTTTTCATTATTAGTGGGCTCCTCTTCTTTAAGCCCTTATTTGACCCAAGATCTGAAGATGAAACAGGAACTCGTGGGAGACAACTATCACCAGTATTCAAACTTGGGAAACTTGTGTTTGGGGTTGGTAATATCAAAATATTATTAGATTGGAAACCAACTTTTGATTTTTTTTTTAATATAACTATTCTAATCCCAAAAATAATATGGGTTTCATGCACTTTGGGCTGAGCTATTTTTTAATGCCCAATATGCCCTCCTTTTTATGTCAGGTCAACCTTCACATGTGGAAAAAAAAAACCAAAAATAAAAAGAACAACTTAATTGCAGGACTTTCTTCGTTCAGTTTTTGTGTCTAAACCCTTTGGGCCTCTATTCACTTTCTCATCTTCTTTATTTTGCCCTTCCCTTTGTACATGTCTAACTAATATAAATCCTAACGGAAAACCTCTTCTTCATTTTTCCTCTTCATCCCTACAATAAAAACCCTAATTAATAAGCACAACTATGAGGCTAATGAAGAAAACAAGATTAGTATCAGCAGTTCTTCAATTCCTTGGCTTTCAAGTTTTTCTCGATTTAAAAATTCAGGTTCTTTTTTTCTCAATTCTGCTTCTTTCTATTTGTGTTTCTAATTTCCATATTTTAAGTTTGAAGAAAAACCTTGCATTTGCAATTGAAAATGGATTATTTCTATGTTTTGAAGAATATGAGAAATTGATGCCTTTGTTTGGCTTTGTAGAATGATTTCTTGTGGGTTGGGTTATTTGTGCAATGTGTGGCTCAAATCAACACTTATTTATAGCAACTTTCACTTATATAGCAACTTCAAATTTCTTGTTAAAGCAATTTTCATTTACGGTGACTTTAGGTGTCTTGAGATATTTTTAACCTTATGGCAATAGTGAGTACAATGTTCATTATATCAGGGAAGAAATTTTTGGAGCTGATTTGGTGATTTTTATGAATACAATTTCCTTCCTGTTACAGTACTCATCTTCTTCTTCCCCAATGATTGAGGTTGAGACTATGAAGCTCCAAGCCCCATCTTTCACTTCTAACAACGCCTGAAGCACAATGTTGGTGTAGACCCTCCATTTTGTCCTCCTAGCACATGTCCTATTAGGTATTTGTTCGATACTTTATAGCAAGTCCCTGGTGGCCCATTACTACTCGTATAGCTTATCTTTTCTAAGCCACCTTGGGAACTTTGGTTGAGGGATTTATCTAACTCCATTGTGACTCTTAGTAGATTTATCTAAATGGAGTTTTGCGTTTGATTGTTTGGAATTTCGGATCTTGGCGAATATCGATCATTTTAGACCCGAAAAAGCTAGAATCATCCACTCAATTGAGCTTATTATGGCAATGTGTGTGTGAGATTCGATGATTTGTTTGCATTTGATGTTTAGTTGTTGCTGTAGTTCGATCAATATGATTCTATTGTTGTTGGAAAGTATTAAATTATACTTCTAGGAAACAAATTTGGAAACTGCAAATTTTGTGGGGAAAATGGTTTAAGAGCAGAAGAATTGCATTAAGAGTTTGAACCAAGTGAATAAATAAATAAAAAACATATTCTCAAATTTAATTTTTAAAACTTCGATTTTTAAATAATTCTTCAAAATTTCAATTTCCGAATTTAATTTCCAATTTCCAAAATTCCAATACTGGGGCATATTTTTGTTTTGGTTGAGATTTTTATATCTCCATTGATTTGCTCATCCCCATTTACGAGATACATGTTGAGTTGATGATCTGTTTTTATTTTACGATGATTCCCTAGTGGAACATTTCTTGAATCATTCAGTTAGACTCATACTTTCTGATATTGTCGTTATTCTATGATGGAGTTATCTTAGGCGCATGGACTCCCATATAATCATTTCAATAGAGTACATGTCAGATCTTTTATACATCCCCATTGAGTTATTCTCGAGTTATCAGGACAGACCGGATGCCCTAGTCGCTATCCTAGGGCATATTTCCCTTTTTTAGCTGTGGAGATGATTGTTTTCCCACAAACCTGTTACAGTCTTCATTACTCATACTAGGGATATTTCTTTGCATTATTGGTCACAGTTTTGGTGATTTTGGCCGAGATGAGTTTCTAGAGGAGTACAACCTTCTGGGTTTTGATTGCCTCACTATCCATGACTTTTCAGTAGATTTTTGTGTTGAGGTCATGGTAGTTACCCCGACGAACTATTCTCTTGAGACTCCCCATTGGATCATTCATTTGAGATGACGATAGATTCCTCTAGCACAACATTTTGAGTTAGAGACGTTCGACTTATTGTGGCACTTCGTCAGGCCTCGCAATTTAGTCAGATGGGTTGTGAGGCCATATTTATAGTCGATTTGACCATTCCGACTCACTAGCGGAGCATCTTTTGAGACTTAGGGAGCCTCTTTCAGACCCTTCCAGTGGATTGAGAGTTGTGGCAACACGCTACACTGGGGCATATTCCCCCCTCATCATTTCCTCGTAGCTATGGCGTTCAGAGTCATCATCTCCTTCTAGTTCGACATTTAGAGTTGCCATTTCCTCGTAGCTTGGTATTCAGAGCCATGTTCTCAATCAGGCATTCAGAGCCACCATTCGTTCACCATCAAGCGTTCAGAGCCACCATTTCTCCACGGTTTGGCGTTCAAAGCCATCGTTCACAATTTGGCATTCAAAGCCGTCGTCTATAGTTTGGCATTTAGAGCCACCATCCCTTTTTAGTTACGACGTTCAGAGCCACCATCTTTTTACAGCTCGGCGTTCAAAGCTGCCATATCTTCTCAGTTACGAATTCAGAGTCGTCCTGCTTGGTTTGACATTCAGAGATGTTAGTTCTCAGTTATGGCGTTCAGAGCCACCATCTCCTTACAGCTCGACGTTCAGAGCCATCATCTTTTCTCAGTTACGATGTTCAAAGTTGTCTTTCTCAGTTTGACATTTAGAGATGTCAGTTCTCAGTTATGGCGTTCAGAGCCTTCATCTTCTTCAATTTGGCGTTCAGAGTTGCATCTCCAGCTTAACGTTCAAAGTCACTATCCCTGCACAGTTTGAAGTTCAAAGCCTTCATCTTCTTCAGTTTGGTGTTCAGAGCCACCATCTTTTTTTAGTTTGGCATTTAGAGCCACCATCCCTTCTCAGTTATGACGTTCAGAGTCGTCATTCTCAACTTGGCGTTCAGAGCCATCATATCTTCTCAGTTACGACGTTCAGAGTCGTCTCTCTCAGCTTGACACTCATAGTTATCAGTTCACAGTTGGGCATTCAGAGCCACCATTCCTTTTCAATTTAGCGTTCAGAGCCACCATCTCATTACAGTTTGGCATTTAGAGCCACCATCTCCTCTCAGTTTTGGCGTTCAAAGCCACAATTTTTTCTCATTTTGGTGTTCAGAGTCATCATCTCATTACAACTTGCCGTTTAGAGCCATCGCCTCATTTTCAATTTTGGTGTTCAGAGTCACCATCTCATTTCATTTTGGTGTTCAAAGCCACCGTCTTTTTTTCATTTTGGCGTTCAAAGTCGTCGTTTGTTTCTAGTTCTACATTCATAGCCATCATACCTCATTTTCAATTTGGCGTTCAGAGCTGCATCTTCATTTTGGCGTTCAAAGCCATATTTTTAGTTTGACGTTCAGAGCCGTCGTTCATTTCCTTATAGTTCGACGTTCAGAACCACCGTCTCTTTTTACTTTGACATTTAGAGCCACCATCCATTCTCAGTTATGACGTTCAGAGTCGTCATTCTCAACTTGGCGTTTAAAGCCACCATGTCTTCTCAATTAGCTTGACATTCATAGCCATCAGTTCACAGTTGGGCATTTAGAGCCACAATCTTTTTTCAGTTTGGCGTTCAGAGCTACCATATCTCCTTAGTTTTAGTGTTCAAAGTCATCATCTCATTACAGTTTTGCGTTCAGAGCCACCGCCTCCTTTTCAATTTGGCGTTCAGATCCATTGTTCACAGTTTGGCATTCAGAGTCGTCGTCCACAGTTTGGCATTCAGAGCCGCATCTACAATCAGGCATTTAGAGCCACCATCTCTCCACAGTTTGGCGTTCAGAGCCGTTGTTCACATTTTGGCATTCGGAGCCATCGTTCACAATTTGGCGTTCAGAGTCGCTGTTCACAGTTTAGAGTTCAGAGCCGTCGTTCACAGTTTGGAGTTCAGAGTCATCGTTCACAGTTTGGCGTTCAGAGCCGTCATCCACAGTTTGACATTCAAAGCCGCCGTTCATAGTTTGGTGTTTAGAGTCGTCATTCACAGTTTGGCATTCAGAACCGTCATTCACAGTTTGGCATTCAAAGCCGTCGTTCACAATTTGACATTTAGAGTCGTCGTTCACAGTTTAACGTTCAGAGTCATCGTTCACAGTTTGGCATTCAGAGCTGTATTTCCAATTTGGCATTTAAAGTCATTTTCCCTTCATAGTTTAGCGTTTAGAGCCATCATCCTATCACGATCGGTCATTCATCGCCACCTTTTCGGTGTTCAAAGCTACATTCAGAGCTGTCAATTCAGTTTGGGCATTTAGAGCCTCATTTCTAGTATTCAGTGTTATCAGTTTTTTTTTTAGTTTGGAGTTCAGAGCCTTTGTTTGTTTTTAGTTCGACATTCAGAGTCGTCGTGTCTTTCTTTAGTTTGGCGTTCAGAGCCATCATCCTATCACGATTGGGCATTCATTGCCACTTTTTCGATGTTCAAAGCTACGTTCCTAGCGTTCAGAGCTGTTAGTTCAGTTTAGGCATTCAGAGCTTCGTCTTTAGTATTTGGTGTTATTAGTTTTTTTTTTTAGTTCGGCGTTTAGAGCCATGTCTTCATTTCGGCATTCAGAGTCATCATGTCTTTCTTTCGATTGGCGTTCAGAGCCACCATCTTTCCTCAGTTATGGCGTTTAGAGCCACCATTTTTTTTTTAGTTTGGCGTTCAGAGCCACCATTTCCACAGTTTGACATTTAGAGTCGTCGTTCACAGTTAGGCATTCAGAGCCATTGGTCGCTTGGCATTCAGAGCTATCATATCTTCAGTTCGACATTTAGAGCCATTAGTCAGCTTGGAATTCAAAGCCATAATATCTTCAGTTTGTCGTTCAGAGTCATCGTTCACAGTCAGACATTCAGAGCCATTGGTTAGCTTGGCATTCAGAGCCATCATATCTTTAATTAATTTTATCAAACAACTTTAATACTTAAAGTAATAATTAAGTATATTTTAAGTGTTATGTTTATTTTAATTGCTTAATCTCCACCCTTTTTCTTTTTGTTTCTTTGTTTTTTTAATTGTTGTCAACTTTCCCCTCTTCCTCCGTACCTCATTTCTCCCATCCTTAGATACTCCCACCTACATACCCGAAAAAACACTTTCTCATGGGTCAATTTTGATTAAAACTCATACACCAAATGTAGTGTGTCCTAATGGAAATAGCTTTACTTTTCAATCACAAAAATAAATAAATAAATAAATAAAATAAAATAAAAAATACAAAATTTACTTACTAGTATGTCATTTGTAAAGTTTTAAAAGGTATAATTTTACACTTAAAAGTTAAAAGCTCGTATAGCATTATTGACAAATTATTAAGAATATGTTTGATTTCCAAAAAATTTAAGGGAAAATTCTAAGGAAATATGAAAGAAAAAAAAAATAAAGAAAAATAAAAAATAGATTTAAAATTAATAATTTGTTTTATATATTTCATCAAATTTATTTTACTTATTTTTTTTCATTATATAAAGATTAGTAATTTTAAAATACAGAAATTTCTAACTAATTTTAATTGGTCCACACACAAATTATTAAAAAAAAACACTTATAAGATCAGAGAAAACAAATCAACCAAAAAATAATGTTAAAATGTAGAAATGTTATCCATGAAAGACATTGATAGAAATCAATGAGGGTTATCTTGCATCGAAGGGGAGAGAAGAAAAGAAGTGAATGAGTGAGTAAATTGAATGGAGATTTTTATAATATTTCCAATGAATAAGCTTAGGGAGAAAAATGGGATTTCCTCCCCCTTCTTTTGATCAGCAACGAGTTTCAACCTTAAGAGTCGCATCAATTTATTTAAGCTTGGGGACTTGACATTCTTCTCATGCCCCTTGCCAAGAATTTGTAATATGTGGAGCCATTTGCAGTACTTAAATAAGGATAGTTTTTCGGGTAAGTATCCCGTCTCGTTACATTAAATAAGCGGGTTGTGAATGGTTTAAGATTTCTTTTTTTTTTTTAAAAAAAATTTTTGAAACAAGTTCAAAGTGGGTTTAGGTATTATCTTGTCTCACCTCATCCTATCCTACTCCGTTTATATATAAAATTTATTTTTATTTTTATTTTCTTATTTTTAATATATAGATAATAATAAAAATAATAAAATAATTTTTAATAAAATAAATGATAAAAAATTATAATAATTTAATTATTTATAAAAAATATATATATTTTAATATAATTAAAAAAATTTCAAAAATAAGTAAAACGGGATGGGATGGGTATCTGTCCCATCCGTTTAATATTTTTAATGTGACAGACATGAGAATTATTTTGAATAAATAAGATAAGGTTAGGATGAGGGCAAATCGTTCTGAACTCGTCTTGTTGCCATCCCTATCTTTAAATTTGAAAATTTAAGAAGTTTATATCCATCTTTTGTTAATTTACCCTTTTTAAAAACAAATATAAAAGCTATTTGATCTTATTATAATACAAAACTATACTTTTCTCATAGCTATCAAAAAAATATTACAAATTAGATAGTATCATGTATATATTTTTAGGTCTTGTTATTTGTTTAACTCAATTAATTTTATATTCATCTTTTGTTAATTTACCTTTTTTAAACACAAATATAAAAAAGGTATATGATTTGATTATGATGAAAAAGTATATTTTTTTAGTATCTATAAAAAAGACACTACTAATCAAATAGTGTCATGGATATATTTTTAGGTGTCGGTGTTTGTTTTATTGAATTAATTTTATATTTATCTTTTGTTATTTGATTTGATTATAGCACGAAGAACTTTTTTTGACTTTTAGCCCAAATAATATAAGAGAAAAAAAAATGTTTAAACTCTCCTCTGGTCCGTGGAATGTTGATGGCCTCCTTCACTAGCTGCTTGCCATGCTAGCGAAACCAACGACTCTGCTTCTCCAAACACACCTATCTCGCCTCAACTCTTCAAATACTCAAGGTAACAGAACAACCAAATTCCTCGTCCACTGCCACTCTCAGATCACCAAACATGGCAGAAATGGGGATCTCAAAGAAGCCGAGTCGATCTTCAGCCGCATGCCCCACAAGAACGCCATCTCTTGGACGGCCATGCTCACTGCCTATTACGAGAACGGTCACATTGCAAAGGCCCGCAAAATGTTCGAAAAAATGCCCCAAAGAACCACCGCCTCGTATAATGCCATGATCACGGCTTACACACGTAGTAATCCGATGATGATAGGTGAAGCTAGCAAGTTGTTTGCTGAGATGAGGGAGCGCAATTCGATTTCTTATGCTGCGATGATCACGGGTTTGGCTCGGGCGGGGATGGTGGACAATGCTGAGGAGTTGTATTTGGAGACGCCGGTTGAATGGCGTGACCCGGTTTGTTCGAATGCGTTGATATCTGGGTATTTGAAGGTGGGGAGATTAGAGGAGGCCACTCGGATTTTTGAGGGTATGGGGGAGAGAGATGTGGTTTCTTGGAGTTCAATGGTTGATGGGTATTGCAAAAAGGGGAAGATTGGTCATGCTAGAGAGTTGTTTGAGAGAATGCCAGAAAGAAATGTGGTTACTTGGACAGCTATGATTGATGGGCATATGAAGATGGGGTGTTACGAAGTTGGGTTTGGAATGTTCTTGCGTATGAGAAAGGAAGGGTTTGTAAAGGTTAATCCTATGACATTGACGGTAATGTTTGAAGCTTGTAGTGAATTTGGTGAATACAAGGAAGGTATTCAGATGCATGGGTTAGTTTCACGTATGGGATTTGAATTTGATGTGTTTCTAGGCAATGCTATTATCATCATGTATTGTAGGTTCACTTTTGTTGTTGAAGCCAGAAAAATATTTGACATGATGAACAGGAAGGATGTTGTTTCTTGGAATGCCTTGATTGCTGGTTATGTTCAAAATGATGAAGTTGAAGAAGGTTATGTACTTTTTGAGAAGACGCAGCAAAAAGATGTAATATCTTGGACGACCATGATTACAGGATTTTCTAATAAAGGGAAAATGGGAAAGTCCATTGAGTTGTTTAGAATGATGCCCAAGCAAGATGATATTGCTTGGACTGCTGTTATTTCAGGGTTTGTGGGTAATGGGGAATATGAGGAGGCTATCTATTGGTTCATTGAGATGCTTCGAAAAGTGGTGAGGCCAAATCCTCTTACCTTGAGTAGTGTGCTAAGTGCTTCTGCTGGTTTGGCAACATTGAACCAAGGGTTGCAGATCCATACTCTAGTTCTGAAGATGGGAATGGAATTTGATTTGTCCATACAGAATTCTTTTGTTTCGATGTATACAAAGTGTGGAAATGTAGCTGATGGCCATCAAATCTTCACAAGTATCAACTCACCTAATATTGTTTCTTTCAACTCGATGATTACTGGGTTTGCCCAAAATGGATTTGGAGAAGAAGCACTTGAATTGTTTCACAAAATGCTTAATGAAGGCCAGAAGCCTAACGAAATTACCTTTCTGGGTGTTCTTTCAGCCTGCACCCATGTGGGACTTCTAGAGCAAGGATGGAATTACTTCAAATCCATGAAATCATTGTATCAAATAGAGCCAGGGCCTCATCATTATGCATGCATCGTTGATCTCCTTGGCCGAGCTGGGTTTCTAGATGATGCTATTGATTTAATTCGTTCTATGCCCTGTGAGCCCCATTCTGGGGTTTGGGGAGCTCTTCTTGGTGCAAGCAGGATACACTTACGTCTTGATGTTGCAAAGCTTGCAGCTCAACAGATTTTCAAATTGGAGCCTGACAATGCAGCCCCTTATGCAGTATTGTCCTTCTTATATTCTTCTGCTGGAAGAAACAGGGATAGTGAACAAGTAAGAATGGCCCAGGAATTGAAGGGGGTGAAAAAGAGTGCAGGCTACAGTTGGATTATTGTGTAAGACAAGGTCCATTTGTTTTCTTGCAAGGGATCCATTGAACATGGACTCTGAGGTGATTAAAGCTAACCTGTGTCCAGTTATAAAGGAAATCAATCAATTAGATTGGTGCATATAAAGAATGGTTTCCTTGTTTCAGACAACCATGTATTATTTTTGAAATAAAGAATAACTGCCGAAGCTGAAAGCTGGCTGGGAGCACGCTGAGAACCACCATAATATGCAGCTTGGTAACAAGGTGGTGCAGCTTTGATCAGAACACTAGAGTATGGCACAAGATTTTGGTTGGCTGAAATGGAGAATTGGAACTACTTCATACCAGCAGCATCTGGATGGGTTAAAATAAATAGGAATGCAAATGTTAATTGATTCTGATTGAAATGAAATACCATCTGTTTCCATTAACCTGCTCCCCATAGGTGTTGCCATTCATGCTCTCCATGGGAATACAATAAAACCCACAGAAACTCAATTTTTGCTGTGCTCCAGTACTACATTCTCCATTGTCTCTGAGCTCTCAAGAAGAATGTTCTTGCCCAAGGGGCTCTCTCCAATGAAGCAATTTTTTGCCCTTGACTGAGGGTTGCTTTGAAGCTTAGAGCCAAAGCTCTCCTAAAACTGCTGTTGGTAAACCCCAGGTGAGGATGGTTTTTTTTCTTTCTTTCTTTCTTTCTTTCTTTCTTTCTTTCTTTCTTTCTTGTGGTTATTTCTTCAAAATTTCATCAGTAGAATGGCTGCGGTTCAGTTCTGTTGTGTGATGGAAGGATTCTGGTTTATAGTTTTTCTTGTTTTTTCTCACTTTTCTTTGCTACCAATGAGAAGGTTGATCTCTATTTGTGTGTGCTGTTTTTTTTTTCCCCTTGTTTTCTGGGTTGTTGCTTTGTTTTGATTTCAACTATTATGATCATAAGGCTAAAATTTGTGGTTGGGGGAGGAAGGGGATGAGACTAGTGGAGCTCTTTGGATTCATGGAAAAGAATATCTAGGGAAGGTTCTGCTAAATTTAATGAGGGGCTTTAGTGAAGATCAGGAGTATAAGGAAATGGGATGGTAGCTATGATGAGAAAAAGTAGAGGGGTGTTTGGAGGGAGAGAAAATTTTGTAGGATGTTTCCAAGCAAGAGGTACATTTCTATGGTGCTGAGGGAACTGATTTTCTGTAGCTCAATGAATGTCTGAATTAGCAATCTGAATCATACAAGTGACATTTTTTAAGCTAGCTCATTCACTCAATAGTACCTGCTATTGAGTTTTGACATTTTTTAACAAGTCAATCTGAAAAATTCAGTTAGTAACTGTTCTGCTTGCAGTTGAGTTTTGATGTTGTACATATCATATATAAATTCCATAGGAATGATATTACTTTTACACTATGTTTGGTATGAGGGAAGTAGTAGGGAAAGGGAAAAAAAAATATTAACGACAATAATTTTTCATGTTTGGTTTCTATGGAAAATATGAAAAAAAAATCAAATATAATTAAAATATTTAGAAACTATGTATTTTTAAATTATTTAATATCTATATTTAAAAATAAAAATAAATGCAATGAGTTTGAGGAAACATGTAAAAATAAGTTACTAACTTTAAATCTATATTTTATTTTCTTTTACTTTTTCTTTCCTTTTGTTTTTCCTTGCTATTTTCTTTCCTACACATTTTCTTTCTATTTATCTAAGCACCCGATTTTGATTAAAATAGATTGTTTTGAAACTTCCAATGCATTCCAAGAGTGAAGTAGAGTCACACATGTAGGATCCTGACATTTCTCAACGTGTTTTATCTAAAACTTTTGAAGAAAAACATTTTTAAAATATAGTTTCCAAACATATAATTCAATTGCATCATAACAATAATTACTTTTGTTTCATGCTCTTGTTCTATTGTTAAAATGCAGAAGTTAAATGCTATTCCAAATAGAGCTATAGTATCAACAGTAATTAACTATACTTCAAATCTTAAAGCTGATGCCGTGGTTGTTCCTGTCTGTCTGTCTCATCTTCTATCTTATGTTGATCTCCAAATCATTCCTTTGTTGTTTATGAGTATAATATGATTTGGACCTGGCACAATTATACGGGATGGGGGTTGCGGATGCATTGAACTGATTTCATCTTGTTTCATGTTTTGTTTTATAGTTTGTTGGTGCTGAATGGATTAATAATAAATACAACTTGTTCAATGAACAAGATACCATTAGGCCTTGGCTTTCTGGAACTCTGCTTGGGTTGGATTCAGTCTTTCAGAAGACTCGGTTCTTGATCTGGGAAATGAATGAAGGTCAAGTTGGCATAGCTTTAGAGACACATCCAACATGGAAATAAAGTTGATCTATGCACAAAATAGTTGTATTGGAAATCACTCTTTGGGGATTGTTGTTTGTTGGTTTCCAGATGATGATTTTCATTTTCCCCCTTTCTAATAGGTTTAAAGTCATTCCTGGATGATGGAAACATGCCATGATAGTTTTAGTCTTTTGCTTTTTCTGACCTTTTTCTTAGAAACCAAACAATGTTGAAGCACAAACCCTTTCTAGTAGAATTGCTGCTCTCTAGAGTAGCAAACCAACTGCAATGAGTTGTTGAGATGAGGGTTTTATAAATTGTCTTGGTTATCTTGAATGTGGCATGTCTTTCCCTTTTCTGAGAGGAAGACATTATTTTCTTTTCTTCCCTACCAAACATGATGTAAATCTTTTGGCGTATCCACCTGCATGCACTTTCACTTCAAGCAAGGATGTGAAATTGAGAATACCTTTTTTTACTCTCAAGCTCGTTTCTTTGATTTCATACATCCGTTGGATGAGCCTCTAACAACTGATTGTTTTGTCAATATGAATCAGGTATTTAAGCTTGCATTTGCTTTGTTAAACATTTTTTTTTGTTTTCATTCTTTATTTTTATTGTTTTCAAAACAGTTTTTGTTTTCTATTTTTCTTTCTTCAAAATACGTTTGATTAAATAAAGTGAAAACTGTTTTTAAAAATGAATTTTGTAAAATCTTATTTGGATTTGGATTTTCACTAATATAAATATTCATCATTCTTTTTTTTTTTTTTTTTCAATTTTATTTATTATATTTTTTATTTTAAAATAATTTAAAAAATATTCTAATAATTATAATTAATCAACGGTCACTCTTGTGGGCTTAAGTCCCTTAAGCGTACCATTGATTTATCGAAGTTCCTTTTTTTTTCTAAAGTTTTCTCTTTTGTTTCTTCTTAGTCATTCATGGTTGTAATGAGATTTTTTTTTTCTTTTTTGATAGGTAAAGATGGTGGTAATGAGATATCTTTGCTCCATGTGTGGTTGAGGGTTTTCGAATCCAGATAGGGTTTGCTTTCTAGGGAAAGTCCTCACTGAAGGAGTGCATTTTCCTATAGGTAATCCTTATTTTTAGATTCAAATCTTTCAATATGTTTTAGATCCAAAATTTTCTACAAGTCTCTTAGGATTAGGCACATTTGATGTTTATTGTTCTCAAAGAATGCTAGCTTTGAGACTATGTTTGATTCCTGGAAAGTAATTAGGAAAGGAAAAAAAATGTTAAAAAAAATGGTTTTCTCATGTTTGGTTTCACATTTAAAAATACAAAAAAAAAATTAAATATAACTAAAATTAGTTAGAATTTTCCCTCAAACTTTCCAAGAACCAAACATAGCTTAAGCGTTTAATTCAATGAAATCGATTTGATGATTTATGTATGAAACCCTAGAATAGTTCTTAAGATGAATTAGGTTTTTGAATGTTTTGAGAATCAAATATGAAAGAGTGCAACCGTTTGTATGAAATCTAATATGTTATTCCAAGTTAGGATTCAGTCTCAAACATTGATGACATGATTTAAAGCTTGAGGGAACTCTTATTACAAATTGAAAACTAAACTCTCATTCATCAAACTGTTTGTTATACATGACATAATAGGAACTCTTCTCATAGTTCATTTGTATGAATCAATTTGCATTATCCCTATTCCAGCCCTTCATCTTTTCCAAAACATAGCATACTAACTTCTTAATACAACCAACACATGATGAATTTTAATGGAATTGAATACAACCCGAATGAAGATCTTCATACTACAAGTCGCACATCAACTTCTTCCCTCACTTTGGGCACACTCAACTGAAGTTGAAAAGTATTTTCAGAAGGGATGAAGTACACAACTCAGTGGATGGAATGTTTCTATTTTGAATTTTTAGCAATGAATAACTAAAGGGTGTTTTAGTAGGTATGCACAATCTACAACATAACATAAGCATCATTGACAACGTAAGCATTATGGATTGTGCATTCCTAAAGCAATTGTACTACCTCTATTACATCCCCATTTGGATCTTCCCATGGTATATTTTGGGTCTCACCCAAGGGCATAATGGATCACTACCAATATTTAGAATACGTTTGACAGTGATATAGGAAGTGTTTATAGTTTTTAATATTTGAAGAAATTTTTTTTCAAGTGTTACAGATGTTGGAAATACTTTTTAGAATCACTATCAAACGCACTCTAAGAATCCGTTTGATAGTAATTTTAAAAAACATTTTTAATTTAATTAAAAAGTTTTTTTGAAAAAAAAAAAGGTGTTTGTCAAAATTTTGGAAACATTCTTAAAAATTAAAAAAATCACTTGTGGTATTGAAAAATTATTTATAATGTTTTCTAAAAAGACATTTCATAGGTGATTTTCCTAAAAATACTTTTGGAGAAAACACTTCCATTAAAAATATTTTGAATAAAAATACTGTCATACATACTCTAAAAATTCATTTGATAGTAATTTTAGAAAATACTTTTAACTTAAAAAGTATTGTTAAAAAAACATTATATGATTGATAAAATTTAGGAAACAGTTTTTAAAATTTGAAAAAACTGTTTAATAGGTGATTTTTTTAAAAATATTTATTGAAAAAATGTTTTCACTAAAACCATTTCAAATAAAAATACTTTCAAATGCAGTCTAATTCACATATGAGACTTTTCCTTAATAAAATCACTAGTGAGCCTATTGACCTCCAGGAGTAATTTCTCATATTGTTTTATACCAAATCCTTGACCACATTGAATTTTTACCAGGACAATTAATTAGTCTTTACTAAAATTTTTAATAGACTAGGGACAGTTACATTGCATGTGTTAATCTCAAGGTAGTACATGTGGCCATATGGGTTACAACAAAGATAATCATGAACAAAGTACTAAGACTAGAGAGATAGATCCCAAGTAATTTGTATTCATCAACTCTCTTTCCTCAGTCACTTCCTTCATCTCTGTTGGCTACCCAAAGAGAGATCCCAAGTAATTTGAATCCATCAACTCTCTTTCCTCAGTCACTTCCTTCATCTCTGTTGGCTACCCAACTGTCAACTCAACCAGCAAACGTCAGAGTGGCCAGGATCAGGAGCTGATTAGGTATACTACAATTTCTTTGCCTGTTTGATTTGATTTGGATATTAGTGCATATGAATGATATTTTTTTGTAATTATCCGCTGATTTGATTTTGGAATATACCCAAACAATTGGGCAAATTAAATTTCCTTGACTCATTTAGAATATTCCATTTTTTTTACTATTATTTAAACTTAGAATAGACACAAGATGATGTTGCTTTCCTGGACAAAAGGTAGCACAATTAATTTATTTTACCCCAAGCAATATATCACATGGTGTTGTAGAAGTCTAGGTTTGGTCGGGCAGTTTGGAAAGCCCAAGTAAGAGGCTCCGCTGCCTACCCACACATCAAATGAAAAGCAGGTGATCCAAGTTGAGAGCAGGCAGCAGAGGCATCACACCAAACTGTAGGGAATTGTCCTCACATTCATAAATTATTTGTACTGGAGTGGACCAGTGGTCCAATAACAATGGTCGGCAAGTGGGTTCCGGTTCATGCATTCGCTGCTTTGTCTACTTGTGCAGCAAGCAGCCCAGAAGTGACCTCAATAATGAAGCATAGAGTTCCTAGCTCCCCACGTTTTCCATCAAATTATTGGTTAAGAAAGATGCAAACTCTCTTTCGGCACGAGTCTCCTTTGTTTCTTCTCGTGGACCCATTCACGCTTTATGCCCAAACCGCCGTAACTGCTGGGCCCATCTACACGCTATATGTGTAGAACCAGTCTCAAGTTTTTTATTCTCTCTTTGAAAAAAATGGATATGAGAGTGTTTGATTCCTGGGAAATAAAAAAGAAAAGTTGCACATCTTCTGCTTGGAAAAAGGAGGTAATACAATAGGAACTCCAGGTCCACTGCAGTTTGATATCATTAATTTGGGGCTAGCTTTAGCCTTTATCTCAATACATATGATACATAGACAGGTGGCTGAGAAGCAGGTTGTAGATATGCCATGATGATGTCTGTATTAGATGATGGTTTCTTTGACATCACGTGATGCAGATTTTCGACCATTTTCTGGTATTCTCTTTTAAGTCTAGTCATTTTTACACGTGTTTTCTAGTGCAAGTAACGACTACTGCCAGCTTGCTGCTGCTCTTGGCTTTCCGTCAGGCACTCACATGTTATTCAAGCAGCTTCCAGAGGGCCATAGGCCATCCGTCCTATATTTTCTTCTCTTTTGATTCACTGCATTTTTATTAAATTATTTTCATGATTAAAAAAATCTGATTAAAAGTATCAATTAAATAAATAAATAAATAAACAATTCAGTGGAACACAGATTCATAGGTATCAATTACATAATACACATGCATACAGCCTAAGATGTAGGCACCAGAGCTCTTGCAATTCTTAGAGAGAGAAAGCAGAGATATATGGCCACAAGCCCACCACCTAGGCACCTATCAAGCACCATGTTTCTCTTGGGAAGGATTACAAGGGCCCAAAGCAAGCCACCCATTAGAAACCCCAGAGTTTCATAGTCTGAATTGTCTTTGGGGATGATGTAAGATGCTGGGTACTCTGACCAGGCTGAGAAAGCAAGTGGCAATCCCAAGCCAATCAGTGTATTGAATATGGGGCCTGCATAGCATCCTGATAGAGCCACTTGGGCACCCTCTGCTCCTCCATTTAGTGCCATGGTAACATTGGATACCAAGTCCCCAAGGGAGTTACCCCATGCAAGGACAGTCAGCCCTAGGATTGAAGGGCTTATCCCTAATATCAATCCCAGTGAGACCAACAGGGAAATAAGCTCGTCTGCTGCAATATATGTCCATGTGATGCTCATCAAAAACCCTCCAGCATGCCATGGGAACAGCCACTTCGTTGGTGGGTTAGACCTCTCTGTGGTGAAAAATGCCACAACTCCAGAAATGGTCCCAACTGACGCACCAATCAGGTAAACCAGCCAGCTTGGTTTGGAGCCATGCGAATTCCAAACAACAGCTACTAGAACGGGAGCTATTGTCACTGAGACCACTGCAAATGGTTTCGACCATCTCTCGGCGGTGATGACCGGAATTGTTAGCCTTCTAGGCAAGTAAAGTGGCAGCTCCAGAAAGAACAAGAGCCTGCAAACAAACAAGTGACTAGAAGTTGAAGGTTGAAGATCCAAACACCTTCTTCTTCGTTTCCTGTCATCACCAACTTGAACTAGTCCCGCTTTTTCCATCAAAATTGGCTTATCATCACCCACAAAACCTAACAAAGGCTCTTCCACTTCACATAGTCCTTCTGTTTGGTACTCGAGAAAGTTCCTAGTAACAGGCAGTATTGGAGATCCAGATGCTGCACTATCATCCCCTACTCCCTCTTTACGATGGCATAGATGTGAGGTGGATATGAAGAGTACATATATAAAATACAGAGAAAAAAAAGAGATAGCACCCCACAAATTAATTTTTCCCAACATTATGATGACAAGTAGGCAAGCCAAGGAGAGAAGGAAGAAAGTAACATCCCATATGAAGCTGGACCTTTCAATGGACGGTCCAGAATGACAGACAGAAATGCTTATAATCCCAACAACTATGCTTGATACAAAGAATGCGCCACCCAAAATGCTATTGAGGCCGACCTTGTCAGTCTCATCTCCCATGAAAGAGACTATGCTGGCAAAGAGATCGGGTGCACCGTTTCCCAGTGAAAGAAGAGTAACACCAGCTATGTTTGGAGAAAGCTTCAAAATTCTTGACAAGCCCTCTAATGAACAACAAAAGTAATTGGCAGCTGTGTTGCCCAACAAATAGAATAGAACTGCAAGCCAGAGGATGAGTGCTGAGTAGCCTAGCACCGGGTCAAAGTTGCAGTAAAAGAGCTGGAGATAGGATATGTAACCTCCATTTTGGCATCCTGTATGAGATTTCACATAGGAGCACTTTGCTTCCCTATCAGAGTACTCGTGAAGCTGTCTGCAACCAGTATCAGAATCATGGTATGGTGCTGTCATGGCATTGGGAAATGTTTTGAACTGGTTGAGGAAATTAGAATTGGATGAATAGAAATGGGTTGTGAGGCACAAGAAGATGAGGAAAAGAAAGGATATGTTGAGAAAGAGATTGAGATACTGGCCTTTGGATATGGGAGGAAATTCTGCCATGCTACCAGGGATAACAAGAGAGTTTTTGGAGTTATATATACGCATACAAACTAACTCATGGTTAAAATATTTGTCTGCAGATGTAAGTCACACATGGACCCATAAACTAACCCCTTGTTGGGAATTACTTGCTCTTTTATTAGCTCATTAATGACTTCCCAATAATTAATTTCATGTGGAAGATAGAAGAATATTCCCTTTGTAGAAATTCTATCTTGGATTGGGAGATCATATCCCACGAGCAGATGATAGAAGAAAAGGGAAAGAAGTGAAATAAATCACATTATTAGATACAGTACATGTGGATAAGGATTATAGAAATGACACTCAAGAAAGTTTGACCGGGTTTTTAGATATATATATATATATAGAGAGAGAGAGAGAGAGAGATTAGAGAGACAGTGTGAGATAAAACCCGTCCAGGTTAACTTTGAAAGATGAGACTTCCCCAGTAGTGTCCAAAGGGGCAAGATGCATTCACCCTAGTTGTGCCTAAGATGCTGGAACAGTAGTCATCTAGAGAAATGATGGATTTGTGACAAATGAAAGAAGAAAAACAAAGTAGCTAATGTGAGTGAGTAAAGAAGGTGGCTCCAAATTAATATCTGGATAAGGAAATCACTTCAGGCTACTTTCCAGCAACAAACAAAATTCATGCTGTTAGTGATACGTAGCGTTAGAAAATAAGACTCCAGCTCACGTCAGTACCAACAAAGAATTATTGTGTCCAATCATGCACCAACCAGTCGCACCCAATCTGCATGTGGGTGTTTTCAATCCATGTGTGCAATATTTTCATTCACTAGTTAGGTGCATATACAAATGGGTTTTAGAGGTTCCAAAGTACATTTCTGATTATTTCAATCTTCAAAAACAGTAGCCTGATTTGGTTTCTTATTTAAAAAATATTTTTTCCAAATAAATGTATAGAATATCAATTATATGATTCGAGAATATCAGTATGCTTTTCTGTGAAGATATTATATGCTCCAAATCATAATTATGGATTCTAGAGACTCAACGGTTTAGGCCTGACAAAGATAGGGTAGTTGGGCTTGGGCATAACATTTGGAGCAATTAAGTAATTGATGGGCCATTAAGGTTCCCAAATCAACTCTATTAAAACCCTAATTAAAAGGGTTGCAAGCTTACTGCGTCTGAACATGCCTTAAGGAGTTATACATGAAGGTAAGTGGTTATATGCATGGAAGGATCCAAGTCTTCTTGCTTTGGGAGAGAGAAAAGAAAAAGGGCCGGGTGTAGGAAGAGCCAATCTTTCTAGGTCTCCAATCAACTGCAAGTTAAAGCTCTCCTTCCATTGTTTGTATCTAGGTTTGAAGAACAGATGATAACTTGGAAGATCATTTTGAGGAAGGAGGCATCACTTGGAATTTGGTTTGGGAACATTAATAATAGGTAAGTGTAGAGCTGCAATTTTTTAATTAAGCAAGTACCCATTCCATGGTGAAACTCTTTTATTTGGAAGAAAAATTGTTTTTATTTTGAATTAGGTTTTTTGTTATTTTTCGTATGTTATTTAATTTATTTTTAGCAAAAAATAAAATAAGAAAGAAAATCTTTATGTAATCTCTCCTTAAAAGGAAATAGAAGCAGGTCTAAGATCCGAAGGTAAGTTCAGTGGTCAAATTACTTAGTGGAAAGGTTTTAGACATCCCTAAAAATAATTAAAATTTCTTCTGAATTAGAGGAATTTTGACACTTAAGGTTGGATACATTTCGTGTTTTTGTTTTAAAAACAAATAATATAAACTTACCCTGTGTCCTTAAAATTTACTTGTAAAAATTTTAGAATTTGAGATATACAAATTTTTTAAAACCTAATTTTTTTTTTAAAAAAAGTTTATAACAATTTCAATGTAAACATTTGTATTTTATATAAAAATTACTTCTATTTTTTGTTTTTTAATTAATTATTTTGTAGTTGCGATATCAAAAAATGAACCACAATATATTATAATATATGTACAATAATCGAATAACAACATTTCGAATTTGATGAGTAACCAATTTATGGAATAAAATTCTAATTTCTTTAACACCAATTTTATATAGGTCAATTTATAGATCAAAATTCTGATTGGAGGCCCAATTTTATACAAAACCCATTTAAAAATTAAATTTCTGATTTAATTTACATCAAGCTTACAAAACTAATAAATTTCTGAAAGAAAAATTCTGATTTATTGACCATCAACTTTACAAAATTAATTGGCAAAATAAGTTTTTGATTTTATTAATATTAATATATAAAGAAATCAATATATGAAAATAAAATTCTGATTTAATATACATCAATCACGCAAGATTAGTTGGCATCTGACTTTATTAACATTATGTGGACTCCGCATTTTGCTTGATGGTAAAACTTGCTTTTTATTTATTTAGTGAAAATCTGATTTTTTAAAAAAAGATTTGGAGTCAGCACTTATTTTTGTTTTATTTTTAAAGGGAAAAATAAAATAAGAAAGAAAAACAGGTCTGTGAAAAACCAAAGTCGGGTCCGGGGTTAGGTTACCTATTGGGAAGGTATGACGGTGAGCCGTAGTATCCCTCTAAGCCCTATAATAAGGTCTCTACTAAATAAAGTGAAGCAAGTGTGATAATTGATAAGGAAATCAATGGATACCAGTGAAATGATCAAATAATAAAATGAATCACGCATAAGAATAAACAAAGTGAGATTGAGATTATACCTTAGCAGCAAGTAATAGTGCGCTATCATGGAAACAAAGTTAGCTCAAATATAAAATTATCACATGCATATCAAAGAGCAAAACAAAAATAAAACAATATTCATTAAGTATAACAGTCGACAATCAGAAGAAAGAACTCATATGTAGGGCCCCCACCAAAGCCCAATTTATTTTGCATGAATGAATCTCACAAATTCCATTGCTTTGGAATTATGAAAATTGTCTTCATGTTTATTTAAAATCAAGATAAACAAAAAATTATTTAAAAATCAAGGAAAATTTGTGAAAGTGCTTACCTAAAAGAAAAGATAACAAGTTTATTAAAAATGAGATTTTTGGTGACCCTAAACCTTAAGGAAATACAAAAAATTGAGGATTTAAAATTATTTGAAAACTGGGGTGGATTTAAAATTATTTAAAAAAAATGGATTTTTGAAAATTGGAATCTTAAAAAAATAAAATAAAAAAAACTTAAAAATTGGAAATTTGAAAAATTATTTGAAAATGAGAGTTTTGAAAATTGGAATTTTAGAAAAGTATTTGGAAATGGAAATTTTGAAAATTGGAATTTTGGAGAATTAAATTTAGAAAGTGAAATATTGAAAATTATTTTAGAATTGAAGTTTTGAAGATTAAATTTTGGGGGATTACTTGAGAATGGGATTTCTAAAATTAATTTTAAAAATTGTAATTTTGAAAAATTAAACTTTGAAAGTTGAAATTTTGGAAAATTATTTGAAAATTGGAGTTTTGAAAGTTAAATTTAAGAATTGGAATTTTGGAAATTAAATTTGAAAGAAATTGAAAATTTGAAAATTATTTGAGAGTTGGAGTTTTGAAAATTAAATTTAAGAATTGAAGTTTTAGAAATTAAATTTGAAGATGACATTTAAAAAAAAAGAAAATAAAATTGGAAATTGGAATTTTGAAAAATTTATTTGAATATGGCATTTTAAAAATTAAATTTGGAAATTGGAATTTTTGGAAAATTTATTTGAAGATGACATTTTACAAATTAAATTTGGAAATTGGAACTTTTGGAAAATTTATTTGAATTTGGAATTTTGGAAATTTTGGAAAATTTATTTGAAGATATTTTAAAAATTAAATTTGGAATTTGGAATTTTGGAAAATTTGGAAAATTCATTTGAAGATATTTTAAAAATTAAATTTGGAATTTGGAATTTTGAAATTTTGGAAAATTTATTTGAAGATATTTTAAAAATTAAAATTGGAATTTTGGAAAATTTGGAAAATTCATTTGAAGATATTTTAAAAATTAAATTTGGAATTTGGAATTTTGGAAATTTTGGAAAATGTTGAGAATGGTAGTTTTGGAAAATTATTCGAAAAATGGAATTTCGGAAAATTAAATTTTAAAAATTGGAACTTTGGAAAATTATTTGAAAATTGAAGTGAAAATAAGATTATTCAGAAATCCGGAATTTTGAAAATTAAATTTAAAAATTGGGATTTTGAAAAGTTATTTGAAAAAAAAATAAGTTTTGTAAATTAAATTTGAAAACATGAATAGGGAATTAAAAAAAGAAATGAGGACATTGA
This sequence comes from Vitis riparia, assembly GCF_004353265.1. NCBI lineage: Eukaryota > Viridiplantae > Streptophyta > Magnoliopsida > Vitales > Vitaceae > Vitis > Vitis riparia. The sequence goes on from NC_048436.1 coordinate 8,974,061, forward strand.
ATTATGGCTCAAAGCTTTTCCAAACCTTCATTTTCATGGTCAGAGAGCGCCCCAATCCCAACACTTCTTCCATCAGATTATGGCAATTTTAAAGCTCTAAACACATGCATAGTTTTAATTTTTGTAAAACATTATTATTGGTGATAAGAGTTGTAGGGTGAAATGTGGAGAATCATATCAAAATCACAAAAGCAAAAATAATAATATAACGGATGGATTGAAGGAACCATACCGTGTCACCCACTTTACACTGTCCAAGAATTCTGTACAAGTCACTTCCATTGGAAATCTTTTTTTCATTGTTATGATGTCACCTAAAATAAGCCTACCATAGGCATCACGTTTGGTTGGTAGTAGGCCCACTTTACCGGTAGAACTATTTGCAAGAGCATAAACAAGGACCTACTTACTCCCAACTGCTTCACAAACTGATCAGGCGCAAGCTTAATTTCTAAAATAGGTCTTGTGACTTCTCCAAATCTCACTAATTGGTCGACAATGCCACTTACAGTGTCAATTGGAATTGAAAAATCGACACTAGAAGATGCACTAGATCGAAGATATATAGTTGTATTTATCCCGATTAGGCTTCCTGAACCATCAAGAAGTGGTTCTCATGTTCTAAAGCAGAAGTTTTTGTCACATATCGCATGAATAGATCGTAGCCAGCCGTCAAAGAGATGGAGGTTGTGTCCCATATTTTTAAGAGAATCAGAGACGTTCTTAAGCTCAATCTCTAATTCCATCACGGTGGTAGTCTAGATGGACCAAATCATTGACGCCAAAGCGCGAAACGCGACCACTGCCTCGGCCAAATCGGGTTACTTCCACCAACTATTGAACTCATCAATGACGTTAAAAGGCTTGCCAGAATCTTCGACCTTAGGGGATGGGAGATTGTCGGGATGGCGGCCAACGACGACCTGGGCTTGAGTGAGGCAGTTACTATTGACGACGCCATGGCGAGCCACTCTAGTCTAGTAGTAGGCTGAAATCATAGGGTTAAGGTGTTGGAGAGTGTGTCAACCATGGAGGTGTTGGATGGGAAGAGGCGAAGGCTTGTAGGACTGCGGACTTCTAAAGCTTCTAGTGCAGCAGTAGCGGGGTGAGTTGAAGGTGATTTGATATGATGATGGGTGTGGTGAGTGAAGGAAAATGGGTTAAGAATCAAGCATAAAATGCATGCCGACAAACTCATATACAATAAAAACATGCCAAAAGCTTCCAATGCTCACATTCAACCATCAAAATAGAATACCGGTATACACAGAAAAATAATGGAACCCTCTGAAAAAGATAGAACATGTAAGTTATAGAAAAGATACCTGTGTTGCTACTCCTTTTCGAATTCCTCTCCTTTGTTTTTCTTCTTCTTCTCTCAAAACTTCCCATCTTCGAAAAGCTTGCTCTGCCCATTTTTTTGCAGCCCCCCTTTCTGTCCTCATTCGTTCTAGATCTCTTTGAAAAGCTCTCACCTCACTCGTTCCATTGCTTCCATACTCATCCTTTGTCATCCGTTTAGAACAAATCCCATCTCAACCACCACTATGGTGAAGTGGTGGTGTGTTCTTACGACACGTCCATGTAGCTTCTCCTGGCATAAAGAGCCCCCCCCCCCCCCCCCCCCCCCCACCCTTCCTCCTTCCAAATGAAATGTTGCCAGCTCTTTAAAGGTGATAGAAATGTGCTAAAAAAATAACCAAAAAACTTAGACAAAAAATGAGGGTCTACAAATATACCCTTCTTCGGTAGAGATCACGAGTGAAATGAATGAATCACAAGTACGTGAGAGGCGAATGGAATGAAGTGAACTATACCGAAAAATAGAAAAGATCTTGAATTTTGGTCTAATCACATAACATGATAAGCTCAAGATTAAGGGCACATACTAGGAAGGTGAGACTCTAGCCAAAGATGTGGATGATGCGAGGATTGTATATGCAATGAATAACACTCAACCATGATACAATGAACAATACAAAGGTGATTGGGACAAGGAATGATCGACACACGGGAAAAGAACTCAAAGGAAGGATAAAGTGTGGCTTAAGGCCGAATAGACTCAACTAGGTAGGCGCGACTCAAAGCCGAACAAGATTCAACTTAACTAACAAGATGAATGACCAATCGATATAGGTGCGGTCCCAAACTCTAAATGACAAGATGAATGACCGATCGATATAGGTACGGTCCCAAACTCTAACTGAACTGACAAGAAGATGGTCGATCGATATAGATGTAACCCCAAAAACTCAAACGGATAAGACAAATGACCGATCGATATAGGTGCGATCCCAACTCAAACTGAACACAAACTGACATGAAGATGACCTATCGATATAGGCGTAGTCCCGAAAACTGAACTGACTTGATGAATGACCGATTGATATAGGTGCGGTCCCAACTCGAATTGAACATAAACTGTTAGGAAGATGGTCGATCGATATAGGTGCGACCCCAACTCAAACTGAATTGATATGATGAATGACCGATTGATATAAGTGCGGCCTCAAAACCCAAACTGAACTGACATGACGATGAATGACTAATCGATATAGGTGCGGTCCCAACTCGAATTGAACACAAACTGATAGGAAGATGACCGATTGATATAGGTGCGGTCTTGAAAACTAAAATGACAAGATGAATGATCGATCGATATAGGTGCGGTCCCAACTTGAACTAAACTAATATGACAATGACTGATCGATATAGGTGCGACCCCAAACTCAAACTGAATTGACAAGAAAAATGATCGATCTATTTAGGTACGGTTCCAAAACTCAAACTGAACACAAGGTGAATGACCGATCTATATAGGTGCAATCCTGAAAACTTAAACTGAACACAAATTGACAGGAAGATGGTCGATCGATATAAGTGCGGCCCAAAAAACTCAAACTGAACTAACATGACGATGACTGATCGATATAGGTGCAGCCTAACACAAAATGAACTGACAAGATGAATGATCGATCAATATAGGTGTGACCTCAAAACTCTAACTCTAACTGATATGACGATGACCGATCGATATAGGTGCAATTTTAACTTGAACTGAACATAAACTAATAGGAAGATGACTGATCGATATAGGTGCGACCCCAACTCAAACTGAACTGACATGATGAATGACCGATTGATATAGGTGTAGTCCCAACTCAAATTGAACATAAACTGACAGGAAGATGACTGATCGATATAGGTGCGACCCCAACTCAAACTGAACTGACATGATGAATGACCGATTGATATAGGTGTAGTCCTAACTCAAATTGAACATAAACTGACAGGAAGATGGCTGATCGATATAGGTGTGACCCCAACTCAAACTGAACTGATATGATGAATGATCGATTGATATAAGTGCAACCTCAAAACCCAAATTGAATTGACATGACGATGATCGATCGATATAGGTGCGGTCCCAACTCAAATTGAACTAACATGATGAATGATCAATTAATATAAGTGCGGTCTTAAAACTTTAACTTTAACTGATATGACAATGACCGATTGATATAGGTGCGACCCCAATCTCAAACTGAACTAACAAGAAAAATGACCGATCGATATAGGTACGGTCTTAAAACTCAAATTGAACACAAGGTGAATGACTGATTGATATCGGTGTGGTCCTGAAAACTCAAACTAAACACAAACTGATAGAAAGATGACCGATCGATATAAGTGCGGTCCCAAAAACTCAAACTGAACTGACATGACGATGACCGATCGATATAGATGCGACCATGTCTCGAACTGAATACAAACTAATAGGAAGATGAGTGATTGAAATAGATACGGCCCTGACACAAACAGAACTAACAAGATGAATGATTGATCAATATAGGTGTGACCTCAAAACTCTAACTCTAACTGATATGATGATGACCGATTGATGTAGGTGCAATCCCAACTCGAACTGAACATAAACTGACACGAAGATGGTCGATAGATATAGGTGCGACCCCAACTCAAACTGAACTAACATGATGAATGACCGATTGATATAGGTGCGGTCCCAACTCGAATTGAACATAAACTAACAAGAAGATGGACGATCGATATAGGTGTGACCCCAACTCAAATTGAACTGATATGATGAATGACTGATTGATATAGGTGCAACCTCAAAACCCAAATTGAACTAACATGACAATGATCGATCGATATAGGTACGGTCCCAACTCAAATTGAAAGTACATGATGAATGACCGATTGATATAGGTGTGGCCTCAAAACTCTAACTCTAACTGATATGACGATGACCGATCGATATAGGTGCGGTCCCAACTCGAACTCAAACTAAACTGATAGGAAGATGACTGATTGATATAACTGTGATCCCAACTCGAATTGAATGTAAATTGACAAGAAGATGGTTGTTCGATATAAGTGCGACCCCAACTCAAACTGAACTGACATGATGAATGACCGATTGATATAGGTGCGGTCCTAACTCAAATTGAACATAAACTAACAGGAAGATAGGCGATCGATATAGGTGTGACCCCAACTCAAATTGAACTGATATGATGAATGGCTGATTGATACAGGTGCAACCTAAAAAACATAAACTCAAACTGACAAGACGATGACCGATCGATATGATGCGATCCCAACTCAAACTGAACACAAATTGATAGGAAGATGATCGATTGATATAGGTGCGGTCCCAAAAACTCAAACTGACATGGAAATGATTGACCAATATAGGTGCGGCCCTAAAAACGCAAACTCAAACTGACAAGACAATGATTGATCGATAGAGGTGTGGTCCCACCTCAAACTACACACAAACTGATAGGAAAATGACTGATCGATATAGGTGCGGCCTCAAAAACTCAAACTGAATACAAGGTGAATGATCGATCGATATAGGTGCGGCCCTGACTCGAGCTGAATACAAACTGATAGGAAGATGACCGATTGATATGGGTGTGACCTTAAAACTTAAATTGACATGACAATGAGATGGTCGCTCGATATAGGTGCGACCCCAAACTCTAACTGAACACAAGGTGAATGATTGATCGATATAGGTGCAGACCTGACTCGAATTGAATACAAACTGATAGGAAGATAATCGATTGATATAGGTACGACCCTAAAACTCAAATTGACATGATAATGAGATGATCGATCGATATAGGTGTGGCCCTAAACTCTAACTGAACACAAGGTGAATGACCAATCGATATAGGTGCGGTCCCAAAAACTCAAACTGAACACAAACTGACAGGTAGATGGCCGATCGATATAGGTGCGACCCTAAAAACTCGAACTAAAATGACATGATAGTGATCTAATCAAGTGGCCTAAAGCCAAAGGATAACTAGGATAACGATGCAACCAAACTCGATTGGAGGGGATATGCCCCAGTATGACAACTCATAAGGATCAACAACTAGGTCAAAAAATAATGAAACCTGTGAAATGTCCGATGATCCTAGGTAAGGAAGGTATGTCCCAGTATGCAACTCGCAGGGGTCAACAACTAGATTAAAATGTGAAAGAAAGTCTGCTAAAAGGTCTGGTGCTCTTGGAGAAGGGGGTATGCCCCAACATGTAACGGTGAACAAATAGAGATACAAAATGCCTCAAGACTATTGTACTCTGAAATATACTCATCCATCATGTAATGAAAATATCCAACCTCAAATAGGTAATGCCAAATAGGTCCATGTATCGCGATACTATGCTAACAAAACAAAACTAACTGATGAATAAAAACAATGATGACTAGTGCTCGGAATGCAAAGAGCAAGCAAATCAACACTCAACATGCCAACTATCAAAATGAAAGCATCGTCACTAATAAATGGACAATTTGTCAGGCCTTGCCATCATGGGAGATATTGAACCCAAAGTCCAAAAGATGTATGAAAGCACAACCAAAGAAATCGAGGATTGATCTACATCTTTTCCTAATCGAGAGAGGGGTGTGAGGTCATGTGTTATGGTGAGATATGTGGGATAAAAGAAGGTAATGATCAAGCTTTGGTAAGATAGAAGACATGAGAGTATCAAAGGTGAAATGTCTGAGTACGAAATGAAAGGTAGGTAGGTATCCAAGATCATTCAAGTATGCCGAGAAGACTAAACCCAAGGTGTCAATAGCTCCATAATCCATCAAAGGCAGCAATCATAAATGGAAAGTCAAGTCTCGATGTCAAAACATCCAACTAGGTGGCTATGCCTCAGTATGCAATGAGGATAACATGAAATAATCTAATGATCTCCATATCACTTGTTAGATGCTCCAACATAAAGAATCAATCCGATCTCCCTCCAAAAAATGGATATGTCCCAGTCTAAAGGATTCGATAGGGTGGCTATGCTCCAATGAAAAATACTCTCCATCCCGGCTATGCCCTAGTATAAAGTAGTGTATCCGAGTCAACAATTGTTGGGGAGGATCATGCTTAGTATAAGTCAACAGATCAATGAATCTCAACTCCCACTATTGAAAATGAAAATATCTAAACATGATCCATATGAATCAGAATCCCCGTGCTCTATGAGTGCAAATGAAGTGGCCATGCCTCAGTATAAACCATCTAAAGTGACTATGCTCCAAGATAAATCAAAGTCCATTGCCAATGAAAGAGTTGTCTCAGTATGTGTCATCAGAATAAGGCCAATCTCATATCTCAATGTCAAAAATGAATTACTTCCAACTGCTTCACAGACTGATCAGGCGCAAACTTAATTCCTAAAATAAGTCTTATGACTTTTCCAAATCTCACCAATTGGTCGACAATGCCACTTACAGTGTCAACTAGAATTGAAAAACCGACACCAGAAGATGCACCAGAGCGAGGATATATAGTTGTGTTTATCCCAATTAGGCTTCCCGAACCATCAAGAAGTGGTTCTCATGTTCTAAAGCAAAAAGTTTTGTCACACATCGCATGAATAGATCGCAGCCAGCCGTCAAAGAGATGGAAGTTGTGTCTTATATTTTTAAGAAAATCAGAGATCTTCTTGAGCTCAATCTCTAGTTCCATCATGGTGGCAGCTTGGCTGGACCGAATCACCGACGCCAAAGCACGAAATGCGACCACCGCCTGGCCAAATCGGGCTACTTCCACCAGCTATTGAACTCATCGATGACGCTAAAAGACTTGTCAAAATCTTCGACCTGGGGGGGCGGGAGATCTTCGGGGTAGCGGCCAACGACGACCTGGGCTTGGGCAAGCCAGTCGCTAGTGACGACGCCATGGTGAGCCTCTCTGGTCTAGTAGTAGGCTGAAATATTAGGGTTAGGGTGTTGGAGAGTGTCGGCCATGGAGGTGTTGGATGGGGAGAGACGGAGGCTTGCAAGACTACGGACTCCTAAAGCTTCTAGTGTAGCAGTAGGGGGTGAGTTGAAGGTGATTTGATATGATGATGTGTGTGGTGAGTGAAGAGATTTGGGTTAAGAATCAAGCATAAAATGCATGCCGACAAACTCATGTATGATAAAAACATGCCAAAAGCTTCCAATGCTCACATTTAACCATCAAAATAGAATGTCGGTATACATAGAAAAATAATGGAAACCTTTGAAAAAGATAGAACAAGCAAGTTATAGAAAAGATACTTGTGTTGCTACTCCCTTCCGGACTCCTCTCCTTTGTTTTTCTTCTTCCTCCCTCAAAACTTCCCCTGTCCGAAAAGCTTGCTCTGCCCAATTTTTTGCAGCCCCCATTTCCGTCCTCATTCCTTCCAGATCTCTTTGAAAAGCTCTCGCCTCACCCGTTCCACTGCTTCCATACTCATCCTCTATCATCTGTTCATAACAAATCCCATCTCAACCACCACCATAGCGAGGTGGTGGTGTGTTCTTACCACACGTCCATGTAGCTTCTCTTGGCATAAAGAGCCCCCCTCCAAATGAAATGTTGCAAACTCTTCAAAGGTGATAGAAATGTGCTCTAGAAATAACCAAAAAACTTAGACCAAAAATGAAGGTCTACACATTAATATACAAAGAAATCAATATATAAAAATAAAGTTCCAATGTAATAAACATCCATCATAAAGGACTAGTTGGCAAAATTATTTTGTATTTTTTTAAAATATTAATATACAAAGAAAACAACAATTGAAATAAAATCTTGATATAATGAATATCAACCACATAATATTCATTGACAAAATAATTTTGTGATCTTATTAACACTAATATACAGAGAAAAAAAAACATATGAAATAAAATCTTGATTTAATTAAATCAACCACACAAGATTAATTGGTGAAACGATGTTCTTATTTTATTAATATTAACATACAAAGAAAACATATGAAATAAATCCTGATTTAAGGAGTATAAACTTCACAAAATTAATTAATGATTTTTTTTTTATTTTGTTAATATTAACATATAAAAAAATAAAATAAAATTCTAATCTAATTGATATAAAATTTATAAAATTAACTATAGAAATAAGTTTTAGAGCTTATTAATGTTAATATACCAAAAAAAAACATATGAAATAAAATCTCATTTGATGAAAATAAGCCTAGAAAATTAATTGGAGACATAAGTTTCAAACTTTATTTATATTAATATTAGATCTATGAGGATGAGCTCTTAAAAACAATGACATTATGACATTATGTCATATTTTGATTCAATTTTACATGATATCAGTTCCACTTTACTATCCTATCATTGAAACATTTTGGCTTGATAATTTGTAATGTATATGACTTGATTGCATTAAACGTTACATGAATTATTTAAGTCATAGGTTCCTTCCAAGTTGATGTGTTTATTTATGATTGGTTCATGAATTTATTAGGTAACCTATTAGAAGCCATAGTGCACTACCTCTTAGTGGGATGACTTGTCTTAGTCATCGAGGTGATTTTCCCATAATGAATGCATTAGTGTATATGATTACACATTGAATAGAACCTATAGAGAGTTTTAACTAATGACTACCGGATTACTGTAACTTATCATTTTGCTAAGTATTGAGAATTATTATATTTCACTAGAGAGAAACCTAACACTAGTCAAACATTTGACTTTTAAACTTAGGTCATATTAATTCAAATAAGATAAAAAAAAAAATTGGATGTTTGGGTCATTAGACACCTTTCAAAGGAACATCTAGCGTGCAAAACTTGTATAGAAGGTAAAATGACTAAGAAGCCACTAAAAGATATAGTGCTAAGGAATGTTTGGAATTAGTGCATATTGACATGTGTGAACCTTTTCAATGTTCATACATAGGAAAGATATGAGTGTTAGGATAAAACTCTTAAAAGCATGACACGATATAACAATAAACGGTTTTATTATTTAAGAATGTGATTTCATTTTCCTTTTTATTTATCTTATTCATGCATTATACTCTTTGATCATTCAAACTTGACATCTATTGCATTGCATATGACTTGGGTGCATTAGAAGTTGCATGAAAGATCTAAGTCATGAGTTTCTTACAAGTAGATGATTTGGTCACAATTGGTTCATGGACTTTGAGAATTCATTTAAGACTATATGCACTATCTCATAATTGAAGGGATGATTGATCTTGATCATTAGGATGAGTTTCCAATGGTGAGTGCACTAGTGTGTATTGTTACATATTAGATAAGATTTATGGTGAATCGGGACATTAGCTATCGAGTAGTCATGATCTCATTAAGCTACTACATTGTATGCGTGCTCTTTGTTAGGATAGAGCCCTTAAAGGCAAAACATGTTATAAAGTTAGATTTGACATTCCACTTACTATCCACTTTTACATTGATTTTAACTTGAGCTTTCATACCTGTATCATTGGCATTATACATGACTTGGGCACATGAGGAGTTACATAGAAGATACAAATCATGGAATCCTTACAAGATGATAAGTAATTCACAATTAGTTCATGAATTTGGGCAATTCAATGGAGATTGTAATAAACCACCTCCTAATTGGAGGGATGACTTATCTTAACCATCAGGATGAGTTTCCCATTGTGAGTGCACTAGTGTGTATGGTTAGATATTAGATAGGACCTATGATAAATCATGATGTAAGACTGTTAGATTGTCATGATTTACTAAGTTATTATATTGCATAGATTCCTAATCTTGAGAGGATATTAAATCTGTGCTAAAATCAACATAAGGCTTTTACCTATGGGTGAGACCCTAAAGTGATCATATATACCCTATAATTAGGTCATTATAAATAGAGGCTGGTGGTAATAAGTATTCTCAATAAAGGTACCATGATATCTCATGAGATTGAGCCAACGTGTCTCCTTAGGTGATCCAAAGGACATGTGACATTGAAATTTATGGTTGTAGTAATTCCTTAAGTGGAATTTGACATATGCTCTTCATGAGTTAGAGTATGTCAATTGATCAAATATCTGTAACTCAAGGATAAAAAAGGTAATCTTAACGGGTTGATATATAACACTACTTTATTAGATTATAGATAATAGTTCATGGGGAGTTTGCGTGCAATGAATAATAACTTATTGATTCGAGTTTTAGCTCATTATAATTCCATGGGATACTAGAGTGCAATTGATTTTCTTTAGTGAAGTATTGAGTCAACATTAGAATTGGATTCTAAGGGAGCCAATATTTTCCTATGGGACTTAGTGGTCCTTGCTTGAGCTCCTAGTTCATGGTGGCATGTTTGTTTTGAGGAATTTAGGTTTTTGGTTCATAAATTTGCATAAGGGGGTTTTGGTAAAAGCATAAGGTTGCACTAAATCTTATGAATGGTATTTATAGACCAAGCTAATTAATTAGTTGGAGCCCAATAAGGCTAATTAATTCATTAAGATCTAGGTGGGTTAGATAAAGTCACCTAATCCCAATTTGGGCTCAAGTCACTTAAGCCCACAAGGAGCCTTATAAATGCCCCTTTAAGGGATAAAGTTTTAAACTTTTTCGTATATAATGTATTTAATTTGGATATATTGAATAATATATATATATGAATATGAAATTAAAAGTGATGCAAGTTTATTTGCAAGAGGCTTGAATTCCATGCAAAAAACTAGGGTTCAAGTCTTGGTGGTGTGCATTTGAGTTTATGATATTTTCTTGAGCATGCTTAAGGCTTGGATTGGGCTTTAAAAAAATGGGTTGGATGATGCCTTGTGCACGCTTGACGCTTGGATTGGGCTTCAACAAAATGGAAATGGGTTGGATGACACATGCTTGTGAGGCTCATGTCAAATTTTAAAATCAAATGGAGTGTTGACATGACATCGATTTTTTGGTGATAATGTCGAAATATTGATAAATTATCAAAATATCATCGATTAATCGACAATAACTGGAGAAAAAAGACCAAATATCGGATGGTCAACATTTCCATCTCATATATTGTGTTGGACCGTTCTGATAAGTGATATTTTGACAAAATATCGATGATATATCATGATATTTTCGTCATTGCTTAGGGGTTTTAAGGCTTCAAACTCTTGATATTCACTTTTCCATTTTGTGGAGAGAAAAGAGCCTTAACCTCCACCCCTTTGGAAGGCTTTCACCAGTTGCATGTCAAATCTAGAAAGAGATCCATCAGACAAAAGAGCCCTTAATATACAAAATTAGCACAACACTACATCAATAAGAAACAATCTAGGAACATCTAGATCTAAGGTAAATCGCCCTAAGCCCCATATTTAAGTTTTGATATCTATATGGTTTCCGCATTGTTAGATCTAAAGAGCCCCTAAGATAGCTTGCATGCACCTTATTGATATAGGGTTGGGAATGGAGTTACTTGGGAATTCCCAACAATTGGTATCAATGCCCTAGGTTAGTATTTAACATGTTAGAACCATTCTAGGGTGTGCTAACTTTTTTTTGCAAGGTTTATTATTCATCTCATATCCCATAGGGATGAATGCATGTGACTAATTAATATCATAGAATTGAATGTGTATGGATTGTTTGTTTGTTTTTATTCTCTTAGATGGGTTGTATACTCTGTAAGGGGTATGAGATTTTTTCTCCATTATAAAAATCCAATTTTTATGCTTTTAGGAGGGTTGTACACTCTGATTTGAAGGAATATTTTTCTATGATATAAAAACCATTTTTTTATCCATCTATGTAACCCAAGAGAGGCATTGAAGCAATCTAAGCATGCGAGCACATACATGATAGATAAATCTAATTGAAAATATGAGTTTTTTAGTTGAGAGGTGGCCAGAGAAATGTTATGAATACTTGGATTACTCTATTCCTAGCCTTAGATCACTTAGGGTGCATGCTATTCTATCTTAGAGCTCTTTAAATCTAAGCACAATGGAAGTAGTGTCAATAAAAACTTTAGTTGATACATGATTGCATATGTAAAATTGAGAGATTGAAATTAAGTTATTTTTCATGCTAAGTACACAAAGGAGGTTATTAAAATAAAGGTAGTAGTGGGAATGGCAAGAGAGGTCGAACCAATATGGGTGATAAGAACCATAAACAATTATGATGTCATTGGTTTTGGTGTATAGGAAGTGAATGGATAGGTTACTCAAGTTTGCAGTGACATGATGAGAAACACCATTATCAAGAAGCCACAATGGAGTATTGGAAATGGTGTTGACAACAAAATGAGCGGGGATTTGCCATGGTACTTGAGAATGCGGTGTCAAAGGATAAGAATTCATTGAAGATTGAACTGGTATGAAGTAGAAGGATAGACACCGTTTGGCAATGTGACCTTGGATGCCATAGATTTAACCAAAACTTTGGGAAAAGCGTGGAGGTGGGTGATCACCTTGTGGTGGTATAGTATTTAGCCCAATGTTAAGGGACACAATAGAGCGATTGTTAGAGAAAGAGAATAGATACCAACCCTTGTTATGGTCAGAGGAATAAGATAGACACCAATTTGTGTTTTGATGGGTTAGATTAGTAGTAGTAGGGAAGTGATCTAATGTGGGTTGCTTGTTGTGGAGAGATGCATCAAAATGCAAGAGCTTTTCATTGAGCTCATAAAACATGGTTAGGGTGTCATGTGCTCAAACAATGTAGACCTAGTCTTTGTATTTGTCATTGAGATCATCAAGAATCTTCTCAATGAGATCATATTCATCCATTAAGACATTGATGAGAGTAAGTTCATCAATACAATCTTTGATTCTTTGCAGGAAGTTTGTGATTCTTTGAGAACGCTTAGTGGGATTCTTAAGGTGGCCCCTGATTTGTTTAATTCATTTACATTATGGTTTAGCATAGGTATTTGTGAGGATGGCCTAGGCTTCATGAGAGGTTATGGCACAAGTAATGAATGGAATTATGGCGAGTGAAAGGGAGCCAATAAGAGCATTTAGGATCAACTGGTCTTGATGAAGCCATGAGGAATAAGTCGAGTTTGGTGTTATGGTGTCATTGACATTGAGAGTGATGAGTGGGCAGGATTAGTTCCATCAATATAGCCAAGGAAGTCATAGCAAAAAGGCTTTGTAATTGAAGCTTCCATGATACGTAGGAGGTAGTAGTGTGTTTTAGTAGGGCTTAGGTATAAACATTTATTGAGATGAGTGTTTGGTGTGACTCATGGGTGTTTATAAACGCTAAGAGTAGAAGTTGTAGAAGTGGTGGTATCTTAAGTAGACATGAGGCAATGAAGGTGAGGAGCAACACTAGGTAGCTTGACAAAGAAAAAAGGATAGGAAAGAGGAACAAGTGACAACTAGGGTTTTTAGACTAGGATAGCCCTGATACCATATTATACATGTATGAGTTTGGTAAATTATGGCATAACACTCCTTAATTTGTGTGTGTGTATGTATAACCTAGAATCAAGATTGACCTAGAATATAACCAATTTACAATCAATAGGATATTTACACAATAAATAAATAAATAAATAAATGATTGAAAGATAAATTGGTTAACTTCCTTTATTATTTTGTCCTCACAAAATCTCAACACATTAATGGAGGTTCAATTATACATGAGAGATTGTTTTCACGCAAATAACTAGCTTTTTCCTCCAACACATTATTTTGTGGTTCTATTACATTTTGTCTTCACAAGTAGCTTGATTTTTCTTAGTTTTATTAATAAAAATATACCAATATTAATGTTCTCACTCTGAATGTATTGATATATCTCCAAAATACCGGGATACTAATTTGAGGACTATTTTGAAAATGGATTGGGTTTCATGTGTATCACTCTTATGATTATTTACCACTGCATGGTTAGGAATAGAACTTAGAAGGGCTGGCCAATCTAACATGATGTTTTAATGAATTTAGATAATCATTTTAATATTTGAATTGAGTTTTGATTGGGTTTTATCAACCCAAACATAATTTGGGTTAGACTCGAGTAAAAGATTTAGGGACTTTATGAGTTCAACCCGAATCTAATTTAATATTTTTTATAATATTTATAATTTAGTTTATAATACATAATATTATTTATTTTATATTTTTTCAATTAATTTTAAAAGAAAAATATAAAATTCAAGTATATCAAATAATATTTTATTTTTATAGAAAAATTTATAAATAAATTTTGATAGCAATGTATAAAAAATAAAATAAAAAATCCTTAAGACTAATTCAACTTAAGCCAATCTATACAACGCAATTAGCTTAAGTCTAATCCAACCAATCCGAGTATAACCCAAAAACCCGAATATAAAAAATAAAATCAGGTTAAATTTGAATTAAGCACCTCATGGTTGAGGTCAATTGGGTTCAATTCCTATTAACTGTTTTTAAACTGAGGTTGGACTCAAAGCAAACCCAAGTCACCCAATTCATTGCCCTGTTGGTTGACTGTGATGGTAGGAAATAAAAATGGATTAACATATATTAAATACAAAAGTTTTCTAAAATGAGATAAATTATCTATGGCTTAATAATGTGGTAAAAAGATGATAAAAGGGTGTAACTAGCACTTTTCTTTTATTAAGGAAGCATGTAGGCTTTGTTTGGTTCTAAAAAATTTGACGGAAAATGTGAGGGTAAGGAAATTGGGAGGAAAAGTGGAAGGAAAAAAAAAAATAATAAAAATAAAAAATAGATTAAAAATAATAAATTATTTTTATATGTTTCTTTAAATTCGTTTAACTTATTTTTCTCAATTTTATTAAGATTAAATAATTTCAAATTGCATATATTTCTAACTAATTTTAATTATATTTAATTTTCTTTCATAATTTTCATAGTGAAACCAAACATGAGAAAATTGTTTTTCGTATTATTTTGTTTTCTTTCCTTAGTAGTTTAAAAGAACTAAACAGAGCCGTAAATTTGAGACGTACCCCTTTAAGGAAACCCTTGAATTAGGAAACAAATTTAAACTTTCCTTGCAAAAAATAAGATTATATTCACAATATTAAAAAAATAATATTTAATTGATTAAAAATGATTAAAAGATCCTAAATTTGTAAAATTAATTTGTCCCGTTGTTTAACTTGAAGAATAACCTATTTTTGACATAAATACCCTTCAACATTTTTTATTATTTACATGTGCATTTTTAAAGAAAAAATATTTTTACAAGAAAAAAATGATGATATTCTTGTCCAAAATGGGTATTATTTTGGATAAAAAAGAGAGTAGAAAGTTAGATTTGCAATTTCATGTTTCTTTTTTCCCTCTTAATTGGTTATCCCTAAAAATAAAACTATTGATAATGTCAAAAGAATTTACAATTAATTGCCCATATTATTCATACTTGGCTAAGCAATAATAAAATTGGACAAGGGAATTTAATCATTTTATGTGAATCCAATTTACTTAGCAAAACCTTATTATAAAACTATCCACAACCCCTAATTATTTTCCTTTTTTTTTTTTTGAACTCAAATTTTATTTAAAGGGAAGTTTCAGGAATATATACAAAGAAAGCTGCATTCAAATATGGCCACATAGCCTATGATCAACAAATGAGAATCTACTGAAGCTTTGGAAACACAACATCCGTGCATAAAAAAGGCAACAAAATGAAAGAAAAAACAGTATAAATGAGACAAGGAACCTTGACTTTGCCCATTCATGAAGCCACCAACCGTACGTGCCTAAAGCATACTTGATCAATTCCTTGGGCAACCCAAAGGTCCATTGATTCTTGGACAAGGAATAACTGTTCCCAAAGAAAACCCACAACCCTCAGCCACATTAATCCAATCTCCATCATCAATCCACCTCCATATGGCTATATAAACCCAGTTTCTTTCTCATCCTATGGACCCAGAAACCAAAATATAGAATAAGGCGTGTATAGAAACAAAAGCATAAGATGGAGGCCAAGACTGCGACTCCTGCGGATAGAGTGTACGTAGAATTTGAGCCATCAATGGAGTGGGCATGGGATGACAAATGGGGCACTCTCCTCCTCTATTTACCAGGTCTGCTCTTCATTTTCATTTTCATTTTCATTTTCACTGTTCATGTTCTATGGAAACTTAACTGAAATGATCAATAACATCACCTTTAGTAATAAAGCTAGAGATCCGAAGATTAGTTAAAAATGGAGTTTGTATACAGCTGCATGAATCTTCGTTTCCATGCATGAACAGAAAGATCAAACTTCAGTTCTGAGCGCTTTCACAAACTTGCAGAAGAGTCCAGTTGATTTTTATAACAAATCCTTTTGATGGGTTATGTGTCTGCGTCTCAGCAGTAATCAGAGCCCTTGAAGCTAGAAACATAAGAGATATTTGTTTCCTGCGTTCTTGATACAACCTCTGCTATTATTAAGGGGAGAAGTGTTAGATGCATCCACTTCCCCTTTATTTTATTTATTTATTTGATAAGAATTTACAAAATATGGATACTCTCTTCTTCACCTTCTCTATCCTTATCTGCCCAAAACTTTTAACTCTTTTCTTCTCCGTTTTATCTTCTTTTCTTTTCTTTCATTTCTTTTCTTTCCCTTCTTGTTCTCATTTTTTTTTTCTTAACATCGAAAAGAAGCAGCAATAAAAAAAAAAAAAAAACTTTCGATATGCAAGTCAGTTTATTGTGGGTCACTATCGATGAAGTGCTATCATTGGTATTGGCTTAGGGATGGTAATGGAACAACTTTCTTTTAAATCCATCTCGTTGAAATGAGGATGACCTGTCCTAAATATGTCCCATTATCATCCCTAGTCATGACCGGTAACTTGGCTACAACCTTCATAAATTTTTTATATAATTAAATGGGATGGAGGTTGAAATGAGGGTGACCGTCTTGAATTTGTCCCATTGTCATCCTTAATTATGACCGACAACTAATTGGTTGCAATTTTTTTTAATTTTTTTTAGGTTTCAATATTTAAAAAAAAAAAAAAAAAAAAGAGGGGAAAGATAAAGGGGAAGAGAAGAGAAGAAAAGGGAGAAAAGGGAATAGGGTTTTGGATGGGTTGGAAAAAAGGGGTATTTTAGAGATTTCATGTGTAATTTTATTTTCTTTTAGGAAAAAAAATGTGATATATGAAAGAGTATGAGGGGGATGTTTTTAAGTTGCTCCGACTATAAATCCATACATTAGATCAACCATTATCAATCAATGGCTTGTTGAGGTCCATATACACATCTGATTCTAAATTTAAAATGAACTTACAAATGGGCCGTCATCCAATAATTGGGTCTACAGGTTTTTCTAAGCAGCATTTGAGAGTCCAGGTGACTTCATCTGGGATGCTGAAGCTCAGTGGAGAACGTCCAATTGGGGGTGAAAGATGGAATCGATTCTACAAGGAAGTTCAAATTCCAAGGAACTGCGACACTAATGCAATCATTGCCAAGTTTGAGAACGGTATACTTTATGTTCAATTTCCAAAGGTTATCAGCACTCCAGCTGAACAACAAGATACTGTGACACAGCCTCCTAAACCTCAAAAGCCTGCCAACCAGCCAGAGTCTCAAAGGGAGCCTGCCAAAGAACCTCAAAAACCTGTAAATGAGCCACTTTCTGATAAGGCATCACAACCCCAAATGCCTAAGAATGAACCACATTCTCAAGGGGAGCCAAAAGAGGTTCCAAAACAAAAGCCTGCTGATGAACCATATACTCCAAGGGATCAGAAAACAAAACCCAAGGCTAAAACTTCAGACAACACAAGCCCTGAAGATGGGAAGAATGGTGTCTTCACTGAAACCAACAATGCTCCCAAGAAGACGTTGGAGAAGGGGGATGATGAGCTGGGCAAAGAGGGAAAGGACATAAGAGGAGCAAGTGAACGACAAGGAAATATTAGTGATTCTGAGAAGGCCACAAAGTTGGATCAAGAAGCTCATTCAACTGCATGTGGAAGTGGTAACTTTGCCGTTGAAAATTATACAAAGGTAGTTGGAAGTCTGGCCAGGGATCTGAGGCAAGGAGGAAAATTGTTCAACTTTGCAGTTACTGTTCTAGTGGCTCTGCTACTTGGCCTTTATTTTGGCAACATGATTAAATCCTCTGAAAAACCTAAAATCTAAAGCTTGTGACCATGGGATCACATGACTTTGTTATGCATGAATTTAATAAAGGCCTGCTTCCTGCTTTCCAGTGTTGAAGAATATTTCTGGGAAACTAATCCAATATGTGTATATGTTAGTTTCAATTAAGAACAGAGCGATGTTTTATACATCAATTGGCTAGCTCCATCATTTATGTAGAATCCTATTCTATCCCTACATTCTTCTATTAATTATTTTGACATATCTCTTCCACTCATTCATCCAAGAGGAAAAATGGGAAAGCAAAATCAGGAAGGTACAGAAATTTTGTTAAGAAAATTAATTGTAGGGGAATCCAGATTTCATATTAGAAGGGAAAACACACTTTATTACTCTAATAAAAAAAAAATTATACTACCATTTCTGCAACTGCTAACGTTGCAAGTTAAAACTCTTGAGAACTTCAACTTTTGGCCCCAGTCATAATTTGATAGTGACTGCAATCTTATCTTTGTAAATTCCTAGCCCCACTCATGAATAACAAACAAATGAGCATACAACAACCACAGAAAAAATTATTCTGCTGTTGACCTTCCTTTTTGGGTTTGCTTTTACTTTCATATCCTTTTCTTTTAGGTAAAGACTCTGAAGAAGTTCTGTCTAGCACAGCTGAATGATACCCATCACATATTTTCAGTCTATTAGTCTATTAATGAACTTAGCTTGAGCTAGACATATCCTCACCAGGTCTCAGTTCAGAATTTATTCTTTTATTCTTAATTTTCATTTGGGCAGGACACCTATTCCATTTTTTCACATACTTTCTTGCTTTGGGACCCAATGTGTAGATTTTTGTTATGATGATCAGGTAATTACTCTTCCAGGTTTGATTGTTCTCATACCATTAAGAAATATCATTCTAATACATTAACACCATTAAGGACTAGCATTCTAATACATTAACGTGATTTGGCAAAAGCTGGTTTAACAGAATGCTCAATAACAACTAGGCTTGCTTCTCCAGTGGCAGCCTCTATTCCTGTCCTTTTATGGCACTCAATACTGCAAGTGATCTAGCCGAGAAAGAAAATTGATAATAAGTTTCATTTTATGGTAGGAGAGAAGTGCTACATTGAGTCACTGAACCTAGACCTGGGACAACCTCAAGGCTTCATATGAGAATTATGACAATGAGGAACCCCTAAAGATAACATCTTTTCATTTCAAATCACTCAATGGTAGCTGTATGTTGTTTATATTTAACTGTTTTGTAAACATTCCAATATACTTTTTACATATAGCAAAAGTGTTGTACTAACTTTCTGCATGGATGAACCATCTGCCTTATAATGGAAGAAGCTAGAATAATTTAATTACCTTTCTCATTTGGAAACTCCAAGCTCATGGCCACCCACTTGTCCCCGCTAATGGGCAGCACTGTAATCCCCTTGGGGAAGCTAACATCTGGGAAGCATGGATACACTCTGACCCTGCCACAGAGCAAGTAACTCATTTTGCTGGTAGTCATCTCTGTGCTGGAAGCTGAAAGGTCAAGAGGTGCCATCATAGAAACTGAATCTTCTTTGGGTGCCACAGGTACTGATTCAGAACAAGCTGTTGAGTTTCCTTTGGTATTCATTTTGTCAATATCTAATACTAGAAGAGATGAATGAGTCTCCTGAGCGGTGGCATTGGCTGTGGCTGATGATATTTCAGCTGACTCCACTTCCTGAACTTCATCTGTGAGAAACAGAAGCAGGACAAATACAATCATGTAAAAGTGTTCAAATCTGGTTAAGAGTTGGAAAACCCCAAACTCTATTGGAACAAGGAAACTTATTTTTATCATAAAAGCATTAGTGAACACTCAAATGCATATTAAGCATACACAAACACTCCTCTTTACTGATACACATATTTGCAATGTTTGGAAACAACATTAGTACAAAATAAATTGAGAAAGATAATACCTTTATTTTCTTTAGCATGTTCCTCATAGCTAACAGGTAAGGATGAAAGCAATGAGCATCCGGGTATAACATACTTTTCTGAGTCAATAGAGATGACTTGATTGGTGCTAGCAGAGGAGTTGAAAGCCTCACCTGCTGGGGAATCAGGGAAAGTAAACTCAGCACTTTGTCTCAATGCAACTGAACAGGAAGCATAGTAAATTCTGTTCTCACTTTCTACCATTTTTACCATACATTGAAGTAATGAAGCCTAGGAATTGATAGCAAGCTGATATAAATATTAGTATTGTAACATGCTATCATTTTAAAAGCTTTGAGGTATATATGCAGTGGTAGAGAAGGACCTTTGTTTCATCAAACCAATTGTTTGATCTTTCTTTAAATGAACCAAGTTCAGTAGAACCTGTATCTCCAAAATCAGGTCTTTGGAAGGTCATCGTGGTAAAAAATTTTCAAAAAAGAATGTAATGAACATAGAGGATCAGTTATTCATCAGTCACATTATATAGCAAAAACAACTAGGAATTGGAGTTTTTTTGTTGGATTCAAAGATTTTCAAGAAGTGCTTGAATATGATAAAAGACTGGTCTTGGTTTGAGCAGGTTATATAATGCCTTATGGACAATTAAATCTAGCTTCCAAAATCTTTACTGACTCAACCCTTTCATCAAGCGCTATGTTGGATGTTTGAAGCTAGAAGACTTGTACACATTTTAATTTCCTTGTGATAATCAATCTTCTAGAGTCTGGTGGCTTTCCCCTGAGGCAGGGGAATGAACAATGAGAATTAACTAAATAGGTTGGCTTGGTGAATGAATTGAAATGGCCACACCCATCTTTAAAAGGAAGAAGAATTGAAAAATAACGGTAAAGCATTAAAGCCAAATATACTATGTGGGGAATTTGCTACCAAGAACCATGTGCATGAACATAAAAAGGCATGCACACAAGAACATATACATACATATAACCAATAGAAATGGCTTTGGCAGGTGGGTTAAGATCAAAATCAAAATCAAACTTAAATTCAAGAAAGACAGCCTATCTCATGGCATGTTTGTATTAAATGAAGTAAAAAGAACTCTTGTGAGGAAGATGCTGGAGAATTCTAATATTCCAGTGGACCACTCTCCAAAGAGAAAGATCAGCAAGTAATCAGCTGTCCATATGAAATAAACAAGGGATGATACCTATCGTTTCTTCAGCATGTTCCTCGTAGTCGATGGTTGAAGATGAAAGCAACGGAAGTTGGGGCTTGAGGTTCTGCTGTGAGTCAACAGTGGTGACTTGGACTGAGGCAGCAGAGGATTTGAGAACCTTGTCTGCTGGGGAATCAGGGGAAGCAAACTCAGCTCTCCGTCTTGATGCACCTGGACAGGAATGATTGTCATTAGTATTGCTACTTTCTACCATGTCTACTATACATTTAAGTAATCAAGAAAAAGAATTGACAGCAAGTAGATGAGAATACTAGTAGTATAACATGCAGTATCACTTTAAAATCTATGTTCAGAAATATAAAAACTTCATTTGATATATCGCTCTTTTTTTTATTTATAATTATCTAGTTCAGCAGGATCTATACTTTCAAACTCAAAGTCTTTGAAAGATCATCATGGTCAGACAATTTCAAATAATAATTTAGCAAACATGAAGATCATTAAGTCAGGTATATAAATCAGGAAAAAAACACTTGGAATAAGATTTTGGTGAACTAAAAGATACAAAAGCAAAGTGCTTTAACTTTGACGGAAGATTAGTCTTGGTTTGAGCAGTTTTATAGTAATTCATAGACCAAAAAAAAGAAAAACTAGTTTTCCAAAACAAATGTCATGGATACCAGTGGGAAGAGAGCAAACGACTTACGATCCTTAAAAGCAGTGTATGCAGCCTTTGCAGCTTTCATCTCTGCCTGTTTCTTAGATCTCCCTGCTTTCCCATGGAAAATCTCTTCATCCACTTTCACTGTGGAAAAGAATGTGGGCATGTGAGATGGACCACATTTGACTGTTTCATACTTTGGTATGCAGAAAAGTTCTTTCTGGGCTAACTCGAGTAAAACATTCTTGTAAAAGCCAGAGTCATCCTGAACAAAATATATAATTCAATGTACTATGGGTCATTTTCATATAGTCTTAAACATGTTTTCCAAATTAGAGAAGAAGAAAAAAAAACTGTCAAATGAAGGTATATAATTAGAAAACTTGCCTCTTGAAAATCATCCTGCAACAATGACATTAAAGCAACCTTTGCAGCAGCATGCTCTGCTTTCTTTAAAGTGTTGAAGAACTCTGGGCTCCCAAAGGTATGTCCATCAATAGTAACTGTAGCCTTGAAGTGAAGAGCATGATGTGGACCATCACATTTACTTGAGTACAAAGGAGCATCAAGATTTTTACTTCTAGCATAATTCTGCAGCTGGCTCTTGTATTGGTATTGCAAATCTACTAGCACCAGTCAATCACAAGAACAACATTATCATGGAAATATAGAGAAAGAGCAAAGAGTAGAAATGGATAAGGAACAGAAAGAGGAGCTAGAATAAAACATATCTTCCAAGAAAAATGTCCCTATATAAGATGGCACACTACCAACTTCAAATGGCTTCTGACATGGGATTAATGACCATTTATTGGTCTATGATCAGAGTTTATGAACAGAACATGAAAGGGCACATAATGTTCTGTCTGAAAATTGCAGGTGAATGGTTTGAATACAAACTGCACTTCATCAGTGATCAACTGTAATATTTGTGAAACCGTTACACTCAATTCAAAGTTCACGCTTTCTCAATCTAATAAATGGCATCAAGCAATGACACAATATTTTCCACTAAGAATTGTCAGATCATTCATGGATAGGCTTGGTCTTTTTTCAAAATAAAATCACAAATTGGATGAGACCTGCTATGCTTTGATGGTAGTTATGGTCTGCTGTTATTTTTGCAGTAGTGATAGAAATTTTCCTTCATTTTTATCAATATGCTCTAAATTAAGAAGACAGAAGCTAGGTTGTGTAAGGAAATTTTCTAGATATTTTTCTTTCCTTTTAGAAAAAAACACATATGCTGTGACTCCAGATTAAAATCATAAAACAAGAAAATACAACCATACTAGAAAAAGAAATTAAAACAGTGGAAACTAAAGAAATCATTAGCCTTGTAAATATTCACCATTGCTGACGCTCGAACCATGTGAATGAGTCTCAATACTATGATTTGTTTCTCCAGTCTTTGGCTTCTCATCTCTTGGTGCTGAACAACCGGGACAAAAATGAGACACAAACATAAAACTAGAGCAGCTTTTTCTAATATATGACCAGTAAACTTGGTATTTGATCCCGTATGTCTAAGATTTATTGCTATTTTTTATTCATTCTTCATTATGGCAGATTTCTACAAAGAATTTAAAGTAGCAGAATACTAAAGAAAGCACGAGTCTTATAAGCACTCACCATCTTTGACAGCCAAGGCATGAGAATGAATTTCAGTACTTTGATAGTTTTCTCCAATATTTGAATCCCTAGCATCTTGGTGAGCCATTGGCTTCAGAGAACCTGGACACAACAATGAGAAAATCATGCAATAGCAAACTATAGTATTCCCAAATATATCGTAGTTAATGTCATTATCTACTGTCCCCTAGTGACATCTTTCTGGGAAGTAGTTCTAAACATTTTTCCTTGAGTCTTTGTAGCTTCATTCCACATGATTTCCAAAATAAATATATTAGCATCCTACCAATGAGACAGGCATGGCCTTCCTATTTGCTGCAAAACTATTTCCCAAAATGTAGAACATTCTCTGGAAATTGAACATGTCCAGCGTCTTGTAAATTGGACACAACATTTCTCAGATCCAATTTCCAAGAGTAAGTTATTTCATAGTAATCACATTGAAATAGAATTTTCAATCACCAAAATTCTGTGAAATTTATAATAAAATTCCTTACAATTTGTAACAGCTAAGGTACTTGAGTGACTCTCAAAACTCTGAATTGCTTCCTCAGTATTTTGGCCTTCAGCCATGGTTTCAGCTGCTGTGGTTGAAGAACCTGGACAATAATGAGGAAGCAGCAATTAGTTTCTAGAGTATAAAGAGTAAGGTTAGATGGTCATCCTTCACACATAACATTAATTCTTTTCAATACTGTTCTAATAAAAATTTCGATACAAAAAATAGCAGAAAACAAGTAATGGAACTAAATTGTGTGCATGCCAAACTGTACTAATATATATATATATATATAGAGAGAGAGAGAGAGAGAGAGAGAGAGAGAGATTTGAAACCAGAGATCATTATAAGCCTTTCATGACTCCATTTTGTGAAGTGCATGGGGAAAAATTGAGGGTAGTAATCAATAGAAAAGAAGGGGGAAACGATGGGTGGGTAACCTGATGAAGAGGCGAAATGAAGGAAAGCAAGCTTAGCAGCTTGGTTGTGAGCTTGTTTTGAGGAGGTGGAGATGGTGGGTGAATGAAAAGAGAGGCCATTGACGTAAACAGAAGCTTTGAAGTGGGGTAGGTGGTCTGGTCCATCTTTCATGGCCGTGTATCTTGGTAAGCCCCACCTCTTCTGCTGACTTAGCTCTTGCAACTTGGCCTTGTACATTCTCTTCCTCTTCCGCTTCCTCTTCCTCTTCAAGTTACAAAGAGAACGAGAAACGAAGATGTATGTTAATATAATTCTCGTGTATGTAAACGAAGAGACACAAACAGAATATAGAAGAATATTGCTAGTCGTACGGAGGGGTACACAGGCATTTTTTCACTTCATTTGTACAAAAGCATCGCATCCACATGTACAGTGCCTCTTGCTCACATTATACAAAGCATTAGCTTCCTAATTTTCGGCTTTATGTCTGTATGTTTACCAGAATGCTCTTTTCGCTGGCCTGAAAAATTCTTTAGATAAGAATCAGCGCCGAGAGAATAAGAAGGCACCAATCACATTTTGAGGGCCATTTCCACATGCCTCCCCTACCCATTGGCGTGACAA
This sequence comes from Vitis riparia, assembly GCF_004353265.1. NCBI lineage: Eukaryota > Viridiplantae > Streptophyta > Magnoliopsida > Vitales > Vitaceae > Vitis > Vitis riparia. Next base: position 8,999,377 of record NC_048436.1, read on the forward strand.
ACTTTTGACCATTCAAATTTCTAACCTTTTTATTTGGTTTACCATTGAAGTGGGTAAAGGTAGGGGAGGGAAAGGAAAGGAAAAAAAATGGGAAAGTAGTTAAAAAGGTTGGGATTTGAGAGCTTGATGTTATGTTTGGTTCGAAAATATTTTCAATTTTTAAATTTTTTATACATTTTTTTTAAATAATTTTTTATTTTCTATTTTTTTTCTTTAAAAAAAATGTTTGATTAAGAAAAAGAGAAACCTATTTCACAAAATGAAATTCATAAAAAAAATGATTTTGAATTTTGTTTAATTTAAAATACAGTAAAGAAATACAATTAAAATTTTATATGATTCACATGTAATTATGATATCTATTATCATAAAAATAAAACTACTATTTTTGATAATGTATACATTATGATATTATATATAATACATATATTATAAATATAATATTATTATATTTATTTATTTAGTATTATGTATTCCTTTTGTTCATTAATTTTTTGTTTTATTTATTATATTTTTATTTTTAAAATAGTGTAGTAAAATTACACTTGCAACTCAAAAGGTTGTGTTGCTAACTAACCCAAGTTCAACCAAAATTAAAAAAATAATCAACTCAAGTTCAAGTCAACCTAACCTCTAACTAATGTATTCAATTCAAACCTAATCCAACCTCATTTTTCAAGCTTGTGTTGATCATATTAGACTTTGGTAGATTAAATTGTATGATTTAAAATCCGTTACAACATTTTTAAAATTTTTTGTCTATAGATTTATACCTAAATTTAAATAGTAAATGAGATAATATATTTCAAAATAAAATGAAAAAAAATTAAAAATAAATTTACATATCTTTTATATAATATAATTATAATTTGATATTTTTTCTTAAAATTGAAATAAATAATATTATTATATAGGATAACATAAATTATAAATATTAAATTAGGATCCGGTTGTCATAACCTTTACATAAGTCTAACCCATTTAAATTTAGGATGAAAAAACTTACAAAAAATTATTTGAATTAATCAAGATAAGGTTGCGATTTTTTTTTTTGTAATAATGAGTAGCATTACGAAGGAATTAAGTAGAGCTAGTTCATCCAGATATCTTAGAGTAGATAGTTTTGCAGCATATAATTTTGCAAATAATTTAGCTAGTTACTCATGTTCGTTAGGTAATTATGCAAATGCTATAGATTCATTAACTGCATCAAATAGTTAACATGATTTTGCTAATCAAAATTTAAATTCATCATTATCTCATCAAATAAAATTTAATAATTCAAAACCAGACATAGAGATGATTCAAATTGAAAATCAATTAAAAAAATTTGTCAAATTTGTCAAACATTACTCCAAAAGTTCCTATTTTTTAAGAAGAATCTGAGTCAAACACTTTTTACTAATTTTAATAATCTTCCTTTATACATAAATATTATTAGAAAGGGAAATATTAAAAGAAAAACTCTTCCTTTTGTTCCTAATGTAGAATGAATTAAATTAGATAATTTTTCCCCTTATAATGATGCCAGAAGAGCCTATTTCAAAACTCTTAAACCTCAAGTTAGAAATGCCTTAAGAAAACAATACAAAAAATATATGCTGTTAAGATAACAATTCCCTTTTTTCATTGGTTTTTCAAATTTAGGATACCCCTTAGAAGAATAGTAACATTAACTACAAAACAAGAAATACAAAATTCTTTAAACCATCCAAATAATAAACATTTTAGTCAAGAAAATCCAATTCTTAATCAAAAAGAGTCAAATTCTAACAAAAATGAATCAAATTTTGTTTTGTTTTGTGCCGAGAAAGGTAGGAGAAACAAGTCAAAACACTAAAAGTGAAACAAGTAAAGGTGAAATATGTGAAATAAATGATGAAGTATGTACCTAAAGATTCCACTCTACACAAACAAACAAAATATAAAGATAAGGAGATAAATGAGGTATGAGAGACATCAACATCATTAGAAAAAATAATTCAAAAAGTTGAAAAAGTTGAATCAACATTATTACCAACAAAAATTGAAAAAGAAGAAATAAACAAAACATAAAACAACAAATGAATAGAAACAATAAATAAAAACAAAGCAATAAACGTAATCTCTTCAAAAGTAGATAAGAAAATATTTTTTGATGTTATAGATAAAATAGATGATGCAAACACACAAAGACAATATTTACAAAACTTAAAAAAAAAAAAAAAAATCTTACTGAAAATACAAGTAAAATTCAAGAAATCAAATCGACTCAATACACTATGGATGAAATATTTAATAGATTCAAAAAAAAATTTAAAACCTATAACTATTGAAGATTTGAAAATTGAAATACAAGAAAAAAAAAAGATCAATTAAAACAAGAAAATGAACAAATAAAATAAGAAAGTGAACAAACAAGAAATTTAATAGAATTCAAACAAGAAAATTTTATTGAAACTTCTGATAATCAAAATCTAGGAATAATAATCCTAGATAAGCAAACTCCTATAGAAAAATTCATTAATACAATATCTAAAGTAAATTTTCAAAGATGATACACAAAAATAAGATTAATAGTAGAAGATTTTGAAATAAAAATGATAGCTCTAGTAGATTTAGGATCTAATATGAATTGTATAGAATGAATAATGCCTACTCAATATTATGAAAAAAATAAGTCAAGAACTTTACTCTGCAAATAAAAGTAAATTAGAAATTGAGTACAAACTTCAAAATATTCATAGATGTCAAAATAAATTTTGTTTGGGAACTCAATTTATCCTTGTACAAAACATGACTGAACCAATAATTCCAGGAATTCCGTTTATTACACTACTTTAACCTTTCCAAGTAAGTAAAGAAGGTATCAAAACTACAATATTAGGAAGTACAATAAATTTTCCCTTTATATACCCATTAATTAGAAAAGAAATACATCAAGTTCAAAGCAATTCAATAAATAAAAAACTAAATTTGATTCAACAAAAATAAGCTCATATAATTTTTTATTAAAATAAATTTAATATAAAAAAAATAGAAGAACAACTTTTAAAAGAAGAAGTTCAAAAGAAAATAAAAGAAATTCAAGATCTTTTTCAAAAATAAATTTTTTTTGATATTCCAAATGCATTATAGACAAGAAAGAAACATGAGGTAGGTCTACCATACATACAAAATTTTGATGAGTCAAATATACCCACTAAGGCTAGACCTATACAAATGAATGAAAAACTTTTAAAATATTTCAAACAAGAAATTGATTCATTATTGAAAAAGAAATTAATTTGACCTTCAAAATCTCCTTGGAGTTGTGCTGCTTTTTATGTTCAAAATGCTGCTAAGCTAGAGAGATGTGCATCCAGATTAGTCACTAATTATAAATCTTTAAACAAAGTATTACAATGGATAAAATACTCTATACCTAATAAACAAGATTTACTTAAAAGACTCCATAGTGTAGTAATTTAATCAAAATTTGATATGAAATCAAGACTTTGGCAAGTACAAATTAAAAAGTAGGAGATATATAAAACCACTTTTGCAGTTCCTTTTGGTCATTATGAATGAAATTTTATGCCTTAGTCTTAAAAATTTCTTTTTTGAATTTCAAAATATTATGAATGATATTTTCAATTCTCATTTTTATTTTATTATTGTATATATCAATGATGTTTTTGTATTTTTTTGATTCATTAGAGAAACATTTTGTGCATCTAAAAATGTTTTTCAAATTAATTAGAGCAAATGGAATGGTATGTTTTGCACTAAAAATAAAATTGTTTCAAACAAAAATCAAATTTTTAGGTCATGAGATTTATCAAGGAGTGACAAAACCAATTCAAAGATCCATAGAGTTTGCTGACAAGTTTTCTAATGAGATAAAAGACAAGAAGCAATTGTAAAGATTTTTAGGTTATTTAAATTATGTTTCTAATTATTTCAAAGATTTAATAATCATTTTTGAACCTTTATACAAAAGAATTAGGAAAAATGCACCTGCTTGGACCGAGTCTCATACTAAGTTGGTCAAAGAAATCAAACAAAAAGTTAAACATTTATCATGCATAAACATCCCTCATCCTAATACATTACTCATTGTAGAATTAGATGCATTTAATATAGGTTATGGAGACATATTGATACAAGCATATGACAATCAAGTGCATATAATTAAATATCATTCAAGAATTTGGTTGGATGCTCAAATAAATTATTCAACTGTTAAAAAAGAAGTCTTATTAATAGTTTTATATATTTCAAAATTTCAAAGTGATTTGATAAATAAAAAATTTCTTTTAAAAATTGATTGCAAAGTTTCAAAAGATATTTTATAAAAAGACATTAAAAATTTGGTTTCAAATTTTTTTTTTAGCAAGATGACGAGCTTTTCTTTCAAACTTTGATTTTGAAATTGAATTTATCAAACGAGAGTTGAATTCTCTTCCCGACTTCCTTACTCGTCAGTTTTTGCAGGGTAAGGATTCTCAACCCTAATGGATACCCTCATTAGGCCCCTTTTCTTTCATCCTCTAAAAAAACCAAAGCTTCATATGCTATCTTCAAATGTTTCAAATGTTCATCCTTCATTTCCATTAGAAACATCAAATTCTTTTCAAGTTCCACATCTAGACTTTCCTCCTCTTCAATCTTCAAAATTTTTTATTCAAGCTTCAAAATCAAATTCAAAAAATTTTCCTGTTAAGAGTCAATCCAATCCTAGTATTGTTTCAACACTCCCTTCTTCCTCATTTCTTCCATATGGTCAATATGTTAGAAAACCCAAAACCTTAGAAATCTCCTTCATTGAGTCTGAGTTAAATTTTGAAGAAATTCCAAAAGTCCTTCCTTATATTTTTCCTCAAGGAGTCAATTTTAATTTAAATGGTCCTTTAAAAACTTGTTAATTCTATGAGTTTATCTTGGTTGATACTGATTCAGTCAAGATTACTCATAATATTGATAGAAATAATCATCAAAGAATTGCATTCTCTAAATGTCAAATTTTAAGAGTCATGTCCATAACTGATTGGAATAAAAAACCCTCCACCTGTAAAGTCTTTAGTCAACCTTTCCATCCTATGAGTTTCAACTACATAAACTATATGAATGCTTAGTACAATATATTTTACTTGTAAAACTATCAGCATTCATGGTTCATTTAGTTTTCAAAAGGCTGCAATGCCGAATTTACTACTTCGTTTAAAAAATGGTGGGTCTTCTTTGGTTTAACCGAGTCAATATTTCTTTAGGAGATTCAAGAAAGATACAACTTCTACAAGAGTAAAAATTCATCAATCTTTTTCTCAATTGAGACTCCCAACATTCTACTCCAAATTAGGAATTCGCTAGATTCTTAATTGGAATTATATCAAGAAATAAGAGTAACCTTCTCTTTTTCCCTTTTCTATCTCAAAAGAATTCAATGTCAAGAGGTGGGATAAATTTAATCATGATTTTGTGTGTCAACAAAAGATTTTACAAATAATTTCAAGACTAGGTTCATCAACTTCAAAAAACTTAGCAAGCATATCTATTCAAGTACTAGCTCAAGTAGAATTCTTGACCCTGAAAAGTAAATGTCAAGCTTCATTAGCAGCTACTTTAGATGTGGAACAATACAAACAAGGACTTTTTCAATTTCTCAAGCAATTTAATAATAATCAAGACAATGAAGAAAATGAAAATAATGAAGATGTGGCCCTTTTAGATGATTCATATGTAGACCCATAATTCATCTTACATAGTGGACCTATGAGCTAGTCTAGATAATTTTCTTTTATGACAAGTGTAACCTTTGTATATATCCAATCTAATTTTTTTTTTTTAAAAAAAAAACAAGTAAAGTTGTGAATAGTAAAATATGTGATGTGAATACTGAAAGACAAAATATTAATCTATTCAAGAACTAATCAAGATTACTGATAAGCTTTAAGTTGTTAGTGGATTTTATCAAGATTCAAGTTTGTGGATTTCAACAAGTTTCAAGCCCAAGAATTTGAACAAGTTTCAAGTTCGTCAAAATTCTTTATAAATAGAGTCATCAAGTTTATCACAAGGCAGAGTGGATTAGAGTGGAAAAGTGTAAAATAGTTGCAACCAAGAACTAGAAGAATGTTCCAAAAAATCTTCTTAGCATTTTTGTAATCCCTCTCCTTTCAAAAATCTTTCCTTTGTAATCAAAACCTTTCTTTGTCATCAAACTTGTATCAAGATTCAAACTTTTTGTATCAAGGTATTATTTTCAATACAAAATTTATTTAAGATTCAATTATTGTGTTGTATTTCATGCTTTAAATTATATTTGATTCCATGTTTTAAATTATTGCAGAATTTATCTTTTGATTTATGAGTTGTTTTATGTTCTGATTTGAAATGGTATCAAAGTCTAGTTCTACTTTTTCTTTTTCTTTTTCTTTTTTTAAGAATTGAGTGATATTACAATTTGGAATAATCTGTAATCATTGATTTACTCCTTAGTTAGTTCAAAATATTAAATTTTTTGTGAATGGCTTGGTCAGCTTGGATAATGGTGTTTAAGGGGCGAAGGAGCGTAAGTCCCATGTTGATTCACTTGTGGTGGTCTTTGTTTAGAAAATTATTTGAATTAATCAATAATAAGATTGTAATTATTTTTTGTGACAATGAGTAATTTTATAAGGAGATTAAGTTGTATATTTCTTCTAGATCTCATAGGTCTAATGATAGTTCTTCTAAATTTATTGCAAATTTTTATTAATGGGATATAGAAGTGGGCTAGTAATCAAAGTTTCAATTGGGTACTACTTGACCTCATGGAAACATGAGTGGTTCATGAAAACCTTTGGAAAACGGCAAAGAAAATGCATAAGGAAATAAAGAAGGCGACACAAAGGCTGAATTCATCTAACCACAATTTCCTTGACAAATTTCTTAATCAATGTACACTGCTTGCATTATTGGACTTCTTTCTTCATTTCTTTTTCTATTTTAGTCATGGTGTTACTTCAACTTGTGTTTTCGTTAGCGAATAGATGTAAAAACTTCTTGGGTTTCTTAAAATATGTAGTGTAGCAATGCAACTTGATTATGACTTGTATTAAATTGCAAACTAAAAGTGTTAGTCTCATCACTTCTTTTATTATTCTTTCTTCCTTTTATTAAGCTGGGCACTTACATATTAGAAGTGCTATCACTCGTTTGCATGTATTAGATTCTTTTACTTATTTTGTATCAAAAAAATGAAAAATGAAAAATAAAAGTTGTCTTGCATTGGTGTTAAGCTATTTAATGGGAAGTTAAGGAGCAGTACAAGTCCCCTTAGGCTATTTTACTTGCAAACATTCTTGAAGTTGGCTGAGTGAAACTATGCTTTGGGCTCATCTACATCAACCTTAGAACTTGTATGTTTTGCAAGACTTTCATTTGAAATAAAGGCAAAAACTTCAATCTTTGAGCACCTAACCATAAAATAGAAAATTCAGAGGAGATGGAATATTTTTAGGTAAATCAAATTAGGAGCCTTCTATTTGTACATGAAATTCCATACGAAAAGCATTTTTTTTTCCTTTTTGTGTGTAAATCATATTGATGGGATATGAAAACTTTTAGGCCGTGACAACCTGAATGGAAAATGAAGGAAAAATAGAGATATAGATACTAAGACTTTGTTTGAGGATTGTTCTCAAAAATAGTTTTAAAAAATAGTTTTTGAAAACCGTTATTTGATGTTTTCTAAAACAAAAGTTTGTTTAGAAACCCGAAATCTTTTTAATTTATTTTCTATATTTTTAAATATATTTTAAAAATAACTTTTATTCGTAGTACTTTATTTTTAATCACTTTATATTTATATAATTATTTTTTAAAATAGTATTAAAAAAACAACTAAAAAGTGTTTTTTGAATATAAGTTAGTTTTTGTTTTTAAGATTATAAAATTGTTTTCTATTTTTTTATTTTTCAAACATGTTTTTTTTTTTTGTTCTGAAGAACAAAAAAATGTTTAAAAAAGATAATTGTCAAACATGCCCTAAATCATCCAACCATAGTTTTCTTGAGAGATTTAAATCCATGTGTTTCTTGCATTGCTCTATTTCTTTTCTCCATTTTTTTCCCTTTTATTCTATTGTTGTTTGATTTCTCTCTCTTTTCCTTCTTGAAACTTCCTGTTTTGTTGAGTAATGAGATGTTACTAACAATGCAAGAGACCTGTGGTCTGTGATAAACTGCAAATGCTAGTTTTATGGCTTCATTTACCTTTTCTCTCTTGTCCAGTGGGATGCAACAACTAGAAGTCTGGAAATTTATATACCAGAAGTAATATGACTACCATGTATTTTTTATATTGTTTCATTTATTTTCTCATAAAGAGGTGAAAATGGACACTACCTGGCTTAGAGTTAAGATCTTTTATATGCAACTACTAGCAGTACAATAAGCCACCTGGGGTCTTTCACCTTCCTGGCATTCTTCAGTATGTCTCATAACCATTTAACAAGGCCTACACCATAGAGAAAACAATTTGATACATTTCCAAATTGTTCATTTGATGGAAACCCAAGATTGTGTGGAAATCCTTTGCCAAGGGTATGTGAAAGTTCTAAGGGATGGTCAGTAACACCACCCCCTTCAACCTTTGGAAATGCTTCCCCAAGTGATTTTGATTGGAAAATTGTATTGAGGGGATATGGAAGCAGGCTAGTAATTGGAGTTTCTACCAGGTACTGCTTGACCATGAGGAACCATAAATGGTTGGTGAAGACTTTTGGAAGACAGCAAAGAGAATTGAGAAAGAAAGTACAGAAGAGATCTACATGTAAGTGTAAAGAAAACTTCAAAGAGTAATTCTGCGAAATATACTTCAAGTACTTCTATAAGTGTTTGTTGAAGTAAGAACATGACTGCCAAAAGTGATCTTAGAGTATTTGATCCATATGACTTTACTATTGTAACACTGGAAGCTTAGACATGAATTTTATTGCAACTGCAGAAGTGTAGACCTCAAGACGAATTATATCTCTTGCTGCTCAAGATTAAGCCATCAACAATAAGAGGCCATTAATTCGGCTCATCCACATCAATCCTAGAAATTATATCTCGGTTGCACTATGGTATTGCAAGTCTTTCATTTGAAATAATTTTAAAAAATAATATATTTATGTTAGCAAATAACAAACCATCTATTAATTGAAGGAATTTCATCAGAAAAACTATTTTATTTTACTCTTTGCTATTTTTTCCACTTGAATGTTATCCCATATGCTGATTAAGACTTCGTTTGACAATACATAAAAAAAAAACACTTTTTGAATAAAACAAACATTTTTGAAGAAAGATTAGGTGTTTGTCAAAATTTAGAAAATACTTTTAAAAATTGAAAAATCATTTATAGCATTTTTTGGAGAAATATTTGATAGGTAATTCTCTTAAAAACACTTTTACAACATGGTTTCTCTTTATATTATAGATTTGTCTAGGAACTACTTAAAGTGACATAATTTTAAACAAATAACATCGAAATGTATTATATTAAAAAATGTTGCAAACCAAACCTTTTAAGATTTACCTGTGACTTTTTTATTGATTGAACAATAACCTTAAATCTTCAATAAAGAGTAAGTCACTATCTGAAAAGATTCCTAAGCCATAAATAAAAGTTTTGTGCATAATCAAATTGGTTTTTAATGTAAATAAATTTGTTCAAGATTTCTTAAAATTGTATTTGTTAGCTCAAGGGTTCTCTTAATCAGGTTTTGATGATAACAAACCATGGTTAAGTGACTAATTGGTTTGAATGGTAAAGAATTTCAGGTATAAATTCGGAAATTCATCAAATGACCAAATGGATACAAGATCAAGACTTTTGGAAGACTTTTGATCATAGAAAATGAATGTAAGATGAATGCATGCGTGCACTTATTTTTTCATACCTTTTCATACATATTTGAAAACTCAGTTTATTCTTTAAAATTTTGATTTCATTAAAACCCGAGTTTTATCAAATGTACCTGATTCGTGCGCCTAGCTGGTGTACCTTGAGTTTGGTTCTCAGACAGGAGTAATCAACAAAATTTATAACCTATATCACCATGCACTAGGATAGTCTTAGCTAATATAGCATAGTGGCTCTAGGATTGTTCACTGGGAAGGGTTTTCAACTTACAACTGATACCAATTCAAAGCTGAATTGGTGCTTTTTCATTTCAAGGTTAGCTTAAGAAGAAAACATAAACTTTGGTTGAAAAATGATTTGTTTTAAACTAACTAAAAAGAAAGTAATGGGAATTACTTATGAAGAAAAGTGTTCCTTGGAGTTTTAGGTTCACTGGGGTCAGGCTCCTTATGCAAAAATAGAGCTCTGATCACTTGAATCTTTTCCTCGCATTAGAGAATTAACTTTTAGTTAATTTTCTAACCGGTGTTGTACAAATGTTTCCCTTTAATGGATTTCAGCACTAATTTCCTCTCACTGATGCAACTTGCAATGGCTCGTGCCTCTCACCTAGCATTCGCCATTCAAGGTGATCATTAACCTTGGACTTCCCTTCTCGAGTTCGCAAGAGATAACTAATGGATGTCTCCTTAGGGTCCAAAAGCTTACCAAGTGTTGGCAATTCTAGAAAATCCTACCTTCAAGTCACCTCTCAAAGGCTCGCAAGAAGTAAACTAGTGCATCTCAATGGACGGAGATCACTTGCCTTACCAAGTGTTAGCCCAGGTGAATTGAAGGCGTTTTAAGTTAACCAAAAACATAGAAATCATTAACGGGTCACACTTTCTCTTCATTAACAGATAAAACAACAAAACTACCAATTCTTGCATTCGGTGCCTTACTCGGCTACCTTAGCTCCAAGGAACTAAAAGTCTAGCCACTCATTCTCTGAGGAAACATCCTCAGAGCTTGTTTGGCTAGTAAGAAAAATACAATCAAATTGAGTAGGTAAGGTAGAGCAAAAGCTCTATATTTTACTTCCTTTTCAAAACTATACAAAAAGTTGTCTCTAAAAACAAGCTCCCGAGATATATCTGTAATGGAAATTACAAAACAATATATGTGAGGTTCTTCACCCTTTGTTCTTACTTAATAACTAAGGAATCCTATAATTAGTGGATTACAAGGAGAGAATGGGGATTTAGACATCAAATATCTGAAGCAAAAAAATCTAAAAATGTCGGTCGCAAATATCTGGAAGCACTCAGGATGATTTCGCAGGCGTGCAAGATGGCTGCGAAATTTCGCAACCTAAAGGACACCATTTCGCAGCCATCCTCTTGTGATTTCGCAGCCTGCGATTCAGCTTGGTGTGATCGGCTTCCAATGACTCTAACTTCTTCATTTCAACTCCGAATTGTGCACCGTTTGAAGCATTGGATTGCTGACTTCCTGATCTTTGAAACGAAATATAGTATGCATTAAATGGGCTCCAAGAAATGCTCCAAAAGTTGTTGACAGTTGCTATCCTCTTGAATGCTTCATGTTAGATTTCTCTCTTTGCTTTCCCTCCTTGCATTCATGAATTGCTTATGGCAAAGGACTATAAAGCTTCAAAGCTTTGGTTCTTCATGTTAACGAGCTTCCAATTGCTTTGCCATGGATTCCATAGAACTCTCCTCAATCTTGGATTGCTTTGGTGATCAAATTACTATCAAAAGCACCAAAACTTACACAATTTGATTAGAAATGATTGCAAAGGTACTTAATATGCTAATTGAGTTAAAAAGTAATAACTACTACTCAAAAGTGTTCAAAAGAGTTAATTACAAGCTATCAAATAGCACTTTTTGAGTAGCAATCAGTACCTTAGGAAAAACGTTTCAAAATTGGCATATTAATTTACCTAAAGACCTTGCCTAAGTGTTAGAAAAGAAAGGAATTGAAAAATATAGGTTTTCAGGGTCAAAAGGCTAAATTGGTCGAGGCTCTGGCCAATGGGCTCAATTGGTTAGGGAACCGGTTGAGGTCCGATCGAGGAGTGCCAAAAACACTCTCTCTCTTCCAGTAGCTTCCTCTTCCCGGTTGAGGTTTCCTCCTTCCTGGTCGACCTCCAATCGAGGCAACGGTAACCTGCCAAAGCATTAAATGCTCCAATGGCTAATGAACTGGTCGATCCCCAGCTCAATTGGTCGAGGCTGCCTTTTGCTTTTCTTAGATCCCGAGCTTAGAAACCTATAAATTGAGAACTTCACTTCATTTATGACATAGAGAACACTTTCAATCAATTGTCTACCTACATGTTCTTGGCTTAAAAGCTCTCATTTCTTTCTTAGTGAATTAAATCATCACTTACATATCTTTTAGTGCACCCTTGTGAGTCATCCTAGCTTTGTTTTGTATTCGAGATATCTTTGAGCTAGGTTAAGGGATTTTTTCTTGTAAAACTTGAGTGTTAAAGCCTTCAAGAGGTTTGAATCTTGAAGAGATTGTGTAATAGCCCATTGGAGTCAGAATCCAAGTGTAAAGGATTGGAAGCTTGGTTGAAGCTTCAAGCTAGTGAAACCCTCACTTGGTTAGGAGATTAAGGAGAGTGAACGTAGGTAAGGAAATGTCGAACCACTATAAAATCCGAGTTTGAATTCTCTAGCTCTATCTCTTTATTTATTTTTTATTATATTGTGCTTGAATTTGTTGTGTTGAAAAAGTTTTTTGAAAAACTTAATTCACCCCCCCCCCCCCCTCTTGGGTGTTTTTCTCATTTAAGCATAGTCTTTATTTTCTCAATTGGTATCAAAACTAGGCCTATTGTTTAAGACTTAATTGTCTAAGTGGAAATGGCTATTCCATCAAGCTCATCTCAAACTGAAAATTTTACAAAACATATAGCTCCATTTTTTACGAGAACCGACTATCCCTATTGGAAAACTAGAATGAGTTGGTATTTACAATTAACCGATTTAGACGTGTGGGATGTCATTGAAGATGACCCAACTTTTCCTACAAAACTAGTTGATGGAGTCTTGGTTCCAAAACCCAAGCAAGAATGGAATGAGCTTGATAAAAGAAATTTTCAATTAAATGCTCAGGCCGTTTTTACTTTGCAATGTGTTATGGGTAGAAATGAATATAATAGAATATGTCAATGTAAACCGGCTAAAGAAATTTGGAGATTGCTTGAAATACCTTATGAAGGAACAAATCAAGTGAAAGAGTAAAAAATAAATATACTTGTTCATAACTATGAATTGTTTGTGATGAAAGAAAATGAGACTATTGTTGAGATGATTATTGGGTTCACTAACATTGTCAATGATCTTAAAGTATTGGGAAAGACCTACAAGAAATCCGAAAAGGTGATGAAGATATTGAGGTCACTTCCATCAAAGTGGCATACAAAGGTCACTACAATTCAAGAAGCAAAAGACTTAACCAAGTTACCTATGGAGGAGCTCATAGGGTCATTAATGACATATGAGATCAATTTGGCAAAGAAACTATAAGAGAGTGAAGACAAAAAAGAAGAAAAGCATAGCTCTCAAAGTTACAACTAAGGAAGAAGAAGATGTTGAAGAAGAAAAACCAAGTGAAGAAGATGATGGTTTAGCCCTCATCACAAGAAAGCTCAACAAATACATGAGGGGTGAAAGGTTTAGAGAAAGAAAGTTCTCCTCTAAAAGAGACCTTTCTAAAAAGGAATCTTCATCTCATGATGATAAGGACAAATGGGAAGAGAAAAGAGATTTGGTGTGTTTCAAATGCAAAAAACTGGGACACATTAAATATGATTGTCCTCTTTACAAAAGTGAAGCCAAGAGAAGAATGAAGAAGGCAATGATGGCCACTTGGAGTGAAAGTGAAGAATCCTTCGAAGAAGAAAAGGAAAAAGAAGTGGCAAACATGTGCTTCATGGAAAGAGATGAACTTGATGAGGTAAACTCAAATTTTAGTGATGAAGATATGCATGATGTTTTTGAAGAATTATATGAGGATTTTGAAAAGCTTAGTTTGAAAAATAATTCTCTTAAAAATAAAATTCAAGAACTTGAAGAAGTGAAAGAAAATTTTTCAATTGTTGAAATTTCTAAAACTCATCTTGAAAAAGAAAATGAGATTTTGAAAAAGAAAAATGAATGGTTGACCTCCTCTTTTCAATTTTTTCTTGTGGACAAAAATCTTTTAAAATGATCTTAGCTAGCGAAAAATGTGTTTTTGAAAAACAAGGGCTAGGATTCAAATCTTCAAAAAATCAAAAGTATTTTAAAACTATTTTGTAAAAGAATCCTCAAGTGCAAGTCCTTCTACTACTTGCAACTTTTGTGGAAGATGAAGGCACATTAGTAGCAGATGTCCCTTAAGAAATGGTTCTCAAAAGAATTCAAATGCTAAAACTAAAAAGGTTTAAATTGAGAAATCCAAGGTCACTGACCCTTAAGGACCCAAAAAGATATGGGTACCTAAATCAACTTGAATTTTATTTTTTAGGGTTCAAAGAAGGATAAGTGGTTCTTGGATAATGGATACTCAAGACACATGATCAAAGATGAATCCAAGTTTGCTTTCCTTACAAAGAGAAATGGAGGATATGTTACCTTTGGAGACAATGCAAAATGAAGAATCATTAGTCAAGGTAACATTGGTAATGACACATCTTCTCTTATTGAAAGTGTTTTATTAGTGGATGGTTTAAAACATAATTTTTTGAGCATTAGTCAACTTTGTGACAAAGGTTTTAAAGTAATTTTTGAATCATTTCATTGCCTCATCAAGGATATTCAAAATGATAAAATCATCTTCATGGGCCATAGATGTGATAATGTGTACGCTATAAATATTTCGAAATATGATGGCCATGATAGATGCTTTTCAAGCATGCATGATCAAAGTTGGTTGTGGCATAGGAGGTTGGGACATGCTAACATGGACCTCGTTTCCCAACTCAACAAAGATGAACTTGTTAGAGGCCTTCCCAAAATAAATTTTCAAAAAGACAAAGTTTGTGAAGCTTGTCAAATGGGAAAGCAAATAAAAAACTCCTTTAAAAACAAAAATTTCATTTCAACATCTAGGCCTTTTGAATTATTGCATATGGATTTATTTGGTCCCTCTAGGACACCAAGTCTTGGAGGAAAATCTTATGCATATGTTATTGTGGATGACTTCCTTAGATACACATGGGTCTTGTTTTTAAGTCAAAAGAATAAAGCCTTTTATGAGTTTTCAAAGTTTTGCAATAAGATTTAAAATGAAAAAGGTTTTACAATTACTTGTATAAGAAGTGATCATGGAAGAGAATTTGAAAATATTAATTTTGAAGAATATTGCAATGAGCATGGTATTAACCACAATTTTTCGGCTCCTAGAACTCCTCAACAAAATGGGGTAGTTGAAAGGAAAAATAGAACTCTTCAAGAAATGGCTAGAACCATGCTAAATGAAAACAATTTACCAAAATATTTTTGGGCCAAAGTGGTTAGCACTTCTTGTTATGTTATAAATAGAATATTATTGAGGCCCGTTCTTAAGAAAACTCCCTATGAGCTTTGGAAAAACAAGAAACCCAACATTAGCTATTTCAAAGTCTTTAGGTGCAAATGTTTTATATTAAAGACCAAAGACAATCTTGGAAAATTTGATGCAAAATCAGATGTTGGAATTTTCCTTGGTTACTCAACTTCAAGTAAAGCCTTTAGAGTTTTCAACAAAAGAACCATGGTTGTAGAGGAGTCCATCCATGTTATTTTTTATGAATCTAACAATTCCCTCCAAGAAAGAGAGAGCTTTGATGATGATTTAGGCTTGGAGACCTCTTCATGGGAAAATTGCAAATTGAAGATAGAAGACAACAAAAAGAAATTGGAGAGGATCCTAAGAAAGAAGAATCACCTTTGGCACTACCCCCTCCTCAACAAGTGCAAGGTGAATCAAGCCAAGACCTTCCTAAAGATTGAAAGTTTGTCATCAACCACCTACAAGATCAAATTATAGGTAATCCATCTAGTGGGGTAAGAACTAGATCATCTCTTAGAAATATCTACAATAATCTTGTTTTTATCTCTCAAATTGAGCCTAAAAATATAAATGATGCTATAGTTGATGAAAATTGGATGATTGCTATGCACGAAGAGTTAAATCAATTTGAAAGAAGTGAAGTATGAGAATTAGTGCCAAAACCTTCAAATCAAAGTGTCATTGGAATTAGATGGGTCTTTAGAAATAAAATGGATGAAAATAGCATAATTGTTAGAAATAAAGCAAGATTGGTAGCCCAAGGTTATAATCAAGAAAAATGGATAGATTATGAAGAAACCTTTGCTTCCGTAGCTAGATTGGAAGCCAATAGGATGCTACTTGCCTTTGCATGTTTTAAAGACTTTATTTTATATCAAATGGATGTGAAAAGTGCTTTCTTAAATGGATTTATAAATAAAGAAGTATATGTTGAACAACCACCCAGTTTTCAAAGCTTTAACTTTCCTAACCATGTTTTTAAACTTAAAAAAACACTTTATGGTTTGAAACAAGCACCTAGAGCATGGTATGAAAGATTGAGTAAATTTCTTTTGAAAAAGGGTTTTAAAATGGGAAATTTTGACACAATTCTTTTCATAAAGACCAAAGAAAATGACATGCTCTTAGTTCAAATATATGTTGATGATATTATTTTTGGAGCTACTAATGTCTCTCTTTGTGAAGAATTTTCTGAGTGCATGCATAGTGAGTTTGAAATGAGCATGATGGGAGAACTCAACTTCTTCCTTGGACTTCAAATCAAACAACTAAAGGAAGGACCTTCATCAATCAAGCAAAATATATAAGAGATCTTCTCAAAAGGTTCAACATGAAAGAAGCCAAAACAATGAAGACTCCAATGAGCTCATCCATCAAGCTTGATAAAGATGAGAAAAGTAAATCCATTGACTCAACTATGTATAGAGGCATGATAGGTTCTTTGCTATATTTGACTGCTAGTAGACCCGATATCATGTATAGTGTATGCTTGTGTGCTAGATTTCAATCTTGTCCTAAAGAATCTCACTTAAGTGCCGTAAAACGAATTCTTAGATATTTGAAAAGGACAATGGACATAGGCTTATGGTATCCTAAGAGTGATAACTTTGAATTAATTAGATTCTCGGATGCCGATTTTGCTGGTTGTAAGGTTAAAAGAAAAAGCACTAGTGGCACTTGTCATTTCCTAGGACACTCACTTGTTTCATGGCATAGTAAGAAGCAAAATTAGGTAGCTTTGTCAATGACAGAAGCCAAATACATAGCAGCTGGTTTATGTTGTGCACAAATTCTTTAGATGAAACAAACACTTGGTGATTTTAATTTGTCTTTTGAACATGTTCCTATTAAATGTGATAACACTAGTGCCATAAATATTTCAAAAAATCTCGTGCAACACTCTAGGACTAAGCATATAGAGATTAAACATCATTTTCTTAGAGACCATGCACAAAAATGTGACATTACACTTGATTTTGTAAGCACAAAAGATCAACTTGCCGATACATTTACAAAACCTCTAAGTGAAGAACAATTTGTTGATATTAGAAGACAACTAGGGGTGATTTCTTTATGATCTAATGATTGCTTAATGAATTCTTGATGAATATACCCTCTGATTGCAAGAATTTCATGTCATATGCATCATATAGACATACACTTAGTTAAATGGTAAATTTTTGACCAAAAATCAAAATTTCCTTGGCATTGGGCATAAAAAATTGGGGATTTCAACTGAAAATGGTAGGGAGAAGATCACAAGAAGAGAGAACGCACAAAAGGAGAAAAGTCAAACCGCATTGACTATTGACTAGGCGGTCGACCAAATCAAGACCGATCGACCGGTTCGTCGGGCTGTCGTTTTAAATACCCCTCCCGCACCTCATTTTCTCTCTCATTTCCTCTGGTTCTTCAAGTGTTCTGCCAATTTAGCTACCCAGAAAAGATTTTTGACGCCTTAATAGCAATTTGAAGGGTTCAGATTGATTTTTGGGACTTCGAGCTTCGGATTTGGGACCTAGGGCTTCGATTTTGGGACGGTTTTCCTTCATTCAACGCACATCACAGCCGGTTTCAGCTCTTTTCCCGCACACCTAAGGTTTCGGGTGTGTGCTTCTATCTCCATTAGCCTCGTCTCCTTCATTGTTTTCTTTTCTGATGGCTCATAGGAGAGAAACGGGTTCTTCTAGGGTACAAGGCAAACGCTCTATTGAGCCGTCTCAGTCTGCTCAAATAGAGGCTCGCCGAAATGGAAGGTTTGACACGACCCTCTTCAACACCGTGGAGGATTATCAAAGGTACAAGTAGAAGTTCGCTCAGAGGAAGGTGGTTCTAGGGAGAAATACTAATTTCTCCCTAAGAAAACAAAGGCTATGCTTAGTTAAAAAAAAAAACACCCAAAAGGGAAATGGGAGGGGGTGAATTGGGTTTTTAAAATCTTTTCAATCACAACAAATTTAAACAAAATATAAGCAAAGTAAAGAGATAGAATTTAGAGAATTCAAACTCGGTTTTATAGTGGTTCGACACTTTCTTGCCTACGTCCACTCTCCTCAATCTCTTAACCGAATGAGGGTTCCACTAACTTGAAGCTTCAACCAAGCTTCCAATCTTCTTACACTTGGATTCCGGCTCCAATAGGCTCTTACACAACCTCTTCAAGATTCAACCCTCTTGAAGGCTTTAACACTTAGATTGTTACAAGATATAATCACTCAACCTAGCTTAAGGATGACTCAAATACAAGACAAAGCTAGGATGACACACAAGAGTGCACTAAAGGATATGCAAGTGGTGATTTTAATGCACTATGAAAGAAATGAGAGCTTTTTGATCAAGAACAGGTAGGTAGGCTTTGAATGCAAGTGTTCTCTTGTTAATAAATGAAGTGGTGCTCTCAATTTATAGGTTTCTAAGCTCGGGAGTCAAAAATAGCAAAAGATAACCTCGTCTGATTGAGCTAGGGGTTGACCGGTTCACTAGCCATTGGAGCATTTAATGCATGACAAGTTACCGTTGCCTCAATCGGACCTCGACCGGTAAGAGAAACACCTCGACCAGGAAGAGAAGGCTATTGGGAGAGAGAGAAGGTTTTTGACCTTTCTCGACCGATTCCTCAACCGGTTGAGCCTTTTTGGCCCCGAAAGCCTATTTGTTTATTCCTTTCTTTTCTAACACTTAAGCAAGGTCTTTAGGTAAATTATTAAGCCAATTTTGAAACATTTTGCATAAGGTACATTAGTTTAAAACTTGGGTTTTAATGAAATCGACATTTTAAATAATAAACCGAGTTTTCAAAAATGCATAAAATGTGTGAAAATCCTAAGTGCACTCATGCATTCATCTTACATTAGTTTCCTATGATCACAAATCTTCCAAACATCTCGATCTTTTATCCATTTGGTCATTGATGAATTTTCGAGTTTATACCTGAGATTCTTAAACATTTAAACCAATTAATCACTTAACCATGGTTTGTTATCATCAAAACCCGATTAGGAGAACCCTTGGTCTAACACTCCCAACTACAACATTTCGGGTTTGAGGGACTTTTCGGACGGATGGGGTGGCTGCCCATAGTGACTATTTCAGAGCCGATTTTTCCGACATTAGTGAAGGCATTCTATTCGTGAGTGACATATGGACTTGGTGGACCGATTATTTTCGCCGTTAGAGGTGTTGAGATCCAGCTAGACCCAAAGAGCATTTGTCGCAGCATTGCTGCAGTTGGACTCAGGGTATATAAGTCCAAGGCTTGGCCTACTGTGTCAGGTTTCGAGCCTAGAGAGGCTATTAAGAGAATGTGTGGCCTTGTAGATGCCTAGGGGATGGGCAAACCATCGGAACATAGCCTAACTATGAGTAGCCAAGTCCTTCACCACATGATCTGCTCCATCCTACTATCACGAGGCGGGCATCGAGATGAGGTCTCCTACCTTGAGGCATTCCTTGTGGACTCCATTCCTACAAGGAGACGGATTCACGTGGGGTATCTAATGATGATGTACATGATATCATGCTGCGAGAGCACAACCCGCATACTTCTCTATGGCCACTTCCTCTCCAAAATATTCAAGGATGTTAGGGTTGATTTAAGTGGAGAGATAGACTTTGAGGCCCCCTAGTATTTATGATACTTATGATGAATAGTCCTTGGGGCGGATGAAGTTTAAGAAAGCCCCCGATGGCTGCTGGATTAGGAGAGCTGAGCGACCACCAGCATAGGCCCAGAGATAGGGACAAGTGCATCTCAGAGTAGAGGAGGAGGTCGAGATTCACAAGATGGAGGGTAAGTTAGACCCTCAGAGAGATTTTGAGCAAAGAGAGCCTGAGTTTGACATCCCTCAACTCTAGTCCAAGGGTGTTCAGTTTGAGGCCACATTTTCAGAGTCGATGATGTCTGAGCCAACATACTCAGCGGGACTATCTTCTTAGCCATCATTCATTGAGTCTCCTCACACCGAGACATCACCTCATCAAGCACCTCACACTCCTGATCATGCACCTTGGATGGATTTATCTGCTCAGATCAACTCACTTGGCACTCGCATGGAGGAGCTAGCAATAGTCAGCGATACTCAATTCTACTATATGGAGGATCGCATGGATCAGTATCAGACTAACTTTATTTCTCAATTTGAGTGTCTGCAGTAGAGATTTGAGCATATGAAGGATCGCATGGATCAGCATCAGGGTGCATTTGATCATCTCCAACATAAGATTGAGCACATTAAGAGTCGTCAGGAGAGTCAGCATGAGGAGATGATGGCTTACCTCCACTCCGTGTTTCCACCTCCACCTCCTCAGCCTTGATTTCATCGAGACCCCTTTCATTTCTTTTTTATGTTGCCAAAGGGGGGAGATATCTAGGATTTAGGAGACCTACATGCATATCATTGTCATATCTGTTTCATATGTTTATGTTTCGTGTACATTTGACTTTACTATATATATATATATATATATATATATATGATGTGCTATTTTCATGATTTGCATTGTTTCCTATTGAAAATTCGCATGTCCTGATTATCTTGGTAACTTTTAAGTTGATTGATCCATGATTGGTTTGAGGGGGAAATTTCTTTCTCTCTTAGATAACCAAGGTTTTTCATCATAAAAAATGAAGAGATTGTTAGCCCAAGGGTTCTCCTAATCAGGTTTTGATGATAACAAACCATGGTTAAGTGATTAATTGGTTTGAATGGTAAAGAATCTCAGGTATAAATTCGAAAATTCATCAAAGGACCAAATAGATACAAGATCGAGACTTTTGGAAGACTTTTGATCATAGGAAACGAATGTAAGATGAATGCATGGGTGCACTTAGGTTTTTCACACATTTTCATGCATCTTTGAAAACTCAGTTTATTCTTTAAAATTTTGATTTCATTAAAACCCAAGTTTTATCAAATGTACCTTAGGCAAAACGTTTCAAAATTGGTATATTAATTTACCTAAAGACCTTACCTAAGTGTTAGAAAATAAAGGAATTGAAAAAGATAGGTTTTTGGGGCCAAAAGGTTGAACTGGTCAAGGCAATGGTAACCTACCAAAGCATTAAATGCTCCAACAGCTAGTGAACCAGTCGGCCCTCAGCTCGACCAGTCGAGGCTACCTTTTGTTTTTCTTGGCTCCCGAGCTTAGAAACCTATAAATTGAGAACTCCTATTCATTTATGACATACAAAACACTTTCAATCAATTGTCTACCTACCTGTTCTTGGCTTAAAAGCTCTCATTTCTTTCTTAGTGCATTAAATCATCACTTGCATATCTTTTAGTACACCCTTGTGAGTCATCCTAGCTTTGTTTTGTATTTGAGCTATCTTTGAGCTAGGTTGAGGATCTATCTAGTAAAACTTGTGTGTTAAAGCCTTCAAGAGGTTTGAATCTTGAAAAGATTGTGTAAAAGCCCATTGGAGCCAGAATCCAAGTGTAAAGGATTAGAAGCTTGGTTGAAGCTTCAAGCTAGTGGAACCCTCACTTGTTTAGGAAATTGAGGAGAGTGGATGTAAGCAAGGAAGTGCCGAACCATTCTAAAATCCGAGTTTGAGTTCTCTAACTCTATCTCTTTATTTTTTTTATTATATTGTGCTTGAATTTGTTGTGTTGAAAAAGTTTTTTGAAAAACCCAATTCACCCTCCTCTTAGGTGCTTTTTTCATTTAAGCATAACCTTTATTTTCTCAGTATTATAATATTTAAAATAATAAAATCTTTCTAATAAATTATTTTTTGTATCTCTCATATATCAATTCCGCATATTTGTCTAATTCGTTTTTATGATTTCTTTCATGTACACTTGTATTTTTCTTTTCTAATATTCATAATTTACTGATCAATTGTCATAATTTCTTCTATTCATTTAGTAGAAACTATCGGTATATGGGCTTAGAGGGGTACACCTTATCACCGCACTTGTGTTTGAGGATTGTTCTCAAAAATAGTTTTAAAAAACATTTTTTGAAAACTGTTATCTGATGTTTTCTAAAACAAAAGTTTGTTTAGAAACTTGAAATCTTTTTAATCTATTTTCTATATTTTTAAATATATTTTAAAAATAATTATTATTTGTAGTACTTATTTTTAATCACTCTATATTTATATAATTATTTTTTAAAATAGTATTAAAAAACAACTAAAAAGTGTTTTCTAAAGATAAGTTAGTTTTTTTTTTTAAGATTATAAAACCATTTTCTATTTTTTGATTTTTCAAACATGTTTTCCTTTTTTTTTATGGAGGTGAGAGCCATTTTTTATTTTTGAAAAATTGATTTTTTAAAAAGTTTGAATCACCACTTATTTTTGTTTATTTTTAAAAAGGAAAACAAAATAAAAAAATAAAACTCTAATGTGACTTCTTATTATTAGAAATAGACTTGTCTAGAAAAATTGAGTTCAAATCTGAGAATCACATTACCTATCGGAAGGTATAGTGATGAGCCATAGCATCCTTATAAGCCCATATATTAACGATCTCTATTGAGCAAATAGAGAGAATTATGACAATTAATTAATTAATCATGGATACCGAGAAAAAGAATAATTCAAGTATATTAAATAATGTAAAAGCACATTACAATAATATGTAGAAATGATGCATGAGGAAAGTAAAAAATGATTTATTAGAAAAAATTTATTATTTCATAATACAATTTCAAGAAATTTTCAAAGATTTTATTTACATTAACAATAATTTCAAATTAGTGATTTGAATTTATTTATTCACAAGACTTCAATTTGTTCACAAAATATTTGATTTTATTTACAAGAAATGATTTTTATTTACCTTATTAAGAAGAGGCATGGATTTTACAAATTTATTTTCAAAAGTGTTTTAATTCAATTTTTTATTTATTTAAAAAAAATCTATGAACTTAAAAGAAAGATACTTACAAGTTTCTAAAAAGGAATTTGAACTTAATTCTGTTAAAAATATTTTTTAGACTTTGCCTAGAAAAAGATTTTTTATAACCAATTTATTTGGAGAAAGAATTTCACAAATTTGTTGCCAAGGATTCCAATCTTTTTAAGGAAAAAAAATGTATTTCATCTAAAAAAAAGGTTTAATAAGGTTTTGGATCTCATCCAGGAAGAAGATTTTTACAAATTATTAAAAAAAATTATAAATTTATTTACAAAAGAATATTTCAATTTGACTTTATTTACAAAGGAATTGATTTTTTTTTATATAAATTTTATTTACAAAAATATTTTCAATCCAATTTTTATTTAACTCTATTAAAAAGGTATTTTACAACATGCATTTTATTTTATTTTATTTAAAAAAAAATCATCAATTTTATTAGAATAGCTCTATAATTCATTCCCTAAAAGTTATTTCATTTAAAAAAAAAACTATGAATTTATTATTTAAGAAAAAAGAAATTTCAAATTAATTTAAAGAAAATATTAGAGAAGATATTATCCTTATTTTATTAAAAAGAGTTTTTCAATTTTATTTTTTTAAAGAGGACTTCTTAGTTTTATTTAAAAAAATAAAATAAAATGATTCTAGCATTTTATTTAAAAAGATTTCACAATTTTATTTTTTTTAAAATTATTTTTACAATGTTTATTTGAAAAACGATTACACTGTTTTCTATTGAAAAATAGTTTTGCAATTTTATTAAAAAAAATCTAAAAATTTTATTTAAAAAAAAAAAAAAACTTTAGATTTACAACTTTGAAAACCGAAAAAGTGACATGGAATGAAGCAACATACATAAAACATATAATAGAAAATGAACAAACTAGTTGAAATAATAAGAAGAAAACAAGGACAAAACTACTAATCTAAAATAGTTTAACAAAGCATAATCAAAATTGAAATTTTTGAACCATATATGTAACAAGCCAATATATGAAAAAATAATATTTACAAAAAAAAATGTAAAACAAACTAATACCCAATAAATAAAAAAAAACAAACAAAAATGCATAAAAAAAGGAGAAAATTTATATCACTAGAAAAAAAATTAGAAAAAAATAAACAGAGAAATAGGAGAAAATGTACCTAAATACGATTCTACAATAAATCATCCATGAATACCCTCCACCATTATAGACAACTCCAAATAAAAATATAGATCATCTGCCATTGCTAAACCCTAAGTATTGTGATCTTTTTATAAACCTCCCGAGCATCATTTTTCCTTGGCAAAATTTGGCCCTTTTATGCTCGACATTTAAGTTCCAAGCAGAAGTGTTTAGAAATGGATCCATGCATAGAAAATAAAGCCCAAAGAAAGAAGCAAGTCTAATATAAATAGAAAATATGAACTAAACACAAAATAAATTTTCAAAAATATGCAAAACCCAAAATAATAATAACTAACCCAAAATATCAAACCCACAAACAAAAATGGGCTTGAATTAATAAATAAAACCTAATAAAAATATCCAATGTGCAATATGTCAAGTCCACAATTCCAACTTAGTAACCAATATGTAAGTGCAATCAACCAAGCCCAAATGTAACAAATCAAAATAAATTCAATAATTAGGTCTAAATTCAATATCTCATGTCAAAATGCAAACCCAAAACCAATAATCAATTAATCCAAATAAAACCCAACCAAACATTAAACTCAAATCATGAATATGAACCAATAAACAAGGTCCAAAATGATACCCAAATCACTCAAGCTCAACCTAAAGTTTACAAAAAATATCCAAATCAAGTGAATGCAAACCAAAAAATAATAAAAATTAGCTCAAACAAATAAGCTCAATAGTCAATAAAAAATTATTGTAGAAATTAAAATAAATAAATAAAAATCTTACCAATTTGTTAAAGAAAGCATGGATGAAAGGTGGCAAAAGAGTGATAGTGGAGACAGAGTGAAGAGAAAAAGAGAGAAAAAAAATGTATAAAAGTGTTGTGCTAGTGGAAGCTTTAATGCAAACAATGTTTATTCAAGAACAAAAAGATAAAACAATTACACACATGATACATGAGGTTTTAACTTGGTTCAACCAACAATGCCTATGTCCACAAATGAAAGAGAATCATTCCACTATACAACAGAGAATATTATAGACAACATAACTAGATATAACTATTGGGTTATCTAAACATCCCATGTTTTTCCACTCCTTGTATCCATACCCTACCACGAGCTCTCTCGTTCCATTAGGTATCTCCCGTTCTCCCTCACATCTCTATCCACCTTGTATAGTCTCTATAATCCCATCTCCATCTCATAACTTTTTCCCCTTATGACCTATAATATTTATAGAGATATTTGTAATAATTTCCCTTATTCTATAAGGAAATCTAATGTTACAATAATATAGTAATTACTAGGCTATATCTAGTAACTTAGCCCAATCCTTCTGGTTGGCACTCACGAAGTGCCTCAAGTATAGCTCCAGTAAGGCGTTCACTCTCTCAGCCTACCCATCTGTCTGCGGGTGAAAACTTGTAGAGAAGTGAAGCTCTGAACCCATAAACTTAAAGAGCTCCGTCCTAAACTTCCTAGTGAACCATGGCTCACGATCACTAATGATATACTTAAGCAACCCCCAATATTTGATCACGTGCTTTAAGAATAACCTTGTCATCTTCTCCGCAGTGTAGTTGATAGGGGTTGCTATGAAGGTCGCATACTTAGAGAACCTATCCACTACTACTATGATAGAGTCGTTGTTCTTTGACTTGGGTAGCCCGATGATGAAGTCCATAGTGACGCTCTCCCATGGACGCTCCGTTATAGGTAGTGGCTCCAACAAGCCTCTAAGTTGTTGTTGTTCTACCTTATCTTGTTGGCATATAAGACAAGTCCTCACATAGGCCTCAACTTCATCCCATATTTGAGGCCAGTAGTAAGCTAACTCGAGTAGTACCCTTGTGCGCCATTGCCCAAGGTGCCCAACCCACTTGGTGTCATGGCACTCCTTAATCAGATTTCGCCTTATGTTCTCCCACTAAGGCATGTAGAGTCGTTTCCCCTTAGTGTAGAGTAGGTCGCCTCTACCCAAAACCACTTAGTTTTCCCTTCATGAGCCAGGGTGATGAGGCTCTTAGCCACTAGATTATGTTGCAACCTCTCCCTTAGAAGATCCATTATGTCTCATTGGGGTTGGCTTGTCATGGTTGCTAGTTTTGTCTTATAGCTTAGGGCGTCGACCACATGATTAGCGCTTCCTGGCTTATACTCCAACGTATAATCGAATTCGTCCAGGAAGTCTTGCCACCTAGCTTGCTTAGGACTTAGATTTTTTTGTGTTAGGAAGTAGCTAGTGGCAACATTGTCGGTCTTCACTACAAAGTGAGATCCTAAAAGATAGTGCCTCCAAGTGTGCAAGCAATGTACGATAGTGGTCATTTCCTTTTCTTGCATTGTGTAGCGTCTCTCTGTGTCATTTACCTTACAACTCTCGAAGGCAATCGGATGCCTATCTTGCATAAGGACTCCCTCAAAAGTGAAGTCCGAGGCATCTGTGTGTACCTTAAAAACCTTAGTGTGGTTGAGTAGTGCCAACACCGGCTCCTCAGTCATAACATTCTTTAGATCTTCAAAGGCTTGTTAGCACCTTTCGTCCCACTCTCATGCCTTGTTCTTCTTGAGAAGATCGATGAGTGGTGTTGCCTTTGAAAAGTAACCCTTGATGAACCGTCGGTAATAGTTAACTAAGCCAAAGAAATACCTTAGCTGAGGTACCTTAGTAGGTGGATCCCATTCTTGGATAGACTTCACTTTGCTGTCATACATTATTAGCTTACCATCTTTGATTCGATGCCCTAGGAAGCTCACTTCTTCCTTAGCAAATGAGCACTTCTTCTTCTTTACATATAACTTCTTCTGCCTTAGGATCTTGAAGACCTTCCTTAGATTCTCTACATGCTTTTTCAGGGTGTTACTATAGATGACTATGACATCTAAGTACACCACCGCGAACTTGTTTAAATATAGGTGGAAGATCTTATTCATGAGTGTGTAAAACGTCGTTAGGGCATTGATGAGGCCAAAGTGAATCACTAAGAACTCGTATGAGCCATACCTGGTCACACATGTAGTCTTCGGCTCGTCCCCCTCAACAATCCTTACTTGGTAGTAGGTCGATCTCAAGTCTATCTTCGTGATGTATCCCACCTTACCAAGTTGATCGAATAAGTCGATGATGAGCAGAATAAGGTATTTGTTTTTTACTGTCACCTTGTTCAGTGCCCAATAGTCAATGCACATCCATAGGAACCCATCATACTTATTTTGAAATAAGACCAGTGCACCATAGGGAGCCTTGGATGGTTGGATGAACCCTGTGTCTAGCAACTCTTTAAGTTGTCTCCTTAGCTCTTCCAGCTTGGGAGGTGCCATCCTATATGGCCCCATAGCAGAGGGCTTAGCTCCCTACTCCAACTCAATCTTATGATCTTCCTCCCCCCTAGGAGGAAGTCTCTTAGGCAACTCGGGAGGCATCATGTCCTTGAACTCATCAAGGACTCCCTTAATTTCCGTAGGCATGGGCTCCCCCGACCCATCGTCCTTTTCTTCCTTAAGGGTGGCAAGGTAGATCACCTCTTTCCTCTTTAACCCCTTATTTACTTGCATAGTCGATAACATAGGGGTCTTGGGAAAACCTTTGGTGACCGTAGGGACCATGCATGGTTTCTCTTCCTCTAGGATAGCCATTGAGTGTAGGAAGGGTAGTGGCATGGCCTTGACCTTCTATAGGAAGTCCATCCCCAATACCATCTTGAAGTCGTCCATGGGTACCATTGTGAAGTCAACCCTTCCTTCCCATGAGCCAATGTGCATAGCCACCCCGCGAGCTACTCCATGTGATGGCTTGGTAGCTGAATTAACTGTCTTGAGCCAACCTCCTTCCTTGGATGCTTGGAGCTCTAGCCTCTTTGCCTCATCCTCCGAGACAAAGTTATGAGTGGTACCAATGTCCAACAGGGCCTTGGTGGCCTTCTCATTTACAAGGGCCTCTACATACATTAACCATTTGTTTTAAGGCATCTTAGGAACTGGCTTGGCCTTGAGGGCGTTTAGGAGTTGAAATAATCTCACATGAGCATCACCTTCCTTCTCATTTTCCTCAATCATGGCATTTAGGGCTTTCCTTTTGGGGTAGTCTCGCGCCCAATGTGGACCATCACATAGGAAGCAATTGGTCCTGGGTGTGAACTTCCTTTCGTTTGTCCTTTCCCTTACCATCCTTGCCATCAAAGGTCTTGCTTGATCCTTCCTTAGGAGTGTACTCTTGGACTATGGTTTGGGCTTGGAGGAGTCTCACCTTTTGTATTCCACCCATGGAAGAAAATATCGCGATATTTCGGCGATATATCGCCGAAATATCGTGTATCGAAGGACAGCGACACGATATTTCATGGAGAAATATCGTTGGACGATATTTCGGAATAAATCGTGAAAAATCGCCGATTTCTCGCGATATATCGGCGATTTTGGCGATAAATCGGCGATTTTCCTCGATATATCGCCTGGTCAACGCGGGTCAAACGAAGTCAAACCCGCTACAGTGCAGTCAACGCGCTACAGTGCCCGCTACAGTACTCTTGCTACAGTGCCCCCGCTACAGTACGCTCCCATTTGCTGCCGAGGGGATTTGAACCCCAAACCAAAAGGTTTGGGGTTCAACCACTTACCATTTGGGCTAACTAGCCCCTTGTTATATATTATGCAAAACATATATATATACTTAAACTTAGTATGAAAATATTAAAAGAATATTTTAAAAAGCAAATTAATTATAATTAAATACAAAATCTTTTAATTAATTACCAAAAATAGAAAAATTATATAATTTTTTTCATAATGTTTTTAATATCATTAATAATTAATTAAATATTAAAAAAATTATATATATATATCATAATTTATTTTATATTGTTTAATACAATTGAATTAAATGGATCATATTTTAATATTAATATATATTTTAAAATTAGACATATTATAATCAAATATCATAATATTAGGTGTAATTTAATAATAAATATACACTTATAAAATTCATATTTTTATCGATACATACGATATTATTATCAAATATAATAAATCATGATATACATATATAAAAATTTTCAATAAAATAACTTTAGAATGTCTATTATACTTCTAATTATATTATTATGAGGTTTTCCTTACATTTTTATGAGTTTTTAACAATTTTAAGCTTATCAATATTTTTTTCCAAAATATCCGCCGATATATCTTCGATATATCCGATATATCCGTAAAATCGAAGTACCGATATATCCGTGATTACCGATATTTTCATCCTTGATTCCACCAATGACTCCGCTACTGCCATGACTATGGCTAGGTCTTGGATACCACGTCTCCTTAACTCTTGTTTAACCCAGCTTTGCAAGTTGTCCATGAAGTTGAATAGTAACCCCTTCTCAGACATGTTGGGTATCTCAAGCATAAGTGTAGAGAACTCTTTGACATACTCACGGATCGAGCCCATGTGCTGGAAACGCTTCATATTTTTCCTTGCTAGATAAGCCACATCCTCAGGGTAGAATTGCCTTTTGATCTCTTGCTTAAAGTTGATTACTACTCAAAAAGTGCTATTTGATAGCTTGTAATTAACTCTTTTAAACACTTTTGAGTAGTAGTTATTGCCTTTTAACCCAATTAACATGTTAAGGCCCCTTTCTATTTTCTCTGCTCACCAACTCTTTGTTTTTTTGAAACATGTGGTTTCTCCTCTACAACTCAGACTCCATGTCACTAAGGAGGTACCACTTCCTCCCTATTTTTTAATCGCTTTTGTCACATTGAGGACAATGTTCAGTTTGGTTGGGGGGAGAGTTGAGAAAGTAAGTATTGCTATTAATGTTAAGTTATTTTGGTAATTTAGTTGCTTTTTGTTTAATTTTTTAAAAAAATTTAAGTTTTTATTATACTCTCCATGGCTATTAAGGAAAAATTTTCAAAATGAAAAGGGAGAAATTGAATTTTTGTCTTTTTACTTGACTTAGAGTTTGTATTATGCTTACTAAAGTTGATGAATTGTTGAAACATCTATTGAATTCAACCTCAGTTCTTCCACTTTAAGCTATTCACACACTGTGCACACTAGGTTCTGAGTATAAGATGAAAAACTATTTCCCTCTTGACTTAGGAAAATTTTAGACTTGGTACCTTTGACCTCATTTAATAGTGTTGGGACACCTTGTAAAAGGCCAATGAGTCTTTGGAAAAAAAAAAAAAAAAAAAAGAAAGCAAAATGTTTGCTTGCCTTGAAACCCGAGCAAGGTCTGAGGGGTATATGGTGAAAATCTTTAAAACCTGGTGCCCTAAGCCTTAATTGGTTGGGAGTCACCGACCTCAATGCTCGTTACATGGGTGAATAGGTGGAGTTTAACATATGGTAGGTGCTTGGGTATTAAAAATTCATTCTCAAAAGTCCGGGGTGAAATCCGAGGAGTTAGCGGTTGAAAAATCCTTAAAGCTTGATGCCCTAAACCTTAATTGGTTGGGAGTCATCGATGGACCCCCGTTACATGGACAATTTAGAAAAGAATGCCTTTAAGCCTTGTACTCCTACAATGAAAAAAATTGTGAAAGAAAAGAGGTGCGTTCTTAGCCTATTGGAGGTTGATTAGTTTGTTAAGCTTTGAAAATAACTAGGTTAAGGGGAGAGATTAGTTTGACATACTATATCCGGAAACTAATAAGTAACACTTAGATTTTTGTGGAAGAGTAAGGTTTGGTCCTTTGGAAGTGGAAATGATTTTAAAGCTTAAATTTGCATAATGTCTTCTCTTTAAGAATTGTGATTAGACAAATTATTTGATAGCTCCTATTGAAGTTTGAGTTTTATTTCTTTAATGTTCCATGTCAGAGTTAGATCATCATGCCACTTAAAAATTGTTTTTTGATCAGCATGATGTTGTAAATTATAGTATTGTTTATTTTTATTTTTCTCTCCTTCATTGCTAAGGGACTAGCAATATGTCGGTTGGGGGGGAGTGATTACTACTCAAAAAGTGCTATTTGATAGCTTGTAATTAACTCTTTTAAACACTTTTGAGTAGTAGTTATTGCCTTTTAACCCAATTAACATGTTAAGGCCCCTTTCAATCAATTCTAATCAAATTGTGTTAAGTTTTGGTGTTTTGATAGCTTTTTTATCACCAAAGCAATATGAGATTGAGGAGGGTTATTTGGAATCCTTGGCAAAGCAATGGAAAGAGTAGAAGCATGAAGAACCAAAGCTTTGAAGTTCTTTTCCATAAGCAAATCCGGAATGCAAGGAGGGGAAGCAAAGAGAAATCTGCCATGAAGCATTCTTGATGACAGTCATGTCAGCCACTTTTGGAGCACTTCCTGAAGTCCAATTTATGCATGCTATATGTCATTTTAAATATTAGGAAGTCAACAATCCAATGCTTCAAACGGTGCACAATTCAGAGTTGAAATGAAGGAGTTACAGCCATTGGAAGCCGATCACTCCAAGCTGAAGGAAGAATTTTGCACAGCGTTGCGAAATCACCCTTTTGTTGCAAAATGATTTCGCAGCCATTTTGCACAGTGCTATGGAATTCCTCCTGAAGTTTCACGGCAAGTTGGAAGGCGACCACCGCAAGCTGAAAGACCACTTCGCAGCGGTGCGAAATCAGCCGTTTGCTGCGAAGTAATTTCGCAGCCCTTTTTATACATCTGCGAAATCTCGCAGACCTCGTTTTCACCTGCGAAATGGTCCTTAGTACTTCCCGATATTTGTAACCGACACTTTTAGATATTTTCTTCAGATATTTTTGTATAAATTTCCATTTTCTCCTTGTATTCAGCCACTCATGTAATTCCTTAGCTAGGAAGTATCCAAGGAAGGGTAAATTACCTTCCTATATATGACTCTCGAAGGAGCTTGTTCCAGGAGATCCATCATATAGATATAATATATGTGAAATCGACGAACAGAGCACTTGCTATGTTTCTTCTTTATATTCTTGTTTTCTTGTTAGTTTTCTTTCTAGCCAATCAAACTTTGAGGATTTTTCCTCAGATGATGAGAGGCTAGGCTCTTCGTCTCTTGGAGCTAAGGTAACCGGGTAAGTTCCCTCATGCATAAATTGGAAGTTTTGTTGTTTTAGTTTTTAATGAAGAGAAAGTGTGACCCATTAATGGTTTTTATCTTTTTAGTTAACTTAAAATGCCTTTAAATCACCTGGGCCAACACTTGGTAAGGCAAGTGATCTCCGTCCATGGAGATTCACTAGTTTACCCCTTGCGAGCCTCTGGGAGGTGACTTGAAGGTAGGATTTTCTAGAATAGCCAACACTTGGTAAGCTTTTGGACTCCAAGGAGACATCCATTAGTTATCTCTTGCGAGCTTTTAACGGGTAATCCAAGGTTAAAGATCACCTTGAATGGCAAGTGCTAGGTGAGAGGTATGAGCCATTGCAAGTTGCATCAGTGAGAGGGATTTAGTGTTTGAACCCATTAATGGGAAGCATTTGTACAACACCGGTTGGAGAAGGAACTATATGTTAATTCTCAAATGCGAGGAAAAGAAACAAGTGACCGGAACTTCCTTTTTGTATGAGGAATCTGAGCCTAGTGATCTAAAACTCCAAGAAACACTTTTCTTTATAAGTAAAATCAGTTACTATTTTTGGTTAGTTTAAAACCAAACCTTTTTTACTCAAACATCTTTATGTTTTCTTTTAAAGCTAACCTTGAAATGAAAAGGCACCAATTCAGCTTTGAATTAATATCATTTGTGAAGTGAAAACCCATTCCAGTGAACGATCCTAGAGCCACTATACTATAGTAGCTTTGTCTTTGCTACCCTAGTTTATGGTGTAATAGGTTATAAATTTTGTTGATTACTCCCTCAATCAAGGAGCACTAGCTGGACACGAATCAGCTGAGACACCAATTAGGCATGAATCAAAAGTCATCCCATGTGTCTATGGTGCACGTCCCTTTTTCTATATCGGCAAACCTCCAACACCACCATAGAGTAGCATTATCGGTGAGGTAAAGGGTTATGGTGCATACCTTAGTGGCTTCATCCGTTAATGCGATAGCCTTAGTGCTCCATGCGCCACAAGAAGTTGTCTAGCTCCTTGGCATCCCTCTTGCCACTAAATGTGTGTGGCTTGGGCACCTCTACCCTTGGTGCCTCATGAGTGGCCATGACTCGTGTTGATACAGTAGTCTTGTAGATGGTCAACTCTTGTCAAACCTCCTAGTCTTGGGCCTCCATGAATGCAACCAAGGCCTCCACCCTTGACTCAATGCTAGCGAACATGCTCATGACCTTGTCTTGGAAGGACATGAACTCCTCGTGTGACACCAGCTAAACTTGTGAGCCTAGCACCCCCTCACGAAGGTCTTGGATATGCCCCTTTAGATCCTCTAAGCCCTTCTCCATGCCTTGCTCAATCAAGTCCACCACTTTTCGGGTGTCTGCCATGGCTAGCTCCACCTTGGCTAGCCTTGCCTCCATGTTAGCTATGGCATCACAAGATTTATCCTTCTTGTCCCTTCCCCGTGTAGTAGGCTTGGTCTCCCTTCTACGGGTTTGTTCACTAGTCCCCTACAAGTTGGAGCCCGACATGCTTCCTTTACTATGCTTGCTTCGTAGCCGCTTTATAATACCAATTGTCATGGACTTAGTCTTTTCCTAATCTCATGTGGCACTCAGACAAGTCAAGACACTTGATCTTGCTAAGTCATCCTTACTCTTAATGTTTAGCTTGATAGGGCAAGATGCACCCGACTTAGAAGCTTTAGAGGGCATAGCAGGCAACACTTAAAGAATGGAAGGTTTATTACTCAAAGGAAGCTTTACAAGTGCTTTGGAACTCACTTGCTTGGTGCCTTGGCCAAATGAGGCCCTCACCTATTTATAAGCACCAATGGAACTCTCTGGAACCTTGGAGGGTTCCTTACAACTCAAGAATAATCTAGAACTTCCTACACAATTCTATGTACAAGCCTATGTACAAGAATATACAAGAGATCTATAGAATTCTTTAGAAAGCCTTGGACTCCTCTCATGCCTTCCACCATAGTGTAGAGATGTGTGGGTTTCTCTAAGCATCTTTAAAACCTTCCACACTCTTCTATCCAATTGCTAAGTGTAGGAGTCTCCAGAAGCTTCTTAGGCTTTATATAAACCCATGAGGAGACTCATTTGAAGCATCCTATGACATAGAGGTATCTTATCACCATGTTGGCTCATGTTGTAGTTTTGGTACATTTGTGTCATGCATTTAGTGCATCCTATTGTACATTACTTTTACAAGAAACCCAAATACCTTGACAATGCTAAGAGGTTTTGCATGCTATGCAAAAACACAAATAAGTATTAGCTTACATTAACAAAAACCTAAATGTCATGGGAATGCTAAAATATATTCTGAGGTTGGTCATGGGAGGTAACTTTTAGCTTGCAAAAGCTCTACAAAAGCATGCACAAATGTTAGCTTGTGTTAAAAAAAAAAAAAATTAGGTCTTATCATATGATATCATAGTTTTAGTGCATTTGTATGATATGTTTAGTGTGCTTGTATTTTGCATATATTTTGTAATGATCTTAATTGCATTACAAATTTCAACATATTTGAATAAACTTAATTATTTT
Organism: Vitis riparia; assembly: GCF_004353265.1. Taxonomy (NCBI): domain Eukaryota; kingdom Viridiplantae; phylum Streptophyta; class Magnoliopsida; order Vitales; family Vitaceae; genus Vitis; species Vitis riparia. Next base: position 9,034,361 of record NC_048436.1, read on the forward strand.
TATTAAAGATTTGATATATTCTAGTGGGTCAATTTAAGAATAATAATTAAAAATGTTATTAAGTAGAGTTTTTTTTTTTTTTTTTTTAACTTTTCTTAATTTTACAATTGTGAAGATTTATAAAGGGTTGTAAAATTTAGATTTATTAAATGTATAATAATCTTAATGTGATCACGGTTGACTTAATAGTACAATAAGATTTGAATAAAAGATGAAGTTGTGTATTTATATATATATATATATATATATATATATATATATATATATATATATATATATATATATATATATATATATATAAAGAACTCTCTCTCTTCTCTCTCTGAGAGAGAAACTTATTTCAATTCATTGTTAGTTTCTAATGCTTATCATACACTTGTGTTTAATATTTTTTTATAGCTATTTAAATTCTATTTTTATATTTTATTTTGACATTAAAAATAAAAATAAAAACATAATTTCATTCTTATATTACAAGAAGTGGCAAAAACTATTTTTGATGGGTTGTCAATTATTTTTTTGATGAGTCCCAATTTTTTAATATTTATAAGTGAGACACCAATATTTTTAAAAAATATTTGGTTAAAAGGGACAAAATAATCCCTAAATTATGAATCTAACTTTTTTCTTGGTTTTTTTTAAAGAAGTAACTCATCTTTTACGTAAATACCTTTTACCATTTCAAACATTTTCATATATGTTTTCAAACAAAGGGTTATTTTATAAGAAAAAAAAAAGTGCTAAATTTCAAAAATTAGGTTTTCATTGATCCTTTTAATCAAATAATCATATTTTTTATTTCATAAAAAAGAACCAGTGATGAATGTGACTGCTTTCATTTTAAAATTTATTTTAAAGAATTTTGGAATAAAAAATATATTTGATACTTTTATTTTTAAAACTTTTGTTATTAAATATTAGAAAGTAAAAATATTGTACCAAACATAGTTTTGAAATTTTCAATTGAAATATAATATCAAAACTATTGTAACAAACATAAGTTTGAAGATAGTTTTCAAATTTTTAATCAAAGTATAGTATGTACATGCAAAATTTATCCTAGTAATCGAGTAATAAATGAAAATTTCATCCCTTGTGGAAGATTTTTATGCTATAATTCATATATATATGAAGACAAACTATAACATGTATATGTTATATTTATTATAAGTAATGTTTAGACAGATGACCAACATTAACATCTTCTGTGTAGAAAATGAAGAAGGTAATGATCATCTCAAGGTTCAACTCATCAAAAAGAAACCACAAAGGTGATTAGTTAAGATGGTAACAATGACTCATTCTTCAATTCCCATGCCCCTTTACAATAACAAAGGGAGGATAACACAAACAAACAAATAGAACAGCTTGTTAAAATAAACATATATAATTTCTATCTACTAGTATTTATATGCTCCTTTAGCTGAAAAGCCAACGGATTATTTGAGCTTCCAAGGAAAATCACTTGATCACTTGATGGCAGCTTAAACAACTCACTTGGCATGGGCCAGCTGGGTGCGGAGGAGCTTGGCAGCAGCAACCATGTTGCTGAGAGCAGGCTTCACCTCTGTGTACTTGCGCGTCTTGAGGCCACAATCAGGGTTCACCCATAGGATGTTGGTCTCAAGGACTGCAAGCATCTTGTTGATTCGGTCTGCAATTTCTTCTGTGGATGGAATCCTGGGGGAGTGGATGTCATAGACGCCAGGACCAATACCAGCTCCATACTTCACTCCCTCGCGGAAGACCGAGAGGAGCTTCTCATCTGATCTGGAGTTCTCAATGGTGATCACGTCAGCATCCATGTCTATGATTGAGTGAATGATGTCATTGAAGTTGGAGTAGCACATGTGAGTATGGATCTGTTAGAAACAATAACAACAAGACGTTCAGAATTCTAGTCACTGTTTCATTTCCTTTTGCATACATTTCCTTATATGATACGATCACATACTCCTAACATTTGTGAATGGAAAGAAAAAAAAAGGACGACGTTTTTCCTTTTTGAGGTAGTTTCATAGAGAAGCCAAATTTTCCTTTATATTCTGACACAGCCACACAACTTGAGTTTTGATTACCTATTTAATTAATACTCAAATTATGAACTATTTAAAAGTTTGAATATTTCCAAAACAAATACAAGTGACCACTAATTTCCCAAAACAGAAAAGATGGAGAACCTGAGTAGTGTCTTGAACACTGCAGTTAGTGATCCTGAAGGAGTGAACAGCCCATTCCAAATAGAAAGCCTGCTCAGACTTTCTAAGCGGCAAACCCTCCCTTAGAGCAGCCTCATCAATCTGGATGACAGTAATACCTGCTCTTTCAAGATCCTCGACCTCGTCTTTGATGGCCAAAGCAATCTGATAGCAAGTCTCGAATCTAAGATCAGGTAAAAGCATTAGATTCAATCATTATAACAAAATCGTAGAAATCGACTGAGATAGATTTGGTTGGCTTGATTTTCTTACCTGGGCTGGTCATTTCTAACAAAAGACCAGTTCAGAATGGTAACAGGTCCAGTTAGCATTCCCTTCATTGGGTGCTTAGTCATGCTCTGAGCCATTGAGGACCAGAAAACAGTCATGGCCTTGGGTCGACTCACATCACCATAGATGATAGGTGGCTTGACACAACGGGACCCATAAGATTGGACCCACCCATTGACAGTGAAGGCAAAACCTGATAATTGCTCCCCAAAGTACTCAACCATGTCATTTCTCTGCATCATCAAGACATTGACAAATTACAATGAAATTATTTAAACCTTCTTTCCCATAACAAAATATAGCCATGAAGCATTGAATTAATTTTAGATAATTAGGAAGAGAAATCACCTCTGGCTCCCCATGTACCAAAACATCAATATCAAGCTCTTCCTGGAGAACGACAACTTTGTTGATTTCCTCCTTGATGGCCTTGACATAGTCATCTTCAGATATCCTGTAAAAGAGCATAAATATCATAGATGTGATAAAAGGTCAGACAGAAGCAGTGATTTGGGGGAAATACTATCTATAGAAGTAGAATGCTCACTTCTTAGCCTTGAACTCACGGCGAACTCTTCTAAGATCCATGGTCTGAGGGAAAGATCCAATAGTTGTAGTGGGAAGGACTGGAAGGGCCAGCTTCTTCTGCTGAGCATCTAACCTGGCACTGACATCTGTGGCTCGGCGGTGATCAGAACCCTTCAAAGAAGCAGCCTATACAAAAAAGGACATCAGTCTAAGGTAAATACAAGAGGATCATTGCAGTCCATTCCAAACCATATAGGAGAAAAATTGATTTCATTAAAAAATGACTTACAGCCTTTTGGACATTCTCATTTGTCACCCTTGGGGAGAATTTTCTTGAAGAATGAGCCGCAGCATTACTAAAAAAGAAGGCCTGAAGATGAAAAACTTAACAGTGAGAAACTAAAAATATCCGGAAGCTGCATCATCAGTTTTCCTTATTTTCAGTTTCAATTATTAACACAGCATGAGGGAAATAAGTACCTCATCTCTCTGACCAGACAATGCCTTAGCCAAGGCATTCACTTCATGCACTTTCTGTGCTGCAAATGCAAGCCATGATTTGATCTCTTTGTCCAGCTTAGTCTCATTTGCAAGATCAACAGCAGTGTGGAGAAGAGAGCAGGATGTAGACACAATGAGATTGCCTGTAGAAGAACATAATATACAGCATTGTTTAACTGCTTGCAAATAACTTCAAAAGCAATCACAAAAATGCACTCAACAGTGAACACCTTTTCCCACTTTGTCCTCAAGAGACTTCAAAGTATTAAGGGAAGCAGCAAGATCATTAGCCCAAATGTTCCTTCCATCTACCACTCCAGCAAAAAGTTGTTTTCCAGAAGGAAATCCACTGTGGATTAAATCAAGGGTCTTTGTTCCACGAACCAGGTCAAACCCAAATCCAGTAACACCCTTCAAAGAAGTTAGGGTTTTGTATGCCTCAGCAGGAACATCAGCAAAGTATGTCTCAATAAGAACGTTCAAACCAGATACAGTAGACTCTAGTTCTGAGTATGCATGAGTGAATGCTTGCAAGTGGTGGGAATCAAGATCCAACACAAGGGTAGGCTCATCAAACTGTATCCAGGTAGCACCAGCTTCCTTTAACTCAGTCACAACTTCCCTGCATGGTATTCATTATTAGTATAGTTTATCAAGAAACCCACCAGAAATGCATAAAAATAACTATCTTTATCATAGAAAAGGCCTAACTCCTCACTTGTAGATTGGAAGAATCTTGTCAATCAACGAGAGAAGAGAAAAGGATTTCTCCACACCCTTAGCTGGTTTTGACAACAACAAGTAGGACACAGGGCCAACTATGACTGGGACAGTTTCAATTCCAAGCTGCAATGTAGAAAAATTCATTAAATGAAGAATTAAACTAGAAACAGCATAAATGAGACCAGTAACATGCATAAATAAGGAATTGTTTTTCATTGTATTCTTGCTAAGATACCTATAACAAAAATAGGGCAACGCATTTACAGAACAGTGCCAAAACAGATCCATAGGAAAGTTTGGATTAAACATATATTTAGATCATCTAGCCTGCTCTGATTTAAAACCGAAAATCAAACTCCTCTAATATGTGTCAAGGGATCTGAAACATGATCTCCTTACACAATATTATATTAGTTGACATAGGTGATGTCATAATACTGACATCATCAAATTAAGATAAAATTGTGGTAGATCTTATCATGAGATAGAACCACAAAATTGTGGATTTGAACAACTTAAAAAGGTATGCCACCTCTACAACCTTCATTCACGTCCATGTATAAGATTTCTACAAAATCCCCATATGATAAGACACAGCTTAAATTTCATGAGGGGATGTTAAAGAGTTCCATTAGTAATTGACCATTGAACTGTCTTACAACAAGGAATCTGGCATAGAATTTGAAATGTGTTTATCGAGTTTTAAGATTTGTGTGAAAGCTTTTTCAACTTTTACTATAATTTGCAGTGATGCCTCCACTTTCTAAATGGATCCATCATGAGAGATCTGAGCCTCAAAATGCTAGAGGGGAAAAGGGCGACCAATTTCTAGAAACATCTAAAAATTGCCCCAATTATAATTCAAACATAGATCTACCAATATGCCAACAAAAAACAGCAAGACCAGACTAGAGAACTTACAGTTTTGGCCTCCTTGAATTCATTTACAGCCTTGTGAGATGCATAAGAGAACTTAACATTGGGTCCCAATTCAGGGACAATGAAATGACTGTATCAAAAATCACATTCATAAGTCATGGCTTAACTACACCAGTAAAAAGGATTACTAAATCATCTAAATCACTCGGGACATGAGAAGAGAGAGAGGTCATCACTCACTAGTTGGTGTCAAACCACTTGGTCATTTCCATGGCTGGTACAGAGGCATTGCCCCTAGCCATGGAAAAGTAGGCATCAAACCCAATTTCCCCACCATTCCAACCATATCTTTCAGGAACAGCACCAAGCATTGCCGTGGTGTCCAACACCTGATCATAGTATGAGAAAGTGTTGCTAGGAATGTACTTAATTCCAGCATCAGCCATTTGCTTCCAGATGGATGCCCTGAGCTCAGCTGCCACCTTCTGCAAATCCTCGGCACTACTTTTCCCATCCCAGAAAGATTCCAGGGCAAACTTGAGCTCTCTCTTGGGTCCCATACGAGGATAACCCACAATGTGAGATGCCATTGCTCTGCCTCACCATAACCCACCAAATATATCAATAAAACGTACACCATCCATTGCATTTCAATCATATTATTTGGACAAGCAATTCCACAAATCATTATATATATACCCACAATTTCTTTACCAGAAACCCAACAAATATATCAGTAAAACTCCATCCATCCCCTTCCAATACACCATTTCAACAACCAATTCCGCAAATCATCATAAAAGAACAATGTAAACAAAAACAAAAACCAACTCTTCCACCAAAACCCACCAGATATATAAGTAAAACACTACCTATCCCATCCCAATCATATGATCTGAAAACCAATTTCGGAAATCATGGAAAAAACAACACAAACGAATATTAATATGAGCAATTTCTCAAAAACAAATGGCAATTGAAAAGTACGAATATAACCATGCAAATTGATATAGAAAAAAAGGGCCTGAACAGAACGAATTCAACTTAGAAGGAATCCAAGTAATAGGAAACAAAATGGGCAAAAGGTGAAATGCAACGATTTCAGAAAATAACAACAGAAACCCATTCAGAAAAACAGTTTTTTAATCTTCAAAAGAAAGATTGAAGGAAAAAAAAGCAGAAACCCAAAAAGCTTACCACCTTTGGGAATGTAGTAGCAACTATAGAGGGAAAGATATTGAAGAAAGCGAGAAAATGACATAAGAGAATTGTACGATGTGTGAAGAAGGAATAGATGAGAAAAAAGAGGAAGAATACCTGAACCGGAGATTGAAGCGGAGAAAAGAGAGACGGTTTTTGGAGGAAGAGAGTGTGCGAGATAAGATGAGAGAAGACAACGGCACGACAGAAGAAATAGAGGCTTGGCCCATTTATACTAGTTCCTTCACCAACTCCACCCCCTTCCCTTTGGCTTTACTCCTGCCCTTTCTCTCTCTTTCCTCGGACTTCTCTTTCTTTTTTTCTTTGAATTTACTCCCAAGGTCGATTGTAGTAGGTCTCTCCCTTTCTCTATTCACAACCTTTTCATCCACCACATCATATGTTTTATTAAGTGAAGTTATCATCATATTTCATCATCTTATATGGTAGGTAAGCTTATTAACGACCAAATATAGAAAAAATATAAGGAATATGTTTCAAAAAATGTCACTAATTTTTATTTTTCAATTCAAAAACATTTAAAAATGTTTTATTCTATATAAAGAGATTAATTATCTTTCCTATTTTAATACTTTTAAAATTTTTTTAAAAAATAACTAGGTATTTTTTACACACATGGAAAAATTAAAATTTAATTTTATATTCTATTTTCTATTTTTAATTGTTTTTTGATTATTTTTATTTTATTTTATTTTATGTTTTTCTCAAATCTCATTTAGGTCATGTTTTTGAATGTGATTGCTCTACTCATTTGTTGTTGTAATCTTTAAGAATAATGTTCATCAATACATTTCTTTGTATTAGATTAATTGTTTAGAGGATATGGTCAAAGATGATGAAGTTGGTGTTACAAATTATCATATCTTTAACTTGGCTCTACAATTATGATCAACATAAATATGGAATATAGAAGAGTAAGAGTTCTTGCAATTACTTGAATGATTTAGTTTCTTAATGTTAGCAACTTAAATTAGCTAGTTTATGTTGATAAATTTGTTCCAAATATTACTAGATTCAACTTTACATGTACCTCCTAGGAGTTACACTTGTCTTGAAGACTTGATACAGAAGATTATTGAGTTTAGGGTAGTTAGGAAAATCCTTAAATTTCTTCCTCAAAGATTCAGATCTAAAATAATTATCAAAGAGAAAATTAATGACATTAAGAGTTGATGAATTAGTGGGATCTCTTCAAACCGATGAAATGTCCCTTCATAGTTTTAAGAAGCTTAAGGCTGTAATCCTAAAAGCTTCGAGTAATGAGTTTGATGAATATATTGAACAATATTTAATTTTTGCTAAGATTTTTTTATTTACTAAAAGGTTTAAGAAAACAATGCACCCTCGTAAAAGATCACTTACAAAAGGGTTCATTTAAGAACAAGAAAATAGAATGCTTTATTTGTAGGGAAGTAGAATACATGTTGCTGATTGTCTTAGTCCCAAACATATTAAAAAAGTTAAATAAGCGACTCGGGGTGATCTTGAGTTTGATGGTTGAGAGTCTATATGGACTCCAATGAGAGAAAGATGATAATAATCTTATTACTTTTATTGTATTTGTGGCTCACTCTGACTATGGTCCTCTTACTGAATTAAATCAAAATGAGGAAAGTGAATTTGATTTTGGTGAGATACATGTTGCCTATGATCAATTGTGTAAGGAAAGCTTAAAAATAAAAGTTGTAAGTGTTAAAATGAGTAGAAAGGCATTAAAAATTAAAGAAATCTATGATGCTTTAAAGGTTAAAACTATCGATCTACTTAATGAACTTGCCACCTTAAAGCTTGATAAAGAATTATTTATTTATTTAATAAGGTGAAGTTCCTTAACTCTAAATATAACTATGCAATTGATAAAAATAAAGCCTTAACACTTATAATTGAAAACACGAGAAAGGACATGATTTATACTAATGAAATATTTGACCTGATGTCAAAATCCTTAATGGAATAATTAATAAAGGGAAATTTACAAATGACGAGTAACATAAGATGCATCAGCAAGATTGAGACTTGTGGGGAAAGAAACTCTATAAAGGTTAAATGAAGCATTCTTTCCATCAATGCATCCCTTACCTCCACCCCTTTTTTCACTAACTATTAGCAATAAATTTATATACGAAGGAAGTGTTATAACAAACCTTTTAATAGGTTTCAATCTCTTATAAATAGACTAACGAATGGGTCGAGCTTTCTTAGAAACCAAGTCTTAAATACTAAAAAAGGTAAGGGGTCTCACACTAGATCTAGAAATAAAAAGAGTGAAGTAGTCATGCCTCCTAAAGTTAGGAATGATGATATGCTTGTACCTCAAAGTAAATGTTTCACAAAATTTTTATGCATTAAAAATAAAATCAAATTTTCATAGTTATTAATTACCTCTTAAAATGTTATTTCTTTTCGTCCATCCCATTCATATTACATATCAACTTAATATTCGGAATGACATAATTCAAAAAATATTATTAAAAACTAATACATAAAAATAATTTTTAAATATTAAATAATTTGGCATCTAGAGCTACCAAAATATATTTCAATTTAAAAATTTGATTAAAATAATGATTAGATAAAAGTTTAGATGACTGAAAATTTTGAAGATGGGTATAAAAAATAAAATAAAATTGACCTCCAAAAAACAGTTAAATTTATATCCTTTTAAGTCAGGTTGTTCAACACCTAAACATGTGTGACCAAGAAGATACTCCCACCAAACACTTGATCCAATTAACAAAAATTTGACTTGAAAATAAGCTGAGATAGAGTGCTAGGAAGCCATCTAGGTTACAAACTAAGCTATCTTTTAAATCAAAGAAGATGGAAAAATCTTCCTTTTATTTTCTGTAGGGAAGATTAGAAAATGAAATGGTTAATGTCAATGAGGTTGGTGGACAAGTGGCCTGGTAGGTCACTCACTTGGCTACCATGTGAATTTGAACTTCATTCAAAATAAAGTAATCATTTGATGGAGCATAGCATTATGGTATTCCATATTTGTGGTTGGGTGGGTAGGTGGGCTGTGGCAAATGGTTTACCAGATGTCATGTTGAAGCCCCTCTCTGTTGGATGATCACAAAAAGAAAAAGCAACTTAGTCAGGGAAAAGCAGCAAAACTTGATTGATGTTTGCATGGGGAGAGACACTTGTCGTGGAATGTGTCATCTAAATGCTTTTTATTTACTCTCGTCTTGAAGCCCAAGCCAAATCAAAATACTCAATATATACCTCTGCGTTATTGGGTTTGGATTAGAACCAAAATAATAATAATAATAAAATTTATTCTCATCAAAACTAAAATTCACTTTAAGAAGGATATGATTCATCTTTCAAAGCATGAAAATAAAAAAATATTTTATTTTTCATTTATTATTACTTCTACGTTACTTAATATATATAACTAAAAATGAAAATAGGAATAAAAAAATTTATTTTATGAAAATTAAAATCGTTATTGTCAAGAATTTGACTCTTTTTTTTTACATATATATTTTATATTGTGATTTATCTTTATTTTCGTTTCTATTCTTATCCATCGAACATACTCATTTTTATTTTATTTTTTCCTTTATTAAGGAGGCATATTAAAAAAATTAACTTTTTTTCAAAATTATTGTATGGGTAAAAGTCAAAATGGCTTGCTCAAATCCACCATTGAATGCAATTATACTATGAATGTTTCTTATTCTATAGAAAAATTTGTTTCAAATGTGAGGAGGGAACTCTTTATCAATCTTTGCCCTCTCCTTTATGGTCATTTTCCCTTACATAGTCTTTGTATAGGCATGGAAGTCCTTAGTCACGTGGCAAAGTCTAAAGAGCGGGGCTCTACTTCCATATGCCGCTTGCTATGAAGTCTCTATGAGATCCACCTTCCTATATCACAATAAACATTACTAGACTACTACCATCATGACATCGTAGAAAGAGTCGACCATGTTTGGGGATGACCACCTCATAATAAATGACACATAAGTGGATGACTTACACATTAAACTACATAATGGCCACAACCCCCATATTAAACACATAATGAATGAAACCTTAAAATTCATTCTATAATCATTACATAATAACCAGAGCCTTTAAGATAGGCAGAACCAAAATCATTTTAGATAATGCTTAATTGATGCCATCTTTCATTACTCTCCTATAATTAATCTAAGAAAAGGCAACTATAAAAGAAGCTCCAATCATAAAACAATGTTTAAAAACACAATTCCATTGTCCTTTTACTTCACTCCATAGCTAATTTGACTATTGGAAATGGGTAAACCTAATTGGCTCATCATCTTTCAACTTCTTATCTCTTTGATTCGTAAGACAAAGTTTCCAACTCAACTTGAAGCAGATGCAACATATTGGCACCATTTATGTGAAGCTAAACATAGAAGCTATTATCGTTGAGAAAAACCCATATCACTCCATTTCCCATGTCCAAATCAGGTTAGGAATATGCAAATTAAACTTCCTAGGACTTTTTAAATCATACACATAATTGAAAATTGCATTTTTAAACGTAAAAATGATTCATAAAATGCTAACGTAAAAAATACCTAAGATTCGAATGTTCCTAAATCTGTTCCCTGGGGGTGAAAATGAAGATTGATGTCGTAGGAAGTCTTTTAGACCCAAAGTCTTCCACATGATGACTCGAACCCTGACTTTGACAGGAGGGGGACGAGAGGGTGGATGCTATGACTCTCTTTCCCTTTGAAGATGGAATACAACTCTATGAAAAAACTATGGAAACCCTAACCCTTAAGAAAATATTTATAGGGTTCCTCATTGGGCTTAAGTGACTTGAGCCCAAGAAAGACTTGGTTCACTTAATCTAGCATACATTGAGTCCTAATTGATTAATTATCCTAACATGGCCTACTAATTAATCAATTAGTCAATCTAGAGACTTTATTCACTTACCCCTTATGCAACCTTATGTAATTACCAAAACACCCTTATAATGGGAAAAACCCAAATCTTTCAATTTTCCAAGCCCCGAATCAAGTTAGGAACATACTTGACTATTCTAAGTTTTTTCTAAATCCTATGCATAATAGAAAATTTTGTATTTTAAAACTTAATAAGGATTCATAAAGTGTTAACAAAAGGCATACCTTAGATTAAGATGTTCTCGAATCAATTCTACACAATGAAGATGAAGAATGAAGTTGCAGGAAGTCATGTAAACCCAAAGTGCTTCCCTTGATAACTCAAACCTTGATCTAGACACACTTTCGGTGGGGATGGAAGAAATGGTAGAAGTTATGACTCTCTCTCTCTCTCTGGAGATGGAAGATGAGATTCTTTAGAAAAAAAACTATGAAACCCTAACCCTTAAAAGGGTATTAGGGTTCCCTATTAGGCTTAAGTGACTTGAGCCCACTAAGGTTTGGGTTACTTTAATTTAACCTAAAACAAGTCCTAATTGATTAATTAATCCAATAGGGTCTTCTAATTAATCAATTAGCTCAAATCAAAGATCTTGTTCACTTACCATTGTGCAACCTTAATTATGTAATTACTAAAATGCTTTTATGTAGAAAAGTGAACCTAGAGTCAATCTGACCTTCATAACTCTTGCCAACAATGTATATAAGTTGAGAGTGGGGACCACTAAAACCTATAGTAGTACTAGCTCCCTCAAAATCTAATTCTGAAGTTGATTCAACATCCTACTATAGAGATTCAATCGAATTCCAATATTCTATGTAAATGATAATGAGACACAATGATCATAGGTTTGTGACCTGTTATCCATTGCGTTTAGTTTTCCCATGAACTGGTGTTCATAATCTAATAAGGTAAAAGTTATCAATGTTTCAAGACTATCTCTACTATCCTTAAATAAAAAATCCTCATATTATGTGTTCAATTGACATATCTTAGCTCTCCAAGAGCATAATGTCAAGTTTCACTTAGTAAACTGCTATGACCATAGTTTTCATGAACATACCCGCTTAGGATTACCTCACTTTATCTCAATCTCATGAAATATCATGGCGCCCTTATTGAGAATATCTATTGTTATCATCTTCCATCAATAGTGACTCAATTCATAAGGAATATTTGCATTTTTTCATTTCATTACATTGCAATGAAAAATGTTGTCAAATGTTATAGTAATCATTGGAGATCTCACAAACCATTAATCTTTTGCTCGATCACTCTTCCTTGAAGTTAGACACTCATAATGGAGATCTAAAAGGTGGAGGCTAAAGTTCTTTCTCTAGAATATAAGGGAGAATGACAACAGTTTGAAACCCTAACTCCTAAAGAGGGTATTTATAGGCTTCTCATTGAACTTAAATACCTTGAACCCATTTTAGGCTTAAGTCACTTAATTTATCCCAAAAAAGGTTTTAATTGATTAATTAGCCCAACATGACTTCAATTAATTAATTAGTCCAATTTAGAAATATCGTTCACAAACCCTTTGTGCAACCTTACATATTTACCAAAACTCTTTTATGCACATAAAAGACCTCTCAATAGTTCAAATTATTCCATAGATGTCTAAAAAAATATTTTAAATATTTAATACAGGGAAAGGCGTGTTAAAAATGGCTATAAATGAAAAATAGCAAAATGATGTCAACAACTCCAAAAGTTTGCTTGGATTTGAGTACCCAAACCTTTAAGCAAGTTGAGTTCGTAATATATAACAATTAAGAAGAGTTAAAGAAAAATTAACGAAGTGTTGACTTAGGAATGAACTAAGTTTTTTTTTATATAGATAAATGCACAAAAATATATTAAAAATGGGGCAAGAAAGGCGACCTAGAGTATACAGGGAGTATACAAGCATCACCTACAAAAACCGGAAACAAAAAAGACAAACCCTTACCAGTCCTCAACAAGAACCCAACCAGTCCACAAAATTAAACAAAGAAAGGGGTCCTTCAACTATGGAAGAATTAGCCCAAGATAAGAGATTACAAATGAAGGAATTTTTCAATCTTTGAAGTGATAGGACCTCATTTTCAAAAACTATCCTATTTCTTTCCTTCCATACCATCCAAAATAAGCAAAGAGGAGCTGCCCGCCAAACCTTACTATGCTTCTTATCCTTTAAGGGAGCATGCCAACCTAAAAGAGTGTCTCTAACCGAAAATGGGAGGACCCAATTAACACCAAATAAGGAGAACAAGAGATCCCACAAAACCTTCGCCTTAGAACAGTGAATAAGGATGTGATTTATCGTCTCTTCTTCATCACAACACAAGGAGCACCTGTTAGCTAAATTCCAACCCCTCCTCTTTAGTTGGTCTTGAGTGAGCACCTTCCCCCAAGAAGCTTCCCAAGCAAAAAAACCCACCTTGGTAGGAACAAACGTACTCCAAATAATTCTCCATCGAAACGGGACTGCACTGCTGTGGTCAAGAGAATTGAAACAGGATTTTATAGAGAAAATCCCATCTTTCGTCTCATTCTACACCATCCTATCCTCTAAATCAGCATTCAGCCTCTTTCCTTGAATGATCAAAAGGAGTCTCTCCACCTCCTCCACCTCCCAATCATTGAAAGGTCTAAGGAAGCGGGGATTCCACCCACCCACTTCCCCCATTGAATCCCAACAGTCCGCAACCCTCGCGTCTTTAGAAACCACTAAATCAAACAATGAGGGATAGGCCTCACAAAGAGGAGTGTTCCCGCACCAAGTATCTTTCCAAAACCTCACCCTTTTACCATCCCCCACCGAAAAAGAAACATTGTTGAGCAACAACAACCCTTCCTTGCTGATTTCTTTCCAGAGCCCCGCCCTAAAGCCCTTCCTACCCCCGCAAGTGCTCCAACCTCCTCTAACAGCCCCAAACTTCGTGCCAATTATAAGCTTCCAATAGGAATCCCTTTCAACCGCAAACCGCCAACTCCATTTGCATAGAAGGGCCCTATTGAGAGTAGTGAGGTCTCTAATCCCCAACCCACCATTCTTTTTATGAGAACAAACAATACCCCATTTTATTAGGTGGGGCTTCTTCTCCAACGCTCCCCCTCCCCAAAGGAAATCCCTTTGAATTTTTTCAAGTCTTAATTTAACCACTCTTGGCATACGCATTAAGGACATGAGGTAGGTTGGCATACTCGCCAAAGTGTTTCGAATGAGAGTGATTCTTCCACCCTTGGAAATGAATTGCCTCTTCCATAAGGCAAGTCTCTTGCGCATCCTCTCTTCCATTCTGTCCCAAACCATCACCGACTTATGCGAAGCACCCAAAGGGAGCCCCAAATAGGTAGAAGGGAGAGATCCCACTTTGCAGCCCAGTTCAGCAGCTAGTAATTCAACGTTCTCCACTCTACCCACAGGCAAATTTTCACTTTTGTTCAGATTAATGCGCAATCCAGAAGTGGCTTCAAACCACAAAAGTAACCAACTTAAAAAAGCCAATTGCTCTTGGGAATCCTCGCAGAAGACCAGCGTATCATCAACGAACAGCAGGTGTGAAACTTGAATTCCTGCTCCTTCCCTTCCCCTTATCCTGCAGCCTGAAAGATAATCCCCTCTCACTGCCCTATTAACGAGGCTAGTCAAAGCCTCCATTCCTAAAACAAAAAGGTAAGGGGATAGGGGGTCCCCTTGCCTTAACTCCCTAGTGCTTCGAAAAAAACCGGTTGGAGAGCCGTTGATCAGAACAGAAAACGACGCAGTGGATAAACACCATTTGATCCACCCAGCCCATTTCTCCCCAAAGCCCATTTTTTGCATCACTGACAGCAAAAAATCCCAATTGATACGATCGTAGGCCTTCTCTAAATCCAATTTACATAGAACCCCACTTTCCTTCCTTTTCAGCAAGGAGTCTATGAACTCATTGGCTATTAACGCTGCATCAAGAATCTGCCTACCTTCAACAAATGCATTTTGGGTAGTAGACACCACTTTTCCCACAACCTTTTTCAATCTATTGGCTAAGACATTTGCAAGCAGCTTGTAGAGGCTTCTCACCAAGCTGATGGGTCTAAAATCGGTCAAGTCTTCAGCCCCGTCCTTTTTTGGGATTAAGACAAGGAAGGTGGTGTTCAGACTTCGGACAAACTTTCCCCTCTCAAAGAAATCTTTGAAAAATCCCATAATCTCGTCTTTGACGAAGTCCCAGCAAAAGTGCCAGAAAGCTAGGGTAAACCCATCCGGGCCAGGGGCTTTGTCCCCATTCAACTCTGAAAGAGCCAGGAAAACCTCCTCCACAGTGAACATTAGCTCCAGCCTAGCTGCCTCCTCTGCCCCAATGCTATCAAACTCAAGATTGTTCACACTAGGGCGCCAACCACCTGGATCCGATAAAAGAGACTGAAAGGCCCTCACCACTCCCTTTTGAATATCCTGCTCTTCTGACAGCCAGGTGCCATTGACTTTAATTTTTTTCAGGCAATTCTTCCTTCTGTTGGAATTTGCCATCTTGTGAAAAAATCTCGTGTTCTTGTCACCTTTCTTCAGCTAAATCTGTCTTGACTTTTGTCTCCACGAAATCTCCTCCATAAGCACCCATTTCTTGAAATTCTCCTTAGCCTCCTTTCTTGCTTCTAACTCCCAGTCATTTAAAACTCTTAGCCGCTCCTGATTATCCCAATAAGACACCTTGTCCAAAGCCAGCCTCTTGTTCACTCCAACTTTACCGAAAACTTCCGAATTCCACTCCTTCAACTTAATTTTTAAAGCCTTTAATTTTTCTGTCAGGATAAAACTATAAGACCCACTATAATTGAAACCTTGCCACCAGCCTTTTAACAGATCCTTAAACCCGTCTTCCTTTAACCACATATTCTCAAATCGAAACGGAGTTGGACCTTTCCTCACTCCTCCCCCATCTAACAGAATGGGAAAGTGATCAGACACCGGTCTTGGAAGAGAACACTGGATTACCCCACTGAAGTGATTCTCTCACTCCTCCGAAATTAGAAAACGATCCAACCTAGACCTGGAAAGACCATTCAGCCCTCCAGTCCACGTGAACGGCCCCCCATGGAGAGGCAAATCTCTCAAGGTCAACTCCTCAATCACCTCCGAAAATCTTCTCATGGATCCAGTGATTCTGCCTTCTCTACGACGCTCACTGGGAAATCTGACCACATTAAAATCCCCACCAATACACCAAGGGTCCGACCATAACCCTCGAATGGCACCTAATTCTTCCCAAAACAGCTCCCTATTACGTTTCAAGGTGGGTCCATACACTCCCGTAAAGGTCCACAAGAAGCCATCCTCGCAATTTTTGAAACGGCACGAAATTGAGAAGAGTCCCGCCTCCATGCCTACTAACTCCAAGACTCTCTTGTCCCAAATCACTACGACCCCACCAGCAGCCCCCCTAACACTCATAGCACCCCAACCTAAAAATCTTCCCACTCCAAGACTGTGGACAATCTCCCTGGACATATCTTGAATTTTGGTCTCCTACAGACACACCAAATCCGCTATTTGCGATCTGATCAAAGCCTTAATAACCTTCCTTTTGGCCCTATCATTGGCCCCTCTAACATTCCATGATAGTATCTTTATCTTCATCTAAGGATCGAAGTTCTAACCCCGCCAACTCTGACCAAAGATTTCTTCTTCTTCGCACCATTTTATTTAACGGACCACTCCAATTTTTTCAACTCACGATCAAACTTAGTGGATCCTGAAATCTCTTTCTTGATGTTCTGCTCTCTTCTTCTCTTAGTCCTTAGGAGCAGATTCAATATTTCACCTTCAATACCATCCGTCGAAAAACCTAGGAACTTACTGAATCTCGCCAAACAACTATCGTCCCACCGACCTCCTTTTTCTTCAAAATCTTGTAACAAAACCTCAACCTCACCCTCACCCCCCCTCCCATCACCACCCGAGGATTTCTCCCCCTCAGTATCCATTTCCCCAGTGCTGCCATCTGCCAGAATAATGCTCAAAGGAAGCTGCTCCTCTCCCTCAGTCACCGAGATCAAACCAGACAAGGCTGCCTCCTTCGCTCCAGCCCGGGCAAACCCAGAAGAAAGAGAAGAAGAAGAGAGCTCCCAACTCCCCACAGAAAAGTGAAGAAATGTCGACATACCTGGAGGCTTCGACACGCAACGCTTCGTCGATCATCTCCTCTTACCACCTCAGAGACTTCTAGCGGCTTCGGAGCTCTTGACATGCCGACAAAAGGGTCAGCGTCACCAGAAGTGCCTCTCGCCAAACTTATCGCTTGAGCCCTAGGACGAGAGGCTAAAGGAACTTCCCCAGGGTCAAGGGGGTCGGTGACTCCAATCGCTTCTACCTCCAAGATTGTCGAAATTGCCCTAGGACGAGAAGCCAAAGGTCCTTCCCCAATTAAAGCCTCTCCAACCACTGCTACGAGGCCTTCGAGCCCAAAGCCCGCGCCCTTCTTCCCTTCTTTGCAGCCCAGCTCATCAAGAGAGTTAATGGGCTTGGATTTGTGGCCCACACTCTTTAGAGAAACATTAAGAGGGCCCTGGCTCTCCCCTCTTTCAAAAGAAGGGCCCTGAAACACCCCAATGACAGATCCGTTGGGCCCAGAATTTGGCCCAAAAACAGAGCCATCCAACGAATTACAAGCAGACTGCTTGTCCCCTTTCACACGTCCATTAGCCGAACCTACCCTACCCTCCACTGCAGTACCTGCATCAGAGATCACAACAGGAGGGAAGGAGGAACTCCTCCAGTGGACGACACGTCAAGCCTACCCTGCTGCACTCTCCACTGCTCCACCTTCTCCCTTTGACTTCCACCATCTTCTTCTCCACCCCTTGAGCCACCCTCCCCACTGAGACTTCCCGCCGACACCACCTGCGTGAACCAAGGAGGAACCTCCCACCAAAGTTGCAGGGAATAACATCCCGACCCCACAACGATTTGGACAGAGCTGGGAAACTCCCTTTCCACGCACTTCACAAGGATCCAAGCCCACTGCATCTCAGACGAAGACAACGAGTTATCATCTATAGCTACAAATCCTCCACACCCATCCCCTATTCTTTTAAAAATCTCTGTGCTCCACAAATGAAGGGGAGCCCAACCACCCTTACCCAGACTTCTTTAGCACTTGAATCCTTGCAGAGACACCCCACCTCAGGGTTCCATCTATTCAAAACAATAACATTCTCCTTAATGTTTCTTACACCTTTAGCTAAAACACGTTTAGCCTCCCTTGAAGATTCGAACTCAAACAACAAGAAGCCTCTGCCTAACATAGCAACCCTTAGATTCCCCTTCAGAGCCCAATGTTGCGACGCCCATCTCCTAACATACTCCAACTCAGGAACGGGAGCTGAGTTGAGACCCCACCAACCTACCAAACACTGTCTCAACTGATCAATCCTTTCTCGCACCTCTCTTTCCCCCACCTCTAACCAGACAGACTGTCCTACCCTTCTCGGACTTATCTTAACAGCATCTGCATAGGATTTCAGCTCCACCCCTTTCTCCCGCCACTGAACCTTCGATTCTCCTTTCTCCCTCATCAAGTCCTCTAGTCCTTTAGGAGCCAGAAAGACACCTGATGGGGCCACGCCAAGATCTCTTAACCTCACGGCCAATAAATTCCAACCAAGAGACTGTCCCTTCCCCTCTAGAAAGATTAAACTGAACTTTTTTTATTTAGAGTCGCGCACTGAGCAGAGGATGAATCTCCCTGCCTCATTCAACCGTCGCTCCAACTTATACTTCTTGTTCCCCTCCTCCCAGCCAATGGCCCATCCTCGGTTATTAGACTCTCTGCAGCAAGTTTCTACTCCATCCAGTAAGCACCGTAAGCTCGCCTCCCCAAATCTAATCCAAGAGGAGATACCTTTGCATCTCTCCCATATGCACCCTTTCAACTTTCCTCCCAACTCAACCAGAATCTCGAAAGATTTGGACTCCACCACAAAAGAGTTTCTTCCTCCCCTAGGGCCACCAGCTTCTCTCCAAGCTCTCATTCTCTAAAACCTTTGTGCCTGTCTTTTTTCCTTTTCTTTGAAAAATGATTTATAGATATAAGATTAAGAAAACAATTCCATAAATTTTTTTTTTTTAAAAAAAGGCACTACATAAGAAGGGAAAGAAGTATGGACAACCATAGGTTTTTAAGTGAACAAGTATTTTCTAAATTTTTTATTTTTAAATTTAATGATATTTTTTTTAGATTTTTCTTAGTTTTTATTAAATAATTTACAATTAAGTAATGAAAATTTTATTCAATTATAATGCCACGAAATAAGAAGAACAGATGTTTCAATAATAAACATTGGATTATTGTTGTCAAGCTATTATTGAATAAGCAATGCTTGAGTACGAAATAGTACTTGATTATCAAATAGAATTTATTTTCTAGGCCTTTTTTTAGAGGACAAACGAGAGGGAGGTTTTCAAGGTAAAATCTCACAACCTACATATTGGAACATCATCATATGCTTATGGTAGAAGCTTGGTAGTGAAATCATTAATCAAGCTTCAAGGGCTTGAAATATTTAGCATCGATGAGATAGGTGCCAATGCTCAGCCTAACCGCCCATACATCCTTAGGCTTTCTGGACACGACTCTGCACACCAAAAATAAAAAAAAATAAAAAATCACACCAACACCCACTTATGATCTATCCATCTACTATGCAAAATTCATGAGCCTTACAAAATTTATAAATAAATAAACACATAGATGTCTGAGTCCTACCTCCCGACGTCTCCGGGCTTGACCAGACCGGCATTAGCCCTGAGGCAAGGGACCGAAGCCGCAGTCTTCAACACTTTGGGGGCCTCGATCACGATAATGGGTGACCCTATCTCCAATTCTGAAGTTTTTGGTGAGGATTTCTCCCCAAATTCGCACTTAACTCTCGTCTGCCGCTCTAAGATTGACTTGTTAAGAGGCTTTGACCCTGCTACACCGAATATGGAGGATAGAGATAAGGCCATGGCGATGATGATGATGATGACGCTTTTACAATAATACTGCGACTACTGCCACTGTTTTCTGAGCCCTTTACATATATTGCAATCTTTGCTCTGCTGGGCCCCAACCCTTCTCTCCGGGGCCATTCACTAATATGCTGCTCCTCAAACTTTGTTTATCTTTTTAGTTCTAGTCGTATATACCACCTCCTGTTTGAAATCTAACTTAAAATAATATTAACTTTTAAAAACTTAAAAGACATTAAAAAAAAAAAAAATTCTATCTCAAATTTTAAAAACATAACATAAATTTACAACTTTATATTAAAATTACTGTATATTTTAAGAAATTATTGCCATTCCTTAACACAAAATCCCTGTAATATGGGAAAAAAAGAACTTCAAAAAAAAAATTATGGTGGCCACTTCAATTTTATTTCCATTTTTTATCTTTAAAGAGAACTAGGGCATAAAATAGACATCCAAAACTCACTAGGTGAAAGGAACTTAATACAAAAACAAAATTATATAAATGGTTTATGGTCCAAACTTCCCACACTGGTATGCTAGATAGAGGACCCTAGTAATCCATAGGTGTAAGACCATAATCCCAAAGAGCCCAAACGTCTCGAGGTAAGCACGCACCAGAGAATGAGTTTACATGGAGCAAGCCCAATTTGGTGCGATACCATAATATTTAGGTAGCAATTCATCATCCAAAAATCTACTTGAACAAGCATAGAAAATAACCATCTCTGACATGTTCTTTCTATCAAATTAAATCCACTTTCTCCTCCTTTTTTTTTTTTTTTTTTTTTTTTTTTGCTTTTTTCTTTTTCTTGGAGGAAAAAGGAATATTCTTTTGAAGCACCTTACAAAATGAATACAGAGTAAAAACAGCAGAATTAAAGAGGGTGACACACAGATTGTTGGGTAAACAAGAGCAGGAGTGAAAAAATTTACAGACACTTGATAACCTATACAAAATTTCAAATGGACATTTGAGTGGATCTTCAACTCAAATGATCTAGGGAAGATTGTCTACCATTGTGCTCATTGTTGCTCTTCTTTTACCTTTGTTTGTTTGTGTTCACTATCATTTCTTTGAGTATGTGAGATATGGATCTTGAGCAATGGTTAAAACATCTGGTCTCTCTGCTTGATTATATGTTAGACATCGCCGAATCAGGTCCTGCACAATAATAAGAAAATGCAATCTTATTTTTCGAGCTATCATAAATTCTTTCCATGTCAGCATTGCCAGAGAGACATAGTACCAAACAAAAAACTTAAGTAGCATGTCTTGAAATCAGAACAATGTATATGGGAAGCAAAACAATATTAACCTGTTGTTGAAGAAGGTATTTGGTTGAACCCCTTTTACAGGCTGAAAGAAAATTGAAAAAGCATGGGGTTGTTGAAGAAGGTACTCATTTTGACTCAAGTCTTAAACCAATAAGACATTTTTAAAATCATTTGTTTTTTAATTTGTTACATTTTTTTTAAACCAATTTTGTCTTAATGGGAGAAGATGAATTTTGAAAAATCATTTTTCTTCTCTTCTTAACCTTTAACTTTGTTATAATAAACAAAATTCATTTTTGAAAATTTTAAATAAGTCTTGTTTTAAAACAAATTAAACTAAATTTTGTGCAATTTGAATGAGGAATAAATTTACTATAAATTAGCACAGTTTTCATAATTACAAAAAAAAAAAAAAAACAATATTTTTTGCACAATTTTTCTCTTGTTACTTGAGAAAATTTTCTAAAAAATAGTTACTCAAAAATAAAGCCAACAACATAAAAATCACTTAATTTGGATAAGAAATTAATATACAATGAATTCACAAAATTTCAACACCAAGGCCAAAATTCTACCACATGGGGCTATTATTTTTGCCTCATAATTTATCTCATTCTCAACCTCATTCAAAAATGAAAATAACCAACATTAAAAATCATAAAATTTGGATTAAAAATGAATTTAATACAAATTTTCAAAATTTGACATCTTATTGTATAACAAAACCAAAATGAACTATCATCAATTTCAATGAATTACAATTAAAAACACATAACATAAAAACACGTATTAACTTAGAAATGTTCTAACATTTTCTTAGCAACCAAGTATAATTAGAAATCCTAATTATTATCCAATTACCAATTTTCCACTTATCTCATGATTGATCATTATAAAACTTTTATTATGATAATAAATTTTGGCATTTGAAATGTTTAAAAATATATTAAATTATCTTTTTTTTTCTTTTTTCTTTTTCAAAATACTAGTTTTCAAATTAAAAGAAAAAGAAATATAATAATTAACTTTGTAGAAGTTTTCATGTAAAAATAAATAGATTTCTTAACAGTATTCAAACATTAATAAAAACAAACAACTTAACACTTAATAACATTCAGACACTAATAAAAAAACAGTCTAAACACTTAATTACATTCAGCTCTATTCAAATTTAAGTCTCATGGTACCTATCAAAATAAATTAAGTCTCATCGTGCATTACTACATAAAATGTTTTTTTTTTCCGAACTCAAGCTAGGTTGAGAAAGACAGAAAGACAGAAAGGGGGAGGAATATTCATAGTTTCTTAATCACCCCTCAGAGAAGAAGTGTTTTCCGGAAAAATGATACTAAATAGCATTCATTATGCATCATCTTGCATTTAGAAAATGAGCTTAAACTGAAAATGTTTTAACTTTTAACAATCAAACAGTAATCTTGTTGGATTGTTGAGCATAGACATAGTTTCTTCTATATCTTGGTTTTCAAGTTAGAAAATTGCACAGAAAAAAACTGAAAGCAAATTCCTACTGTACTGAACAAAAAACATCAATATTCAAGCACTTACAGAAACACTGGAGGACTCACCTTTGCCTCATTAGATACAGCTGGTCTTGATGGGAATTCCACCTTGCGAGCATTGATAATGGTGTCCTCTCGCAGTATCCGCTCTTGGGTCTGGTCATGCCCAAAAGGGCGCCTGCCAAAAAGCATTTGGTAAAATAGAACACCAGCTGACCAAACATCTACCTGTTCCAAAGAGATAGCATGTCAAGAGAGGCTGAAATCTGATTGACAGAAACAGCTGGGAGGACTGAATTATTGCCACTAATAAAGCTTCTTTTGAAGTCATGACACTCAAAAACAGAGAGTTCAGGTATTCAAGTAAAGAGGCTATCTGTTGAACAGTTGAACTACATGCTCACAGGAAAATTGGGAAGGCATTTCCTCCTCTTTCCATCTCAAAAACTTCACATGGGAATGCACAAAGTCGCTAACCTTTGATGATATGAGAGGTGTCTTGCTGAGCTCAAAGCACTCCGGGGGCAAATACCTGAAATGAACAAATAGGGAAGATACATAATGGAGCAGAGAGGCAAGGAAATCCACTGAAACATATAGAACAAATCTCAAAAGCAAGAAACTCTGAGCTTATGTACAGAAGCAAATAAATTTGTTCCTGTTACAGAAAGGGTACAGACACAAGGAATGATTGTTCTATAAAAAGGACTAATGAGAAGGGAAAAGGCAAAGAATAGTGCAACTAAGTGGAAGGAGGGAAGGATTTAAGGAAAAAAAAAATTGAAATCAAGGGTTGTAAATTGGGGATAATTTGAATGGAACAAACCATTAAAATTCCACTCATCCGAATTTATCAGGATGGTGTACTTTCTATTTTAGTCCCATTTTCTGAGATCACAATTTCTTTCTATTTTTTATGATCTGGTTCTCATGGATCATTCTCAATGCAATAGATAACAGAAAGAAATTATTTACAGTCCATTTGCTCAAACTTCCACAAACTAAATTAGCAATAAATAAATAACAGCACTCATTTATTCTCCATATTTCTTAAGGACATTTGGTTAATTAAAAAAAATGCAATATTTAACAAATATTGCAGTTGAAGAATAGGGTTTCACGGGAATAATTTTCTTTCATTGAGATTATTCTTTTATAGAGTTTACAGCATATACAAATCCTTCAAATTAGGAAACTAAATCACTGATTAAAAGGAAAGAATAACTCCTAACAATTACTTTCCTAAAAATACAAAGATTGACAACTAATAAATAATTTACAGCTTTATAAATTTATTTCTTTCCATATCAGTTTCGGTTTTCCAACACTCCCCCTCAAGTTGGCTTAAAGATATCTTCCATAGCCAGGTTGCCAACTAAAAAATCGAATTGCCTCTTGTGTAGTCCTTTGGTGAAGACATCAGCCACTTGTTCCTCAGTAGGGATATAGGTCATACAAACCAATCTGTTGTCTATCTTCTCTTTAATGAAATGCTTGTCCATTTCCACATGTTTGGTGCAGTCATGGAGAACCGAATTGTGAGCTACTAAAATTGCTGCCTTGTTGTCACAATACAACTTCATAGGAGATGAACCTGTCATCTTTAACTCTTCCAGTAATCTTCTTATCCACATAATCTCACAAATACCATGAGCTAAAGCTCTAAACTCAGCCTCAGCACTATTTCTAGCAACCACGTTCTGTTTTTTACTTCGCCACGTAACCAAGTTGCCATCTACAAATGAACAGTACCCAAAGGTGGACCTTCGATCCACTATGCTTCCAACCCAGTCTGCATCGGTGTAGGTTTCAATTTGTAGGTGTCCTTGTGACTTGAACAGAAGACCTCTACCCAGTGTCCACTTTAGATACCTTAGAATCCTGTAAACAACTTCAAAATGCTCTAGTCCAGGCGCATGCATAAACTGACTAACCATACTCACTGAGAATGCTATGTCAGGGCGTGTATGGGATAGGTAAATCAATCTCCCAACAAGTCTCTGATAAAGATCCCGGTCCTTCACATTCTTGGCTTTTGTAGGCTGCAGTTTTACATTCGGCTCTATAGGTGTTTCAACAAGCTTACATCCTAACATACCTGTCTCATCAAGAAGATCAAGAACATACTTCCATTGATTTACAAAGATACCTTCTTTGGACCTAGCAAACTCCATCCCAAGAAAGTATTTTAATGCCCCCAGGTCCTTAATCTCAAATTCCTCAGCAAGTTTCCCCTTCAGCTTCTCTAGTTCATTGCAATAATCCCCAGTTAACACAATATCGTCAACATACACAATTAAGATGGCTACTTTACCTTCATTTGAATGTTTGTAGAATATCGTGTGATCAGCTTGACTTTGAGTATATCCATAATGCTTTATTACTTTGCCAAAGCGCTCAAACCAAGCTCTAGGCAACTGCTTAAGTCCGTGTAAGGACTTCTTCAATTTGCACACTTTCCCAACTCCAAAACTTTTTTCAAAACCTGGTGGAAGACTCATGAACACTTCCTCCTCTAGGTCTCCATTAAGAAAGGCATTTTTAACATCCAATTGGTGTAAGGGCCAATTGGAATTTACTGCAAGGGACAACAAAACTCTAATTGAGTTTATTTTAGCTTAGGGGGCGAAAGTCTCTTAATAGTCTATCCCATAGGTTTGAGTAAAACCCTTTGCCACAAGTCTGGCTTTGTATCTCTCAACACTTCCATCTATTTTACTCTTTATTGTAAACACCCATTTGCACCCCACAACTTTTTTTTCCCTTGGTAAATCTACAACCTCCCAAGTGCCATTGTTTTTTAAGGCATTCATTTCCTCAAACACTGCCAATTTCCAACTCGGTTCATCTAGTGCTTCTTGAATATTTCTAGGTACCACAAGTTTTGAAATATTTGTAGTGAATGCTCTATAGTTGTCAGAAAGGTTACTATAGGAGATATATTTGGCAATGGGATGTTTAGTGCAGGCTCGGGTTCCCTTTCTAAGAGCAATAGGGAGATCAAGGTCAAGGTCCTGTGCAAGAACAATTGGGGTTAATCCTAAACCGGGTTCAGGTGCAGATATTTTTGGACTTGGACCAAAGTGTGATGGTAAACTTAGATCAGTAACAGAAGAAGAAGAAGCATGTATATGAGTAGGAATAGAAGGAGGGTTACCTGAGACATTTAGAGAGCCATTGCCAAGGGCTTTCGGTTGACCATGTGTTGGGATGATCGGCTGGTCTTTACTTCTTCTAGGGACTTTTTTCCTTGAATAAACCGCAGGCTCAAGATTGTTTCTATTTTTTTTCATTCGTAGTATTTCTTCTTCTAACAAACCAATTTCTTATTCGGATTCAGTAGGCTTAGTTTCCTTATTTTCTTTTTCAAGAGAGATATCAAGAATTACACTAGGCAAAGGTTCAACAATTTCCCAAAAATTTGGTTCCACTAATTTCTCCCCCTGAAGTAAATTTTTGGTAAAATATGGGATATTTTCCATAAAGGAAACATCCATAGTTGTGTAAAAACGTTTTGTAAGGGGATTAAAACATTTGTAACCCTTTTTATTAGGAGTATATCCTACAAAACACATTTTTCTGCTCTTGGGTCTAACTTAGATCTTGACCTTTTTGGAATGTGTACATATGTAGTGCAACCAAATATTTTCAAGGGTAATTCAGAATTAATTCGAGATTCTGGAAATACCTTTTTCAAGCACTCCAAAGGAGTGGTATACTGCAAAATTCTTGTAGGCATCCTGTTGATTAGATGTGAAGCAGTTAGTATGACATCCCCTCATAAGTATTTTGGAATATTCATGTAAAACATCATAGCTCGTGCTACTTCTAACAAGTGTTTATTTTTACGTTCAGCTATTCCATTCTGTTCAGGGGTATCAGAACACGAGGATTGATGTAAAATTCCTTTCTCGTTTGAAAAGGTTTCCAAAACTTTATTAAAGTACTCAATCCCATTATCAGATCTCAAAATACTGATTTTTGTTTGAAATTGGTTTTCAATCATTCTGTAAAATTCTTTAAAAATCCTTTCGACTTCAGATTTTTCCCTCATTAAATATACCCAACAAAGACGTGTATGGTCGTCTATAAAGGTCACAATTTTTTTCCTGAAATTGTGGTTACTTTTGAAGGTCCCCAAACATCACTGTGAAAAAGATAAAATGGTTTTGATGCATAGTAGGGTTTTGGAATGTAAGTTTTTCATTGGCTCTTTGCCAATAAACAACTTTCACATTGAAATGATAAAGGATCAACCTTTTGAAATAACACTGGAAATAAATGTTTTAAATAAGAGAAACTAAGATGGCCTAATCTGCAATGCCAAACCATTATTTGATCACGAACAGAAAGAGAACTAATACTACTTAGTCCTTGAGCAATTTTATTACTAGGTAAATTATCCTCGAAATAATAGAGACCATTGATCATCCTAGCATTGCCAATCGTCTTCCCCGAGCTTTGGTCCTGAAAAATACAATGGGATTCATAGAAGATAACACAACAATTAGAATCTCTAGATAATTTGCTAACAGACAAGAGATTACAAGTAAGTTTAGGAACATGGAGAACAGATTTAAGATCTATTCCCTCAGGGATTTTTATTAGACCTTTTCCTGCAATAGGTGAGAAATTACCATCAACTATCCGAACCTTTTTATTTCTAGGACACGGTGAATAGGATTCAAACATGTTTGAGGAATTGATCATGTGGTCGGATGCTCCAGAATCGATTATCCATGGAGTAGATTTAAAACGACAAGATAGAGCATATAATTCTTTACCTGTGTGTGCCAAAGAAACACTAGAAATACCGGATGTCAAGTTAGATTTCAGCAGTGCAAGAAGATGCTCCATTTGCTCAGTGGTGAAGGGGCTGGTCTCAGCCTCATTAGCAGTAGGAATAATGGCTCAGCCGCCTAGTTTGTCACCTGTTTTTCCTTTCCAATTTGCAGGTTTCCCATGGATTTTCCAACAATTCTCACGAGTATGGCGAGGTTTGTTGCAAAAATCACACCAAACCCGTGGTCTTTCATCTGATTTGCGTTGAAACGCAGCAGCTTTATTATAGCCTCCACCCGTGGTAACCAAGGCTGAACCTTCAATAGCAACTCCAAGTCCCTTCTGGCCCAGCATCACATTCCTCCAACTCTCTTCTCTTCTAACTTCTGAAAAAACTTCACCAATTGAAAGCAAGGGTTGTCTTCCAATGATTCTCCCCCTTACCTCATCAAACTCGACATTAAGGCCAACCAAGAACTTGAAGATCTGATTGTCTTCCATGGTCTTCTTATGATGAAGTCCATCCTCGACAGATTTCTACTCATAGGTGTTGAAGAGGTCAAGGTCTTGCCAGATCTGCTTCATGGAGTTGAAGTACTTTGTGACGTTGTCCTCCCCTTGTCGTATCTCACCAAGTTTGAGGGTTAATTCAAAGATCTGTGATTGATTCCCTAAATCAGAATACATCTGATTTACATTCTCCCAAAGCTCTTGTGCTGTTAGATAGCATATGTAATTAGAGCTAATGTCTTCTTCCATAGAATTCACAAGCCATGTCATCACCATGGAATTCTCAGCATCCCATATAGCATAGTTCGGATCATCCACTGCAGGAGCCTTCTTTTCACCCGTCAGGTAGCCCATCTTTCCACGTCCTTTGATGTACATCCGAACTGATTGAGACCATCTCAGAAAGTTGTCACCATTCAAGCGAATCGTGGTGATTTGGACAGAGTGAGATTTCGAGGTGGTAGGACTGATTTTTGAAGAATTAGTGATAATGGGATTGTTCAAAGAAGGTTGAGGAACAGTAGTGGACTCATTTGAAATATCCAACATGGTTTCAGAGAACAGGGATTGAAAAAGAGGAAGAAGGAGGATTTCGACAAGCAAATTGCTAGCTCTGATACCAAGTTGAAGAATAGGGTTTCACGGGAATAATTTTCTTTCATTAAGATTATTCTTTTATAAAGTTTACAGCATATACAAATCCTTCAAATTAGAAAACTAAATCACTGATTAAAAGAAAAGAATAACTCCTAACAATTATTTTCCTAAAAATACAAAGATTGACAACTAATAAATAATTTACAGCTTTACAAATTTATTTCTTTCCATATCAGTTTCGGTTTTCCAACAATTGAAAAGTAAATGACTCAAATGAAAGCTAAAGTTGGAATTAGCAAGTGAATCAGACAATGAATACAGCATGTTTCCTGAACTAGCAAACCAACCACTTTATGAAGACATAACATCAAAAAAAATGGCTCCTGTAACCACCAGAGGGGCTAATCAGTTAGCATTCTACTAATTTCAAACAGAAACAGTAGTGTCTTACAAACTTCCAAGGAGAGAGCATAGATGCAGAATTGATACACCACTCACCAGTATGTTCCAGCTCCCTGGGATGTAAGTTCCATTCCCTGGGATCCAACATCATCCTCCACTATCTTGCTAAGACCAAAGTCAGTCACTTTTGCTACACCAAGGTCATCAAATAGAACATTCCCTGGTTTCAAATCATAATGAATAATCTTTTGCGTTCTTTTGTTCAAGTATACCAGGCCTTGAAATATCTGGACAATAATAATCCTAGCTTCCCTCTCAGGTAATATAGGTGTTGCTTTTAGAACTGCATCAAGATCTTTACCTGACATCAAAGTATAAATGTAGAGAATGAGAAGCAGATTCTATAAAATCATTCCTTATAGCTCAGATCAGAATGTTGGTGCAGTACACTTTCTATTCACTACGTATGTCAAATGAATAAGACCTCATATAGAGAATAAAAGTTATGAGTAACATATACCACTACAGTACTCTAGGACAGTGCAGAACGCATTATGGTCAATCTCAAAAATGTCCCAAAGCCGAACAATGTGATGGTGCACCAAGGTTTTGTGAATGTTATACTCTCGAATCGCATGCCGTATGTAACTTTGCTTCTTCTCTTCACTCCACTGGGCATTCAAACCATGGAGCTTACATGCAACGTATCTATGCTCTACCAAGTCATAAGCCTGCTGGAAATTTCTTACTTCAAATCACTGCAAAAAGATGTAGTCTCACAATTGCCAATACAGGCAAATCTACAAAGTATTTCAACAAAAAGAGCTGATTGACAAAGTACATATTTGTTGAAAACATTTTAATAATCAAAATATACAAGACTTGAAAAAAAATAAAATTTGACCTTGTAAACTTCACTGAATCCTCCTTTCCCAAGAAGGTTCAGAAGGGCGTATCGGTGGTTCAGAATCTGAAAGTTGTTAAAGCGAGAACCATCCTCATCCCTTATACGTTTCATTTCACGTATAAGCCTTCCCTTGTCCAGTTCATAGCGATCCCTCTCACGCAGAAAAGTTTCTTCTTCCTGAAGATATCCAAAACCCAATGACAAA
Organism: Vitis riparia; assembly: GCF_004353265.1. Taxonomy (NCBI): domain Eukaryota; kingdom Viridiplantae; phylum Streptophyta; class Magnoliopsida; order Vitales; family Vitaceae; genus Vitis; species Vitis riparia. The sequence continues at coordinate 9,064,779 of NC_048436.1, forward strand.
GCATGAACAAATATTCAATCAACTTTCATTTTTGTATCGCATATTGTAATATGTTGAAGACTAAAACAGCAATCAAAGAAAGAAAGCAAACTTACACGTTTGATACTTGCAAGACGGGATTTATAGATCTCATCATGAATGAGAAAATCTTCTTCTTGCACTCCAGTTTCCCCATCAATTCCATCACCCTTATCTTAAGCCACAAAAGTTTAATCAGCTCTCATGCTCTTTCTAAGAGAACTAGAATAATTAACTGGTAGATGTGGACTATATGAGAACAAAAAAAAATACTAATATATATTTCTGCCTCAGATATGAGCCATAAATTCATATATCAAACTTTCAAAGACATTCAAAACTGGTGAGATCCTGTTAGTGCCCGCATGACAGAAAACTAAATCACTTGAAATGAAGATGATATCAATCAACACATTAAATGAACATCCAACAAATGTTGTATAAAAAATCTGACAAATGAAAGGAAGGAAAGGTATACAGGCTGGATTTGTGCAGCAACAAACATGGAAATAATTTCCCTGGAAAATACAATAGAACTAAGAATTTGAACTTCAAAGTCTCAACACCTGAAATGAACATTCAAACAACATTACATGAAATATGGATATAATTGTCCTGAAATGTCTATTCAAGTAAGGGCACACATGCAGGCATGTCCAACCTCTCCCCAACACCCACACACACACACACACACAGTCCCACATCACAAATCTAAGGATAGAATTCACCGTCGCTGAATTCTTGAGTCAGAAACAGATCAGGAAGACAGTGGTCATAATATAATTGAGAAACCAACTTGTCTCAAACAATCATATAAACCAAATAACCAATATATAAATTCCAAATTGAACATTTGTAAAAATAACAGCTTACCAGATTGTCGTTTTTTCAATGACTTCCTCTGGCGCTCAACAGCCTCCTTCATTTCTAATAAATGCCTCTAGAAAAAATATACATATATATATATCCATGTCAAATATCATCTAGAAATTGTTCAGCTTGGATTCATATTTTAAACAAAAAGAAGTGAATTCATCAAAATTTTAAAAACAATATTTTCTATGATATGATACCAGGTATAATTAAAGTTCAGAATCAGGCTTCTCAATTTTATAAATTAATATTTATCATACATAATAGCTTCAAGTGAAAAACAATTAACTGAAAATAGTTCAGACACCACAAAAAGCGTGTCTGTGTCTGTGTGTGTAATGAATTGCAACTAACAAATGCAGGACAAAGAAGCCATGAAATGTGTATTTCTCTTTACCAATGTGTTCTTTTTTCAACCTTCTAAAAATTGCCATCCTTTCTGTTCACAAACATGAAACCCAGCTTTTTAAGGCCCCAAATGGCATTCTGCTTTTAGGCTATCATCCAAACACCAGGAAACACTAGTTTAGCTAGTTTCCAGAAATTCCAGCAACCAGTTTTCTAGCACTCCAGTAATTTGAGACCTTACCATGACCCCTAATAATTGGCTTCCATCTTTAAGAATCCTAAATCATATTTTTGCTGAACTTCAGTCACCAATAGTCTCATTGTAAGATGCAACATCTATAGTTTCCTAGTACTGTCCTGAATCACAAACTCCTTGTAGAGACTAGTTTAAAACCATATATTAGATGATGCCAGATGAAACATATCAACTCTAGGGGAGCAACTGAAAGTCATTTTTTGAGCCAACTTGGACTTGTAAATAAAATAAAATAAATAATTATATCACAAATCCTAAAACTATAAACTGCGCTGAAACTCAGTCACCAAAAGAGTGATGGAAAGAAGCAATATCTAGAGTTTCCTAGTTCTGCCCCAAATCACTAATTCCTCTTAGGAACTAGTTTCAAATCACATATTAGATGATGCCAGACAATACATATCAAATCTAGGGGAGAAACTAAATGTCCTTTTTTGAGCTAACTTGGACTTGTTAAAATAAATAAATAAATAAAATAATAAAAGCATAAAGAGGTAATAGCAATAATAATAAACAAAAAATCCAACAACTAGATAAATAAATAACACTAAAATAATAATAATAATAATAATAATAACAATAATAATAATATGATAATGATAATGATACTTTTGTTTTATAGGTAAGATCAAAAAGTACATATATAAAGAGGAGACACCAAAACAATGTCCCAAAGTATATAGGAAGTATAGAACGAAGGCTTAAAAGCTCACCCAGGTAGGAAAGGGAGAAAAACAAAAAATATCACATGCACTCACTTAAAGCCTAATCAATCAATAAAGCTAACAAAGACTCATATCTACAGACACCCTAGACCAAGACCACAAATTACATACAAAGTATTTTTCATCCTTTAAATTGATAACTCCGTATTATCAAACACTAACACCCTTCCACACTGTCCAAAAAATACATAAAGGGGCCACCTTCCAAGACTTTTTAAGGGCTTCACCCACAAAGAATCCATGCCACCCAATGAGAGTCTCTCTAACCGAGTAGGAGAGAACCCAAGTCACCTCAAAGAGAGAAAAAAGCAATTGCCAAAGAATCCACGTCTTTGCATAGTGAAGAAGAATATGATCGATAGTTTCTTCTTCAAAGTGGCAAAGAAAATATCTATTTGCCAAAGAAATCCCCTTCCTTTGGACTTAATCCAAAGTTAAGGCTTTCCCCCAAGTCGCCTCCCATACGAAGAAGCCACCATAGGTGGCACACAAGATCTCCAAATGATGCTACTTGGGAACAAAAAAGGGTTGTCGGGCACCAAAACCGAATAAAGAGATTTAATCGAAAGGTTCCCACTCCTTAAGACTATCCATATCACCCTATCTTCCACATCCCCATGCACCCTTTTTGCTTGGAGCTTCGTCAAAAAGCGCTCTACACTTTCAATTTCTCAATCATTAAAGGGCCTAGAGAATCGAGGAGTCCATCCACCCTCTTCACCTTCAGGGTTCTAAACATCCGCTGCCTAAGCTTCCTTAAGAAAAGATAAGGCAAATAAGGAAGGGAAGGAAACACATAGTGACTCATCACCATACCACTTGTCCCTCTAGAATCTCTCTCTCTGACCATTTTCCACTGAGAAAGACAATCTATTGCTCAAAAGATCCCACTCCTTTCTTATGGATTTCCACAGACCAATACCATGCCTATCTCTAGCCTCACGGGATCTCCACCCCCATTCATCTTCTTCGTGTTTCTGACTAATGACTTGCTTTTATAAAGCCTCTCTTTCATTGGCAAAACGCTAACTCCACTTGCACAAGAGGGCTTTGTTCATCGCAGAGAGACACCTCACACCCAAACCCCCCTTCTTTCTCTTCGAACAGACCATCTTCCACCTTACTAGGCGGGGTTTCTACATAAGAGCCCCACCACCCCAAAGAAAATCCCTCTAAACCTTCTCCAACCTCAACCTATCCTACCTTGGCATGCAAAAGAGACACATGAAATAGATGGGCATGTTCGATAGAGTACTTCAAATTAAAGTGAGTCTCCTTCCTTTCGAGATCTACTATCTTTTCCACATGGCTAACCTTTGGCAAAACCTCTCTTCAATCCCATCCTAAACTGCCACAGATTTGAAAGGAGCCCCTAAAGGAAGACCCAAGTAACAAGAAGGGAGACTGCCCACCTTACACCCCAACTCCAAAGCCAAGTCATCTATATTGTCCACCCTTCCCACAAGAATTAGCTCACTTTTTTCAAAGTTGATTCTCAATCCAGAACAACCCTCGAACCACATAAGTAGCAACCTTAGAAAAGTCATCTAATCCTACAACACCTTACAAAACACTAGAGTATCATCAGCAAATAATAAATGAGAGATCTAAATCCCAACACCGCCCTTACCCCTCACCCATCACCTAGAAAGATAGCCGCCACTCTCCGCCCTAAGAACTCTGCATTAATTGTTTTTCAACCTTGAGTCTACGACCTCATTAGCAACCAAAATTGCATCTAAAATCTGTCTACCCACTACAGAACCATTTTGGGACTCAGCGATCACTTTGCCCACAACCTTCTTAAGTCTATTTGCTAACAACTTGTAGAGGTTGCCCATTAGGCTAATTTGCCCAAAATTTCTCTAGTCTTCAGCATCACCTTTCTTTGGAACAAGAACCAGAAAAGTAGCATTCAAAGACTTAACAAATCTACTCCCCTCATGGAACACTCTAAAAAACCTCATCACCTCTTCCTTCACAAACTCCAAGCTAAAAAGCTAAAAAGCCAAAAAGCCAAAGCGCCTTAGTGTACCCATCCGGGTCTGGTGCTTTGTCCTTGCCTAGATCAAAGAGAACAATGAACACCTTTTCTTTCAAGAAAGGAAGCTCTAGCCTTGTAGCCTCACAACTATCTAAACACTTAAAGGTCAAACCACCTATAGTGGGTCTCCACTCCCCCTCCTCCATTAAGAGGTTCTGAAATACCCAACCACACTAACTTTTATCTCATTCTCCTTAGTACACCATCTGCTATTCACTTTCACCTTGGCCAACCAGTTTCTTCTTTTGTGGGCTTTTGCTGTCTTATGGAAAAATCTGGTGTTACAATCACCCTCCTTCAACCACACTTCCCTTGATTTCTCTACCTCCAAGAAATTTCCTCCTTGAGTACCCGTATACTCCTCCCTTGCCTCCTTTTTGGCTTCAATCTCTTCTAAAGACAAGGTTGTAACCTACAAAACACCACTTGACTAAGAGTTGCTCCCTTTCTAGCCTCAATAAAGTTGAATACTTCTATATTCCAGGACTTCAAGACAGCTTTTAAAGCTCTCAGTTTGGTAGCCAAAACAAAACTATGGGATCCATTAAAATTCAGGCGCACTCACCAATTCTTTAGCAAATCTTTGAACCCCTCCTCCAACCAACCACATATTCTCATATCTGAATGGAGAGGATCCCCTTCTTAGGCCTCCCCCATCTAGCAAAATGGAAAAGTGTCAAAAACTGGTCTAGTAGAACACACTACAAGGCCCCATTGAAAAGGTTATCCTAATCTTTTGTCACCAAGAACCGATCAAGTCTAGATTGGGATTGGTTATTCAGCCCGCCACTCCAAGTGAAAGGGCCCCCCTATAGAGGGATGTCTCTCAACTCCAACTCCTCCATAACCTCTAAAAATCTCTTCATGGCTGGGGTGAGGCCTCCTCCCCTACTACGCTCCTCGGGGAACCTTATCATGTTGAAGTCCCCTCCGATACACTAGGGGTCACTCCATAATCCCCTAATTCCCCAAGCTTGTCCCAAAAGCACTCCTTGTTCCTTCTGCACACCAGGCCATACACCCCAATGAACACCCACAACCCACCATCCTCTCAATTCTTAAAGAGGTACGAGATTGAGATTGAGTAAACCCCCACTTCTAAACCAACAAACTCCATCACCCTATTATCCCAGTACACCAAAATACCTCTTGCTACATCCCTCAAATTGAGGGCAATCCATTCTAAACATCTGCCTACCCCAAGGCTACGCACAAGCCCACCAAACATCTCTTGAATTTTGGTTTCCTACAAACAAACCAAATCCACCCTTTGTGACTTAACCAACAATTTAATTATCTCCCTTTTGTCAGTCATTGGCCCCTCTCATATTCCAGGATAGGATTCTAATCTTCACTATCCATTCAAGCTTCTTGAGTTCCCTTTCGAATCTAGAAGATAAGGACTTCACCCTTCTATTAGTCCCTTCATGACCCTTTTGGTCAATTCTCTCCTTCATCCTCTTGAGAAGGTACGGACTCTCCTCTTTAAAACCTTCTGTTAGCATGCCTAAGCACCAGCTAAACTTATCAGGCAACTGGAGTACCCACCCTTCTGGTCGTTCCCCCTCTTCCACTTGAGAACCAACAATCACCTCCAAAACCTTCAGGGAATCCACCCCAATCGAGACAAGCATGAGCTCCATCGAAAACCCGCAATCCACCAGACCACGGGTTTGCTCCTCTAGGCATTCACTACACGAGGCACTCTCTTCAGCCAAGATTACCTGCAGAGGATCACAATCAGTTCTCTCTAATGCACAACACTTTAACCAATGCCCCCCCCCCCAAAGTCTCATCGGTTAGCAAGAAAGGAGTAGAAGAAAAGAGGCCCTGTAATCCCAAAGAAAAGAGGTTGGGAGAGAGAAGTAGGGTACTTGGATGCCTCCACCAGCAATGCTTCAATGGCGAACTCCAATTGGCTTGCTTACATCCCTTCGAAGCACTTGGTTCCAATGGCCAGCACCTCCTTCGCCCTCTAATCTCCATCAATGAAAGGCTTTGCAAGAGCCCTAGCCTCTTTAGAGAGAAGGGGCAGCCCACTAACAGCATTAAGGGAATGGGCCGATGCAACCTCAAGCCCACACTTCTCTTTAAAAGCCTTTGCCTGGCCCATTACCACTCTCCTGGGCTTTGGACCCCTCAGCCCAAAACACACGGTCCAAGGGCTTCACAGGCAGACTCCCACCTGGGCCCAACTCATCTCCCTTCCACTCCTCCACACTGCCCGCTGGCCCACCACCTTTGCCACCTAATTCTGACTCCTCTACAGTACAGTACTCTCTGCAGGTCTACCACCTTCACCTTCTGCACCACTTTTACTTCCTCCACACTCAAACAGCACATCAATCCCAGGAGCTGCCTCTCCCTCACGCTTACTCCAGCGCATGAACTTAACTCTTCTTCATCCCTAACATCTCGCCCTAACCATAACAAAAAGGCACTAGCAAAAGGATTAAGATAAATTATGATAGAATGTGTTAGTGATACTTATGCAACTAATTATGGTTTCTTAATCATAAACGAAAACCTTGAGTAACATCTCACTGGAAATAGGAAAAAGGGTGGAATTTAAAATACATGATTTGGTAGTCTGCAAAGTAATAAATAAGAGCCAGCAACTTCATTTAGATATCCCAGTTCAAAGAGTATAAACAGCAGCGATTCACAAACTTTTACTCAAGATAGAAGCAGTTTTAGAATGCTGACCAATTTTCACAAGTTAAACTAAGTAACAAAAAGTTTGCTTGAGATAGAAAATTGCAACTATGCTGCTTATAATTAAGTTAGAGATGAAACAGATTTAACAACTTACAAATGACAAGATACAAATTACAAACACAAGTATAATTTACAAGGATCAAAAGTACCATAGAACAAGGATAAGAGAATATCATGGAGGATATCCAAGAGCATGTTAGGAACCTTAGTAACATGAAAAAAAAAAAGTAGCGTAAGACCCGAAGACTGTACTTACTACGTAGCTTAATTTCTAGTTCTATTGTGTTAAATTATTAAGCATCATACAGTAGGATCCACCATTGTAAATTAATGTTCACATTAAGTAATAAGTTAGTAAGTACAAATTTTATGAAGGAATAGATCAAGAAGTAATTTGCCACAGATAAAGATATAAAGCAAGCATATGAAGAGAAATTCACTGGTTATAACAAATCAGACAAGAACATACAAGATGAGCATTGAGATCTTTCAATGTTTGCCCATCCTCCCATGTCTCAGATATGACAGTTCCAGCTCTGCAATAAAAAGAAGATCATTCAAACAAACTTTAAATACAATGAGTAGCACAAAAGAATTACATGAGAATTTTAATCCTCAAAGACTAAAAAGGTCAGTTCAGTTGGCATTTTCTTATTTTAAAACTAATAGTAACAAGTCCAGAAACAGAATTGAAGAAACATCTTTTCATACAGTGGTCCTAAATACTTGTTTAAAATAATCATGTTGAATAGATAGCTAAGAACTATAGCATTTTCCTATGCCACAGTCATCAATATGAATGGAAAGCCTCCCTGTAGGCACAAAATCACATGCATACTCACATACATATCTAGAGCATTCACCAAATGAATGTGCCAAATTTTTTGCATAGCACACCAACATGAATCATTTACCATGTGAATAAATATTTTTATCCTCACCAAGTTGTCACTAAACCAATTCAGTAAAGGCAGTGGATTTGATGTCAATATAATGTCATTAGCATGTGCTAAAACACAAGTCCAGTAAAAAGTGCATAATGGAATAGTACTATCAGTTTAAGGGAAGGTGATATATAACTTGTGCAATGTTTCTGAGTGCAATAAGAGCTATCCTTTCACTTCATGATAACTATTATGTGAAGCTAAAAACACAGCAAACAATGGCAAACCAATAAACATTGTTGGTGTTCTAATAAATAATTGCTAAATGATTTATGCCACCAGAACTATAATAAAATAACCAGATTCAGTATCATAAAAATTGGAACCTTTTTTCTTTCTCAAAACAAAACTACAGTCATTAAAAATGAGACGGAAGCTGCACACATGCATAAACTTCAAAAAATAGGTTCTTTTATTTTCATTTTTTTTATAGGTAAGAAAGAATTTATCAGAAGAAACCCCTAACAAAAAGCAGTGCACAAGAAAAGAGAACAACAAAATCTTAGTGAGAACTCAAACAATCAATGAAACCCAACAAAGACGTAGGACCACATCCAAAGATTTCTTGGACCACAAGAAAAGAGAACATAGAAATGACTTAGTTAAAGCTTGAACCACTGCTCCAAATCTTTGAGAGTCCTCCAATTTTGTTCCCTTCATTTATAGTCGAAAATAAGCAAAAGGGGGTCATTCTCCAAACTCACTACAATTTTTTTTTTTATAAGAGCTGTCGTGCCACCCTGATAAACCTCTTTTTCCCGATTAAGCAAGAACCAAAGAAAGCTGAAACTAAAAAAGTAGCACAAAGCACTAACTAGACCATAATAGATCAATATGTGGTTGGCTGACTTTTCCTCACTCTCACACAAACAATCCCTCTATTTCCCATCTCCGAGTAAGTAATAGCTTGGAAAACCTACCAACCACTCCTAATAGCTTTCCATAAAATCACCCATCTCCCTTCCAACTTTGGAGCACCGTCCACCCACCTTCTCAACAAACTTCCCTAAGATGACTTCCCTCCACAAGTTGTTCACCCTCTTAGCAAGCCTCCAATAACACTTCCTAAGAAAAGCCTTGACAAAAAGCAAAAGCTTTGCAATTCCCAAAACTCCAATGTGTTTATCTATACAGACAGTAGCCAACTCAATATATGAGCCTTTTTGTCTAAGTCAACCCCCACTTCCTCCTAAGAGAGCCCCTTTGAATTGATTCCTCTACTTTACTACTCAAAGAATAACATAAATAGAAATATAATAAATTGACAACCTGGAAAGCATGCTCTTAACAATTGTTAACCACTCACCCTTATGGATAAATAACCCTTCCATGAGGTAAATCTTTTAGGGAACTTCTCTTCCATTGCATTCCAAACTATTGTTAACTCATAAGGAGCAACACGATTAATTGATAAGTGGAGGGTAAATCACCCACTCCACAACCCAATATTGATGCATAAATTTCTCTGTTGGGAACCCCCTCAATAGAGATTAACGGACTTTTCTCCAAGTTAAAATTCAAGCCCAAAATGGCCTCATATCAAAGAAGAATCCATCTCTAACACAATATTTGCTCCTTAACTTCACAGAAAAGAAGAATATTATTTGCACACAAAGGATAGGAAATCTCAATTCCCACACCACCACAACCTTCCACTTGAAACCACTAAATAAGCCTCCTTCCTTTACTCTAGCAAATAACCAACAGAAAACTTCCACGACAAACACAAATGAAAACAGAGACATGGGGTCTCCTTAGCTCAATCCCCTCATATCATGGAAAACAATTGTTAGGCTCCATTTACAAGTATTGAAAGCCTCAACAATGAAATGCAAAACTTAATCCAATCAATCCACCTTGGCAAAACTCCATCCTATCACTAAAATAAAAAAGTTCTGGTTCATATGGTTGTAAGAATTCTCATATGAGTTATTCAACCTTGAGCCAATGGCTTCATTTACTATGAGAACTACTCTAAAATTTGCCTACTTCCCAAGAAGGCAAGCTGAATCATAGACCACTTCCCCAATTAATTTCTTTAGTTTGTTGTCCAACACTTTAGCTAGCAGCTTGTATAAGCCTCTAACTAGACTAATGGGTTCTTAAGATCCTCCACACCCCCTTTTTGAGAGATCAATACCTGAAAAGTGGCATAAGGCTTCTTTAAAAGGAGCCCAACTCATGCAACTCCTTGATGAGGCCCATTATCTCATACTTGACTGTATCCCAACATCATTGCAAGAATAACTTGATGCCATCAAGCTCAAGGGCCTTATTACTTCTCAAAATGTTTTGACCTTTAATCCCCAAAATCTACCATAAAATTATTCCAATTTCCTTCAGCCATAAGTCCCTAGACTTCACTCTCCAAGAGGTTTTCTCTAAGTCTTATTCAATAACAATAATCTACCACAATACCTGTTCTTCTTTTAGAGCTTCCAAGTTGGCAGCAAGAATAAAACTCAAAGATCCAATCACATCATAGCTTTCCCACTCATTCTTCACCAAGTCCTTAAAGTCATCCACCTTTAGCCACATATTTTCAAACCTAAACAAGGTTCTAACACTTCCAAACCACCGCCATCTAGTAAGATCAAGGAATAATCAAAGACTAACCTCGGCAGCACACTCTAGACTAAATTGGAGTAGTAATGCTCCCAATCACTAGCCACAAGAAAGTGATCAAGTCTGGAATGGGAATCCCTTCTTGTCCCTCCACTCCATATAAACTCTCCTCTTGAAAAAGGCATATCCATAAGATTAAATTTCTTAACAAACTCCAATAAGTGTCTCATTGCCGCTAAAATACAAGTCATTATATTTCTTTCAAAAGGAAATTTCACCACAGTAAAGTATACATTAAAGATCTTCCCACAAGCTCCTAATATCCTCTACCTCTTTCCAAAAAAGTTTCCCTCTCCAACCCTTGAGACAAGGCCAAAAACCCCAAAAAACAACTACAAAATTTTTCTTCAATACTACTAAAACGGTAGGAAAATAAGAATTCTCCTACCTCCACCTCAAGCATCTACTCCCAAAAAAACCACTCCCCTTACCTAAAATTTGCTTTCCCCCCTCCCTAAAACTTTTTTTTAATCAAAAACAAAGATAAATTCATATTGATAAAAGTTGTAGAGAAGGATGAGAGATCCTTCTCATATAATACAAAACCCAATCAAAGTAAGAGTAGACTCCACCATACAAGGAGAACTATACCATAGGCATACACAAAATAGCTCATAAATTGAAATCAACTCCTCTCAATGTTATCCACCACTTTGGAATTACAAACCGAAAGCCAGCTTAGTTGAATAACATTCAGTGGAACTCCTCTAAAAGAGATGGTACAAGAGGCCTAACAAGAATAGTAAAAATGAAGTAGATCCCACGTCCCTTGTGTTCTCCACTTTTCCTCAAAAATCCTAACATTTCTCTCTTACCACACAATTCAAAGAATAATGAGGCAAGCAATTTGCAAAAAAGTCTTGCCATTGATTGAATTCCCAAACCCTTAAAAAGAGATAATCATCATATCTCCAATACACCTAGGTTGCACCCAAACCAAATTGACTAAGTTGAAGAGCTTATGCCAAAGCCCCAAAGTTAATGGACAATGTATAAAAATATGGTCAATCAATTCTCCTAAGGGATTTGTAGAGTCTTCTCAAGTCATTGGTATTCACCTTCTTATACACCACTAACCAAGCAAAGGCCTTGACCTTTAAAGAGGCTTTTGATTTCCAAACAAAATTGGCCGAAAAGAACAAGATTGGATTTGAGGAACTAAACAAAATTATCCCTCCACTATCAAACTAGATTGGTGCATGATCTGAGAATAGATTAGGAAGGGAGCTTTGATACAACCTGCTCAAATGATTCTCCCAATCATCAGAGACAAGAAAACGATCCATCCATGAGGCTGACCTATTATTTAACCCACCACACCAGGTGAACAGCCCACTAGATAAAGGGAGATTTTAAGACACATCTCTCCTCAATGAACTATGAAAAGCGCCTCATAGAAGTTGATAACCTTTGACAACTCCTCGTTTCCTCTAGGAATCTTACTATATTGAAGTCCCCTCCCACACACCAAGGATCATTCTAGAGACCCCTAATGGCACTCAAGTCATCCCAAAAGTCTTCCCTCCCCTTTGCCAAAACAGGGCCATACACCTTAGTGAACATCTAAACAAAATTATCCTCACAATTTCTAAAGCAACAAGGAACTGAAAAGGCACCTAACTCCATCTCAATAAGCTCCAAAACCCGATTGTCCCAAAAAACCAAGATACCCCATGCTTAACCCCTAGCCTCCACTAGCCCCCAGTTTAGACACCTCACCACACCCAGACTCTTCACCAGGCTATCATTCATGAGCTACACCTTCGTTTCTTGAAGGTAGACAAGGTCGGCCGAGTAAGACCAAATCATTGATTTAATGATTCTGCTTATCCCCCTTGTTTATCCTTCTTGCATTCCAAGAAAAGATTTTGAGCTTCATTGACACACTTCGGCTAATTCCCCAAAAGACTTTCTTCCTCTTCTCCCACCAAGGAGTTAGTCTTATAAGAAATAGAGCATTCCAATTTACGTAGCTCCCTCTCAGATTTAAACCCTCCCCAACTAGATTTTTTTAACACTTGCCTCGCAGTCTTCCTATTAGTACGGAACTCTAGTTATCTCAAAAGGCCAGAATTTCTTCCTTAAATCCATTCATCAAAAGGCCTAAAAAATTGCTAAAAGACACTAACTTGTTGAAGCTACCTTGAGAAAAGGCAGGGGTTCCTCCTCACCTCCACTAGGACACAACCCTTGTCGAGAGCTAATTGTGACTCTTCCTCCCCACCCAAGTTATCTAGTTCCACGACATCATAGTTTAACTTAAGGTTCAACAACGACCCATCCTTCAGAACCATAGCAAGGGGAACATCACTAGCTTCCTCTTCTACAATCGCCATCCCTTTGTCCTTTGACGCCATTTCCCCCCAACAGATCATCCCCAAGTCTCATCGGCCTTCACCAACCTTACCCATAGGAGAGGATGATGACGAAGTAGAAGAATGAGACGCCCACCTTGAAGAAGAAGACAAGTGGTTCATCGTTCCTTGAAAAAAGTTGCTTCCGCCACCAAAGCTTCATCAACAGGAGAGAGATTGCCCTCCATTGGGGATAACAAGTTACCGCCTCGCTCTTTGACAACTTTAGGGCAAAGATCAGCCTCGCAAGAAGGAACCAAGCTCACCTAAGCCTTAAGACCTTCCCTCTCCTGCAAAGGATCAAGGCTTAAAAAGCAATTCTAGGCCAAATATAAAATAGAAGGGGATTGAGCCAAACTACCATCTCTAGCCCACACCGCTTTTAAAGGGCTTAGGGCCCCCTCTAAGGGCCAGGCCACCCCTCTGCCACAGCCCACATAATTAACAGAGTAGCCTAATCCCACTTTAAGTTCCTCTGCAGCAATTAACTATTTACCCTCTTCGCATGCAACCCCAATAGTGTCCATCTTCTCCATAAGCAACCCTCCTCTAAAAAGCTTGAAGAAGTCGCATCTCCTGTAACTCTTGGCCTACCAGAAGTCAACACCTCACCTGCTGGTTGTTGCCCCGCTTTCCCCACTCGACAAGGCATGCATGTAATCCCTTGCCTCTTCTTCTCTACTTCCAACCACTCCTTGTCGGATGTAATCGAAGCAACCCGAGGAAGCTCCCACCATAGGTAAACTGTGAAATAGAGATGCCCTACCACCACCTGAACCTTCCTCGACACCATTCTCCCATTTGTTTTGATTAAAACTCTAGCCCATTGCAAATTCTTTCCACCCACCAACTGCTCATCCACCCCCAAAAAACCCTCGCAAGCATCTCCCACTTGCTTGAAGAAGTCTCTATGCCAAAGACAAAGCGGGAGGCCCACTATCCTCACCCAAGCAACCTTAGCAAGAACACCTTCTCTGTAACAACCATTTGCCAAAACCCATCTCTCCAGCACCAAAGTCTTCTATTTGAAAACTCACTTTCCTTCTTGCAACACCCTTTCCGCCTCCCTAGGATTCTCAAATTCAAACAAAATCAAAGCACCTCCCAACAAGTACAATGTGAGGTTCCCCTTTAGCCTCCAATGGTACCCAGCCTACTCCTTCAAGGGCAATAACAATGGGGCATCATCCGTGAAGTCTCCCCACCGTCCCACCAAGCACCAGTTAAGAGAATGCATCTTGTTGAATGCATTAACACCTCCAAACTGCAACCACACCAACTTGCACTCCATTCCCCAGTCAACAACAACAATAACATCTCTCAAAGGCTCTCTTCTCTGAACAGGACCAAACCTAGAAACAACAGCCTTGAACGGAAGCTCTACTCCACAGACTCTCAACTTTTGAGCCAAAATAGTCCATCCCCTTAACAGTCCCTTCCCTTCGGGAAAGATTATAACGAAACGATAAGCTTCTGCAGAAAAAACAGAACAACAAAGTTACCTACTGGCCTCATTGCTACGTAACTGAAGCTTATAGCTTCTCCCCCCCTCCAGCCAAGAGTTGTTGAAAACCTTCAAACCCTCCTTTTGGCAACAAGCCTCCACCCCTTCCAGAAGCAAGGACAAAGCCCTCTCTCCAAATCTAATCCAAGAAGAGAAACCTCTTCCCCTCTAAGCGATGACCCCAATAAGCTTCCTTGTGAGCAGCTCCATCGAAATCTCAAAAGATTTAGAGTCAACCCCAAACCAACTCTACCTCCAACCTTCAAACCTTCCCCTCTCATGACTCTTACCTCCAACATTCAGGGTAAGTTATGATAAGAACTAATTTAGTTATGAATACAATGTGTAGTTTGCAGAGTGAATGGCATGCATTGTTTAGATTTTTTTTGATAAGTAAAGGATATGCATTAAAAAGGCAGAACGCCACAAAGTATACAGGGAGTATATACAAGGCAGCTAAGGCCTCAAAAAACAAAGACAAAAAGAATCACCTCCCTTTAGGTGGATGTTATCCACTCCAGGAAGCCTATAAGGGAGAACGCCTCCTCACCTACATACAATTTGGCCCAACTCCACAAATTACAGACGAAAAAATTCTTTAACTTCTAAATATTCAACACTCCCCCCCTAAATGCTAATCTATTCCTCTCCTTCCACACCGTCCAAAAAATACATAACGGAATGGCGTCCCAAATCTTTTTCCTTTTCTTCCCCACAAACGAGCCCCTCCAGCTAGCTAAGACCTCTTTTACAGTTTTTGGAAAAACCCATTTCACATCAACTAAACCAAAAACAATATCCCACAAAGCTCTAACCACTGTACAATGTATAAGGACGTGATTTACATTTTCTTCTTCACATCCACACAGGAAACAACAATTTGGAAGTTGCACCCCTCTTCTTTGAAGTCTATCCAAAGTAAGCACCTTCCCCCACATCGCCTCCCACGCGAAGAATGCAACTTTAGTTGGCACCCTTGCCACCCAAATGCTTCTTGAAGGAAAACCTGTGTCGTTAGACTTAGTCAACAAACTATAGGCTTCCTTGACCCTGAACTGACCACTTCTTCCTTGCCTCCACAGGACTGAGTCTTCCTCCAAAGAGGGCTTATGACCCCTTAGCATATGGAGAAAATCCCCAACCGTATCCAACTCCCAATCATTGAAATCCCTCAAAAAGTTTAGGTTCCAATTTCCTTGACCCAAACTTTGATCCCACATTTCCTCAACCGTTGAGTTCCTTTGGACAACCATGCCAAAGAAATGAGGAAAACAGTGGGACAACGCTGAATCAGAACACCACACATCTGTCCAAAATCTGATCGTGTTGCCCTTCCCTACTCGGAACATCATGTTATCCCAACACCACTCTGATTCTTTCCAAATCTCCTTCCAAACCCCTACTCCAACCGGCCCATTAGCCTTCTTTGGCCTCCAACCAAGACCCTCCTGCCCATACTTCACCTTGATCACTTGTTTCCAAAGGTTATCTTTGTCACAAGCATACCTCCATATCCACTTGCCAAGTAAAGCTTTGTTCAACATGGCTAGCTTCCTAAGGCCTAACCCACCTTTGTCCTTGTCTATACACACCACCTCCCATTTAACAAGATGAATTTTTCCCTCCATATTTCCCCCTCCCCAGAGAAACTCCCTTTGCACTTTCTCAAGCCTTTTAGCAACAACCTTGGGCATTCTGAAGATAGACATTTGATAAATTGGCATACTAGCCAAAGTACTTTTTATTAAAGTGACTCTTCCCCCTTTAGAGATATATTGTCGTTTCCAAAGCGCTAGTCTCCTCCTTACTCTCTCTTCCACCCCATCCCACATATAAGGCGCTCTATTAGGAGCCCCTAAAGGAAGACCCAAGTACTAAGATGTTAAGGACCCCACCCTGCAGCCTAGCTCAACAGCCAACTCCTCCATCTCCACCACCTCTCCAACTGGAATGATTTCACTCTTGGCTAAGTTAATCCTTAGGCCCGAAGCCGCTTCAAACCAGAGTAATATCCAACTTAAGTGAGTTAGATGATCCTTACTAGCCTCATAGAATATAATTGTGTCGTCAGCAAAAAACAAATGAGAGATATTCAAAGGGGGTCTACTACCACCCCTTATGTTACACCCTGATAAAAAACCCCCCTCCACAGCTCTCCTAATAAGAACATCTAGCACTTCCATTCCCATAACAAAGAGGTAAGGAGACAGGGGATCTCCTTGTCTAAGGCCTTTAATGCTAGGGAAGAAACCTGCAGGCACCCCATTAACCAACATTGAAAATTTAGCTGAGGATAGGCAGCTCCACATCCACCCCACCCACTTAGACCCAAAACCCATCTTTTGCAAAACCTTCAGCAAAAACTTCCAATTGATGCTGTCATAAGCTTTTGCTATATCCAATTTGCAAATAAGGCCCTTTTCTTTTCGTTTCTGCCACGAGTCTATCACTTCATTTGCAATTAAGGAAGTGTCAAGAATTTGTCTTCCCCTCACAAAGGCATTCTAAGAAGTAGAAACCACCTTTCCAACTACTTTCTTCAGTCTGTTAGCTAGCACTTTAGCCAATAACTTGTAGAGCCCCCCCAAGAGACTAATAGGTCTAAAATCTCCAAGGTCCTCAGCCCCGCTTTTCTTGGGAATCAAAACCAAGAAAGTATTGTTAAGGCTCTTGAGGAAAGAGCTATGCTAGTAGAAGTCCTTGAACATTTCTAGAATCTCCTCTTTAACAAAATCCCAACAGCTTTGCCAAAAGGCCATAGTAAAGCCATCCGGACCAGGGGCTTTATCCCCATTCATCTCCATCAAAGCTGCATGGATTTCATCCTCTGTAAAGAACCTCTCCAGGTTCTCAGCTTCTTGCTGGCTGATCTGATCAAACTGAAGTCTCCCAATGTCCACCTTCCACCCCATATCTTCTGATAGCAGATTATGAAACGCATTAGCAATTCCTTCCGTAATTTCCTACTCCTCTAACAACCATTCCCCATTGATCTTAATTCTCTCCAATGAGTTATTTCTACGGTGGGCGCTTGCCATGCGATGGAAAAAACCCGTGTTTCTATCCCCCTCCTTCAACCATATTTCCCTTGAGAGTTGTCTCCAATGAGTTTCCTCCATAAGCACCCATTTTTTATAATTTTCTTTTGCCTCTTTTTTAAGCTCTATTTCTTCCATAGTCAGAATTCTCTCACTTTCCTTCCTATCCCAGAATTCCACCTGCTGCAAGGCTGAGGATTTGTTACAGTCCAACCTTCCAAAGACTTCTCTATTCCAAACTTTCAACTTCTGTTTGATTTCCTTCATCTTAGCAGCCAATTTATAACTAGCACTGCCCCTAACATCAATTCCCTGCCACCAGCTATGCACAAGATCTTTGAATCCCTCAACCTTAAGCCACATATTTTCAAATCTAAATGGAGTCGGGCCTCGTCTTATCCCACCCCCCACTAACGTGATTGGGAAATGATCGGAAATCGGCCGAGGCAGCCTGCTTTAGGTAATCCCACTGAATTGGTCTACCCAGCTAGGGGACACAAGGAACCTGTCCAATCTTGCCCAAGCCTAATTATTATGGCCCCCATTCCAAGTGAATTCTCCCCCCTGTAGGGGAAGATCCACCAGCCTAAGATCATCCACAATCTCAGCAAAATTCCTCATTGTTGAGCTTATTCTCCTCTGACTACTCCTTTCCCTCTGAAACAAAGTGATATTAAAATCCCCCCCTAAGCACCAAGGGTCTTCCCATAGCCCTCTAATCGCCCCAAACTCTTCCCATAATTCATCCCTTTCCACTTTGGAGAAATGGCCATACACTCCCGTAAAAACCCAAACAGCTCCATTTTCTACATTCCGGAATCTACAAGATAACGTAAAATGTCCCTTCTCCCAATCTAGAATGTCCAGAGACCTTCTATCCCAGCAAATAAGAATTCCTCCCGAAGCTCCCTCCACGTTCACAGCTTTCCAATCTAGGAATCTCCCGGAGCCTAAACTTCTCACAATGCCTTCCGACATAGATTGTATCTTTGTCTCCTGAATATAGATTAAATCCACCCTCTGGTTCCTTATGAAAGTCTTAATAATTTTTCTTTTGGAGTTATCATTTGCTCCCCTCACGTTCCAGCTTAGGATTTTCAACTTCATTAGACAATCACAATTTGGCGCCCTTTACCCTATGCCGAGCCTTTCTGCTTATTCCCCCCTTCGTAGTTTACGAAACATTCCAGTCTTTTTAACTCCCTTTCAAACTTAGACTTTTCCAGTAACTCTTTACTATGTATTTTCTCCCATCTTTTTCTGATTTTAATCAAAAAATTCAATATTTCCTTCTCCAACCCCTTCGTCGGGAATCCCAAGAACTGGCTGAACTTTGCCAAGCTACTCTCTTCCCATTTTTCCTCAGGCTCACTTCTCTCGGCTTGAACATCATATATGTCACAGACCCCATCCATCCCCCTGATTTTGTCACTACTGCTTTTGATTACTCTCAATTCCCTATAGCCATTGATCTTTTCATTACAACCCTCATACACTGTTAACCACATTGTCTTATCAACCCATACTTCCTCGTCTAATTCCCCAGAACGATCGTAAGACTCCCCCCCCCCCCCCCCCCCCCCCCCTCCCCCCCCCAGAGTCTGATCAAAAAGAAGAGAATTGAGATGAGGAGCCCCCAAAGCCCTTTTCCCCTAAGAATAAGACCCCGTTCCATACCTCAGTGATTCCTCTTCCAGCGCCCTATCTGTCTCTGAAAACCTAGCCACACCTTGTTGCTTCCTCATATCCTCAGTCTCCCGCACAACAAAGGGCTCTGTCTCAGGAGGATTCCCGTTACTTGAGATGAAGCACTTCAACAGGGAGCCCTTCTCCTGAAGGTCATTATTTGGAGCTTGGGCTGCTGGCGAGATTGGGCCCTCCCTTGGCTTTCCATCTAGATCAGGTTGTTTGAGGCAGCCCTTTGAATAAGTTGGGCCTTTGCTTGAAGATTGGTCTTTTGGCGAAACTGGGCCTTTGGCAAGGCAGCCCACATCTTCAACCCTATACGAAGGGTCTGCTTCTAAGCCAACCTCACTGACTACCACTTCTTTCATCTTAAGGCCCATAGACCCGCTGGCCAGGCCAAGCCCACCAACCCTCCTTGTCTCCTTTGGGCCCGCGATTGGACTTAAGGTATGCGACCCATGTAATGATTTACCAGTTGAGGCCCAAATCCGGGTTGTCGGGCTTAGATCTTGGTTTGCCTTCGCTCGACCTGACCCGACCCCTTGCTCACCCGTCCCTTTATCTGACGAGTTCAGTGTCTCAAGCCTCACGCTCACCCGCTCCTCCGCCACTCGCTGCTCCGTGCGTGAGGCACCCTCACCCCTAACCTCGCTGCTTTGTCGGCCAGCTTCTTCTCTGCGATTTCTCCTCAGCACCGGTCGACATTCCCACCATAAGGATACAACGTAGACCTCCTCCTCCACTTCGAATTCTAGGATGCTCGGTCTAAACTCTCCTCTCGATTTCACCAAGATTCTGGCCCACTGAAGCTCGCCCATCGTCTTCGTCTGTTCATCAGCTGTAATAAAACCACCGCATTCGTCCCCCACTCTCTTCAAGATCATCGGACTCCATAACGAGATTGGGAGCCCAACTATTCTCACCCAAATTTCCTTTCTTTCTTCCTCCTCTGTCCAGCATCCACTCCTAGGGTTCCAGTGCTCCAACCCTACCTGGATTCCACCCATCGAGCGATTTCCAGAGGAGACAACACGTCTTGCCTCTTCCAAATCTTCAAATTCCAGCAGAACTCTTTCCTTTTCCAGCTTAGCCAACCCTAAATTTCCTCTTAGACCCCAAGATTTTGCCCAAAATTGCCCCAACTTCTCAAGATCTTCTTCTCCCCCTGAGCTGTCTTTCCAGCTCGCCACAACACAATATTCCAATTTCTGTAATAATCCTATTGTTTCCTTCCTTTTAGCCTTCACTATGATTACATTTGGGTTGCCCGACAGTGGCCGTTTCGCTACTGTTGCATACAATCTTCCCACAACAGCCTTCCCCACAGCCTTTACTTCCTGGTTTTCTGGTTTTCCACCAAGAACTCCTACCAGCTGGTGAAGCTTCTCCGCCATGATCATCCACCCCCTTTTATCCCTTCTGCCTCTCGAGATGAAAATGCAGAACCTCTTCCTCTCTAGATCGAAGACCCCTAACCGGATAAACCCTCCCGCTCTGTTTATCCCTCGCGTCATAGAGTACATTCTCCCCTGCTCCTTCCATTCCCTTCCCCATCTTGCTTCTTTCTCATCCTTGATACAGAGATTTAGCCCTTCTAAGAAAAACCCTAGGCTTTCCGGTCCCCAGCGGACCCATGACGAAACCCCTCCCTTCTTCTCCACGATGAGGACTTGGGGTTTTCCTTTTCTATCATCCACAACAATCTCGAACGCCTTGGACTCCACTGCGAAGCTGCACTCCTTCCTTCTGCTACGCAGCGCCGAGCTATTTTCCCCCTCCTCACCATCGCACTCACCGTCGCATTCTCTCTCGCCCTCTCTCGCTCTCTCTCTCTCTCCCATTTCCAAATATAAAGTTGTGATTCTTTATTCACATGAAAAATCATACATTCGCTATGCTAGTTCACATGTCATTGGCAATTTTAAAATACAGGTCACAGAACTCTATGATTACAGTTTTGAAAACAGATTGGGGAAAAACTTAGTTTTATTGATATGAATAAATGAATACAGTTGATGCAAAATATATATATTACAAACATATAGAAAATGGTTATCAGTTATCCAATTTGAATAGGAAAGTAATTTAAAATAGGAGATAACTATCCTTGATTTGTAGGTGTACCAACTAGACTTATCACAACAAATTCGCCTAGAAAATAGCTCTGAAAACAGTCAAACATCTTAACATCCCCCCTCAAACTAGAAGATATCAATCAAACCAGTTTGTTAGTTAAAGACTTAAATGTTGGTTTAGGTAGTCCTTTGGTGAATACATCCGCTTGTTCCTTTGTTGGAATGAAAGGCATGCAAATAAGTCCATTTTCCATCATTTCCTTTATGAATGGTAGATCAATCTCCACATGTTTTGTCTTGTGTGTTGTCCTAGAGTATAAGCGATGTTATGGTTGCCTTGTTCCAATAGTACATTCTCATAGGAGCCTCCACCCATATCTTTAACTCTTCCAAGAGTTTTTTCAGCCTAAGATGTTTACACATCTCATGTGCCACAACTCGAAACTCAACTTCTACACTACTCTTAATAACAACTACTTGCTACAAGTCATAAGGTTTCTCCCAAGAAGTGTGCAAAAACTTTAGGTTGATCCCCCGCACAATGCCATAACATGATTACACCCTCACTAGATTGAGAAGAAGAGTTATTCACTACTTGAGCTTGTCCTTCTAGAGTAGCATTATCATCAAAGAGGCAGAACCCATTCACCTCCCCAGCACTGTTAATCCTCTTCCCCAAATTCAAGTCTGGGAATTCACAGCTAGTAGGAAAAATTTAATAACACAATGATAATCTTTGGAAAACTTGCTAATAGAAAAAAGATTGCAAGAGAGATTAGGGACATGAAGAACCAAATAAAGCATTAGATTTTTTGAAATAAGGATAGAACCCTTTCCTACAATTAAGGAAAAAGATCATCGGCAAATCTTACTTTTTGACAACCAAAACATGGAATATATTGAGAGAATAAATTTGAAAGACTTGGCATATTATCTGCTGCTCCTTAATCCAAGGATTTCAACGGCATTTTTTAGGTGTGCCATGAAGCACATCTCAGGGCAAGGTGTGGCAAAATCGCTTGAGGCATTGTGGAAAAAATTGAACTCTAGAAAGGTGTACATCCTTGACAAAAATTAGGGTCTCAAAAGGCTTACACCTTAATACTTTGAGGCTTACACCTTGCCTCACAAGAACAAAAACGCTATGCCTTACACTTTCACGTATAAAAACTCTGCCTAAATCAATGATGTAGGGAGTTTTAGTTCCAGAATGAACACTTAAGGTATCAAGAAATTACCTTGCTAGGCTAGAGAATAAGAGGGTGTTGGATTTGAGTCATTTTTGGACTGGTTCAAAAACCTGTGCTGTAGCTTTAATTGTTCTATCATGAAAAGCTAAAAATCTGGTCCTCCAAAGTTCGTCAGTTAATGTCCACCACCTGCTGCCAAGAAAGTACAATTATTCTTATCAGAAAACATCATGTTCTTCAGATTTGCAGGCTTGCCATGAAGCTTCCAGCATTCTCTTTGGCAAACCTTGGCTTGTTGCAATAGTTGCACCAAACTGTTTCTCCTTTCTTTAGCCTTCTTGAGAGCCTTCTGTCCACTTGTCAAGGCATTCTCAGGCACTGCAGAAATCAAAGTAGAGCTCTCCATTGATTGATAGACTTGTTCACCATCCATCATCACATTCCTCCTCTCTTTGCTCCTAATATAGGCAAATACTTCACAAATAGAAAGGAAAAGGTTTCTTGTCAATAACTCTCACCCTAGCTTCATCTAATTTATAGTTAAGGCCTACATGGAACTCAAAAACCCTCTCTTTTCCATGCATCCTGTTGTCTCAAGCACTATCATAGTGCACTCCCATTCAGCATCACAGTGCTGGTCTAGTTCTTGGTCATGCTTTGGATCCCCTATTTCATCTACGAATTCAAGTTCTAATCTCAAATAATTGAGCCGAGTTTCCCACACCAGAATAGGTCTCAGCAACAGCATCCCACACCCCTTTCGTTGTTGATAAGGTACATTTGACCAATATCAGGTTCCATTGAGTATAAACCAGTCATGCCATAACCATGGAATTCTCTGCATTCCATGTATGAAAGACCATCGCATTCTCCTGTTTGGGTGGCTTTGTGGAACCAGTGAGATATCCAAACATCTCCTTCCCACAAACAAATATCTTCACAGATTGGGACTACTGTAAATAATTCTGCCCATTCAGTTTGTGTTGTGATCTAAAGTGCCGGGGTTTCATGAACAGATTGTTGAATCAACTGTTAGAATTGCTTTTGAACATCTCTTCTTCAGTCACTCCAAATATGATTACATAGAAAACTTTAAAAGAGAAAAGACACAAAAAAGGGAAAACAAAAAAACAAATAACAAATAATAGATGCCTAGGATTAGAGGTGGCTCCAGTAACATGAAAACTATGGAAAAAACTTAAATTTTTATGGATATGAATAAATAAATACAACTGCTACAGCATAGACTTTACAGACGTCTAGGACTAGGATTTGTTACACTAGTTACCCTAACTTGAATAGAAAACTAATTTAAAAATAAGAGATAACTATCCCTTATTTTTAGGCCCACCAACCAAACTTATCATAACAAATTCTCCTTGAAAATAGCTCCTAATACAGTCGAGCATTTTTATAAGTTCATATTTGTCTGTATAATTGGTTCATATTTGTCTATAATATGCAATATAAATTATTATCAAAAAATAATTAAAGTTTCAATAGGTCAATATCGTCCTAATTTTGTTTCTATAACCTAACACCATTGAGTACTCACTTTCACTCTTTCTTTTTCAGTTCCTTTTTGCTCTTTCCTTTCCTCTCACAATTCTTGGGCATAAAAGATTCATGCTAAGCATCTACACCAAAAAGTGAACCAAATGAATATGGCACCTGATTACGCCCACATTGCCAAGTCTCAAAGAATCCTGCCGTACTTTCATCCTTGCTTCTTGTCTCTCAGCTTTTGAAACCGATATCAGCAAATCAGACATTATTTTCATTCTCTGCATCAGGGTAGAAAACCAAAATTGGAATTATGAGGACAATGGCACAACCCACAATTAGTAGACTTGACATGCACAAGAATGTTCAACAGCTCATAAAAATATTCAGAACCATGAAGACAATAATTATAGCAGCATGGTTAATACCATATGAAAATGAAGTGTTAGTTGAAATTCTTTGTTTTAAAAAGCTAACAGACATGCCTCATTTATTGCTAATTAAGTAATG
The DNA here is from genome assembly GCF_004353265.1 of Vitis riparia. Lineage (NCBI taxonomy): Eukaryota > Viridiplantae > Streptophyta > Magnoliopsida > Vitales > Vitaceae > Vitis > Vitis riparia. Next base: position 9,089,190 of record NC_048436.1, read on the forward strand.
GGGTGAGAGTGCCTAGATTGCACTCCCAAATACTCTTCTAGAATTCATCTATATTTGTGGAAACTGACCAGATCATGGTGGAATAGAAGAGAAGTTATTGCCTCAGACTAGAACAGATTTAAAGAATCTCAACCAGCAACAAATGAGCGACTAACCAAGCCTCCCAGTTAATGGAGCCACTCATTGAGTGTTCTTCAGTCTGTATGGAGGTAGTGATAATAAAGAAACATTCCTATTTGATGATTTTTCAGTCATTTCATCTAAAAAGAATTGAATCTTGCTGGTGTCTGACAAAAAATCACAGAAATAATAAAATTCAATTGTTTGAGTAGCAGCGCTGATTTTTTTTCATCTCTACCATAATAACTACAGTTGCGGACTTGTTTCCAAGTTTCACCCCACGACACCCTAATGCTTTTCAGTTTTATTTTTCTGGGTTTTCCCCTTTATTGAAAACAGAAATAGTAGTAAAAAAGAACTCAGCACATGTAAAATCATTGAAAACTACCCATTTACCAACTTGGGACATAAAAGTGACAGAAGTTTCTCAAAACCAGTCTGCACATCCACCAAGACTTGCATGTATTGATAACAAGCATAAATATATTAAACTCAAGTTAAAGTCACGATTGTCTAATGAATATCCTCCTCCATGACCCACAAGAGAAAGAACTGGATGTTTTCTTTTTTGAAAAAGGAAATGTAATGGAAGTAGATATATAGGGGGGAAAGGAATGGTAATTATTGAGAAAATTATACCATAAATTAAGGATGAAAAAAAAAAGGAGAGAAAAAGCAGTTTATTTTGAGTTCAACAAGGGAACTTTACAGGTTTTGTAGGTTTTTTACTATTTCTCCTGAAGTAATAGTAATTTCTGCCATTCTATCACTGTCCTAATAATTTTTTGCAACACATTATTTAATATTAGTCATAGTTCATATTTTGAAAACTGCTAAAATATTATAAGTTTGAAGAGCCACAATTATATTATTTTGACACGAACATTGTCTCAAAACCTAATAGAGCTAATGAAGGCCTCAGAAAAAGGGGCAGTCCAGAGGTTCTACAAACAAGAAAAATTGAAGTTTGGGAGTACTATCCACCTGCTACTGTCACCAAGGAAGTGAGTACTCTGAAAAAGGCTTCATCTTCCCAGATGATAGGGATCACTGGAGCATTGTCAGAGGCATGTGGGGGAGGAGGAATTTGACCCAGTAGGCTTTGTCTCATTTTCAAATTGAGAATTCCCTCCCAAACAAAGAAACCAAATTTTGGTGGGGTGCCTTCCAAACCTTCTATGCGGGAAAGTCAAACAATGATCTGAACCCAAATCCTTACAGTAGGATTTTACTAAAGAACATCCACCTATTCATAACTTCTAGAATACAAGAAGAACAACATCTAGAATACAAGATCACAACAATAATGCAAAGTCCAAAATCCAATTATAGAACCTTCTAATAGACCTTGGATTCCAGTGACCTTGACCACCTTCCACAATTCAATATCTGCCACTTTGGCTTCTCAATTAGCAGCAATCACCAAGAGATATAGAAGTTGACCCTTGAGAGGACTTTACAACACTAAATAACTAAACCAAATTTACTTCTAAGCCCATCACCCCTAGAATTACAGATAGATCAAACAATAAATTCATCCTCCTTGTTTCAAATGGCTTTGCATGATAGCAGCTATTGCCTCTCTTCTCTAAACACCTGTGACCCTCTTCCTCATATAATTTCCCCACAATGATAGCCTTGTTGAGATTCAATCGATTCTAAATCCTTAAAGCTCCTTTTCCTAAGCCAAGCACACAATCACTCAAGTTAACAGGAAAATTTCTTCTCCAAACTTCCTTATCACCTCCTCTTACTCCCCCTCCCCATCATCACCCTAAAGAGGACAAAAAGTACACATGCAAACCTTTAAATGTCTCTAAAAGGATCCTTTTTCAAAAAAAAAATTGATAATAATAAAATAAATAAATAAATAAAAATAAAGACACAACACAACAATAACAGCAACAACGGAATCCCTCAATGAATTAACAGAGGTTGACCCATTCAATACGAAACTCTGAACCAAATGATTCTACTTGCTCCACTTCCCCCACAAAATCCATACTGTTTACAAGTGCAAACAGTACTTTTCCAAGGAATGGGGAATGGTATGGGTGTGTTTTTCTCTCTTACTCACACATGCATGCTACATTTTATGGAAAAGGCACTACTACAAATGATTTGTCCAGCACTTAACCACAAAAGAATCTACAGGCTTGAGGATTGCTTCAGCTAGTTTGACAAAGCTTAAGAGCAATTAAAAATATAGTTCAATAAATCAACCAATACTCAAATATGTACCCTGAATATGCTCTTGAAGTGAAGACCAATTTATAGACCATGTAAAATAACATCCCTTCATCTTATTATTAAGAACAAAAACAAAGCATCAGAAACAATACCTTTGGCTTCATCTGCTGTTCATGATCTTTTAGGTCCTTCAATTCCTGCACAAATCACAATAACAAGAAGGATCAGACATTACAAATGAACAGAAGTGACTCTACCTGAAACTCAAATGTAATTACCTTTTCAAGCTGGTGGCAAAGTTGTTGATAATGAGAGGACTCTTGACGTGATTTCTGCAGGTCCTCCTCCAATGCTGTAATCTTTGCACGTAAAGATGCAACATCCTAATTTTAGTTGACAAAGAAGAAATGGAATTATGAAACATCAAAAGCTATCTGTACCTCTAAGCAAAAGTATCTGATGCAGTATAAAGATCTGTGGGTGTGTCACAAAAAATGAAAAGTCACACGAGTGTGTGTGCATGTGCGTCAAAAACAAGTGAAAATTCACACGAAGAAGAAGAAGAAGAAGAAGAAGAAGTTCCCTATCCTTTATGGTCTAACAAGGTAGATTTCCCTTAAAATCCAAAACTAAAAATTTATCATAAACCATACCTCTAATGAAGAGCGATCGTCATTCCCAAACTGCTCTTTGGACCTATTGTCCTACACAATAAGTACATCAAAGCAGCCAGCCATTAAAGGAAGCACAGCAGATATAACAACAGATATAACTTTTTTACCAAATGGATTGATATTAATATTATTATACAAATTTAAAAAAACATAAATGTGCAACCCTTTACAAGTCCTTGAAGTTTCCAAGACGGATAATGATTTTATCAAAATGCAATACAATCACAAATACAGTAGTCGAGCATGCATTCGGTAATTGTCTAATTTCATTTTGTTTCCAAATACCCTAAATAAGGTCCAAGGAAGAATTTTTCCTAGTATGACACCTGATACCAAAGCTCCATCAGGCCATGATGCCAAACAAAAAATAAATATATAAATAAGAGGAAGAAGAAGATGAAGCCCACAAACTAGCCAGTTGCCATGATGCTTGGCATCTGCATAATTATAAGTTCCACTTCTGAATAAAAATAGCAAATAATCTGCACGTAGCTTAATGAAACCCATTCTAGCCAACTTTTTATTCTAAAACCCTTTTATAATTTTTATTTAAAAAAGGAAAATAGTTTTATTCCTTAACAAAAAGAACAGAAAAAGGAAGGAAAATAAATTCTATGGGGGGTGGGGGTGGTGGTGGAGCAGCAGCCCCCGCAGCTCCCTCTTCTGTAGAAAGCCAACTACTTGGATAGCAGTACTTCTAATCCACTTAGCTTCACCGCCAAAACTTGAGAATGGCTACTATCTCCTTCATAAAGACAGCTGCATCGAGCATTTTTTTCCCCCTCATTTTTCAATGTATGGTCATTGAATTGATTACACATTGCTTAATTCTCATTAGATGAGACAATATCTTGAGAGACATATGTTACTTCCCTATTCTCTTCATGATGAGATGAATCCTTTATCCAATAAATAAATAACTAAAAAAACATCCATATCCATAATCTACAAATCATTATATTTACCAGGGCAAGAAATTAAATTAAATACCCTTGAAATATAAAATGAGAAGAAAATAAAAATTAAAGAAACAATGTGGCAAGAAGGTAAAACAATATAAAGTTCCAAATCAATTCCCATGTTCTCAGATGTGTAAAAGAAAACACTAAAACATACAAATAAATAGAAAAGGCCAAAAGAAAAAAGAAGAAACAAAGATGGGAACAGAAAAATGGGGCAAACCAATCAATTCATTCTGTTCTTTTTCCTAAATATATATACCAGTTAAAAGAAACACAGGAAATCCAAAACAAAAAACCTCTGACATCAATTTTTGTCCCCCAAAGCTCAGAAGTGAAAAATGGTGTGCCATAACTCTAAGCTTTTGTCAGAGTTTCTAAGGTAAACAACCCTTCTGCAACCTGTTAGCAAATTTGGCAATCTAGCAGCAACTAACAGATTCTTAATGTACCAACTGGTTAAATCTGAAACACAGGAACAATACTATGAAATTTTTTTTTTTGATAGGTAAATAGAAAGTATATTAAAGACGCTTGCAAAAAGGTGCATAAAAGTACACACGGAGCATACAGATTAGGCCAAAGGGCAAGAAAGGAAAAGAAGAAGAATGGACAGATAGAAATACACACACACACATAGAGTCAAGATTAGGGTGATTCAGAGGATATGTAGGAGAAAACTTTTTTCATAAGCAACACTAGGTGATAGGAAGAATTTCCGAGAAGAAATGATGAAATAGTATCACAAGAAGATTTTATGACTCAATCACAAACAACATACACAAAACTAATTAGTAAATCTTTTATGACCACAATGGCTGATAATGGTGTTTTTCATAAGAGCAATTGCTAACATTTTTCTTAAAAAAGAAGAAAGAAAAAATAAAGTGTTAGGAACTAGTCATTAAAAAATTTAAGGAACCACTAAAAATTGTTCAGAATTCATATTAGGCAGGCTATACAGTTACAGTTAATAAACTACTACCTTCCCTTATGCAATCTAAAAAATGATACATTATAAATTTCATTCAATTACCTTTCCTGTACAATCAGGAAATGTCATTCATAGGATTCTTTGCAATCCTGTTTGGATGAAACTTCTTCTGCAATGTGGCAAGAGGGCAGAAAAGATGCCTCCATTTTCATTCTTAGATGGGCACATTACTATGCCAAATTTATTGCTTGATATGTATTGATAGCTAACTAACAATGGTATCCATCCACATTTGTAATTGAGAAACACGAAGTAGGTAAAAACTCAGCTGCAAGTGAGTTGTCCCACACTGTTGTATGCATGGATTGAAATTTCGGTTTTTATCAGCGATATTTTGCCGATATATCGGATATCGGACAACCACGAAACAATTTTGAGCACCAATTATCAAACGGGAGGAATATCGGGAAAATCGCCAAAATATCAGCAATATATCAGTCTGGAATCGATAAATTGGCGATAAAATCGCAAGTGGAGCGACGCGCGGAGCAACTGGAGAGAACGGAAAAAAATCCCCGAAAAATAGGCGATTTTTTGGGGGTTTTTTTGAAAAAATTGAAATTTTCCAAATTTGAATTTTTGACAATCCAATGGCCAAAATTTCACCCATGTTTTTATATTATCCTTTTATTTTTAACACTTTTCATATTTATCCCATTAATCCTATTTTTAAAAATTATTATCACTTCACTCTTAAATTTTTTTTATATTTTTCCTTTCAATTTTATTTAAATTTTAAATGTTTTTATTTTAAAATATTAAAAATATAATTTTACCCAAAAAAATTGCTATAATATAAAAAATTAAGAAAGCTCTAATATTTTATAAATTAAAATTAATTTGATAAGATAAATTATTAATAATTTTAATTATTTAAATGAATTAATGTTAATAGAAAAAGTTGCTACCACATATTTTTAATAAAATTTTAGAAATTAAATCTCAAATAAAATATTTTATATAAATTAATTTAATTTTTCATTTAAAATGTAACTAAACATGTTTTAATAAAAGTATTTTAAAAATTTCTAAATAAATATTGTCTTCAACAAGATGGGCTCCCTTCATCCAATAATATGATGGTACCACATCGATCTTCCAACTTTATACACTTCCAAAATTCATATTTATTATTTTTAAAATCCAAGTATCGAATCTATCGATATATCTCTGCCTATCGATGTTTTTCTTCTTGATCATATCTATGTCAATTACACCTACAAAATAACTTTAAAATGTGTATTTTTGCTTATTTTATCATTTTTTTTAGAGTTTTCCAAGCATTCTTATGAATTTTGAATCATTTTTGCTCCACCAATATTTGTGAAAAAATATCCATTGATATTTCTCTGATATTTCTGATATATCTGTAAAATCAAAGTACCGATATATCCGTGATTACCAATATTTTCATCCTTGGTTGTATGACATTGTTGCAGAACATTTGGATATAAATAGTAATTTTATGCGATGATGTCATGGTATGGTTGCCTACGAAGGATGGTGCTTTCTCTGTTAAGTCCTACTCCTCCTTGGCCGATAAGAGAGTGGAACCCCATGGTATTGTTTGGAATTGTTTGGAATTCTTGGATGCCCCCAAGAATTAGCTTCTTTGCTTGGGAAGCAACTTAGGCCAAGATTTTGACTTTAGATCAACTCAAAAAGAGAGGTTGGAGGATTCCTAATAGATGTTACTGGTGTAAGGAAAAAAAAAGAAACTAGAGACCATATTCTCATCCATTGTTCAAAAACTCGTTTGTTGTGGTAGTTGATCTTTGCACCTTTTGGCATTTAGTGGGTGTTGAATTGTTCAATTAGAGAAGTCCTTCTGAGTTGGCACAAGTCCTTTGTGGGTAAAATGAGGAAGAAGGCTTGGAAAGTTGATCCGTTGTGTATGTTTTAGGCTTTATGGCAGGAGAGAAATAAGAGGGCTTTTGACAACTTTGAAAGCACGGATCAAACAATTAAAAATTCTTTTTTGTATCTATTTTGGGATTGGGTTAGATTGTACATTGAGGGTAGATCTTTACCATTATTAGACTTTGTGGATTGGGTAAGCTCACGATAGGGTGCGATAGCGGGTTTTTGTGTCTTCACGCCTTTTTGTCCTTTTTTCTTCGTATACGACATATATGCTTTCTTTCTTTTAATACTATTCTTATTTACCTATCAAAAAAATAAATAAATAGTAATTTTCTGTTTTGTTATAGAGTTCTATTGTTAGTGCTATCATTGTATCATTCCATCACACTATATATCAATTAGTATATAGAGGACGTCCTTAATTGCATTCAGTGCACTAACCATAGATGACATAAAACATAAGAAAGAACAATGCCATTTTATTAATCATTAATTAACTCAAAGTATAAATGATGTACAATTTTAAAAGAAAAATAAATTTTCCACGACAAACAAAAGCATGTAAGAGAAGAATATACTCAAGAGAGAAGTAAATAAAGCAATATAAAACCAAGACAAGTCTATCAAATAAATCTATATATATAGATATAGAGAGAGAGAATATCGCATAAAACATTTTGTAGTTTATAGGGAGTGGAATGCATGACATAAAATTCTAGAGTTGTAGCCCCTATTTTAGCAAAGAAATCATCAGGCAATGGCAGGTTATAAATCAATTACAGAAAAGCAACTCTTATGAAATAAATCAATAGCTTGATGGCCAATGTTTCAATAATGCCATAGACCCAATAATAATTCAATATCCAGGACCTAGCATTGACAAAATCATAGTATTTAATATTCATATCTCAAATATCTTGGGTTAGCGATATATAATTCAAAATTGAAAATATCAATGAAATGTATAAAACATATTGGAATGTCATTTTAGATTCATTTTTGAATCAATATCTCCACCGACATATCCATATGTTGAAAACTCAATGCTATTATCATTATTGATATTTTATTCCTTCGGTACAATCATCCTCAACAAAAACCACAGAAAAACTTCAAAGTCTGCATTCTAAGAAGTAAATGGGCAAGAAACTAAGCTTTAGAAGACTCTCCCATCTAGAGCAAATGGATAATATTACCTCCAAGTTATTCTATAGGTAATACAGTCCAATGCCAAATAGGTGAAACACGCCTTAACAAAACCCAAAGAAGTGGCCTCACCAAATTAGATTCATCTTAATATTTTGCAACCAAGGCACACAATGACCATGATGATAGAGTATTAGAAAAGATAATTACAAAGGACAAGTGTTTGTACTTGAACATACCATAACTATATGAGATGTAAGTATGTTATTTGCCAATCAAAGATGGTATGTGGAGTGTGTGATATGACATATTAATCACAACCAACAGCTCCCTTTTCCATTCTTCTTCTATATACAATAGCTTTACTTTATCATATTTGTTACAAAAACATAAAAAATAATAATAATAATAATAAATAAATAACTAAATAAATAAATAACTAAATAAAATAAAATAAAAACATTTTTTTATGAAAAACATAAAAATAAAAATAAATAAATAAAAATAGAAAATAAAAAAATTAATTGACCAGTTGAGCAACTTCCTTTTTTCATTTTCAATTGTGGTGTGTGTGTGTGGAGGGGGGTTTGGCAGCACACACAAGAGCCACAGCTTAAGTGGTAGGACCATATGGCAGTCAAACTTACCCCAATTACAATATGAGAGTGATGCCCTTCTTGGTTTCATCCAATATACAATATCTAGTAAAACAATAGTCTGCATACTAAACTAAATAATTTCATCATCAACAACAACAACAACATTAATCAAGGCAGTTCATTAGAGGATACCTTATGACATGAGATCTCAAGCTGACCATTTGAAGGCGAAATGGTTGAAGGAGAAATATGAGCCCTTGTCTGATCACTAGCTCTGGAACCACGCCCTCTGCCCGAACTAGCATGCCCCCTACCACGGCCCTGTTTTTTCCTATTTACATCAAAGCCAGCCTTGGTTTCCATGGTCTCCACAATCTTCTGCCTTCCATCAGCAACTGCCTGATTCAATATTCCTAAAGCATTACTATGCGATTATTTTTTACTTGAAGACTACAGTCTACATAAAAAACACTATTTACCTAAACTAAACCAGGCTTAAGAAAAAGTACAAGTAAAATAATCCATTTGATGTTCCCCTTTTCTCAAATGGGCAAAAGAAGGTTCATTGGAGACAAAAAGCTAAGGTGAAATGGGTAAAAGAAGGGGATTGCAATTCAAAGTTTTTTCACAAAGTGGCTAATGGCAGGCGAAATAGGAAATTCATCAAGTTTTTGGAGAATGAAAAAGGTTTAGTGTTGAATAATATTGATAGCATCACAGAGGAGATCTTACTATTTTATGAAAAGCTCTACTCAAGTCCTCCTGTAGAGTCTTGGAGAGTAGAAGGCTTAGATCGGTCCCCTATCTCAGCAGAGAGTGCTTCTAGGTTGGATTCCTCTTTTACTGAAGAAGAGATTTCTAAAATCATTTTTCAATTAGATAGGGATAAGGCGTTGGAGCCTGATGGATTTACCATTGCAGTGTTTTAATATTGTTGGGATGTGATCAAGGAGGACTTAGTGAGGGTGTTCGCAAAGTTTCATAGAAGCAGGATAATTAATCAAAGCACCAATGCTACCTTCTTAGTTCTTATGCCCAAAAAAAGCCAGACAAAAAAAATTTCAGACTTTAGACCTATTAGCTTGATCACTTGTCTCTACAAGATAATAGTTAAAGTCTTATCAGGGCGATTAAGAGGTGTACTATATGAAACTATCCATTCTACTCAAGGTGCTTTTGTTCTAGGGAGACAACTTTTGGATGTAGATCTAATAGCCAATGAGATAGTGGATGAGAAAAGACAATCAGGGGAGGAAGGAGTTGTCTTCAAAATTGACTTTAAAAAGGCTTATGACTATGTGGGTTGGGATTTTTTGGATCATATGTTGGATAGTAAGGGATTTAGTCCTAGATGGAGGACCTGGATGAGAGGTTGTTTGTCATCGGTCTCTTATGCAATTTTAGTGAATGGAAATGCTAAAGGGTGAGTCAAGGCATCTAGAGGATTAAGACAAGGTGATCCTCTATCCCTTTTTCTGTTTACTATCGTCGTTGATGTGTTGAATAGGATGTTGTTGAGAGCTAAGGAGAGAAGTATGTTGGAGGGCTTCAGTGTAGGTAGGAATAGAACAAGGGTGTCCCATCTGCAATTCGCAGATGACACCATCTTCTTTTCTAGCACATGTGTGGAAGAACTGCAAACTCTTAAGTTTATTTTGTTAGTGTTTAGGCAAATTTCTGGGTTTAAGGTCAATCTTGACAAGAGTAACCTTTATGGCATCAACCTTGATCAAGATCATCTCTCTAGGTTGGCTTTGATGCTTGATTGCAAGGTTTCTGATTGGCCTATACTCTACTTAGGTCTTCCTTTGGGAAGGAATCCAAAGGCTTGTGGCTTTTGGGATCCAGTGATTGAGAGAATCTTGCAGAGATTAAACGAGTGGAAAAAGGCTTATTTATCTTTTGGAGGTAAGATAACTCTTATCCACTCATGTCTATCCCACATTCCTAGCTACTTTCTATCCTTGTTCAAGATTCTCGCTTCAATGGCTGCAAAAATTGAGAGATTGCAAAGGGATTTCCTTTGATCAGGGGCTAAGGAATGTAAAAGAGATCATCTTATTAGTTGGGATATAGTGTGTAAACCGAAGGCAAAAGGGGGATTGGGGTTAGGGAAGATTTCTCTAAGAAATTTCACTCTTTTAGGGAAATAGTTTTTTTTTTGGTAAGTAAGGATATGCAATAAAAAAATCTTTTAGGGAAATAGTTGTGGAGGTATCCTAAGGAGAGTTCAATTCTGTGGCATCAGATCATTCTAAGCATTTATGAGACACATTCTAATGGTTGCGATGCCAACACTATAGTCAGATGGTCACATCATTGCCCTTAGAAGGCTATAACACAAGTCTTTCAAGATTTTTCCAAGTATACTCAGTTTGTGGTAGGAGATGAGGAAAGAATTCGCTTTTGGGAAGACTTGTGGTGGGGGAACCAGCCTTTGGGATTCCAATATCCAAGACTATTTAAAGTAGTCATAGCTCAAAATATTCTCATATCTTCAATTCTCAGTTCTGCTCGTCCCTTCTCTTAGAACTTTAATTTCCGTCATAACCTTTCTGATTCTGAGATAGAAGAATTAGAAAGTCTCATGCGTTCATTTGATTGTTTGCACTTATCCCCATCGGTTTCAGATGCAAGATCCTGGTCTTTATCTTCTTCAGGGTTATTTACAGTCAAGTCTTTTTTTCTAGCCTTGTCCAACCTTTCTGATTTATCTCCAGTTTTCCCTACTAATTTTGTTTGGAATTCTCAAGTCTTTTTTAAAGTCAAGTTCTTTGTCTGGTTGGTGGCACACAAGAAGGTAAATACTAATGACTTGCTACAAGTGAGAAGACCCTACAAAGCTCTTAGTCCTGACATTTGTAAGTTGTATATGAAGCATGAAGAATCAGCAAATCATCTTTTCTTATACTATTCTTTGACAATGGGGTTGTGGCATAGATTATTTCAAATAGCTAAGATGGTTTGGGTCCTCCCGAGGAGCATTTCTAACATGATAACCATCAATTATAAGGGTTTTGGAAAATCCAAGAGAGGCATAGTTTTGTGGCAAACTGCGTGTATTGCTTTAATTTGGGTTGTGTGGCGGGAAAGAAATGCTAGAATTTTTTAGGATAAAGCTAGGAATTCAAAGAATCTTTGGGATACCATTCACTTCTTTGCTTCTTTTTGGGCTTCTTACTCCATGGTTTTTAAGGGCATTCCCCTTAATATGTAGCAACTAGATTGGCTAGCAATGTGTAGCTCCAATGGGGTGGTCTAGCAAAGAGAGTTTGTTTTTTGTTATTACCATTTAGCTTATTGTTTTTGTATTCTTGTTGTTTAGTTTTCTTTTGTGGGAGGCTTCTTCATCCTTCTTTTGCACTTCTTAATTCTATCAATATATTTCTTTGTTGTTTCCTATCAAAAAAAAAAAAATAATCCATTTGATGTATCCGAACTGATACCCAAAAAATAAAAAGAGGGAAAAAAGAAAAGAACATGAAAGTAAAGAAACTAAATGCATTGGACATGACACTCAATGATTGAGACCATTTGCTTCGAATTTCCAACCAAATGAAATCACAGAATGAAAAATCTACCTCAACATGTTCAAAAACAGTTGAGTCATCTTCTTGAAGTTTCTGGCGCTTCTGAGTGTTGGCTTGAATAAGAAAATCCCCTCCATTCTAGCATAATAGAATTCAAACAATTTTCACAAAGTCAGGGAAGTTAAATAACGAGCCATTTTTGTTAAATGACATGAACTAGATTAAAAATTGTAGAATTTGGAAAACAAAACAAAACAAAAGGAAAAAAAAAAATCTTTCAAGGAGAAAGAATGTAAGAATCTAATAGCAAAATAAAAGCATTTCAAAATTAATTAAAAAATCTAAATAACATAGCTTCCTAAAAAGGATAATGCACACAAACTTCTAAATGCATAAACATGTTACTTTTATCAACATTTGCAGACAAGCACAAAATCATCTCATCCAAAAGAAAGTGCCACCTTCTTAAAAATGTGTGAACTCACAGACAACTCTAAAATTAAAATAAAACATTCCCATAATCAATGCCATTCATATTGCCATTTATTAATCCTCATATTGTTTTGGATTTCCTATGTGCTCCTCATGAATGAAGGCATCTTTAACTGTTTAGCCTCATTGAGTAAACATTCATTCTTTTTCCAAACATCTTTTTGTGGGGTTGTTTGCATCAAATCATTTGTTTAAAGAATAATATTGAAATTGCAATATGTTTTCAAGCAATAAGCAACAGACATATAATAGATCCAGAAAATAACAATTTTCAATAAAATATCCACTTTATCCCCATCTTTTGATAAGAGAACAACCAAAAAGTAAAAAATAAAAGAAGATTAATGAGCATGTATTACCTTTAAGATAAAGACATTTATCCAACTCAAATCATGGTAGGGCATTATTGGATTAATATTTGAATTGCAAATCCTGAACTAAAACCATAAAATGGCCCCAAGAGAGAGAGAAACTTTGCATTGGTTCATTTTAACATCCATTTATAGAAAAATTTAAAATTGAAGGCAAATCCATAAAATATTCATGAAGTAAGATTTTAGTAAAAGCAATTTCTGGAGGAAAACCTTCCATCAATTCATTTTTATGTGGTTTTATAAAAATAGAAAATTGAAAAAAAAAAAAAAAAGGGCAAATCAATAAAATGTGTTAACTAAAATTTCAGTAAACACAATGGCTGGAGGAAAAGAAAAAAGAATTAAATCATGTCTGTAGCACAAAATGTTACAGACTTCAACACAAGTGACCCATCGAAATTTATTGAGGCTTAAGGTTCTCACAAAAATTGAATCGCCCTAATGTATGCTACACCATTCAAAGAACAAAACAAATGTGTAGAACTGGAATGTTTGAGAATGTTGGAGCTGTCACTACGATAAACATCATACAACCAATTTTCATATTCCATGTCATTCACGGTTAGGGGTTGCTCCTTTTTAATGTTCTTACCGAAATATACAAACTAAACCCTAGTAGAATACACACCCTGACCCTTGTGAATATTTGGCATAGCCACTAGGTCAAATAACTTAGGGTCGTCTCAATTCCATAGTCAACTAATTTCCGTCATTTGATCTACTTAGTGAAACTATAACATCACAAAAAAAAAAAAAATACCAGACATTTCAATGAACCACAAAACAATAGCAAAGCCAAGAAACGCAGCTTGCATAGAGCAAGAAATGAAAAAAAAAAAAAATTGGCTTACATCATCATCCGAATCGCTCGAAGTCCCCAATTCGGCCAAATTTTCGGCAGGCACGAACTTGGAGGAGACAGAGGCAGACGACCAGGTTGCCGGCGCCGTGGAAGTGGCCGGCACGGCCGAGGGGTCTCTGCCGACCATGCGAGCTTCGAGCTTTGCAATCTTGGTGGGCAGAGACTGATCGGAGTGGTTTGAAGAGTTGGAGGAGAAATGGATGATCATATCGTCCGACATTGAGAAATTCGAAAGGTACACAACTTCACACTTCACAACCTCATATCTATAAACCCTAGAAAATGGATCAAAAAAAAAAAAAAAAAAGCAAAGACGTGATCAGCAAGTCAAGTTGAGTAGTGAAGTTTGCAAAGCCAGCATCAGAGGTTTCAGCATTGGGAGATGAGCTGATGTGAATTATTAGTAACAAAATTAGGGTTTTGTTTTGGTTTAGGGAAATTGAGCGTTTTTGTTTTGTATGTTTTGTATCCTGTGCTTTTTGGCAACACAGGGGAGTTTATTTCTGTGTTGTTCCATTTGGTCAATTTTGGAATGGGTGGAACATACGACTGGGGACGGATTATAAAACGCGAGGGGTGAAGGGATTTGGAGCCAACGATGCCATGGACTCGAAGTGGGGTGAATGTGCTTTGATATAGGGATAATTATGGGCTTTGTAATGAATATGTGCCAAAGGCCCAAAATGAAAAATACTCCTTTGGAACCCTTAAGGGATTTTATAAATGCATCCACTTAAATTCCCTTTGTATTCACCCTTTTAATGAATTTTTTTAAGACATAAATGCCCTTTGATAAAATCCCCAAAGTACACTTCAATGCAAAAAAATATATATATTGGAATTTGTAGTGTTTGATCGTAAAAGACCGGATATAGCTTGGATGTCCAACACTCAAGAACCAAACATAGTTGAGATGTTCAAAATTAAAAGACTAAATATCTCAGTTATGATCTAACTAGAGAGGACATCATGAACGACAACAATAGTTTCAATTGGGAACCAACTGCTTCACAAACCACTAGGAAAGTTTTGGGTTTGAAACACGTTCAAATAATACTCATTCTCCTTCTCTCCACATTTGGTAGCAATAATGGTTTGATTAGGTTTAAAATTTGTGGAAATGATGTTGTTGTGTGAAGAGGAGTGGGTTTCCATTATCCAAAATATTGTATGTAATGTTGACCTAATTTATGCAAAATGAAGTATCATCATAAGGAATGCTAAGTTGGATGGGGAAATAGTATTGCTATGTTTCCTAAGTTAAGGTTTCTTGTTACTTTGATTAACCTATAACTAGGGTGATCTCTATTTTGCGGATGTTTAATGCTAGGTATTTGAATCCATAGATAATTGTCATTATCCAGCTAATGTACTACTTAAACCCTTCATTTGAGCTAATTGGTTGGAAAATGTTGATGGCATGGAAAATGTGTTAACAATTTAGAATGAAAATGGATTATGTGAAATATGTTGAATTATAGTGTTATACATCCACATTCTCCACATGTTTTCACTATTTTAAATGGCTTCATCTACATGCATTACTTTTGTTTATCCAACCTATATTAAAAAATAATAATTCCTTAAATTTAGGTATTGTGTTTCCCTTAACCATTTAGGACATTCAAATTAATCAATTAATAACTATGTTTGTACAAAATAAAGTAGTGTTGGTTTGCAATTTCATCATGAATTATTATAAGTATGGATATTAGAATGATAACTAAGGGGCATTAAAGTAACAAAAACATACACATAGGTAGCCCCTATCAATTAAGGATAAAAGATGTGTACCTTTGTACTTTAAGATTGATGAAGATTGCTTCAAAACCTTGTTGCCTGCTGCCTCGATGGTACCGGAGTAGTGCATTAGGTCGTGTAGGCAACCTAACCTTGAACAAACTAACAAGAGGTTGGTAGCTCCTTAGAGTTTAATAGGATGTGTCTCTTTCACTAAAGCATAAAAGTGTTTTATATAGATCTAAAGGTAATAAAAGGATCACCTTGCCTTTAATGACCCTTATCTTGCCCAACCCACCTTTCAATTGCTAAGATAAAGTCATTAATAGTAGTGACATGATGTGACATTTTGATTTCATTACCCATAATATCAATTTCACTTTACTGTCATACTCTGACATTATGACATATTTGAGCATCATAGTTTAATCACTTGAATTATACATCACTTGAATGCATTACGAATTACATGGAAGATTCAAGTCATAGGTTCCTTACAAGTTAATGAGTTAGTTCAAGACTAATTCATGAATTTAAGCAATCCATTTGGAACCAAGTGCATTACCTCCTAATTGGTGGGATGACTTATCTTGGTTATTAGGATATATTTTCCATGGTGAGTATACTAGTGTATATGATTACACATTGAACAGGACCTATGGAGAGTCATGACTTGGTTATCATGATATCATGACTTCTTTAAGTTATTATGTTGCATGGGTTTTCAATCTTGAGAGAATATTAGGCTAGTGTTAAAAGATATTTCAAACGTATATTTCAACATACTATAAGTTCAATAGGAAATATTGTATATTTAGATTTAGTATCTCCAGAAACACAACACAAATTATTAAAAAATAAAATCGATAAATATATGCACTTAGGAATAATTTTGATAGGAATAATAGGACTTCATCATAAAGAAATTGGAGCACTTATAAATATTAACCTTTTAGATACTAGAAACAATACAGTAGGACGAGCTCTTTTAGCTAGTGTAGAAGTTAATATAAACCAAAATTACGCAGTTATTGGCTGTATACCTCAATTTTGTATAGATCTTAAGGAATTCACAGAAAAAATAAAAATAACTGTAAATACTAAAGGTTATGATATGGAATTAGGAAGTAAAAACCTTAGCATAGCTATAGGATTTATAAGAAAAACTACTAACGCTTTAAGTTTAAAATGTATGATGGAATTCGATGATATAGTAAAAACCTTTGGAAGTAAGACAGTAAATATGATAGAAGCAAAACCTGTAAATATAGACTATTTACTAGGACGAGAGTGGGAATTACCTCAAATAAATAAACCAATAATAAAATATCCAACATCCAGTAGCTTATATGAAAAACAAAATGGAAGTGCAAGCATAACCTTTGGAAATTATAAAACTGTAAATGTAGAGGTAGAGTCAGATAGTGAGATAGAAACTGTAAATGTTATACAAGAAGATATTTTACTAAACATTGAGACAGTGGAAAACCTATACAAAAACTCAGAGTTAGTAAATATAATGTTAGAGGAATTTAGTAATCCAACATTACTAGACGAACAAGTGGATCAAGAAAACTTTGTCAATATAATGTGTAAAAACTATACAGATGACCAAATAATAGAACAACTCTATAAAACCAATTTAATAAAAAAACTTATAGATATAGAAATGATAAATCAATTTACTATTCAACCAAAAGTTAACGAAAACATAGAAATAATCTCAAACGAATCAATAAATACAATAAATGAAGAAAAAGAATCTGTAAATGTAAAAAGTGAAATAGTAAAATATAATAAGCCGTATAGCAAGCCAAAAGGACCCCAATGGAAAACTAAAACAGAACCTTCTAGTTCTTTGCAACCAATATATAATTCTTTGCAACCAGTATACGAATATGGAACAATATTAGATATAGATAGTGCGCAAGATCTTAGAAAAACCATAGAAAATTGGGAGCAATCTTTAAATTCAGCAGGTGTGGTAGTATCATTTGAAAACTAACAAGAAATTTATGAATTTTGTAAAAGCACCCTTAGAGGAACTGTACTACAATTTTTTAGAAACATGGAACAAGAAAACAACAGTTATTTTCAAGAAGTTAGAAATAATTTTAGCATATTTGTATTTATAAATCTAATAAAACTCTATTTTTTAGGAACAACACAAGAAGATGTAAAGGAACCTGCAATATACCTTCACAAATTAGAACAATTGAAATTATGTAACCTTTTATATATAAGGGAATATGAACAAAAATTTAGGAAATATGCAATCCTTGCTAAAGTAGACAAAACCCTGAATATTTAAATAAATATTTATTAAAAATACAACGACCCGTAGGACTTAGACTATGGAATGAATTTACAACCTCCGAGTATAAAAACTCTCCTTATATAGGTGCTAGAATAGAATTTGTAAAAAATTGGTTAGAAAGAGAATGTGTAAGCATAGGAGAAAGAAGTCTAATAAAGAAACAAGACATAAATCAACAACTTTGTAGAAAATTACATATAGGAGAAAATTTAGATATAGGATGCAGAGAATATAAGTTTAGAAAACCTAAAAGATATAATAAATTTTTAAGAAGAAAGTCAAAAACCTTTTATAAAAAACGACCATATCAGACAAGGTATAAAAAACCTGGAAAGTTTTGGATAAAAAGAAAAAGAACCTCAGAGAGAAAAAGACAGTGTAAATGTTATTTGTGTGGTCAGAAAGGCCATATAAGACCTGAATGTCCTGAACTTAAAAAACCATTAAATGAACGAAATAGAAAAACCCAAGTAAAAATAAACCTAATAAATGAGTATCAGCTAGATAGTGAAGAAGAAGAACTTATTAGTGAATTAGACTTTGAAAGTGAAAATTCAAGTGTATATAGTATAGAAGATAGTGAAAATGAAAAAGAAGAAATTTGTATGATTATTGAAAAAGAGGAAAATTAAGCTAAGAAAACCCCTTTAAATTTAGAAAACCTTGTACAACCTTTAGAAAGAAAAATAAAACCTTATAATATATGGAAAGATTTACAAATAATAATCAAAGGAAAAATTTCAAAAGAAGAAGAAGATAGTTGTTCAAAACCTAAGGACACAGAAGAACCAAAAAGTCCTGTAAAAGAACCAATGAATCCTGAAAAAATAACCATACAAACAATCGAACAAGTAAATATGGCAAATAAAGTTAAATCTATTATTTTTCCAACAACAATTAAATTAAAAACCATAGAATTAAAGGTAGACGCAATGTTAGATACTGGAACCAGTAAAAACCTTTTATTTGAAACCTTAGTACCTCAAGAAGATCAGCAAACATTAGTTCAACCAGTAGAGTTAATCCAATACAATCAACAAAAACTAATACTAACCAAGTATATTTCAAACGTACCAATCATAATTAATAACATAACCTTAGTATTACCCCAAACTTATCTTGTACCTACTATAAGTTTATATCCTTTTATTTTAGGTTTAAATTATACATTCTTTACAAGGAGGGATAATAATACAAAATAACCAAGTTAGTTTTCATCCTAAAACCACAACAATTTTTATACAAACATGGAAAATGTATTAAGTAAAAATCATAATGTAACATCTCATCAAATTAGCAAAGTGGAGGCACAAAAGGATAGCATAGTTAATGACTACTCACAACAATTAAGAAATGCAAATAAATTAAAAAACCTTATATTAGAAGCAGAAAAAATAGGAATTATAGGAGAAGACCCACAAAAACATTGGAATAAAAATAAGACAACCTGTAAAATACCAATTAAAAACCCAGATTTAACAATAAAAACGGCAGATATAGCATGCAATCTTATAGATACAAAGGAATTCAAAATTCAAATAGAAGAACTGTTACAGAATAACCTCATAAAACCAAGTTTCAATCCCCATAGATCCTCAACTTTTTTAGTTAGAAACCATAATGAAGAAAAACGAGGAAAAGCTAGGATGGTTATTAATTATAAAAGATTGAATGATAATACATATGATGATGCCTATAAAATTCCAAGCAAAGATTCTTTAATTAATTCTATTCAAGGATGTAAATATTTTTCTCAGTTAGACTATAAAAGTGGATTTTGGCAAATCAGTTTTAGGGTTGGTTCAGCTTCATCTTCGTGCGCCTAGGGCTTCGGGTTGGTGGTTGCTCCTTCTTGTTTGATTTCATTCTCCTATTGGACTCCTCCTTCTCATTTCCGTTCATTGGATGGCTCCAAGGCGAGAGACGGACACCTCCAGGGCTCAGGGCAAGCGCCCTGCTGAGCCATCTCAGCTTGAGCAGACAGAGGCTCATCGAAAGGCGAGGTATGAAACGACCCTCTTCAGTTCGGTTGAAGACTATCAGCGCTACAAGCAAAAGTTCGCCCAGAGGAAAGTAGTCCTAGGGATAAGTGTCAATTTCTCCCAATTTCAGCACTTCGGGTTTGAGAGACTCTTCGGTCAGATGGGATGGCTGCTAGTTGTGACGATTTTTGAGCCGATCTTCTCAACTCTGGTGCGGGCTTTTTATTCACGGGCAACCTATAATCTTGGAGGACCGGTATTGTCCACTGTGAGGGGAGTTGAGATCAGATTGAGTCCCGAGAGTATCTACCGCATTCTCGACATCCCTTCAGGTCGACTCCGAGTGTATGAGGCCAAGGCGTGACCCACTGTGCCGGGATTCGAGCCTAGAGAGGTTGTTTAGAGATTGTGCGGACTCGTAGATGCCTAGGGGATGGGCAAACCATTGGCACATAGCCTGACCGTGCCCAACCGAGTCCTTCACCACATGATATGCTCCATTTTATTGCCACGAGAAGGACATTGAGACAAGGTCTCCTATCTTGAGGCATTTATTGTGGACTCGATCCTCACCAGGAGACGGATTCACGTGGGATATCTGATGATGATGCATATGATCTCCTGCGTTGGGAGCACGACACGAGTACTCCCCTACGGTCGCTTTCTTCCCCGAGTATTCAAGGATGCCGAGGTCGACTTGAGTAGAGAGACGGACTTTGAGGCCCCCACTAGCTATGACACGTATGATGAGCAGTCCTTGGGGCGCATGAAGTTCGAGAAGACACTCGATGGCTCCTGGGTTAGGAGAGCTGAGCGACAGGCCCGGGGACAGGGACAGATGCATCCCAAGGTAGAAGAGGAGGCCAAGATCAGAGAGATGGAGGATGGGTTAGATCCTCAGAGGGACTTTGAGCAGAGAAGGCCCGAGTTTGACATTCCGCCTCCACCTCAATCAGAGGGCATTCATGTTGAGGCCACTTTCTTAGAGCCTACGATGACTGAGTCATCTTACACAGCAGGACCATCATCTCAACCATCATTTACCGAGCTACCATCTCAGGCACCTCATGCTCCTGATCATGCGCCTTGGATGGATGTCTCAGCTCAGATTAGCTCCCTTGGGATTCGTATGGAGGAGCTTGCTTTAGTCCATGACTCTTGTTTCTACTCTATGGAGGAGCACATGGATCAGTATCAGACTAGAGTCACTTCTCACTTTGATCACTTCTAGCAGAGATTTGAGCGCATAGAGGAGCGTATGGATCAGCAATAGGTTACATTCGAGCATCTCCAGCAAAACATTGATCGCATTGAGAGTCATCAGGCGAGTCTGCATGAGGAGATGATGGCTTACCTCCACTTTGTGTTTCCTTCTCCACCCTCTCAGCCTTGAGATTGTCTTGAGTTCCCCCTCCGTTTCTTTTTTATGTTGCCAAAGGGGGAGAAATATATAGGATCTAGGAGACTCTCATGCATGTCATTGTCATCATTGTCATATCTATCTTTTTTGTACATGTGAGGTTTCCATATATATATGATACGATATTTTTATGATCCATTGTTTCCTATTCAAATTTTCGTGTTTTACATTGCTTCCTATTAAAAATCGTTTGATTGATCCATGATTGGTTTGATGGGGAGATTTTTTTCTCTCCTAGATAACCAAGGTTTGTCATTATAAAAAAGGGGGAGATTGTTAGCCCAAGGGTTCTCCTAATTGGGTTTTGATGATAACAAATCATGGTTAAGTGACTAATTGGTTTAATGATTAAGAATCTCAGGTATAAACTCGAAAATTCATCAAAGGACCAAATGGATACAAGATCGAGACGCTTGGAAGACTTGTGATCATATGAAATTAATGTATGATGAATGCATGAGTGCACTTAGGATTTTCACACGTTTCATGCATCTTAGAAAACTTGGTTTATTATTCAAAACTTCGATTTCATTTAAAACCCGAGTTTTTAACTAATGTACCTTAGGCAAAATGTTTTATAATTGGCTTAATAATTTTCCTAAAGACCTTGCCTAAGTGTTAGAAAAGAAAGGAATAAAAAAAATAGGTTTTCAGGGCCAAAAAGGCTCAACCGGTCGAGGCTATGGCCAACCAACTCAATCGGTTGAGGAACCGGTCAACTGGTTGTGCTCGTCCGGTTGAGGACCGGTCAAGGATGCACAAAAACTTTATCTCTCTCCTAATAGCCTTCTCTTCCCGGTCGAGGTGATTCTTTTCCCGGTCGGGGTCCGGTCGAGGACCAGTCGAGGTCCGATTGAGGCAACGGTAACCTGTCATGCATTAAATGCTCCAACGGCTAGTGAACCGGTCAACCTCTAACTCGACCGGATGAGGTTACCTTTTGCTGTTTTTGACTCCCGAGCTTAGAAACCTATAAATTGAGAGCTCCACTTCATTTATTGATAAGAGAACAATTGCATTCAATAGCCTACCTACTTGTTCTTGATCAAAAAGCTCTCATTTCTTTCATAGTGCATTAAATCACCACTTGCATATCCTTTAGTGCACTTTTGTGTGTCATCCTAGCTTTGTCTTGTATTTGAGCTATCGTTAAGCTAGGTTGAGGGATTATATCTTGTAAAAATCTGAGTGTTAAAGCCTTCAAGAGGTTTGAATCTTGAAGAGGTTGTGTAAGAGCCCATTGGAGCCAGAATCCAAGTGTAAGAAGATTGGAAGCTTGGTTGAATCTTCAAGTTAGTGGAACCCTCACTCTGTTAGGAGGTTGAGGAGAGTGAACGTAGGCAAGAAAGTGTCGAACCACTATAAACCCGAGTTTGAATTCTCTAAACTCTATCTCTTTACTTTGCTTATATTGTGTTTGAATTTGTTGTGATTGGAAAGATTTTAAACACCCAATTCACCCCCCTTTTGGGTGTTTTTATTAACTAAGTATAACCTTTTTTTTCTCAATGTTTTTATCTTAGATTAGGTTTAAGCACCTATAAAGGAGCATAAAAATTCTATTCATATGTAAAAACCTTTTCGTTATTTCATAAATAGGTTGTAAGTTACCCTAAGGAACATACGTTTTTTAATGGATGTAAAAATCTTAATTAATAGTTCATCTATGGAGACCTAATGTGAAAACTATTGGGAAACCTCAAATTACTCCATTCCCAAGCTTTAGATCATTAGGGTGCATGTAATCATGTCCTAGATTCTCTAGGTCTAAGCATAGAGGAAAACTTGGTATTTAAAAACCAAAAAATTCCATAAATCCAAATAAAAGTGTCATACCTATGATCCGGATATTCCTTAATTGATTCTTGTGGGTGTAGAAAGCTTTATAGGTGTACAAGATCTCATAAACTCAATCATCTTCCACCTAATGACCCCTTTTTGAGTCTAGACACTAAGATAGTGGAGATCTCAAGTTGGAGGCTAGGGTTCTCTCTTAAGACTAAAGTAAGGGAGCGATAAGACTTAAGCCCTAACCCCCTAAGAGGGGAGTTTATAAAGGACAAAAAATAGTGAAAAATTATTGATATTTTGGTAAAATTTCAAGTGTTAGTCATCTTCGAAGTAACACATGGCACAAAAATATCTAAGCACATATATTTTTTTATTACTTATAAAAAAAATTCGACAATTTTTTTATAATTTATTGGTTTTTCGATGATTTTCTCAAGTTTTTGATCTGATCAATGCAGGCTGGCTCAATTAAAGTGCGATTAAACCCTCAAAAATCTAAAAAACTCCCTTGTTACAATGTTGGGACTCAAACCCAAGATAAAAGGTTTAAACAGAACCTTAGGTGACCACTAGGCTAGTTTGCCTTCTCTTGTTACAATGTTGGGACTCAAACCCAAGATAAAAGGTTTAAATAGAACCTTAGGTGACCACTAGGCTAGTTTGCCTTCCCTTGTTACAATGTTGGGACTCAAACCAAAGATAAAAGGTTTAAACAGAACCTTAGGTGACCACAAGGCTAGTTTGCCCTTTAATTACATTAAGTGCACTAGAACAAATATATACTAAAAATCATCATAAAAACAAAATATTAAAAGAATATTTTAATAAACAAATTAATTCTAATTATTTTATTTTTAAATTTCATTTAATTGATCACCAAAAATATTAAAATTATCATGATAATTTTCTTAACTATTTTTTTTTTATAATTTATATATTAATTAAATATAAAACATAAATATAAAAAATATATATATACATTCATTTATTCAATATCATTGAATGCAATTGAATTAAATGGATCATAGTTTTAATATTAATTACATTTTAAAATTAGACATAAAATGATAAAATGTTACAATATTATTGTTTGATAATATTTAATTTAACTTAATAATGAATGTATACTTCAAAATTTATATTTTTTTATTGAAGAACATGATATTATTATCGAATATGACAAACTATATCATACATGTATTAATTTCTTCAACAAAACAACTTCAAAATATTTATTATTGCTTCTTATACCATTTTTTAGAGTTTTTCCCAACATTTTCATCAATTTTGATCAATATTTGTCCCGTCGATATTTTGTGTCAAAATATTCATTGATATTTCTCGATATATCTTAAAATAAAGTTACCAATATATTCGTCAAAACTGATATTTTCATCTTTGGTATTTATGGGATTCCTATTAGGCTTAAGTGACTTAAGCCCACTAAAAAAAATGGATTTCTACAACTTAAAAACTCCTATGCTCCATCTAGAGTGCACAACCCATCTAAAAGAACTTAAAAAATTAAATAATCGCATCTATACCAATTGTGAGGAATACTTGAATATCTCTATTCCCAACCTTGAACCAATAAGGTGCATGCAAAAATCTATCCTAAGTTATTCTAGATCTAAACAACAAAAGTAAATAGGTGTTTAAAAATTTTAGATCAAGAGAATGAGTTTTTTACCTATGATTTGGATGTTCCTAGATAAAATCAAATTTGTATAAGAAGCGTTGTAGGCATTACAGATCTTGAAAACCAAGAGTCTTTTGCTCAATTGCTCTCTTTTCTAGATATGGGCACTTGAAAAGATGGAATTCTCTTGGAGGGTTGGTGGTAAGGGCTCTTCTCTATGGAAAAGTGAATGGCAAGAGTGTTAAAACTCTAACCTTTAAGGGGGCTTACATAGGCTTTCCTATAGGCTTAAGTCACTTAAGCCCATCTTGGACTTAAGTCACTTAATCCAGCCCACTTAGCTCCTAATTCATTAATTAATCTCATTAGACACCAATTAATTAATTTTCTAGTCTAAAAAGACTATTCATAAGCTCTTGTGCAATCCTGCGCATTTACCAAAATGACCTTATGCACATACATGAATATAAAACCCAAAAATCCTTTTAAAAAAATTATGTCATCATGGAATATGAGTTTGAGCGATGACCATTAGGACTCATAGGAAAACACTAGCTATTTTGAGGTTAACTCAACATACCATTATAGAGAGACAATTGCACTCTAATATCCTATGATATTAGAAAGAAATATAAGAACTTGGGTTTATGACCTACTATCCACTGTATAAAAGCTCCCCATGAATTGGTGTCCATAATGTAATGAGGTAAATGTCATCAACCTCTAAAGATTACATCTATAATAATTGAGTTTCTAATCCCCATATTATGTGATCAATCAACATACTCTATCTCTCTAACAATATATGTCAAATTCTAATTAAGGAATTACTATGACCATAGATTTCCTAATCACATGTCCTTAAAATCACTTAAGGGAACATATTATCTCAAACCCATGGTTATCATGATGTCTATCTTGGGTATACTTATTGTCACCAACCTCTATTAATAGTGACCAAATCCATATGGAACATATTCCCAACTTAAGGTCTCACCT
Source organism: Vitis riparia (assembly GCF_004353265.1). Lineage (NCBI taxonomy): Eukaryota > Viridiplantae > Streptophyta > Magnoliopsida > Vitales > Vitaceae > Vitis > Vitis riparia. The sequence goes on from NC_048436.1 coordinate 9,114,881, forward strand.
ATAGGTTAAAGTCATTGGTGACTTTAGCATGAGCTCACCCATAGATTAAGAGCTCATACAGTATGGTAGCTTAGTAAAATCATGACTACCCAATAGTCAATATCATGACTCACCACAAGTTTTTTCCAACGTGTAACCATACACACTAGTGCATTCACCATAAGAAAACCATCATGATAATCGAGACAAGTCATTCCTCAAATTAAGAGGTAGTGTGTTATATTTTCAAATGGATTGCCTAAATCTATGAACCAATTGTGAATAACTCATCTACTTGTAAGGAATCCATAACTTAGATCCTTTATGCAACTCCTAACACACCCAAGTCATGTACAATGCAAGAGATGTTAGGTTTGAATGATAAAAAAAGTATAGTGGCATGAATAGGATAAATAAATTAGGAAATTAGAATTATATTATAAATAATAAATCTAATTATTATTACATCATGTCATGCTTTTAAGGGGCTTTATCTTAACATGTGTAATCATATACACTAATACATTCACCATAAAAACCCATTTCGATGACCAAGATAAATCATCCCTCCAATTAGGAAGTAATGCATTAAAACCTCAAATAGATTGCCTAACTCCACAAACCAATTGTGAACAACTCATCTACTTGTAAGAAATCCATGAATTGGATATTTCGTGCAACTCCTAACACATATAAGTTATGTATAATACAAGTTATGCAAGGCTTAAATACTCAACATGGATAATTCATGAAAATGATAATAAAGGGAAAATTGGAATCATATTATAAGTAATAATGGAATCATATTACATTATGTTTTTTTTTTTAAGGGTTTTGTTCTAATGGCTAGGGTTCTCTCTTTTTGGAAGATAAATTGAATCAAGTGTCTAACCATAAACACTTAAGAGGGTTTATATAAACTCATTCGTATGTTTAAGTGACTTGAGGCCATCTTAAGCTTGGGTCACTTAATCTAACCCATTGGATTTTAATTATTAATCAACCTTATTTGGGCTCCAATCCTAATTATTAATTAGTCCTATTTAGGATCAAATTAATTAATTAGCCTAATCTAGAAAAATTATATATAAACTCTTATGCAAAATTGTATATTTATCAAAAAGCCCTTATACACATAATGTGCTACCTAGGAATATGAGCTCAAGTAAGGACCACTAAAATTCATAGGAAAATATGTAAGGAAACTTAGATATTTCCGTTTCCTATCCTAGAATCAGATTATCTACATGCAAAAATTTCTAAGCCTTTAGATCTTAAGAAAATGAAGCAAAACATTTATAGATCTAGATTAAAGTGAAATAGAAAATGTTACCTTGATTTAGATCTTCTTAAATCAAATCTGTGCAATGAAGATGAGGCTTGAAGTCTCCAAAGGTCTTGTATACTCAAGATTTTTCACCTAATGGTTCTAACTTGTTCTTGGCACACAACTAGTGGGGAGGTGTGAGAGGATGGACATTGTGACTCTATTATCTCTTGATGGTAGAAAATGACTAACTAGAAAACTTAACCCTTCAGAGGGTATTTATAGGGTTCCTTAACTAGGCTTAAGTGACTGGAACCCCGCCAAAGGCTTAGGTCACTTAATCTAGCCTAAAATGGGTCTTAATTAATTAATTAACTCAACAGGATCATCTAATTAATCAATTAACCTAATCCAAAAACTTTGTTCACTAATCCCTATGTAATCTTGCGTAATTACCAAAACATCCTTATGCACAAAAGTGAACTTAGAGTCAATCCAAGCCTCATATATTGTGTCATTCATGAGGTAAATGACCTTAATCGGGGACCTTTGAGATCCATAGGACAGTACTAACTCCCTCATAATCCAACTCAGAAATTGATTCAAAATCAATCGCACTCTAGTACCCTATGTAAATAATAGCAAGACAAAGCTCAGGTTCATGACTTATTCACTACGTGTAGACACCCCATGAACTAATGTTCATAATCTAACAAGGTAGTTCTATCACCTATCAAAATTACCTCTCTAGTTAATTTAGTTATAGATCTTCTTTATTATGTGATCAATTGACATACTCTAGCTCTAAGGAGCATATGTCAAATTCCAAAAAGGAAATGCTATGGCCATAGTATTTTAGATCACATGTCCTCTCGATCACCTAAGAGGACATGTTGTATCAATCTAATGAGATATCATGGTGTTTCTATTGAAAATACATATTGTCACCAACCTCCATCAACAGTGACTCAATCCATAGGACTGTTTGACCACCTTAAGGGTTTCACCCATAGGTTAAAGTCTCCCGTTGACTTTGGCACATGTTTGATATCCTCTCAAGGTTGATAGTTCAAGCAATATAATAACTTGGTGAATCATGACAATTGATAGCCTTGTGTCATGATACACACTAGTGCACTAACCATAGGAAACCTCATCTCGACGATCAAAATAAGTCATCTCTCTAATTAGGAGGTAGTGCACTATGATATCTATTAGATTGTCCAAATCTATGAACCAATTATGAACAACCTATCCTCTTGTAAGGAACCCATAACTTGTATCCTCTATGCAACTTCCAATGCATCTAAAGTCATGGACAATGCAAGTGATCATATGGGTGTGTATGCTCAAATAACAAATGAAGGCAAATGGGATAATAAAAGAAAACCAAGAAACATCAATAAATAAATATATCTCAATTTGTTACATCATGTCATGCTTTCAAAGGTTCAATCCCAACAAAATATTAGCTCCCTTATAATCCAATTCAACTATACTCCAATATTCTATGATATTAAATCGAGATATGAAGCTTAGTTTCGTTAGAGGCACCCCCTAAAATGGTGTCAATAATCTAATAAAGTGAATGTTATTAACTTCTCAAGAGTACCCTTATAATCCTTAAGTCTTAGATCTTCCACTATGTGATTAGTTAACATACTCTATTTCTCTAAGAGCATACTTTCCACTTAAGGAATTATTGCAACCATAGTTTTCATGATCTCATGTCCATAAAATCACCCAAATGGATATATTATCTCAAATTTATGAGATATCATGATGCCTATCTTGAGAATATCTATTGATGAAGGGGAAAACCCGAATCGCTCCGTTTCCCAAGCCCAGATCAAGTTCTCACTTTCTTTTGGATTTGTGGGGCACCTTGCTAGGTAAGGGATCAATTGGCAATGCTTACAGTTTCATGGATAGTCTTTTGTGGGGTATTCATGTCTGCTGAATTGGTTTTGGACTTAGATACTCTCAGATTCCTTTGTTGGGTTCTCTGCATGTCCTTTCCCTCTTGCTAGTGATCTTTTTACTTTTGGCTCGAATAATAGGTCATCCTTGTATCTTTCTTCTACATTAATGAAGTGTTTGTTTCCTATCAAAAAGGAATTTTGGAAAACTTATTTGCAAACTGCTGAAGTCAACTAAATAAGAGAGAGAGAGTCATGAATTTTCCCCAACCTAACTCTTACATGTGGTTGTTGCTAGTCAGATATTATCATATTAAGAACCCTTGTTCCCAGACACAGTAAAACTTATAACCATTGTAAAGCCTTTTTTTAAATTCAACGCACAACGAAAAAATAACATTTTTATATTTTAAAAGGATTCAAAAAGTGTTAACAAAAACCATACCTTAGATTTGGATGTTCCTGAATCAAATCCACATGATGAATATGAATATCAAAATTGTAGAAGTCTCATAAACCCGAAGTCTTTGATGACTCGAACCTTGAGATTGGCACACTTCCGTTGGGAAGAAAAAAAAAGTGGAGACTATGGCTCTCAATCTCTCTAGATAGTGGAAAACAAAAGTTATGGAAACGCTAACCCCTAAAGGGTATTTATAAGGTTCCTAAGTGGACTTAAGTGACTTGAGCCTACATGTGCTTGGGTCACTTAATCTAGCCCAAAATGGGTTCTAATTGATTAATTAACCCAATAGGGTTTACTAATTAATCAATTAACCCAATCCAAAGACCTTGTTCACGTACCTCTATGCAACCTTACATGATTATCAAAACACTCTTATGCACAAAAGTGAACCTAAAGCCAATCAGACTCTCATAATTCATGCCAACAAGATATATGAGCTTAGAGTGGGGACCACTAGGACCAATGAAAATACTAGCATTCTTAGAATCTAATTCTAAAGTTGATTCAACATCCCATTATAGAGAATCAACTAAACTCCAATATCATATGTAAATAACAACGAGACACTAAGTGCTTAGGTCCGTGACCTACTATCCATTGTATTTAGTCTCCTCATGAACTGGTGTCTATAGTCTAACAATGTGAAAGCTATCAACTTTTTCAAGACTGCCTCTACCTTCCTTGAGTTATAGATCCTTCTATTGTGTGTTCAATTGATATATCTTAGCTCTCAAAGAGCTTATGTCAAGTTCCACTTAAGGAACTACTATGCCCATAGTTTACATGAACACACCTCCTTAAGATCACCCAAAGGGACACACTGTCTCAATCCTAAGATATATCATGGTGCCTCTATTGAGAATACCTATTACTACTAGCTTCCACCAACAATGACCCAATCCATAGGGAATATATGATCAGCTTACGATCTCACTCATAGGTCAAAGTCATTACTAACCATGGGAAACCCATCCCGATAGCCAAGACTAACCATTCCTCCAATTAGGAGGTGGTGCACTACAACCTCTAATGGGTTGCCTAGACCCATGAACCGGTTGTGAATAAGTCATCTATTTGTGAGGAACTCATGACTTAGATTTTCTATACAACTTCTAATGCACCTAAGTTTCATACAATGCAAAAGATGCAAGCAAGAATGCTCATAAAGTATCTTATATGGAATAAGGATAGATAAAAGTAAAACTAAAACATCATTAAATAAATAATGAATTCCAAATTTATTATATCATGTCATGCTTTTAAGGGCTCTATCATAACATTCTCCTACTAGCCCTCAAAGCATCATACTTATAAAGCATGTCAGATACTCATATGAAACATATGTTATCCCTATGACCAACAAAGACTTTCCCTGTCAATATCTTGGTGAAATGATCTACTAGGTTCTCCACAGAAGGTATCTTGTCAATCATCATGTCACCCTCTAAATTATCTCAACACTTTGGAGCATAATGTCACGGACTTAGTCGCTCACTAAGCTCGTGCGGCACTTAGGCAAGTCAAGACGCTTGATCTTGCTAAGTCAGCCTTGCTCCAAATGCTTAGCTTGCTAAGCTAAGACGATCACGACTTGAAAGCTTAAGAAGCTTAGTAGGCAACTCTTTAAAGAATGGAAGCTCTTATTAACTCAAGGAAGCCTTTACAAGTGCTTGGAAGCTCACTTGCTTGGTTAGGAAGTGATTTGGGTGGTGTCTTGGCCAAATGAGGGCCTCACCTATTTATAGGCACCAATGGAACTCTCTGGAACTTAGGAGGGTTCCTTACAAATCAAGAATATTCTAGAACTTCCTACACTAATCTAATCTATGTACAAGAATATACAAGAAATCTCTAGAATTCTCTAGAAAGCCTTGTACTCCTCTCATGCCTTCCACCATAGTGTAGAGATGTGTGGACATCTCTAGGCATCTCTAGAACCTTCCACACTCTTCCCACCAATGTCTTAGTGTAGATGGCTCCAGGAGTCTCCAGAAGCTTCCCTCTTCCTATATAAGCCCATGGGGAGGGTCATTTGAAGCATCTTGTGACAATAAGCACATAATCCTTCATTCTCCTAAGATACTTAAGTATATGCTTGACAATTGTCCAATGTTCTGGACCAGGACTAGACTGATATCTACTCACCATACCCACTTCAAAGCAAATATCTGGCCTAGTACACAACATCACATACATAAGACTACCCACTGTAGAGGCATAGGGTACTGATTGCATACGCTCTTTCTCCTCAGGTGTTTTAGGACACTGGTCCTAAAGAAAAGTAATTCCATGCCTAAAAGGTAATAAACCTTTCTTGGAATCCTTCATCACATACTTGACCAAAAGCTTATCTATGTAGGTAGCTTGAGATAACGCTAGTTTTTTATTCTTTCGGTCCTTAAGACCTTAATCCAAATAATATACTATGCTTCTCCTAGATCCTTCATTTGGAACTGAGTAAACAACCCAATCTTGACTGATGACAATAGCCCTACATCATTATCAATGAGCAAAATGTCATTAACATACAAGATCATAAACACTAACATGCTTCCCTACACCTTCTTGTACACACAAGGCCCTTTGCTATGAAAATATCTGGTTACATCATATAGATGTTAATATCAAGATAATCGTTTAAGAACTCTTCTTGACACCCTATTGCAATATCTCATAAATAAGATACACCACAATAGGTTGGAGTACTTTGATGGATATGAATATGGCTATTGGTGAAAAGGTTCCTTATATTCGAAACAGTGCTCCAAACTATAACCTTTAGCTACAACCTAGCCACATAAATCTCAATTTTTTTCCATCTATTCCTTTATACCTCTTGTAAACGAACTTACACTTATGGGTTTTATCCATTCAGGTGCTTCTATAGGAACCCAGACTACTTAGAATCTCAAGAATTCTAACTTTGCCTCTATAGCTTTTTGCCAAAGATGTGCCTCCACATCGCTTATTACTTTATCATAATCTATGAGATCGATCTCATGTTCCTTTAGAATGGCCTTGAAAAACTTTCCCAATTACATGAATTGGTCTGGTTGTTTAACAACCCTCCCACTACGACAAGGCATCATTGTACTAGAAATGGGAATGGTTGGTACTAGATGCATAGTATCTTGTGTATAGTGGGACTATCTTCTAGAATAAGAAGGTCTAGACTTAATTAGTCTTTGGATCCTATATAGATTAATATGACCTAGGAATTAGAAGCCATATGTTTGATTAGTATTAGGTTCTTTCTTTTAGTGAGATCTAACTATTCTCATTATTTGGCAAAATGATAATGGAGTCTCATAAAAAAAGATAATACCTCCTACTAGCTTGCACAACTAGCCATGCAACTGAAGCTAAGGTAAGTATAATCCCATCATGTGACCTCACTTGTTGAAAATCCTGTAAAGAACTACAAATAGTGGGCCTAGAATCTATCCACCACAATTGGTAAAATCCACCACTATGTATTCAACAACAAAAACACGATGTGTACTTGCCTATCCTTAGGCACTCCACGCATTCCTTTTTCAAGTGTCCTAAAAGGTCACAAAGGAATCATTACCCTTGAGTTTGTTCTTTAATTCATTTTCTTAAACTTTCCTTATTTGGTGTTGTTGTTCTTCTTCTTGGCAAAAAAGCCTAAAGAACCTTGACTTCCATATATACACCATTTTACTCTTTGAGAATCTTCTTACCCATCCCAAAGGAATTTGGTAAGATCTCTAAGATAACTTGAATCCTACTATTCATAGTAGTCTTAAAGGCAACTTGTCTAGTTGACTTGCCATCATCAAATAACCCTTGCAACTTTAAAGGGAATATCATAGACTATGACAATAAACATATGTCGTTTTTGCAACATATTATCTAAAGATCCAAGTATGAGAAACTTAGTCTTTTGATCCATCTTATACCACCTTTTATATGTTTCTCTTACTTTATGATAAGATTGTTCAAAGGAAATATCAAACTCTACCAAAATCAGCTTCTATGCAATTAATACTATATCTAGATTGTTTTCAGAATATAATTAAGTCTAATTTAAACAAAAAAAAAAAAAATAATAGGTGATAGGTTAAAGACATGATATATGTAACAAATATAATAATTCTATGCATTAATAAAAAAAACTAAGCATTCAAGGCAAGTTGGTAATTAATTTAGCAAAAATATAGTGCTCTCAAACTACATATATTCATGCAAGGTATCCTAGTATCATAAGAATCAAGCCTACTTTAGGCAGGTCATGACTCTTATTACTAGGTAGAGACCCTCTCTAATTAATCAACCTGTCTTAAAACCTCCTAAGGTTATCCTAAGGTATTGATCAACATACCTTTATGTTTAGCCCTTAGCCCATGAAAGTGGGACCACTTTAGGTGATTCTACCACTTCATGTCTAAGTTAAGTGTGTAACCAAGATCCTTGACATCAATGTTACCAAGTGAAGAGTTCCATCTTTAGGATTGACCACTCCCACTACAAACATATATAGTCTTGTTCATAAAGGATAGTCCATATCCCTTTATTTCTTAGGCCACCCCATCTTTAGGATGGTAATAGGCCCAAAATCAAGATGGGCTTGATCTTGGAGGCTATGGGCTTGTCTATGGCCTGTTCCCACTTAATATTTTGGAAAAGAGACTTTAAGATAATTTTGGTAACTATCTTAAAATAAATTATCTATTATGAGAATTTATAAAACTTTTATTTATTACTTGAATTGGGACTCCTGTGTGATTCGTGCCTAATTGGTGTCTCAGCTGATTCGTGTCCAGCTGGTGCTCCTTGATTGAGGATTTAATCAACAAAATTTATAACCTATTACACCATATACTAGGGTAGCAAAGACAAAGCTACTATAGCATAGTGGCTCTAGGATCGTTCACTGGGATGGGTTTTCACTTCACAAATGATATTAATTCAAATCTGAATTGGTGCCTTTTCATTTCAAGGTTAGCTTTAAAAGAAAACATAAAGATGTTTGAACAAAGATCGATTTTAAGCTAACCAAAAATAGTAACTGATTTTACTTACAAAGAAAAGTGTTTCTTGGAGTTTCAGATCACTAGGCTCAGATTCATCATACAAAAAGGAGAGTTCCGGTCACTTGTTTCTTTTCCTCATATTAGAGAATTAACATAAAGTCAATTCTCTAACAGGTGCTGCACAAATGCTTCCCATTAATGGGTTCAAACACTAAATCCCTCTCACTGATGCAACTTGCAATGGCTCGTGCCTCTCACCTAGCACTTGCCATTCAAGGTGATCTTTAACCTTGGATTTCCCTTCACAAGCTCGCAAGAGATAACTAATGAATGTCTCCTTGGAGTCCAAAAGCTTACCAAGTGTTGGCAATTCTAGAAAATCCTACTTTCAAGTCACCTCCCAAAGGCTCGCAAGGGGTAAACTAGTGAATCTCCATGGATGGAGATCACTTGCCTTACCAAGTGTTGGCCCAGGTGATTTAAAAGCATTTTAAGTTAACTAAAAAGATAAAAACCATTAACGGGTCACACTTTCTCTTCATTAACAACTAAAACAACAAAACTTCCAATTCATGCATGTGGAAACTTACCCGGTTACCTTCACTCCAAGAGACAAAGAGCCTAGCCTCTCATCCTCTGAGAAAACATCTCAGAGAATATTTGGCTAGCAAGAAAATGAAAATGAAAGAGAAGACAAGAATATATAGGAAAAATAGAGCAAGTGCTCTATATTTTACTTCCTTCCCAAAACTGTACAAAGGATCTCCTGGAACCCAAAACTCTAACACCCCCCAGAACAGGCTTCTCGGGCTCCCTTAATACCACAATTACACTTACAGCTATTACATAGATATTTTTGCCAAATTCCTAACTTAAAAACTAAGGAATTCTATCACTGGTGGTTTACAAGGAGAATTTGGGCATTTAGACAACAAAAATCTAATAAAAAATATCTCCAAGTGTCGGTTACAAATATCGGGAAGCACTCAGGACCACTTCGCAGGTGAAAGGTGAGGTCTGCGAAATTTCGCAGGTGCACAAGAGGAGCTGCGAAATTTCTTCATAGCAGGCAGCTGCTTCAACACCTTAGCAAAGTGGACTTCCATCATGTGGTGTTTGGCTTCCATCGCGGCGTGAAGCTTCAGGGGAACTCCATAGCACTGTACAAAAAGGCTGCGAAACCATTCCGCAACAAAAGTGCTGATTCCGCAGCACTTTTCCTGAAGCCTTCCTTCAGCTTGGAGTGATTGGCTTCCAATGGCTGTAACTTCCTCATTTCAGCTCCAAATCGTGCACCGTTTGAAGCATTGGATTCTTGACTTCCTGAGCTTTGAAATGACATATTGTATGCATAAATTGGACATCAGGAAGTGCTCCAAAAGTGGCTGCAGTGACTGTCATCAAGAATGCTTCATGGCTGGCTTCTCTTTGCTTCCCCTTTGCATTTCCACTTTGCTTATGGCAAAAGTGCTCCTAAGCTTTAATTCTTCATTCCTCTAAGCTTCCCATTGCTTGCCAAGGATTCCATATAACTCTCCTCAATCTCCTAATGCTTTGGTGATCAAAATACTAACAAAAACACCAAAACTTACACAATTTGATTAGAATCAATTGCAAGGGGCCTTAACATGCTAATTGGATTAAAAGACACTAACTACTACTCAAAAGTATTTAAAAGGATTAATTACAAGCTATCAAATAGCACTTTTTGAGTAGTAATCACTGTGCCAAATAGGGATATCTTTCATTTTCTTTATCCTTGAACTTTTTTTTTCCAAACTAAACAGTTTCCTCATTCTCTTAAGGAGATGGGAGCCTAGAGAACCACCTAACCCAAATAAAGGAAAGTCCCTAAAGGAATTTGAAATTCCAAATGACAAAAACCAAGTTCTTAAATAAATAATAATGGAAATAAAACTCATTAAAATTTATTCTTTTAAGAAAATCCAAAATTAACATTTTAATTTATTTTATTTGAAACAATACCTTGGTAAGCTATCTCAATTATAAATTATCTATCATATACTTTTCCAAAAATAATTTATTTCTTCAAATTAGAATTTTGTGCTAAATAGGAAAGATTTTATTTCATAAATACTTGGAAAAATAAAACTTCTTCCTTAAAAAAAAAAAAAAAAAAATCTTAGAGATTTAGAATCTAAGAAGATTTATTTTTATTTTATTTTTTTTAAAAAGAGCTTAATGTTGAAAATGAAGTAAGTTCCTTATTTCTTTCCAACTTGTCTTTACCTAAAATAAAAATTTCCTAATTCCTATCACATTCTAATTTAATAAATTATCTAAAATATGCGAAAAATATGAAATTTCATTAACTTAAGAATACCAAAATATATTCTATGCCAAAAAAATAAACAATCATAAAAGACATAAAGGAAATTAAATAAATAATTTCCATGGCCTTAGGGATCCTGTTGCAAATTTGGTAATTAAAATTTGGATAAAATCCAATTTACCAAAAAAAACCTTGCATCCAAAGATACGATTAGTGAAAAAAAAAAAAAAAAAACTCAATGGAATTGCATGCCTTTTGCGTAGCCTTGCTTTTATCAATCATATCTCCCTTATTTCAACTCTGAATTGCAATCCGTTTGAAGCCTTGGATTTTTTACTTCCTGAGCTTCAAAATCATGTGGTTTTCCCCAAAAATCTCTTAGGAGGGAACCCCGATTTTAGTTGAAGTTAGAGTCATTGTGTTGTCATACTCTCTACACAACCTTAATTCAATATGTTATAACTCTCTCGTTTCAACTCCGAATTGCGATCCGTTTAAAGCCTTGGATTCATGACTTCCTAAGCTTCAAAACCATAGGTGGTATGCTCCAAGAAACTCGCAGAAAGTTATTACGATTTTAAGTTAAAAATGATAAAACTATGCTGCCAAGGATCTTAAATCAAGAACTTCCAAGATTTTTTATTTTCCCTTAAATCACCATAGGAACTCATGAAAGAAACTTCAAGAAGCCTTATTTTCTCTTTTCCAGCAAGAGAATGTGTGTGAACACTTTATGATGCTTCATATTGCTTCCATACTCCCCATAGGTTACAAAGAATGGTAAAAAAAAAAAAAAAAAAAGATTTTTACAACAAAATCCTAACTCTAAAGATTTGAAGTTTACATATCATTCTAAGATAACAAAGAGATATTTTTACAAAAAAAAAAAATTCCTATGCCTCTTATGAGGCTTATAACCCATCTAGGAAAAGTAAAAACCAATCTAAGTAATTATTACATCCTCAATAAAAAGCAATTACAATTATAACCATCATATTAAAACAAGATCATAAGAAAGAACGCACACTAATTATCCTTGGGGTCATGGGATAAACAAAAACCCTACAAAAACAAGTTAGCACACCTTAGAATGGTTCTAACACGATTACTAACCTATGGCTCTAATACCAATTGGTAGGGAAAACTCGGATCTCTCTGTTTTCCAAGCCCAGATTAGGTTAGGAGCATGCATAACTATCCTAGGCCTTTTCTAAATCCTATGCATAACAAAAAAATAACATTTTTATACTTTAAAAGGATTTAAAAAGTGCTAACAAAAACCAAACCTCAAATTTGTATGTTCTTGAATCAAATCCACATGGTGAAGATGAAAATCGAAATCGTAGAAGTCTCGTAAACTTGAAATCTTCCGTCTGATGACTCGAACTTTGATCTTGGCACACTTCCAATGGGGAAGAAAAAAAAATGGAGGTTATGGCTCTCAATATCTCTGGATGGTGGAAAACAAAAGTTATGAAAACCTTAACCCCTATGGGGTATTTATAGGGTTCCTAAGTGGGCTTAGGTGACTTGAGCCCACATAGTCTTGGGTCACTTAATTTAACCCAAAATGGGTTCTAATTGATTAATCAACCTAATAGGGTTTACTAATTAATCAATTAGCCCAATCTAGAGACCTTGTTCACTTACCCTTATGCAACCTTGTGTAATTACCAAAATGCTCTTATGTACAAAAGTGAACCTAAAGCCAAAAACCCTCATAATTAATGCCAAAAAAGGTATATGACCTCAGAGAAGGGACCATTGAGACCAATAGAAATACTGGCTCCCTTAGAATCCAATTCTAAATTTGATTCAACATCCCACTACAGATAATAAACTAAACTCCAATATCCTATGTAAATAACAGTGAGACACCAAGTGCTCAGGTCCGCGACCTGCTATCCATTGTGTTCAATCTCCCCATGAATTGGAGTTCGTAGTTTAACAAGGTGAAAGTTATCAACTTTTCAAGACTACCTCTACCTTCATTGGGTTACAGATCCTCCTATTGTATGCCCAATTAACATATCTTAGCTCTCAAAGAGCCTATGTCAAGTTCCACTTAAGGAATTAATATGGTTATAGTTTCTATGAACACACCTCCTTAAGATCATCCAAGGGAACACACTATCTCAATCCCAAGAGATATCATGGTGTCTCTATTGAGAATAGCTATTGTTATCGGCTTCCATCAACAATGACCCAATCCATAGGGAATATATGATCAGCTTATGATCTCACTTATAGGTCAAAGTTGTTGCTAACTTTAGCACAAGCTCAATATTCTCTCAAGGTTGAGAGACAACATAATAAAAAAACTTGGAGAGGTCATGACTACTTGATAGCCTTAAGTCATGACTCACCATAGGTCTTGTTCAATGCATAACCATACAAATTAGTGCATTCACCATGGAAAACTCATCCCGATAGTCAAGGCCAGTCATCCCTCCAATTAGGAGATGGTACACTACAACCTTTAATAGGTTGCCTATACCCATGAACTAATTGTAAACAAGTCATCTATTTGCAAGGAACTCATGACTTAGATTTTTTGTACAACTCCTAATGCACCTAAGTCATGTACAGTGGAAAAATATAGACAAGAATGCTCATAAAGCATCATACATGGAATAAGGATAAATAAAAGTGAAATTGGAACATCATTAAATAAATAATAAATTCCAAATTTATTAAATCATGTCATGTTTTTAAAGGTTCTATCCTAACACCATACACACTAGTGCACTCACCATGGGAAACTCATCCCAATAGCCAAGACCAGTCATCCCTCCAATTAGGAGGTGGTGCACTATAACTTTTCAAGGGTTACCTAGACCCATGAACCGGTTGTGAACAAGTCATCTATTTGCAAGGAACCCATGACTTATATTTTTATGCAACTTCTAAAGCACTTAAGTCACGTACAATGTAAAAGATGCAGACAAGAGTGCTCATAAAGTATAATAGATGGAATAAGGATAGATAAAAGTGAAATGTGAACATCATTAAATAAATAATGAATTCCAAATTTATTCCATCATGTCATGCTTTCAAGTGCTCTATCCTAGCAATTGACACTTGTCTTAATCAATAGTGACTCAATCCATTGAGAATATATGACTACCTTAGGGTTTCACCTATATGCCAAAGCCAATGAAGATCTTAGCACTAGCTTAATATTTTCTCAACGTTGAAAGTTCATGCAACATTGTAACTACGTCAAGTCATAATTACCTAATAGCCAATGTGATAACTCACCATAGGTCATGTCAATACGTAACTATATTGACTAGTGCACTCACTATGGGAACCTCATTCCAATTATCAAAACAAGTGATCTCTCAACTTAGGAGCTAGTTCATTATAGCCTCAAATGGATTGCTTAAGCACATGAACCAATTGTGAACAAATCATCAACTTGCAAAGAACCCATGACTTGGATCTTCTATGCAACTTTTAATACATTCAAATCATGTACAATATAAGTGAAGCAAGACTTGAATGTCCAAATAGATAAAACATAAATAGGATGGTGAAAGGAGGATCAAAATCATAATATTAATATTAATAAAATCCACTTATTGTTACATCATGTTATGTTTTTAAGGAATCTATCTTAACAATTAATTTTACTTTACTATTCTTTTCTTGCATTATGATATATTTGAGCATTTTGGCCTAATCACTTGTATTGTTTATTACTTGAGTGCATTAGAAATTGCATGAAATATTCAAGTCACGGGTTTCTTAGAAGTTGATAAGTTAGTTGACAACTAGTTCATGGACTTAGGTAGTTCATCTAAGGTCATAGTGCACACTATCTCATAATTGATGAGATGATTTATCTTGGCCATTGAGTCGGGTTTCCCATGGTGAATGCATTAGTATGTATAGTCATGTATAGTCATATATTAAATAAGACCTACAGAGAATCATGACTAATGGATTTTGGGTTGTCATGACTTCTCTAAGTTACTATGTTGCATAGGTTTTCAACTTTGAGAGAATATTATACTAATATTGAGGTCACAAGTTACTTTGACCTAAGGGTGATATCCTAAAATAATAATATATTTCCTATGAATTAGGTAATTGATGGTTTAGGTAGGTAGTGATAGAAATTATGAATAGAGTCAACTTTATAATTAGATTTCAAAAGAGTCAATATTTTCCTATAAGTCCTAATGGTCCTCTCTTGAGTTCAAACTCTTTGGTGATAATTTTTTAGGAGTTTTTAATATTTGATTATAAGTGTGCATAAGCATAAGGTTACATAAGAACTTATAATTAAAGGACTTATGGATTCTCAATTTGAGTTATTTAACTAATTGGAGCCCTATGGGCTAATTAATTAAATAGGACTCATTGGGAAATTATTGAATAAGACCCATTTAACCATTTAATTAATTTAAGTCTCTTGGGTTAATTAATTAAATAAGACCCATTGGGTTTGGATTAAGTGGTGTGAGCCAATGAGATGATCCATAGTCACTTAGGCTTAATTAATTGTGAGTTTATATGAACCCTCTTAGGGTTTAGGGTTAGATATACCATTGTCTTCCACTTAGTTTTTTAGAGAAACCCTAGCCACCACTCCTTTTAGAGAGCAATCCACACTTGTTCATTACTAAGATTTAGGAGAGAATCATTGGGTAGAAATTGCAAGGTTTTCAACAATGTCTTTCACATTCGAGAGTTTTACATATTAGAAAAAGGATTTGGGAACATTCAAATTCAAATTTATTTTTTCTAAGAACACTCTAGAGTAATATTTTGAAACTTAGGCACCTTCCACTATTTATAGGATCTTAGTTGAATGCACCCTTTAATTTAGACCCAGGGATTATTTAGATCCAACAATTTGTAGTTTATGGGCTTGGGAAATTGATTAAATCTAATTTAATCAATTTATTTATTTTAGTTTTATTTCATAGGACGCTAGAGTATAGTGGATTCTTTATAATGAGATGTTGAATTAACTTCAAATTTTGATTCTGACAGAGCTAATATTTTCCTATGAGTCATGATGGTTCTTTCTCAAGTATAGTAGGATGGCATATTATTTTGAGGGATATTTGGGTTTTAATTCATATATGTGCACAAGGGTATTTTAGTAAAAATATATTGCATAAGAGCTTATATGTAGTCTTTCAAGATTAGGCTAAGTAATTAATTAAATCTAATAAAGCTAATTAATTAATTATGACCCAATAGGAGGTTTATAAATCCTCTTACCTCTTAAGATTAGACACTCTTGAGACTCTAATTCACTATTGTCTTCCAAAGAGAGATAGACAACCCTAGCCTCTATTCTTTGAAAAAGAAGGTCATCTTTTCTCCATTGCCAAGATTCAAGAAAGAGCTACCAAACGGAAGATCTCTAAGTTTTTTAGATTGTTTATCTTGATTGGAAAAAATATTTAGGAACACTTGAGATATGATCTCTACTTATTTTCTTCACCCTAGAATACGTTTTTAAAGGACATATTAGTTTTTACTAGGTCTAGGATCTATAGACGCATAGACCATTTAGAGAAATCTAGGGCTTGAATGGATTTTTCCAAGAATCCAATAGTTTTATATGTTTAAGTAGTGGAAATGTTTTGGAGCATGTATTGATGGAACAACCTAAATCAAAATAGATGACTAATTAGGAACTTATTGAATATGTAGACATGAAGCAAGCTGATTTTTTTGGGATGTGCTGAAATATGAGATATCTTTTGTGAAAATCCTCATGATTTGAAGTATTGTTGAACCTATGAAACTTTGGTGATAATTGTTAATCAAGTATATAAGATTATGAGTGCTAGTCAAAATTAAATTTAGTTCTAATTTTATAAGTCCATTTTATGCCTTTTATGTTATTATTCTCAAATAACTTAACCATATTTACTTGTTTAATCTGGACTTGATTTTGTACCAACTTTGATTCTTCAAAGGAGTATAAATTACAAGAAAGTAGGCAGAATACTAAACCATGAGGGATGGAACAAAATTGTCAACTTAGTCTAACTAGCCTAGTGCACTAACAACTAGTTTTGCAATTATCTTCAACACAAGTATCCTACAACAATGCTAATGTTAAGCATAAGAATTCTTGTGTAAAATGTTCCAATTTCCATCAAAATCAAACCTTAATATTTGAAGCTCAAACAATCAAGGTATCATATGTGTTTAGTGCTAGATAATTGCTTAATCACTTGAGAATTTAGAAAAGAGAATCTTTCCAAATCTTTTAAGGAATTTGAAAAAAAATTAAATTTTAAAAGGAAAATCTTTCCAAATATTTTTTAATTTAAATATAAATTTTTTCATATCTTCTTAAAATTTTCAAGTGTCTAAATTATTGTTTTGGTAAAATATGATTTCTAAATTGATTCCAAATCCACTAGATTGTCTCTTATATATATTTATTGAAAGCGTTCTTAAAGAATTGAATGCGCCTAAACTTTTGAATCATTTTTCATTACACTTAACCCAAAAACTCTTAAAAAGTTCATGATTCTTATTTTTAGGTTTGTGAGAGAGATCCATATCCCCTCAAAGCATTGAGAAGTCCTTTGAGGCATAAGAGATGATGCTGGTGACTAATCTTGAATCGCTAAATGGTGCTTAAGGCACTAGATATTTAAAAAAAAAAAAAGCACCATAAAAGTGTCCTTGTGATTTAATGGTAATAACAGTCCATGGGCAAGAGCCCTAAAAGGAAGAAGAAAAAAACACCCTATAATTGAAGACTCAAAACTACTCTAAAAAAATCCTTACTTGGATGTGATATAGGCCAGAAACATATGCTCTTGAGTGAGAGTCCCTAAAACAGAGGTATAATTGGTTAATGAAGCATGGTTGAACAATGACTCAGGCAAATGATAAGGTATATGGTAAGCTGATAATTATTAGTGGTGTAACTCAAGATGATCATGTTGATATTGACATTTTAATGAATTGTTTGCTTGATAATCATATGTACCTTCTAGTTGAATGTCTCATTGGTTTAAATTTTATAGTAAAATTCTTCTCTACTAAGATGTGTAGCTCATTTCTTTAAATTATTTTTCAGATTTAGAGAAACAAAAACCAAGAGCTGATAACATGGATTTAAGATTGAAGCATGAAGATTTTGTTGGAATACTTGCTTTGATGTTTTGATATACAAAGATGATATAAGTAGGTAGCATTCCTTGTAACCTTTGAAGGAAAGGTTATTCTATTAAAAGAATACTGTAAATATAGTTTGAGAAGTGGGATGCAAGACCAGTATTTTGTTTTATGATGTGTTTGTCAATTTCAATGAATGGAGGTTGATTTTATTGACCAAATGGAATTTCTTCGAGTAAAAATGCTAAGATCTTACTTAAAACTTATGATTTAATTTAGGAAAATAGGTGTGTACTTCTTAAAGTGAGGAAGATGTGAGTGTTTAGCTAGGTTGGCAATTCCGGAAAAAATTCCTAAGTGTCCCCTAACTTGATTTTCCAATTCCTCTTCGGACTACTTGACTTTGAAGACTCAGACTTTGCTAAAAGGCCAAGGTATGTAGCCGAGTGTGTGGTGATTGAATGTGAATCAACCCTATTTTTAATCTTTAAATATATTAGAAAGTTGAGAGAAATGGTTTTTCGGTGCAAGACTTTTATTCCCTTGTTTCTAGATCGATTCAGGTGTAGAGGCAGATCGATCCAACTAACTTATTTTTTAGATCAAATCTCAATTATTAGATTAAAGGCTTCTTTTTACACTTTAAAAAGTAATCTTCTCTTATTTTCTAGGTAGAGACTATAGAAAACGTGGAGAGAGTTGCAGCCACTCCATGTGTTCTTCATTTTCTCATCTTTTTTCCTAATTTGGGGGTTTTTTATTGCAAAGAAAATCCATTTCTCTTAATGTATTCCAAACTAGTTTTTTAATGGATTTTCTTGAGTAATAAATGGGTTGATTCATTCCTTCATTCATATCTCAATCTCTCATTCTATTTGGGTTTGTGCAAAAACCCATTTTCTTTTTGTGTGGATTCAAGAAGAGGCCGAGATTGAGCTTGGTGCAGACTCCAAGTGTGCTCCGAAATATGAAGGTGAGAAGCTGAAAGTGAAAGTACTATTCAAGTGGTTCGGGAAGGATTGGTTGACTTGAGCTAAGTAAAATCTTGTACTTAGTTTTGATTCTTCATAGTGGAGTTTTTCAATTGGTGGTAGGCCCGTGGTTTTTGATCTTTTCGGAGGTTTTCCACGTTAAAATCTGGTGTTAATTGTCTTTTTCTCTCACTTTACACTTTGATTTAATTTCTATTTTTTATATCATTGATTACTTGGGCAAACATGTTGAATGGAAGAAATATGAGGTGATATAAGTGTGATAATCCATGGAATATCCTTAATAATTTTTCTGCTCATTTTGGTTAATGAGATCATGAAGTAAATTGATATGAGTTGAGGAGATATTTGTTCTTTTGATTTATTTTTTAGGATTGTTGAAGCATTTACATGTGTATTGCATTTATAAATTGTTGGGAGAGTGCTGGTGCATACATTCTTGCTTGTGGATGTTATGCTTTGTTGAATAGTTGTTGGAAGAGAAGTTTCTTGACATTGAAAAAGTCTAAGGTTAGGTAATCTTTGTAGGGAGAATTTTTAAATTGTTCTAGCCCCCTCCCTCTCTAGGTGTAGTCCATTATTGAGATTCACCTTTTCAATTGGTATCATAGTAGGTTTTAATAGAAAAAATCATTTTCTGTCCTTGAATCTCAATCATGGAACCTCATCAAGAGGGAGCTTCCATTGGGAGACCACCATTTTTTAACCGGTGAAAATTATTCTCATTGGAAAGTGAGAATGCAATATTTTTTCAAAATGCAAAGTAAAAAAGTTTGGAACACCGTTGAATTTGGTTGGTCTCCACATAAGGTGTTGAATAGAGAAGGTAAACCAACTAATGTTATCAAGCCTAAATTGGAATGGGATAGAAGTGAAAATGAAGCAAGTAAGAATAATGCTAGAGCCATGTACTCCATCTTCAATGTCATTAGTACGGATGAATTTCGTAGGATTGCTACATGTACTTCGGCTAAGGAGGCTTGGGATATCCTCCAAGTGACTCATGAAGGAACTAATGTCGTGAAAGTGTCCAAGCTTCAAATGTTGACTTCTGTGTTTGAGACCATTAGGATGGATGATCATGAAACTTTTGGAGAATTCCATGCAAAACTGATTGACATTGTGAATTCTAGCTTCAATCTAGGTGAACCCATCTCTAACTCTAAGGTGGTTAGAAAAATTTTAAGATTTCTTCCGGAGAGATTTATAGCTAAGGTCACCGCCATTGAAGAGTCTAAGGATGTGGATTCCTTGAAAATAGATGAACTTGTAGGTTCCCTCCAAACCTTTGAGATGACTCTTGTATCACCTAGGAAAGCTAAGGGAATTGCTTTAAAAGCTATTAAAGAAGAATCCTTAAGTTCCGAAAGTGAGAATGATGAGAAAATATCAGAGAGTGAGCTTACTAAGTTTGCTAAAAAATTCAAGAAGTACACGAAATTCAGAAAAGCCAAGAAAGAATCAAATGATGGTAAAAAAAAAAATGGAGGAACTCAATTGGAAAAGAGAAAAAAATGGAGAAAAGTGTGAAAAATGAGTTGAAAATTGAGTTCTTTAAATGTGGGGGAAAGGGTCACTATGCATTTGAATGTTCCTCAAAGAAAAAAGATAAGAAGGCCATGCAAGTTACTTGGAGTGACTCCGAGTCTAATCAATCAAGTGAAAAAGAATCCAATGGAAGTGAGAAATGCACTAACTTCATAGCCTTTGCTGCAAGTGTCAGTGAGAAACCTCTTTTAAAAGAAGCTTCAAGTGAGTTAAGTGAGTCAAGTGACTCCAATGATGATGGCCTGAGTTAGGACACAGCATATGAGACTTTGTATAAGGAGTGTTTGAGCCTTAAACAAGAACAAATCAAGTGGAAGGCTTCTAAGAAGATTTTAACCAATGAGGTTGATGTTTTAAAGGGAGAAAAGAAAACCTTGCTTTATAAAATTGCATTTCTTGAAAATGAACATTTGGAAGTGAAGGAAAAATGTGATGTGTTGAAAAGTGAAAATCAAATGTTCAAGGATGAGTTAAGTCTTAGGAAGGAAGAGTTACATCCTAACTCTAAAAGACTTAATGAGTTGATTAATTCAGGGCATAAATATTTTGATAAAAGAGGCTTAGGATTTCTTGGTGGAAATACTACTCCAAGTAGTAGTAAAACAGTTTTTGTTAAGCCTTGTGAAAAAAAATTTCCTAAGCAAACTCAGTCTCAAATCAAGTTTCATTGCAATCATTGTGGAAAAATGGGACACACTTTTGATAGATGTTATGCAAGATTGTTTGATAATATTTAAAGGAAATTGACCAACCTAATGAATGAATGTCATACTTTGAAGAATAAGTTATTGAATAAGAATAAGAGAGTGTCCAAGAAGATCTCAAAGATCTCTCATAATGGTTAGTTGAAAGGAAGCACTTTGAATGAAAAGACAAAAATCTCAAATGTTAAACAAATTTGGGTGAAAAAGAATGAGTTAAAGTGTTTTGTTGCTCATACCGCACTTAGAGCTAGTGAGTCACACTCATGATATCTTGATAGTGGATGTTCACATCATATATTGGAAATAAATATTTGTTCACTTCATTCACTGAATTTGATGGAGGAAATGTGACATTTGGAGATGATAATGTGGCTAGAGTGAAAAACAAAGGTACCATTTGTGCCCCCAACATTCCTAATCTTGAAGAGATCTTATATGTTGAAGGTTTAAAGGCTAACTTAATTAGCATAAACCAAATGTGTGACAATGAGTTCAATGTCTAATTTTCACAAAATCTTTGCAAGGTGTTTAACCTGAATGATGCTTGTGTGATGATTAGTTTGAGAACTTGTGATAATTGTTATGTTGTTAGTCAAAAATCTCCTTCATCATCTTCTCTTGTGTGTGGAAGTTCTAAAATTGCATGTGTTAATCACTTGTTGCAACATAGATTGTTGCAAAATGAAACAGAACATCCCATTGTAAAAGTTAGGATTGATAGGGGGAAAAAATTTGATGATGCCAATGTTATTGATAGGTTAAAGAACTATGTTCTTCATTCTAGATCATAACATGTGGACATTAAGCATCACTTCATTCAAGACTTGGTAGAACACAAGGTTGTTTCACTAGAGTTTTTCCCTATAGAGGGTCAAATTGCTAACAATGTTACTAAACCTTTAGATGTTTCTAGGTTTGAATCACTTAGGAGCCTCATAGGTTTATATACTCTTTGTTAACTGCCCCTAGAACTTGTATAGGACTTTCTTCCTGCATATCTTTGAGTCCTAGGTGTCTTCTCAAGTTCTGAAGTGTCCTTGTGGTGGTGTTCTTTTTGTTTTGGTTTAATGTTTTCTTCATTTTTCATAAATTTTCAACATTTGCTGAGTTCATGAGAGTGACATGCTTATACTTTTGTTTAAAATGTAAATTGACTCATAATGATCTTAAAAGCTTCAAGATGGTTTTATCTCCATGGCTTGATTGATAAGCATGATATTGAGTACTTGCTATTTTAATTTGGTTAGATAAACTACAAAAGGTTAGCATCATTTCTTTTAAGTGAGTAAAAGCTCATGGTCAAACCTTGTGACTGCATAAATGGTGAATAATTCTTTTTAAAGTCTAAATGTAAACTTATACCTCTTTAATGAGCATTAAAGAGTGAGTAAAGTCACTCGAAAATTCCTTGAGTTGTTGAGATGATCGTTGCTTGATTGTTTACCCTCTCTTTGAAATTAAGTATAAAAAAAATGAAAAAAAAAAAGAAAAGAAAAAGAAAATATGAAGTTTCCCGGAATGGTTATGGCTTCTTGGCAATGTTTCAAGAGTTAAAAAGCCTCCATTGCAAGAGTGGGACATCCCTTATGTTGTTATATCATAAAGGCCACCTTAGTGATCCTCAAGTAAAAAAAAAATATATATATATATATATATATATATATATATATATATATATATATATATATATGATCTTAAGGGTGAAACTCATGTTTGTGTAATCATTTCAATGCTCAATGTGAAAAACAAATGTTGTATGAATTTTTTTTTTGGGATGTGAATAGGTTGTGTTAAATAGAAATTCGAACAAGAGAGGTGCAAATTGACTTCTTGGAACATTATTTTGAATTTCTCTAAGAAGGAAATGTGTCTTTGAAATGATTTTTTTCTTTATGGGTGGATATAGGTTTATAAGTGCAAAGAAATTAACATTCTCACTATTTTATGGTGTTATGAGTAAGTCTTCTTTGAGCTTAAGCTTCCTTGTTAGAATGTTGATAATCATTTGTTTTTCACCTATTCATTTGATAAATTTGGAAGGTTCTTCAATCTTTATGTTTATTAATTTTGTCTAAAGTTAAGCTCTTGGTAGTGTTCTTATTCAATATGAATCAATTCTAATTCTTTGATTGAAAGATAAGTATGTCATCCTATTGTATCTTAGCTTTGGTGAATCAAATTTTCAATTTTTGGAAAGCTTGTTGGTGTGTTTCTTGTGTTTTATCGTCGGTTGTCGCCTAAGTCATTTTTTAGTAGGATGTCGATCGATCTGCTAAATTTGTGGATCGATCCACTGTGTGCACAGTCTTGTGACCAAGAGCCCTTGAACGAAATGTGGATCAATCCACCAAAATCGATACCACTTGGCTCCAACACTTATAATTTTTTTGTGAAAAGTTTTTTGCAATTAAGTTGCACAGTTTTTTCCACTGAGAGCTCTTGAATGAAACCTGGATCGATCTACCAAGATCGATACCACTTATCTCTTAGTGAAAAAAATTCTTGTTTTGCCCTTGGTCTTGTGAGTTTTTTAAAAGAGGGTTTGAGGGGGTAAAATTGTCATTCCATGTATAAAAAAAAGTCAAAATCCCCAATCTTTAAAAACCCCTCTTCCATTCTCAATTGAGCCCTAATTTCAAAATCTTTCAAAAAGGGTCTTCATCTTGTTCTTCTCTTCTTCATTGCACAAGCTTCCACCGCCATGGTTGCTGAAATTTATTTCTAATGAAGTCCTCCTTTGTCATCATTCTTTTCAACATTGAAAATCTCTACATCAATGTTTCATTGGGCACCATTTTTTCGCCAAGATGGCTCATCCACAGGTTTCTTAGCCTAAGTTATCTTCTTCGGGAACCTTGGGTGTTCGGTTTGTCCATTTTTTTCTCCACCATTAGCTTCATTTGGATGCTTAATTTCTTTTTGTGGAATCCTCTAACAGGAGATTTTCTATTTGGAGTTTCATTTTTGCCTTGGATTGTTGTTGGTTTCTATGAATGCTAATCCTAGGCTTTGGTTGTTCTTTTTGAGTAGTCTCCATACATTTTCATGCTTGGAATCTATTTTCATGGTGATAAAGCATTTTCTGAAAGTTTTTAATTGAAACCATGTGATGGGAGTCAGGGGGAGATTCTTGTATCATACATATATATATATATATATATATATATATATATATATATATATATATATATATATATATTTGATGTTGATATGGATACTTGGTGATATGTGAATACTTGATTTTTAGGTATTTGTTTTTTGTTGAAATGTGGATGTTTGTTGATTTGGATGTGAGATATTCTGCTATTGAATTGTCATCCATTTATCTTTTTTCTTGGATAGAAAGGGAGAGATTGTGACCCTTTGTCTCTTTCTGGGACAAAAAGGGGGAGAGACATTGCAATTATTATTTTGGTGATTGGATATCCACATATTGATGATTATTTTGGATGTTAGATATTTTGAGATACATGTTGATATGTGATATTGTCTCATTTGAATTTGAATATACAATATACTTGTTGATATATTATGTATATTCAATTGATTTACACAGGTGCTACTAATTGTTTTGTTTGTGAGCTTCAATTACAAGTTTTATAGTACCTAGGTTGTGGTTTTGAATGAGTTAGTGGCCTTGTATGAGAGTTGAGTGGGGCTTACTTGTACTCATTCGTGTTGTAAAGGGTTTTGTCCCATAATTGCCAAAGGGGAAGATTGTGAGTGTTTAGTTAGGTTGGAAATTCTGGACAAAATTCCTAAGTGTCCCCTAACTTGGCTTTCCAAATCCTCTTCAGACTACTTGACTTTGAAGATTCAGACTTTGCTAAGAAGCCGAGGTATGTAGCCGGGTGTGTGGTGATTGAATGTGAATCAATCCTGTTTTTAATCTTTAAATGCGTTAGAAAGCTGGGAGAAATGGTTTTTGGTGCAAGGCTTTTATTCCTCTGTTTCTAGATCGATCCAAGTGCAGGGGCAGATCAAACTAACTTGTTTTTTAGATCAAATCTCAATCATTAGATTACGGGCTTCTTTTTACACTTTAAAAAGCAATCTTCTCTTATTTTCTAGGTAGAGACTATAGAAAACGTGGAGAGAGTTACAGCCACTCCTTATGTTCTTCATTTTCTCGTCTCTTTTCCTAATTTGGGGGTTTTTGATTGCAAAGAAAATCCACTTCTCTTAATGTATTCCAAACTAGTTTTTTAATGGATTTTATTGAGCAATAAATGGGTTGATTCATTCCTTCATTCATATCTCAATCTCTCATTCTATTTGGGTTTGTGCAAAAACTCATTTTCTTCTTGTGTAAATTCAAGAAAAGGTCGAGATTGAGCTTGGTGCGGACTCCAAGTGTGCTCCGAAAGATGAAGGTGAGAAGCTGAAAGTGAAGATACTATTCAAGTGGTTCGAGAAGGATTGGTTGGCTTGAGTTAGGTAAAACTTTATACTTAGTTTTTATTCTTCATAGTGGAGTTTTTCAATCGATGGTAGGCCCGTGGTTTTTTTATCTCTTTGGAGGTTTTCCACGTTAAAATATGATGTTAATCGTCTCTTTCTCTCACTACACTTTGATTTAATTTCTGCTTTTGATATCATTGATTACTTGGGTAAACATGTTGAATGGAAAAAATATGAGGTGATATAAGTGTGTCGATCCATGGAATATCCTTAATAATTTTTCTGCTCATTTTGGTTAATGAGATCATGAAGTAAATTGATATGAGGTAAGGAGATATTTGTTCTTTTGATTTATTTTTGAGGATTAATTGAAGCATTTGTATGTGTATTGCATTTATAAATTGTTGGGAGAGTGTTGGTACATACATTCTTGCTTGTGGATGTTATGCTTTGTTGAATAGTTGTTGGAAGATAAGTTTCTTGACATTGAGAAAGTCTAAGGTTAGGTAATATCTTTGTTGGGAGAATTTTTAAATTGTTTTACAACACCTAGTTCCCCCCCCCCCCCCCCCCCCCCCCCCCCCCTAGGTGTAGTCCATTATTGAGATTCACCTTTTCAGAAGAAAAAACAACTCCTTCTATTATTTCTTAACCCCTTTGAAAGCATGCCAACCTTCAAATATGTTTTTCAAAAGTTGTATAAACATGCTTTAGAATTGAAATGGAGTCAGGCTTGAAAACAAGTTTGGAGAAATTGAATTGTAGGCATAGGTAGGGGAGTGTGCTCAAACCCTTGTGCATAGGACAAAACCTGTGCACACCTTGCGCTTCCATACTTTCCTAAAATATACTTCTCTCTCTCTCACACACACTCTTTGGTGGTGCACTCACATATACCTACATGAGGTTATATATACTTATATTACACTTCGAGGGTGCACTCACACATACCTATACGAGGTTATATATACTTATGTAAGGTTCTCTCACTCAACTTTGGGGGTGCTCTCTCTTTCTCTCTCACACACACACACACTTTGGGGGTGCACTCACACATATACCTATATGAGGATATATATATATATATATATATATATATATATATATATATATATATATATATATATATATACTTATATGAGGTTCTTTCACTCAGACATTGGGGGTGCTCTCTCTCTCTCTCCCCCTCTCTCCCTCCCTCTCTCCCTATCACACAATTTGGGTGCCTATATGAGGTTATATATAGTTGTAGGCGGTTCTCTCTCTCACACACACACTTTGGGTGCATACATATACCTCTATGAGGTTATACAT
This sequence comes from Vitis riparia, assembly GCF_004353265.1. NCBI lineage: Eukaryota > Viridiplantae > Streptophyta > Magnoliopsida > Vitales > Vitaceae > Vitis > Vitis riparia. The sequence continues at coordinate 9,141,865 of NC_048436.1, forward strand.
ACCCATATGAGCACACATTGGGTGTGTATATAAAGAACATCTATGGCAACATTTTTTTCCAATTGGAAGCAAATGCAAATGGCCTGTAAACTGAAAGGTGAAATATCCACTAACTTCTGTTGCAGGTTCTAAAGAGAATTGGAAGTCCCATAGAAATGCATTGCATCATTTGCTCTGCATAGGAGGCACATATTCCATACTCACACCCACAAAAGGGGAGAGTGTTCTAGCAAAAACTAGATATCCCTCTATATCGGAAAAATAAATAAATAAATAAATAAATAAATAACACAAAAAAGTGATTTAAAATCACAACATTCTATACATTCTCAGAACAAATAATATTTTTGTAAATGGTATGAGAAGCAAAAAAAAAAAAATGGATCTTTTAGTTTCCATGTGAATGAATGGAATCATTTAATCACTTTTGGACATCCAAAATTTTGATCTCCAAGAATGAGAACCATGCACCAACATTTTTCCATTGACAGTTTGAGATACATTGCCATGTCAGTATTACACATGAAACTGAGGGGAAAACCTATGTTAGTCCTTGGCCAACTTCAGAGGTAAAGAAATTTATGGAAAACCAACTAAAATGTAAGGTTATCAAGATAAACAAAAACCAAAATAATTAACCAGGAATAACCACTTCTGAAGAAAGCTAAACCATTTGATGAAGAATGCTATAAATCCTCAAATAATGATTTCTTCCATCAATAATGTACATCAACAAGAACACGGAGAAAATACAAGGAACCTTGCCCTCACTAGTGCACAAGGAAAACTGCAACTTTGAATCTCTGTATAGAATAATAGATACACAACAAATGAAATGGTTACATTCAGTATAAGCATAACATATCAAAATGCTTCATTCAAGCTTACATTTTATGGAGTTGATTACGCATCCAAATTAAACAGAAACTAGCCAGGAACCAGCAATCAATAAGTTGGAAGAGAATGAAACCCAACAAAATTCATGATGACTAGAATCAATAAACAATTGCATCATATACCAGTTTCAAGGTGCTAGTAGAACACACTGAAATCATCAATGTGCAAGCAGAGCCAAGTTATTATTTCACTAGGGAATTTTATTTTATTTTTAATCCATTTTGTAAGTGGTGGCATGCTCATTAACATAAAGCAACCATTCCGCAATTCATACTAAGCAATAACAATTTTTTTTAAATGATCTTTTAGGGTTAAAGATCTAACCTTTAGGTTTGGATGTTGTCAAACCTTAAATTCCAAGTGTTAAAGACGGTCTTCAAGTTGTTGGAAGTCTCGTAAACCCACGATCTTCCGACTGATGACTCAACCTTGTTCTTGGCACACTTCCAGTGGGGAGGAAAGAAGGTTGAAGACTATGGATGGTGGAAGACAAAAATTATGGAAACCCTAACCCCCTAAGGGGTATTTATAAGGTTTCCCATTGGACTTAAAGTGACTTGAGCCCACATGGACTTGGGTCATTTAATCTAGCCCAAAATGGGTCCTCATTGATTAATTAACTCAATAAGGCATACTACTAATTAATCAATTAGCCTAATTCAAAGACCTTATTCACTTACTCTTGTGCAACCTTGCGTAATTACCAAAACGCCGTTATGCACAAAAGTGGACCTAGAGCTAATCTGATTCTCATAATCCATGCCAACAAGGTATATGAGCTCAAAGCGGGGACCACTAAAACCCATAGGAGTACTGGCCCCCTCAAAAACCAATTCTAAAGTTGATTCAACATCCCATTACAAAGAATCGACTGAATTTCAATATCCTATGTAAATAACAACAAGACACTACGTGCTTAGGTCCATGACTTGCTATCCATTGTGTTTAGTCTCCCCATGAATTGGTGTCCATAGTCTAACAAGGTGAAAGCTATCAACCTTCCAAGACTACCTCTACTATCCTTGAGTTACAGATCCTCTTATTGTATATTCAATTGACATGTCTTAGCTCTCAAAGAGTCTATATCAAGTTCCACTTAAGAAACTATTATAACCATAGTTTTCATTAACACACCTCCTTAATATCACCCATGAAGACAAACTATCTCAATCTCATAAGATAGCATGGTGCCTCTATTGAGAATACCTATTGCTACCGACTTCCATAAAAAATGACCCAATCCATAGGGAATATATGATCACCTTATGGTCTCACCCGTAGGTCAAAGTCACTGCTAACTTTAACACAATCTCAATATGCTTTTAAGGTTGAGAGACAACACAATGAAGCAGTTTGGTTAGATCATGACTACTTGATAGCCTTAAGCTATGACTCACCATAAGTCTTGTCCAATGTCTAACCATACACACTAGTGCACTCACCATAGGAAACTCGTCTTGATAGCCAAGACCAACCATTCCTCCAATTAGAAGGTGGTGCACTACAACCTCTAATGGGTTGCCTAGACCTATGAACCGGTTGTGAACAAGTTATCTATTTGCAAAGAACCCATGACTTAGATCTTCTGTGCAACTCCTAATGCACCTAAATCATGTAAAATGCAAAGATGCAGACAAGAATGTTCATAAAGTATAATACATGAAATAAGGATAGATAAAAATGAAACTAGAACATCATTAAATAAATAACGAATTCCAAATTTATTACATCATATTATGCTTTTAAGGGCTCTATCTCGACATTCTCCCACTAGCCCTCAAAGCATCATGCCTTTATAGCATGCCAGATACTCATCTTAAACCTATGTATCCATGTCACCAACACAACTCTCCCTGTTAATGTCTTGGTGAATGAATCCCCCAAGTTCTCCATAGATGGTATCTTGTTGACCATCACATTACCCTCTAAACTATCTCAACAATTTGGAGCAAAAGCACATAATCCCTCGTTCTCAAAATATATTTGAGTATATGCTTGACATAGCACAATTTTCCTATTCTTGTTATTCCTAAGGACTTTAAACCCAAGAATATATTATGCCCCTTATAGATTTCCATCTAGAACCAAGTAGACAACCAGATCTTGACTGATGACAATATCCCTACATCCGTCTCAATGAGTAGATTGTCATCTACCTACAAGATCCTAGAACACCACCATGCTTTCCTGCAGTTTCTTGTACACACAAGGCCTTTTGCTATGAAAATATTTGGTTATATCTTATAAATGCTAATATCAAGATAATCGTTTAAGAACACTATCTTGACATCCTATTGCAATATCTCATAAATGAGATACTCCGCAATGGATAGGAGTACTCTAATGGATTTGAGTATGGCTACTAGTGAAAAGGTTTCTTATAGTTGAAATAATGTTTCAAACTATAACCTTTAACTACAACCTAGCCACATAAATCCTAACTTTTCCATCTACTCCTTTATTCCTTTTGTAGACTAACTTATACCCATGGGTTTTATCCCTTCAGGTGCTTCTACAGGAACCTAGACTACATTAGAATCATAAGGATTCTAACTCTACCTCCATAGCCTTTTGCCAAAGATTTGCATCCACGTCGCTCATTGCTTCATCGTAATCTATGGGATCGATCTCATGTTCCTCTAGAATGGCCTCAAAAGACTCCAAAATACATGAATCGGTTTAGTTGTTTAACAACACTCCCACTATGACGAGGCATTAGCGTACACTAGAAATGAGAATGGTTGGTATTGGATCCATAATATCTTGTGCATAGTAGGACTATCTTCTAATATTCTTCAATCTATATCATTGTTTGCCTTATTACATATCATATAATCTTCATCAGAAATTTGGTATTTGTAGCAACAAACACCTTTTGATTATCCTGACTATAAAGTAATAATCCTTAAATCCTCTTAGATATCCTATAAATTGATACACCTCTTTAGAAAAAGAGGTATTACACAGTCTCTAAGATATATCCCCAAAAAATATGGGAAGTAATGAGAAACCAATTACCGATCTCGCTATATCTATCAAAGTTCAATATCTTCTTTCCATTACTCCATTTTACAATGGAGTCCTTGGTGCACACAATTGGGATATCATCTCATGCTTCATATGGAAAGGATCAAACCTACTAGACACACCACTTCGATCTAATCGAAGTGCCTTGATATGTTTACCCAATAGGTTATTTGATTCCGCCTTAAATTCAATAAATTTATCCAAGGCATCAGATTTCCTATCTACATATCCAAACCTAGAGTATTTATCAGTAAAATGATCAAATACTCATGCTTTCCATGCATAAACACAAAAAGGTTCATACACATCAGTATCTACTAACCCCAAACATTCCTTGGTTCCAAGTCCTTTTAGAAATAAAGAGGTCTTCTAGTCATCTTACTATCTATACAAGATTCGCAAATTGAAAGATCCTCTAGAATAAAAGTGTCTAGACTTGACCAGTCTTTGGATCCTATTTAGATTAACATGACCTAGGCATTAGAAGTCAAATGTTTGATTAGTGCTAGGTTCTTTCTTTTAGTGAGATCTGACTACTCTCATTACTTGGCAAAGTAATAATGGAGTCTCACATAAAAGAGGTAATACCTCCCACTAACTTACACAACTAACCTTGCAACTAAAGCTAAGGTAAGTACAATCCCACCATGTGACCTTCTCACTTGTTGATAATTGATAATGGGCCTGGAATCTATCCACCACAATTGGTGAAATCCACCACTATGCATATTTGTAGGTTATAATGCAGTGATAAAGAGGTTTAAGCAGCACAACCCAATAGGCTTTCATAAATACTGCATCAAGTGAATGCTTACATCACCAAACACGTCGAAGGGACTAGATATAGAAAAGTGGATCATTAAGGAGGATTAAGTTCCACAATCCGAGAAAAGTCCATTTGTGTACTTAGTAATGCCTCTAGTTTTTGGACATGGATTTTGGTTGTAACACCATAAAAGGCTATAAAATGCATGTTAAACCTATCAGAAATTAAGTAACCTCTACATCATAGTCGCTCAACAAATGAGCATGAGGCCCCATTTGGCATAACTAAGGCTTCCAATAAAGTCCTTTTAGCAAGACAAATAACGGGATGATTTTGTCATTTTACATGTCTATCAAACAACTCTTTGAAACATACACCAGCTTCTCACAGCTCTTACTATGGTGTAAGATTTACTGAAAGAGCTTTTAAGTCCCGACATCTTTAACACAAACTTCATAAGTACAATGAAACACTCTGTGAAAGATCTTTTATTGTAAAAACCCCATTGAAGTCTTACAAGCAGGGACTAAAAATGCCCAAAAAAAAAAAAGCTTCCATTTTAAGAAACCTAGAACAAGTAACACTTCACAAGAGCATAGATAATGGTTAAAGATTGTTATGCCCTTCTTATTAATCATCATCAGTTCTTCATAGAAACCATTCATTACTCAATACAAAAGGTGAAAAAAAAAAATATCCCAATTCTACATCATTATTCAAGTAATTACACCCACTAGCATCAACCAAACTTAAACAATAAAGGAAGTGCACCAGAGAAAACATTTAGATAATATTATCTAAACCATGATCTGCAAGTTTAGTTTTGTATCCTAAGAAACACAAGCACAACATAAAATCAAAACTCGTAGCATTCTCTCTAACCAAATACATCAAATCAATGAAAAACATAAAACTGCAACACTTTACTTTTTTATCATCCTTTCTGAAAACCCTCAAAGCCTAGATTTAAAAGAATCTTGTTGAACCATGCTATGCCTGTTTAGTTTAGTATCCCTATGTACAATCTTCATCTAATTCAAGATTGAACAGTAACCATGTTTCTTTGTCTAAGTTTTCTAGGCTCCAAAATTTCAAATTGCCTATGAAATACATTTTAATATAATTTTAAATCGTTCACCATTAATTATATATTTCACACTCTTTTCTTAACCATTCCATCATTTTATAAGTTTTAATTATAATATAAGAAACCAAAATGCTTGAACCTTCCATCCTAAAGCCAACACCTCCAATACAAGAGGTAAATTGCTTCATCTTGCTTTCACCTCTAAAAACCACCAATAATCTGCACCACAATTTAACTTCCACAAGTCATCACGAAGACAACTTCAACAAAACAATAGGAGTGGCAATAGCACTTACCACTTTCAAAGGATAAATTTGCTAAATCCTGTAAATAGAGGTCTAGGTCAAATGTGGCAAGTGACCTTCCAAAGAATTTAGGAGTTCATGTTGTGAATTCATTTTCTAATTGTTTTGGTCAAAGTTGCTAAAATCAGGATTCTATATCAATAATAGATCTTCACTCTCCAGGATCAAATCCTAAATTGGAATTGAGAAGTGTAGACAAAAATCACGTTTCTAATTGTTTCTGCATCAACAAATCACAAATATTTAGATAGTTAAGATTTGAGGAAAATTTTTCCAAAGATGTGGAAATGTAAACATGAACAGAAACAAATTCAAAGAAAAAGAAATGATTTAAAAAGAGAGTTCTTTCAAAAGAAGCAAAAACAGAAAGACAAACAAAAACCACTTAGAAATAAACTTCAAATGTTTGTTTGCAATAAACAGAATCAATTTGAAGATGCATTTGAATATAGATAATATCCAAGTGGTTTTATAAAATTAATAAATAGTTGTAATCTTACCTGGAAATGTTTTCTATTCAGAAGTTAAATACCATTAGGAATCATTTCAAAATAAATAAATAAATAATTAAAAGAAATTAATATCCACCAACAAATACTCTAGTACTTTTTAGTCTCAAATATCCACCAAAAGGATTTTCTCTCTCAAGAAACAATGCAATGAAAAGGAAATCACCCAAACAAGTCCTGCTAGTTTATGAAAAATCAATAACCACTGGTCCACTATGCAATCGGTTTGATGAAATATGAAGACTATAATAAACATGAACCAAGAATCAGCTGATACAGAAATGAAGCCCATAAACTATTAGAATCCAACAATTTCCAACACTTGATGGACAACCTGTCTCATCCGATGATCCTAAACATCTGTTCTTCCATTCCCCCTTAGACAATCAGAACATAAGCAACAAAATGAACTCCTTATGTGTGCACACGCCTGTCCATTTGCATGTTTGCATATATGCATACACTTGGAGAATAAAAAACATATATATCCACAGAATGAGTAATATATACTTCCAGACAGTAGTAAAAGGGGGATTAGGGGTTTAGGCAAGGGTGGTGAAACAGCTGGCTATATGCATATGCACAAACTTACCAATGCATCCAAGAAATATTAATGGGGAAAAAAAACTAATTTATACAAAAGCAGAAGCACTTACAAGGTCATAAGAGGTGTGACACACCCACATCATTTTCCTTTTGCAGTCATTGCCTTCCAAGTCTACACATAAAATAAATCCCTACCACCAATCATAATGTCTCCTCACAGCATCACTGCTAGAGCTGCCAAACCTTGACGCAGAAAATCTATGCTGAGAAGCATTTGCTGATCCTTGCCAAGTTGAATTTCTAGAATAGAACTTCTGGGTATTTTTAGAAGACTGCGAACTTGTGTAATGACCAGCAGTTAACATAGGTCTCTTGTGATTCTTATTTGTTGGTGTTGCAGGAGATCTCCAACTCTTCACTTTGGCTTTCCTAGGGGAATCTCCTGGATCCTCTGTAATCCAGCCACCTCTTTGTTTTGGTTTACGCGGAGTGATATTTCCCCTTTCTTCGTACCAGGGCTTTTTCCTTTTACGACCCATACCAAGATCTTTTGGTGCAGACTTGAATCCTAACTTGTCCTTATCTTCTTTAAGAAATCTCCGACTTTGTGTAGATACTTCAGAATTTCTCTTGCTAACCTGTGGAAGAGCAACAAAATTTAAATTCTGACATTGCTAAGGGGACACTTAAGAACCCAATGGAGAAAAGAAGAAAATTAAAACCTAAATACATGAAATGATCCTGCAAATATCAATTAATATTAAGATTCACTCTGTGCAGATTCACTAAAATGTACCTTAGTGGAACTTTTGCATTCACGAGCGAAGTGACCTTGTTCGCCACATCTATAGCATGAACTGGGTGTCTGCACATCAGCGGTCTCTGCATTTAACCTTGCACATGCCTGCATAATGGATTCCCATAGAATTACAATGGGCAAATCAAAACAAGCAAAACCCATTATTAATAAAATGAAAAATAGGACCAAAGTTTCAAATTCCAATTTTGATGAATATGCTGAGATCCCTAGACAAAAATTGATGGATATCTGAGTATTGACCATTGAAAAAAATGCAAATTTGTTGAATTCTAATGACATGCTAAAAATTTCAGTGAAGCCTTAGTAAATATTAAAAAAAAAAAAGCTAATAAACAAAACAAATTCCATTGGAAAGAAAAATAAATTCACAAATAATACATTTTCTAGATGGCAAAGTCAATCAAAAAAATGAAATTCATTGTCAACGGGCTAATAACAAGGTGATGGGTGCCATAATAATTCATAGATTTATAAAATGTGGCAATGACCAAGTGAAATATGGAAATGATAATACATGCAATATGAAAAGCAAAATGATTTAAGAAAGAACCACCAGTTACAAAGCAGGGAGTGAATTGGGCCATGCTACATGCATAAAATGTTGAAATACAAACCCTTTTTTATTCTTATGCACCTAATATTCATGTTGAAAGATTGGTAGCAGAACTCAGGCAGTCCTACAATATTCTAGGACTAGGTGCTAATTTTCTTGATTGAGGTGCTACAACACCATCACAAATGACTGAACACAGGAGGCTTGGTGGCTACAAAAAGCGCTGATTGAGCTAGCTGTGAGATCCTGTTCCATAATCAAGAATGAGCACCTTGTTACCTTTGATCTTCTAAGGTGAGTAATGAGTTAAAGAGTAAATCAAATAGTGATAAATGCCCATTCCCCTCATAACTTTGAAACATGTCAAGTTTTATTTTCCAATGAAGAATCCCCAGGGGAACATAACAAATATGAATTTTGAAAGGACAAACATTTATCTTTTTGTAAATAAGCCTCTCAATCAAAATGGAGAACAACTTTTGAAACCATTCAAAGAAACTTCATTAAAATTACCAGAGAAAATATAGCTCTCAAACTTTTATAGTCAACCTTCAAACTAAGCATGTTGCAGACATGAAACTTTGTCTAAAGAATTCCTCTTGACCCTTTAATTCAAGCAAGCTAGAGATTGAGGCAGCTTGACACTTAAAATACAGCCAGTTCCTCATGAACCTCTAACCTACCATCCTTGTTATGATCCCCTCAGTTGCCTCATCTCCCCTCTCGCCAAATAGCCTCACCCACCTTACCACCTTATTTATAAAAGGTTACCTCACTATTGCAATGCAAGATCATCAATTTAACAGTGCACCTGAGCACTGACTACCTTTAGATCCTCCAGGAAACACAAAAAATCCATTCAAAGGGGATTGGAGACCTAGTATCAACAAGCCATCTTTTGATGCTTTAGGGGATCAGGATGCAGCTAATTTAGAGGTCCTGTTCTCGAAGGAAGAGGTGTTCATGGCCCTTTCAGACATCAATGGGGACAAAGCAGCAAGTCCTAACAGCTTTCCTATGACTTTTTGGCAGTTTAGTTAGGATTTTGTGTAGGAAGAGGTGTTGGTATTGTTTAGGGGCTTTCATGAATGGCATAGATTTGTTAAGAACTTGAATTCAACTTTTTTGATCTTAATTCCTAAGAAAGGGGGAGTTGAAGACAACGAGGACTTCAGTTCGATCAGTCTAGTGGGTGGGCTCTACAAGCTGTTGGCTAAAGTCTCACACAATAGAATTAAGAAGGTGGTGGGTAAGATTGTATCCAACTCCCAAAATGCTTGTGTGGAGGTTAGACAAATTTTGGATGTTGTTCTCATTGCCAATAAGGCCATTAACTTGATGTTGAAAAGCAAGGAATGTGGGTTGCTCTGCAAACTTAATATTGAGATAGCCTATGATCATGTTAATTGGGATTTTCTACTTTTAGTTCTAAAAAAGATGGGTTTGGGGAAGAAGTGGATCATCTAGATTAAATGGTGTATCTCTTCAACGAGGTTTTTAGTTCTTGTTAGTGATACCCCGGTGGGCTTCTTTCAAAGCTCTAGGGGTCTAAGATAGGGGATCCTCTTTCGCCCTATTTATTTGTGATTGTCATGGAAGCTCTTTGTTGTTTGCTCAAGAGGGCTAAGGTTAAGGGTTTTTTGCCAAGTTGGAGGGTGAATAGCAGAGGTGGAGGAGTGGAAATTTCCCATATTTTGCTTGCTGATGATACGTTAGTTTTGTGCGAACCGACTCAAGATCAGTTGACTTGCCTTCATTGTTTATGTGGTTTGAGACCATTTCGGGGCTTAGCATTAAATTGGAAAAGATAAGAGTTAATTCTAGTGGGAAGGATGGAAAACTTAGAGGGGAAAAAAACCAAGTTTTTTTTAGTTTGTGTAATATACATATATAATAGACTTACACATCACATCAAATACACCATATACAGTGATTATGACATCAGCATGCCAATAATATCAAGAATTTCACACTGTGTGCCTGCGCTTCCTCTAAAGAAATAGAAATTAGCTTGGCCAACACTGGAAGGAATCATTCTCCTCACTGAACAAGGAGAAGGTGGATCTCTTATTCATCCAACAACCATAAGGTTGGGTTAGACCAAAAGGGGGGAGGTATGGGACAGCTAGGGCAAGCCAATTGAAAATATGGAAGAGAAAGCCTCCTCCCCCCAGTAAGAAAGTACATTTTTGTTGGTCGAGTTAGCTTTTCACTTAGCTAACACACAAAAATAGCACAAAAATAGTAGTTGAACCATAATTCCAAGTGAAAGGGCCACCCAATCAACACATACGCACTCTCTGTCCAAGGAAGGAGCCTCTTTCAAACTTGATGTTTTCAGCTGGCCTGCCCTAACTAACTCATAACCCACCCCATCTGGTCTAAGAACCCAACCTTCTATTTTGTAGGATAGATAATTGACCTTGTTTCTCTTTGTTTTCTGAGAAGGACTCCTAATGTTGGTTTGGGGTGTGCACACATATAAACATAAATAAATATAAATAATATATTCAATAATATGAAGGATTTCAAAATGTGATAGCAATATCACAATATGTCAACAGACATCAACTAAAATGACCATCAACACCCATAAATAAATATTCCCAATATATTCAATAATATCAAGAACTTCAAAATGTGATAGCGGATATCACATTATGTCAATAGACATTTCAACATTTTGAAACATCAACTAAATCATGCCAATAAATATACATACACACACACATGCACCTAGTCTAAGAACCCAAACTTCCATTTGTAGGATAGATAATTGACCTTTCTTCTCCTTGTTTCTCCTTGTTTTCTGACTCCGAATGTTGGTTTGGGGTGTGGGCTACTCCTAGCGTTGGTTTGGGGTACTCACGCATACGAACATACATAAATATATATATATTTTTTTTTTTTGATAAGTAAATGAATTTCATTAAAGAAAAAGGGGGGAAAGAGACGCTAAAATAGCGACTCTAAGTATACAAAACCTATACACCCGCCATCAAAGGCCAAAAGACAAAAAGCCTATTGCCACAAGCCTACTTAGAGCCCAACCAATCAATAAAGTTAGCTATAGTTAGAGGGCAATCGTCTATGAACAATTTAGCCTCAGCCCATAACGTAAGAATAAAATATTGTTTCAATCTCTGAATTGACACCGACTCATCCTTGAAAGCCAATCGATTCCTCTCCTTCCAAACCGTCCAAAAAATATAAAGAGGAGCAGCTCTCCACACCTTCTTGCGATTTTTGCCCAAGAAAAAACCATTCCAACTCAGAAGGGTCTCTTTAACTGAAAAGGGCAAAACCCAAGACACCCCAAATAAGGCAAAGAGAAGATCCCATAATGCCCTCGTCCTGGGACAATGAAGAAGGAGATAAATATACATAAATATATATATATATATATATTATTTTCAATAATATCAAGGGTTCAAAATGTCATAGCAATGTCACAATATGTCAATAGACATTTCAACATTTTGAAACATCAACTAAATTGACCATATATATACGTATGCATATTAACATGGTGATAGGCACTTAAAACATTGAACCAGACTTACCAAACCAGTATGGCCCAACTGACCACATTTATAGCAAGAAGGTTCTATTGGACCAGTATCAACATAGTTGACACAACATAGATGACCAAAACTCTTGCAAATGTAACATTGTATTTCCTGATGAAGTTACGAAGAGAAAAAGAAAATGGTTAGAATATCAAAACTCCAAATTCAAATCCAAACACTAAAGATAGCCTATAAATAAATGAAATAGGGTTTTCAAAAAAGGAGACAAAATACATTAGAAAGTGTCTATGAACCTTGAGATCTTCAGGAGAATAATCATTCCTGCATGAAAACATATCATGCCTAGAATCTCCACATTTTAAACATATTTTAGAATTTTGTGAACCACTTCTGTGCTTCTCAGGACAATCTTTTGCTCGGTGGCCTCCTTTTTTGCAAATAAAACAATCTTGCCCCTACAATGAAATCAAGAAATGCAGTAAAAATCCAACCAAATAAAAACCAGTCACAAATCTACCTTCTAGTTCTCTCAATGGGATGCTACAACGATAGAAGAAGAAGAAGAAAGTGCATACTAGCAGAAGCAACATATGATAAAAGCACATCAATCATCTACTACTGTTTTAAAGTGAATGCACCATCCTACTTCATGGGTGGCTAGAGCAATTTTCTATTCTCCTTTCCAAGGACCATCATAGCTGTGAAAATAGTTTCAGCTAAATTCCTAAAGCATGAAATGTTTCTGACATCCAACAACCATCTGTAACAGGCCTTACAAATAGGTAGTCTTTAGGATAGAACCTCCTGGTCATATTCACAAGTATATGTGCTCATTAGATATGCAGCATGTAAGTGAGAACCAACATTTGAATAAAGAATACAGTTAACTAAAAAACAAATCTATCAGTAGACAGACTAAATTTTGACCCAGAAAAGTCACAATTCGGTCATTCAATTTACTCCCAAAAGCAGAAAATATCTCCCAGTAGAACCCAAATTATACAAAATAATCACACAGCAGCCAAAATGCTTACATAATTACCAAAACAAAAACAAAAAAAAAAAGGAAGAACAAGTTCTCTAACATTTTTCAAAACAAACCTTCATGCACTGCTTTGCATTATGCTCCAAACTCCCACAAACAAAGCACGGCTTTTTCCGCTTAACAGATGCACAATTCACTGCATTATGACCTTCTTCACCACAATTATAGCATGCTCCCCAGCCACTATCTGGAGGATCAAAATATCTTGGCCCTCGCTAATAGAAGAAATAAGTGTTACCAAACTAAGCCTGAAAATGGAGTTCTGTTTTTCAAACGGCACTTTAGAGCAATTTATTTTAACTCACAAGAAGCTTCCGAAGGACAATATTGTCGCTACCCTCAACAGGATTTGGTTCCACCATTTTAAGTATCTCTAATGCTTTATCCGACTCTCCCTTCTTTTCCTCCATCAAAATTTCATCCTAAACCAATTAAAGAGTGCAAAACAGTCATTATAAGATTGCATCTGAAATTCTCAGATGCCTTTTTTCTGAATCAAAGAAATAACTAACTACGAGTACGAGCCATATTCAAACACACAAAAAAGAGAGGGAAAAAAAAGCATGAAAGTAGTAAGAATGGTGAGTATACATTGTTCTATTTCCCCCGGAAACAGTTCCGAGGATAATTTTTCAAAAGAACATTTTTTTTCAAAGGAATCACCTGAAAGGATTTTACTCCAAACGAGCAGGCGAAAGGAGGTAATTTTCCTTCAAGTTTCAAAATAACTATAACTACCCCGCAAAGAGTTCAAAGAAGGAAAAGGCTTTTGCAGGATCCAGGAAACAAACAGAAAGGATGAAAATACTCACAGTTTTCTCCTGATTTTCTATGTTCTTGTTCGCCCTCTTCTCCTTCCTACTTTTCTTCTTCTTACTCTTCACCTCCGCATCATCGTCCGTGGTGGGCCCGCTCCTATCTGTGATCACTTCGGCCTCTTCCGAAGGCGAGGAACCCAGATCGATCACAGCACTGCGACTAGCCAAAACGGCATCGTTGTGATTCCTCTTGGACGCTCTCTTCATAGCTTTCTCCACGATTTTCAAGCTCAGATCTTCGTTGGCTTCTTCATCGTCGCTGCTGCTCAGGTAGATGACGGACCTTGAAGAATTCGCTCCTTCTTCACCTTCTTGGTGATCTATCTTTGCTTTAGGCTTCTGTCTCCTCCCCATTCTAGCAGAGACCACAATTTGAAACCCCAACCCTAATCCTAATGGTAGGGAAGACGCAGAATGTTGGGGGATGCTGATGCCAATAGTTTTGAACCATAACCCTAAATTGATGAGCAGTGAACAATATACCTCTGTGATTCCAAGGTATTTTACAAATCTATTTAGGAAACAATATACTTTTCTTACTAAATGTAACAATATATTTTTCTTAAAAATTAAAAATAGTTAATAATATTTTATTTTTTATATTTGATATATCAAATTAAATCATAAAGCTAAATAGAAATATATCGATATTTTAAATTTTATTAAATAGAATATATATATATATAATATATTAACTTTAAAGATATATTTAAGATGAAAGAAAAATTATAATATTTAATTTTATTTATATCTTTATCTCATATTTATTATTTAATAATTATTTTAAAAATAAATATAAATCTTAATATTCATCTTAGTTATTAAAGACTTTTCAAATTATGATACCACTCTAAGGAGAACGTAACTCTGATATCATTCACACCTAGGACATAAAAAAGTTCATACAAATAAAAGATTAATTTTATCTATGAATCAAAATAGAAAATTTAATGTCTAATTTTATCTAATTTATAACATAAAATTGAACACAAGAACACTAAATTTGATTCTGAAATAAACTTTTGTATTGAAAATATACATTGATGACAGAGAGTTGTAGATTACAAACTAGCTTGTTGACAATAGAGGGATATGAACACAGAGAAAGAGATTTTTGGAAAGAGAGGGATTACAAAAGTTAAGATAAAATTGTAGAGGACACTCTTGATAGCTTTAATCTTCGTTTTCTCCGCTCTTGCGCTCTCTCTTGTGATGAACTTCATGTCTCTATTTATAGAGAAATTTTGACAAACTTGAATATGATTGAAATCCACGGAATTGAGGTTGAATGAAATCTGAACAAAGGTGGACAACTGGTGGCCTTGACGCTTGTTAAAGGAGGTAATTTCTTTTTCTTGTTAGATGGCTTGGAAGAAAGTCCGAAGAGATTTTATTCTCTTCCTCCACCTTTCTTGTTTTTAAAGTCATCTTGGTAGACAAAATTTACTATGCAAATAGTGTTTGACTATTCAATACTATTTCAATTGTTTTTTTTTTAACTAGATAAATACAAAGAGACAAATATACAAAGATACAATTGTATAAAAGATTCTTGAAATCTTTTTAACTGGGCATCTTTAGGAGAATTTTTTCAAACTCCCTTCGAGCTTGCTTTTCTTGAACGTAATCTTTTTTATATTTATCTACAAGATAAGAAAATTGGGTTTAGAATAGAAGATGAACTTTAGGAAAGACATTTGTAGAGATAGTTTTTTGGAATATTGTCCTCAATGATGAGTTTATAGTTAGAAGAACTATAAATCTCATAATCAAGGTCTTTTACAATCATTCTTAACCTCCAATAATGAATTTGTTTTTTAAGGTTGACTTTAGTACAAAGCCAAGGGTCCTCTATACCAAACAATTGATGTTTTATGTGATTAGCTTTAAGAAGGATAGTATGTTGAGCTGGGTAGACTCTTCCATCGTTCGACTACTCAGGATGCTTACTTTCAATAATGAGTTCAACGGATTTGAATTCTAGAATGAAAACATTTAATATGCAAAGTACTAATTTCCTTCCAAATCCATCGTTTTGCTTAGGATTAGAGAAAATTAGTTGATAAAGTAACCCATAATTCATGAGAAGAGCTGGAATCAGTTGTATTGACTCATTATTGAATTTCATGACTATTGGTCTATATCAGTCGAAGTCGATATTAGCCTTGCAAATACCACAAGCGAGGGCACACTAACAGTCTTGTTTTTCTAATGGAATTATCCTATACAACGAATTAAGCTTTGGACATTCAATATTGTTGTTGCCATAATGAGTATGTCAAATAAAACTCATCCCTAGAATAGTAACACAAAAAATGCTATAGCCAACAAAAAAAAATTGCATTATATGCTTTTGCTTGACTTTTGTAGCTTGGGCCTTTAAACTTATCATCTGTATAAGGTCCTAAGAGAGATTTAAAATCTTTTGTTTATAAAATGAAAATCTTGATTTTTGAAATTCTAAGCTTTATTCAAAAAGTTTTGGAAATTCATTTTGAAGAAATTTTGAAAATGTAGTTATTGTCTCTTCTTTAGAAATTTTCTTTTGTTTCCTGCAATTAAAATTTTCAAGATCTGTATCCATTGGGACGCAATGTATAACAGAACTTGAAGGGTTGGAAAATTTGTCTAAGTTATCATTAGTCTATTTAAAATGAAAAGATAAGGCATTTAAAGCTTCTAACTTTTGGCTATCACGTCGTGCATTCTAGAGGTTGTCATGCATTTCTATGATCTGTTTAAATTTTCTACGTCTTTATGAATTTGAAATGAGATTACTTTTAGGAAACACTAGAAGAGTGAATTTCCCAAACTTAATATGTTTTTGCCCAATCTATAAAGAAAATTCAAACATTAGTACATTCTTAGAAACATAAATAAGATATCTAAGCAATTTATCTTTAATAAACCAAATTTGAAAATATATTGAATTTATAAGGGGCAGATAGTTATGAAATAAAATATTTAAAGGATTTTTTGAATTTTTGAAATCAAATTTATTGATTTATAAGAACATGCACAAATACCATCACAATCTTTTTTATCGTTTTATTCATCTTGACTCAACTCTTCACTTTATATTTCTTGAGTTATTAATATTTGATTTTCTTCTTCTGATTCATAATATACACAAGAATCTTATTCTTCTTCTTTATTAATTATTAATCCTATCATTAGATTTTTGAGTTTATCGCTAATTTCTAAAGAATTAATTTTGTTTTCTAGTTGACAGTCTTTTGAATAATGTCCTACTTTGCCACATTTATAGTAAGTTGGAGTTTTTTTTTCTTGAATATTGCTTTATTGGAAGATTTTGATTTATTACTATTATTTTTTACAAATTTCTTTTGAAATTTTGACTCAATCAAAGGTTGTTTACCTTTTATATTATATTGTTCACTTTTCTTTGTTGAAGGGGCTACTATTGTATCGTACCTATAGTATGAACAAAATTTTCCTAATTCTTTCTTACTATTTTGTTTCTCTTTTTTCATTCGACTTTTTTAATTTGAGATCTGTGTATAGAGTTAAACCTTCATTATTGATAAAAGTAATTAATTCTCCATATGTTAATGACTCATAAGGAATTCTTCCATTATATGCATTTCTAATTCTTTGCCTAACTTTCTTAATGAATAAAGTGGGTAATCCTGATATAAATTTTTCTTTCCAATAATGACTTCCACCATCAAGTATGTTCACGACTTTGACTAAAAACATATCTTTATACCATTTGAAATCTTGAAGTTTTGGACATCTAAGGTTATTGAGAATTTTAGAAGTTCTTTCTTGAAAATATATTGGATCTCCTATAAAATGTTTTGTTATTGCAAATATTAATGTATTGACAACATCTTCTTCATAAGTATGGACGAATGTTCCTTTATCTTTTATTATTGTCTTTTTGCATTTAATATGTATTCTTTATCAATTTGATTCAAATAATGATCCCACCATCCTTTAAGTAAACTAGTGAACCCTATTACTAAGGCACCAACGGCATGAAAATCAGAATTATTAGTCTTGATTCTATAAGCATTAGTAGTCATCATCATTTTATGAAGTAAATTAATTACTTGATGTTTACTCATTCCATCTATATTCCATTCATAAAAACTATTACCATCATAACTGGTAGTTAATTGATAATTTCTTTCTTCTAATTGAACATCATGAAAAAAGGGCTTTGAATAATATTTTTTTCTAATTATAAAATTATTAAATATTGTATTAATTGTTGAAGGGGGTGTTACTATGGAATCTTAAGTCATTTTGAATTGTTCTTTTATTTTATTAATTTCTGATTTTTCTTTTGTTATAGTTTGAATTTGATTTTTAATTTGATTAATACCATTAATGGTAAGTTTATCTAATCTAAGTTGTATTTCTTTTAACATTGTTTCTATTGGAGTAGCGAATTGTATGTTTGATTTTGCAGCATTTATAAGAATAATAAAAGGTTGGTCTAGAAACTTAACAGAAGATGATGATGATGATGACAAAGTTGGGGAAAAGTTAGAAGGAAAAGTTGATTTTGATGTTTCTTCTATCTTCCTCCCATGGTAGAAGAAAACAAAATTTGAGAATTTTTGTTGTATGTTGATTTAAAGGTTGAAGAGAATTATTTGTATAATTTAATTGTTGTTGAACTTGTCTAATATCTTTGTAAATTATGAGACTTTGGTCATCTTTTGTTCTTGGAATTTTGAAAGGTGAAACAAAAATAGAATTATTATCAAAATTAAATTGATGATTATTTAAGGGGTGGTTGAGAACTTACTTTTGAGGTTATTGTTGAAATTCTTTTTTGGTTCATTTCTGTATGTTTTATAGCTAATTGATGTCCTTCTTTATATCTTAATGTTATAAGTTGCTTTTGTTGTTTTCTAAGTTTAAGAAACCAATGGAAAAAAGGAATAGTCATTTTCTTTTGATTCATATATTTTTCATATTATTTTCTTAAAGTATTCTTAGCTTAAGGAAGAAGTGTTTGAAAATAAGCTATTTTAGGTTGATTATAAGGAGAAAAATAATTTAATTTTATCCATTCGACATTAGGAGTAAACAAAGTCTTTTTATAATTTTTCTTATGAATAATATTAACTTGAGAATGACACATATCAGAATGAGTAGGGAACATAAGAGGAAATTCTTGTTGTTGATAAACAAGAATAGGAATTTTTGGAGTAAAAGCAACACTATTTAAATTTGTATTTGAACTAGAAGGTCTTATAGAGAGAAAATCTTGAGTAAAAGAATATTTTGAAGTTGGACTAAATTCTATTTGAACAGTAGCATCCGTATGTTGTATAGTTTTTGAAGGAGTTGTTAAAGGTTTAATTGGTTTTGGATTTGCTAAATTTTTTAATTCTCATTGACCTCATTAAGTAATTTCATTCCATTTAAGTTTTTTAGGAACAAAGGCTTGAGTATTATTAGGATTGTATTGTAATAATAATGTTTCATCTTTAACAGATTGACACATAGCTTTAGGATTTAATTAAGTAGTCATGACTTTGTAATATATTCTATAATTGACGCATGCTGAAGGAGGTAATTTCTTTTCCTTGTGGGATGACTTGGAAGAAAGTCTTAAGAGATTTAATCCTCTTCCTCTATTATATTTTTTGAAAGTCATCTTGGTAGACAAAATTTACTATGCAAATATTGATTGACTATTCAACACAATTTCAATAGTTTTTTTTTTTTTTTTTCTCAAGAGGAAATATGGATTCTAGTAAACCAAAGAAAGTCCACCATTTTTTAAATCAAGCAGGAAAGTTGGCATTACAACCTTTTGAAAATTGAATAAACCATGAATGATGGTAGCTTTGTAAATAAAACCTGTTGTACCTAGCATACATATAATCTACATGGTTATAACTCATGGGATGGAAAGGTTGACTAAAAGCTTTGCAAGTGAAGGGTTTTTTATTGCAATCAACAATGGTCATGACTCTAAGAATTTGATATTTGGGAAATGCAATCCTTTGAGGATTATTTTTATCAACATTATGAGTAATCTCAACTGAACCAATATCAACTAAGATAAACTCATAAAATTGACGAGTTTTCATAGGATCATTTGAATTGAAATTAACTCATTAAGGAAAGATATAAGGAAGGATTCTTTGAATTTCTTAAAAATTAAACTCAGGCTCAATGAAAGCAATTTATAATGTTTTAGGTTTTCTGACATATTGATTGTTTGGAAAAGAAAAGGAAAATGAAAGTGTAGAAATAGTACTTGGACTGGATTGACTCTAAACAAGAATATTATTGGAGGTTGATTTAGATGATTGAATAAAACTTTTTGAAGGTTGAAGAGGAGGAAAGTCTGGACTCAGTACTTGAAAGGAATTTGATGTGTGTATTGTAAATGAAGAACGAATGTTTGGAATATTTGAAGTCATGGCATATGAAGCTTTGGTTTTCTTAGATAAAGAAATAAGTTGAGGCTTAATAGGAGTATCCATTAGGATGGAGAAGGATCCTTACCCTACAAAAACTCCCAAGTAAGGAAGTTAGGAAGTGAATTCAACTCTCCTTTAATAAATTCAATTTCAAAATCAAAGTTTGAAAGTAAAGCTTTCCATCTTGCAAAAATTGGTTTTGAAACCAAATTTTTAATATCCTTTTGTAAAATATCTTTTGCAGTTTTGCAATCAAATTTTAAAAGAAATTTTTATTTGTCAAATTGCTTTGAAATTTTGAAATATATAAAACTATTGATAAACTTCTTTTTTGATATTAGAATAGTTTATCTGAGTGCCCAACTAGATCCCTAACATTATATCTAACTATATGCACTTGATTATTATATTATTGCTTTAATATGCCGCCATAACCTAAATTAGATGCATTCGATTCTGCAATGAGTAATGCATTGGAATGAGGGATGTTAATGCATGGTAAATGCTTAACTCTTTGTTTAATCTCTTTGACTAACTTAGTATGAGACTCAGTCTATGCAGATGCATTTTTTCTAAGTCTTTTGTATAAATATTCACAAATAGTTCTCAAATCTTTGAAATAATCAGAAACATAATTTAAGCAGCCTAAAAATCTTTGTAATTGTTTCTTGTTTTTTATTTCATCTGAAAACTTATTAGCAAACTCTATTGACCTTTGAATTGGTTTTGTTTTACCTTGATAAATCTCATGTCTTAAGAATCTAATCTTTGTTTGAAACAATTTCATATTTGGTGCAGAACAAGCCATTCCATTTACTTTGATTATTTTGAAAAACTTTTTTAAATGCACAAAATATTTTTCAAATGAATAAAAAAATATTAGGACATCATCAATATATACAATAATGAATTGAAAATGAGAGTTAAAAATGTTATTCATAATATTTTGAAGTCCAGAAGGGGCATTTTTGACACCAAAAGGCATGACATTCCATTCATAATGACTAAAAGGGACTGTAAAAGTAGTTTTGCATCTATCTTGTTCTTTAATTTGGATTTGCCAAAATCCTGATTTCATATCAATTTTTGAATAAACTATAACACTATGTAGTCTTTTGAGTAAATCTTGTTTATTGGGAATAGATCATCTTATCCATTGTAATACTTTATTTAAAGGTTTATAATTGATGACTAATTCAGATGCACCTCTCTCTATTTCAGCAACATTTTGAACATAAAAGGCGACACAACTCCAAGGAGATTTTGAAGGTCTAATTAATTTCTTCTTTAGTAATGAATCAATTTCTTGTTTACAATATTCTAGAAGTTTTTCATTCATTTGTATAGGTCTAGCTTTAGTGGGAATTTTGGACTCATTAAAATTTTAAATATATGGTAAACTCACTTCATGTTTCTTATAGGAGCAAAAAGCATGTGGAAGATCATAACACATTTCCTTTTAAAAAAGATATTGAATTTCTTTTATTCTCTTTTGAACTTTATCTTTTAGAAGTTGTTCCCCTATTTTCTTAAATTGAATTTCTTTTGATAGAAAACTTATGTGAACTTGTTTTCTTTGAATTAAATTTATCCTCTTATTTATTGAATCACTTTGGACTTGATGTATCTTTTTTTTGGTTGAGAGATATATAAAAGTGAAAAATATCATGTTTCCTAATATTTTAGTTTTGAGACCTTCATCATTTACTTGAAATTGGTAAAGTCATGTAATAAAATGAGTTCCTAAAATTAAGGGTTCAGTCATATTTCTTACTAGTATAAATTGAGTCCTGAAACAATAATTATTTTGACATATATGAACATTTTGAAGTTTATATTCTATATCTAATTTTCCTTTATTTGCAGCAAAAAATTCTTCTCTTGTTTTTTCATAATATTGAGTAGGGATTAATCCTTCTTGTATACAATTCATATATGCTCTTGAATCTACTAGTGCTACCACTTCTACTTCAAAATCTTCAATTATTATTCTTACATTTGTATACCATCTTTAAAAATCTCAGCAAAATTTTTTTGTTTGTATTGAATTAAATTTCTTATCTGTTCATTTTCTTGTTTTAATTGATCTATTTGCTTTTTTATTTCTTGTATTTCATCTTTTAAATCTTCAATAGTTATGGGTTTTTGAATTCTTTTGAATCTATTAAAAATTTTCTCCATTGAATATTGTGTAGGTCTAATTTCTTGAGGTTTATTTGGGTTTTTTTTCGTGAGAATTAAAATTTTAAAGTTTTATAAATATTTTATGTATTTTCTTATCATTTATTTTGTTTATAACATAAAAAATACTTGTTTATCTACTTTTGAAGATATCACATTTATTATTTTATTTTTGTTTTGAATTTTATTCATCTCTGTTAAGTTATTGTTTTCTATTTTGTTTGTTTCTTTATTTTATTCTTTGTACTTCACTTTTTTCAATGTTTTCAACCTTTTGAATGAGTGTATTTATTGATTTGTCTTTTGATATTGACGTTTCTTCTACTACTCTTGAATTATTTTCTTTAATTATTACTTCATTTATTTCACATGTCATATCTTTTTGACTTTTATCACCACTTATCTTATCTTCAATTATTTCACTTGATGATTTTTGTGTCTTCTGTATTTTTTATGTTGATGTTTCCTCCACCTCTCTTGAGGCAGAAGAAAACAAAATTTGATTAAATTTTGTTTCACTTGACTCTTCTTGATTTGAACTTCGTTGATCTGAGAATTTTTTATTATGTGGAGAATTTTCTATTGCTTGTTTTGAAGTTAATGTTGCAATTCTTTTAAGGGGTTTCCTAAATTTGAAAAACCAGTGGAAAAAGGGAATTGACATCTTAATGTGTTGCATATATTTTTCATATTGTTTTCATAAAGCGTTTCTAACTTGAGGAGGAAGTTGTTTAAAATAATTTCTTTTAGCGGTATTGTAAGGAGAAAAATAGTCCAATTTAATTCATTTTACATTAGGAATAAAAGGATTTCTTTTATTGTATCTTCTCTTAATGATATTTATGTTTAAAGGAGGACTAGTAGGATGAGAAAAAAATATTGACTTAGACTCTTCAAAAATAGGAATTTTTGGAACATAATTTGGCAAATTTTTTAATTGATTTTCAATTTGATTCATTTCATCTATCTTTGAATTATTAAATTTTATGCGATGAGATGATGATGCAACTAATGAATTTTTAGATGTTTCTAATATGGATGAGTTATTGTCTAATTTTGAAAATTTGTTTAACTCATATGAAGAACTTGCTAGTGTGTATGTACTATCTAAATTATATGCAAAATTATATGATGCAGAATTGTTGGATTTCTCCTGAGATTCATGAAAAATTCAACTTCTACAAGAGCAAGACTTCAACTTAGTTTATCAGTCAATCAAGATTCCTGATGTTCTGTTCCAAACTAAGAATTCCATGGATTCTTACATGGAATATTATCAAGAAGCAAGAGCAACCTCTTCCTTTTTCCACTTTCTCTCTCAAGAGAATTCAACATCAAATGTTGGGATAAATTCAATCTAGAGTTCGTGTGTCAACAAAATATATTACAAATAATCTCAAGGTTAGGATCAACAAATTCAAAAGATTCAACAAGCTCTTCTCACAAGCCAACTCAGGCAAATTCGTAACTCTGAAAAGCAAATGTCAAGCTTCGTTGGCAGTTGCTACAGATTTAGAACATTATTGCCAAGGACTTATTCAAACTCTTAAACAGTTTGGAGACAATCAAGACAATGAAGAAATTAAAGATATAGCCTTATCAGATGATTCATATGTAGACCCAAAACAAATCATTTATGGTGGACCTATGGGTTAACTTAGATAAATATCTTTGTAAACTTTTGTATATATCTAAAAGATAAAAAAGAATAAAAAAATTTGTAAAGTTGTAAGATGTGATGTGATGTGAATAGTAGGAAGATGATAAAAATAGTAGTAGAAGAAGACAAAAACGCAAGTCTTTTCAAAACGGTTCAAGATAAACTTCAAGCTATGGATTTCAAAAGTTTTCAAGCCTATGGATCGCAACAAGCTTCAGATCTGTCCAACTTCTCTATAAATAGAGTCATGAAGTTCATCACAAGGCAAAATGAAAAAGTAGAGAAAGCGAAGATCAAAACTATAAAAAATGTCCTTTAAAATTTTCTCTTAGCTTTTATAATCCCTCTCCTTCTAAAAATCTCTTCATTTGTATTCATATCCCTCTATTGTCAACAAGCCAATTTGTAATCTACAACTCTCTATAATCAAGGTATATTTTCAATACAAAAGTTTATTTCAGAATCAAATTCTGTGTTCTTGTGTTCAATTTTTGTTATAAATTAGACAGAATTAAACATTAAATTTTTTGTTTTGATTCATAGACATAATTAATCTTTTGTTTGTGTTAAGAGAAAATTTTAGAGGACACTCTGGCAAAGAAAAGGAAGATGGAAGTGTAGAAATAGTACTCTTTTCTTGTGATGAACTTCATGTCTCTATTTATAGAGAAATTTTAATGGACTTGAACATGATTGAAATCTGTAGAATTGAGGTTGAATGAAATCCGAACATTATTGAGGTGGACAACTGGTGGTCTTAACGCATGCTGAAGGAGGTAATTTTTTTTTCTTATTAGATGGCTTGGATGAAAGTCTGAAGAGATTTAATTTTCTTCCTCCATGTCCTTTTTTTTTTTTTGAAAGTTGTTTTGATAGACAAAATTTACTATGCAAATAGAACTTGACTATTCATATATTTAATAATGTTTTATTTTTTATATTTGATATATCAAATTAAATCATAAAGCTAAATATAAATATATTAATATTTTTAATTTATTAAATAGAATATATATAATATTTAACTTTGAAGATATATTTAAGATGAAAGAAAATTTTAATATTTAATTTTATTTATATCTCTATCTCATATTTATTATTTAATAATTATTTTAAAAATAAATATGAATGTTAATTTCATATTTATTATGATAAAAATTGAAAATGAAACATATTTTCATATATGTTATTGCATATTATCATTACTAAATTGTCGCATAGCTAATACAATATATATAATATTTAACTTTGAAGATATATTTAAGATGAAAGAAAAATTATAATATTTAATTTTATTTATATGTCTATCTCATATATATTATTTAATAATTATTATAAAAATAAATATGAATGTAAATATTCATATTTATTATAATAAAAATTAAAAAAGAAACATATTTTCATATATGTTATCATATATAATCATTACTAAATTGTCGCATAGCTTAATGGTTAGGATTTTATTTTTACACCTAGAAGTCCATGGCTCAAACCTCCCAAGTTGGGCAGATGGGAAGTCAATGAAATTAGGTCGAGTAAAGATGGAAGCCCATTATAATTTTGGGCCGAAAACAAGACATGTCTGGTTCCTTAAGAACCAATCGATTCGAATAGTTCATTGTTGGTCCAAAGCCAAAGCGGTTCAATTTAATCAAGTAGATTGGAGAGGCCATTGGTCGACGTATGACCGATTGGACCAATTCGTTCAATCTAGTTTTTAAAACATTGGTTATTTTTTTCATTAAAAATGAATAACAATATGAATTTTTTTAAAAAAGAATCCTAACATTTTAAAATTTTACATAAATTTTTATCTACTTTAAAAGCAAATATTAAATTATAAGAAATAAATATAAAATAAATATATATTAATTGTTTCAATAAAAAACATAATGATAAATTTCTTACATAATAAATAATAATATTTCGATAAATAATAAATATTAGTTACATCATATTTAAAATTAAAAAATATAATTCATTTTTTAAATATGCAAATAACCAACTTTCTTCATTGTTTGAATAAAAATTAATTAGACCAATCCAAATTCT
Organism: Vitis riparia; assembly: GCF_004353265.1. Classification (NCBI taxonomy): domain Eukaryota; kingdom Viridiplantae; phylum Streptophyta; class Magnoliopsida; order Vitales; family Vitaceae; genus Vitis; species Vitis riparia. Next base: position 9,168,074 of record NC_048436.1, read on the forward strand.
TATAATAGTTGTGTGAAACCAATATTTGGTTAATCTTAATTTTGATGATAATAAAACAAGGTTTAGAACTAATGATCATATTTTAAGTGTGATTAGGCAAGACGATTTCCAAAGTGGCAATTACAAAGAAAAATCAAGCCAATGAGAAATCATAAAGAAGAAGACCACCTCAAAGAGAAGAGTTTTTCAAGACCAAAGTTTCATAAGATCTCTTTGTAAGGTTGTTGGTGCACTAGGACTTTCATGCATTTCATTCTTTATTTATGCACCAAAATCATCCAAGAGTAATATTGTTTTAAATATCTTAAGAATTGGATGATTTCATGTTTTCAACAAAAACCTTGTGTTAAATGATTTTCAAACTTGTGTTAAAAGGTTTTAAGTTGAAAAAGGTTAGGTGTTGAGCCAAAAAATGGCTCAACCGGTCAACCAGTTGTGCTTGTCCGGTCGAGGACCGGTTGAGGGAGACTAAAAAGTTTTTCTCTCTCCTAGTGGCCTTCTCTTCCCGGTCAAGGTTGAACCTCAACCGGTTGAGGTCCGGTTGAGGCCCAACGGTCACTTTCTAAGCATTAAATGCTAACGGCTAGTCAACCGGTTGACCCCTAACTCGACCGGTCGAACCTCCAATGGCTAGTTTGGCTTTTTTTCTTCTATAAAAAGGCTTAAATCTTCATTGTTTCATAAGTTTAACCTTCCCAAATCATTCTTGATTATATTTGAGCCTTGGAAGAGTGTTTTTGAGTGCACCATTGTTTCATGACTTGCATATCTTTAGTGCACCATTCAATCCTAGTTTTTCTTGTATCATTTGAGCTTAAAGTTCTTGTGCTAGGATTTTTGAGAGATCATTCATTTGTAAATCTTTGAGAGGAAGTTTCTCAAGTGTGGGGTATCACTTGAGGGGTTGTTCAAGAGTGGGATAACTCTTGAGAAGTGTAAAGGGTGCTTGGAGCCAAAAGTCCAAGAGGGTGAATTGGAACCATAATCCAATTGTAAAGAGATTGAAAGCTTGGTTGAAGTTTCAAGATAGTGGAACCCTCACTTGGTTAGGAGGTTGAGGAGAGTGGATGTAGGCAAGAAAGTGTCGAACCACTATAAACTCTATTGTTTGCACTCTCTCTTCCCTAACTCTTTTAAATTATATGCAATTGTCTTTATTTTATTTATTATATACTTGCATATAATTGTCTCTTATTTTTTCACTTGTTTAAATTTGCAAAAAGAGATCATCACCCTATTTACTCTCTCTCTCTCTCTCTCTCTCTCTCTCTCTCTCTCTCTCTCTCTCTCCCCCCCCCCCCCCTCCCTCTAGGGTGATTACATAGTTTGGATTAGCCTCAAATTTCTAACAAGTTGGTGTAAGGGGTGTGTGTCAATCGTCGATTGTCATCACCATAGAAGAGACATAATAGAAAACCATCCTTATGTTTCCAAAGGAACACACCATTGTATAAAATATTAAATGCAACTTGACCCTCACTATCATAGGCATAAACCAACTTTAAAGAAAAGACGACTACAAGAAAAAGAACCTAACCTAAAGGAGAAGACATCAATGTAGTATATCGACCCCACATTCAATTATTAAATAAATGAATTTAAAAAACATTTCATAAACATTACAATCGCTAAAGATATTAAAGGAGGACATAAAAAATGCCATTAAAAACATTAAGTAACCAAATGTAACATTAACAATTCCTCATAACCGCCCAGTAAGGAGGCATTATAAGAATAAGACCACACCATGAACAAGATACAAAAAAGCTCTTAGCTCAATTAGTTATCTTTCATATGTTAGTATTCCTCATACTTTAACTAGTTAGAGTGTCAAAAAAAGTTCAATCTTAATGATCCCTCTCTAACATTGGTTGTCTTTTTATGCTAAGGTGACAAGTAGCACTTGGCTCTACGACATCAAGAAGAAGACAAAACAAATTGGCATCATCTGTGGAAAATTGTGGACTCACATTTTTCACGTGCATTTTCACTTGCATTTTTCACAATTTATGAGGGTTGGGTGAGTTTTTAGTTCACTTATGTGCATAAGGGCGTTTGGTAATTACACAAGGTTGCACAAGGATAAGTGAACAAGGTTTCTGAATTGAGCTAATTGATTAATTAATAGGCCCTATTGGATTAATTAATCAATTAACAACCTTTTTAGGTTAGATTAAATGACCCAAGCCCATGGTGGGCTCAAGTTACTTAAGTCCAATAGGAAGCCTATAAATACCCCTTTAGGGGTTAGGGTTTTAAGTCTTTTCATTTTCTTCTTGTAGTTCAAAGAGACAACCTTGCCCTCTAATCTTGAGATCTCCACCATCTTAGTGTCTAAACTCAAGGTAGAGTCATTGAGTAGATGATTACTACATTTACGAGATTTTGTACACTTATGGAGCATTCTACACCATTATGAATTGATCTGAGAACATTCGAATCACAAGTATGTGAATTCTTTTCTAGATCTATGATATTTTTATTATTTTTGGATGTCATTGTTTTTGTTGTGCTTAAATCTAAAGAGCCTAGGATAGGATTGCATTCACCTTATGTTAGGATAGAACCCTTAAAAGCATAACATGATATAATAAACTTTGGATTTTACTATTTATTAATAAATTTCTAGTTCACTGTTATTTATCCTATTTCCATGCCTTATACCTTGAAAGCATTATGGTCCACATACTTTGCATTGTATGTGACTTGGGTGCATTAGGAGTTGTATGGAAGATCTAAGTTATAGGTTCCTTGCAAATAAATTACTTATTCATAGTCGGTTTATGGGCTTAGGCAACCCATTAAAAGGTTGTAATGCACTACCTCCCAATTGGAGGGATGATTAGTCTTAGCTATTGGGATGAGTTTCTCATAGTGAATGCACTAGTGTGTATGGTTACTCATTAGATAGGACTTATAGTGAGTAATGACTTATGTTTATCAAGTAGTCATGACTTTACTAAGTTGCTTCACTGTGTTGTCTCTCAATCTTGAAAGAATATTGAGTTTGTGTTAAAGTTAACAGTGACTTTGACCTACAAGTGAGATCATAAGTCGATCATATATTCTCTATGGATTAGGTCACTATTGATGGAAGTTTGAAGCAATAGGTATTCTCAATAGAGACAACATGATATCTCATGGTAATAAGACAAAGTTCCATTTTGAGTGATACTAAGGAGGTGTATCCATGTAAACTATGACCATAGTACTTCCTTAAGTGGAACTTGACATAAACTCTTAAAGAGTTAAGACATGTTAGTTGAACACACAATAGAAGGATTTGTAAGTAAAAAATGGTAGATGAAGTCTTGAAAGGTCAATAGTTTTCACCTTGTTAAACTAAGAACACTAGTTATGGAAAGGCTGAACGCAATGGATAACAGGTCACAAATTGAACCATATAGTGTCTTGTTGTTATTTACATAAAGTATTAGAGTGTAGTTGTTTCTTTATAGTGGAATGTTGAACGAACTTCAGAATTAGATTATGAGGAAGCCAATATTATCCTATGGGCCTTAGTGGTCCCCACTCTTAGCTCATATATCGTGACAACATGGATTTTAATGGTTGGATTAACTCTAGGTTCATTTTTATGCATAAAGACATTTTGGTAATTATGTAGGGTTGTATAAGGGTAAGTGAATAAGGTCTTTGGATTAAGCTAGTTTAAGTAACCCAAGCCCTTAGTAGGCTCAAGTCGCTTAAACCCAGTGGGAACCCTATAAATACTTGATTACAACTCAAAAAGTGTTATTTCATAGCTTGTAATTAACTCTTTTAAACACTTTTGAGTAGTAGTTATTGCCTTTTAACCCAATTAACATATTAAGGACCTTTGCAAGCACTTCTAATCAATTTGTGTTAAGTTTTAGTGTTTTGATAGCTTTTTGATCACCAAAGCAATATGAGATTGAGGAGAGTTATTTGGAATCCATGGCAAAGCAATGGAAAGCTCAGAAACATGAAGAACCAAAGCTTTGAAGTCCTTTTCCATAAGCAAATCCGGAATGCAAGGAGGGGAAGTAAAGAGAAATCTGCCATGAAGTATTTTTTATGACAGTCATGTCAGCCACTTTAGGAGTACTTCTTGAAGTCCAATTTATGCATGCTATATGTCGTTTCAAAGCTTAGGAAGTCAGCAATCCAATGCTTCAAACAGTGTGCAATTCGGAGCTGAAATGAAGGAGTTACAGCCATTGGAAGCCGAACACCGCAAGTTGAAAGCCAACTTCGCAGTGCTGCGAAATCAACCTTTTGCTGCGAAGTGATTTCGCAGCCCTTTTTGTGCATCTGCGAAATCTCGCAGACCTCGTTTTCACTTGCGAAATGGTCCTTAGTGCTTCCCGATATTTGTGACCGACACTTTGAGATATTTTTCTTCAGATTTTTGTTGTCTAAATCCCCAAACTCTCCTTGTAAGCCACCAATTATAGGATTCCTTAGCTATTAAGTTAGGAAAAAGGGTAAATATCCATGTAATAATTATTATTGTAATTTTCATATAAATAGCTCTCGGGAGCCTGTTCCCAGATAGGAGGACGGACCTTTTGTAATAGTAAGGAATATATTTTACAGAGCACTTGCTCTGTTTTTCATATATATATTTTTTTGTTTTCTCGTTATTTTTCTTTCTAGCCAATCAAACTCTGAGGATTTTTCCTCAGAGGATGAGAGGCTAGGCTCTTCGTCTCTTGGAGTGAAGAAAGCCGGGTAAGTTTCCGAATGAAAAATTGGAAGTTTTGTTGTTTTAGTTTTTAATGAAGAGAAAGTGTGACCTGTTAATGGTTTATATTTTTTTTAGTTAACTTAAAACGCCTTCAATTCACCTGAGCCAACACTTGGTAAGGTAAGTGATCTCCGTCCATGAAGATTCACTAGTTTATCTCTTGCGAGCTTTTGGAAAGTGGTTTGAAGGTAGGATTTTCTAGAATAGCCAACACTTGGTAAGCTTTTGGACTCCAAGGAGACATCCATTAGTTATCTCTTGCGAGCTTTTGACGGGTAATCCAAGGTTAAAGATCACCTTGAATGGCAAGTGCTAGGTGAGAGGTATGAGCTATTATAAGGTGCATCAGTGAGAGAGATTTAGTGTTTGAACCCATTAATGGAAAGCATCTGTACAACACCGGTTGGAGACGGAACTATATGTTAATTCTCTAATGCGAGGAAAAGAAACAAGTGACCGAAACTCCCTTTTTGTATGAGGAATCTGAGCCTAGTGATCTGAAACTCCAAGAAACACTTTTCTTTGTAAGTAAAATCAGTTACTATTTTTGGTTAGTTTAAAACCGAACCTTTTTCATTCAAACATCTTTATGTTTTCTTTTAAAGCTAACCTTGAAATGAAAAGGCACCAATTCAGCTTTGAATTAATATCATTTGCAAAGTGAAAACCCATCCCAGTGAACGATCCTAGAGCCACTATGCTATAGTAGCTTTGTCTTTGCTACCCTAGTTCATGGTGTAATAGGTTATAAATTTTGTTGATTACTCCCTCAATCAAGGAGCACCAGTTGGACACGAATCAACTGAGACACCAATTGGGCACGAATCAATACTCCTTAGAGGTTAGGGTTTCAAGAGCTTTTGAGAGAGTTTTTTTTTCCACCTCTAGAGAAAAAGAGAGCCATAGCCTTCACCATTTCTTCCATTCCCTCCCTAATCAGAAGTGTGCTAAGGTTGTGGTTCAAGTCATCAGACAAAAGACTTTGGGTTTATGAGACTTTTTGCAACAACAATCGTCATCTTCACTAAGTTGAATTGATTTAGGAACATTTGAATCCAAGGTAAGCACACCAACTTCAATGTCTAAATCTTATTTTTGTTTTTATATGCATGTTTCCCTTATACATAAGATTTAGATATGCCCAAGAAAGTTATCACATGTTCCTAAACTGATTTGCACTTGGAAATGGAGATATTTGGTTTTTCCATACACTCTAATAATCTAGGGCATAAGAACAAAGCAATGAAGGGTTTCCTAACAGTCTAGGCATGGCTATGTTTACCTTATGCTTAAGAAATCCGATGCCTTAGTAAATTCAAAGAATTTAAGTAGAGTAGGAAAAATAGTTAGGTAAACACCTTAAGACACTTCGATCAAATTGAGGTTGTGAGTACATGTCTGGTGAGTTTGATTCTTTCTTAAGGGAACATGAGATTATATTCTCAATTGTGTGCTCTTGGAACTCCATAGAAAAATAGGGCTGCGGAAAGAAGAGATCAAACTCTAACGGACATAGTGAGATCAATGATGAGTTTCTCAATACTCTTTATATCCTTTTGGAGATATAATTTGGAAACTATAGGATATCTTCTTAACCTAATTCCTTTTAAATTAGTATCATTGATTTCCATGGAAATGAGGATGGTTCATAAACCTAGTTATATCATAATCACTTATGGAAGTGTCTAACACATGTTAAAGTCAAAGGTAAATAAGTTGGAATTAAGGTTTAAAGTTTGGTAGTTTGTAGGATAAAAGGAATAAGGGGTTATTACTTTTATAGTTAGGCCAACTAGAAGATACTTGTTAGCACAAAAGCTAGAGTTTTAGAAGAAGACTATATGATAAGTAATAAATCTAGGAGTAACATTGATTGGGGAGCTCAAATGAAAAATCTTACAATAGCACATAATATTATGGAGTTAATGTTACCTATACCTACCATTCCTAGCAATTCTAGTACACAAGTGTCTCATTGTAGTGGGAGGGTTGTTTCACTACTAAACTAATTCATGTATTTAGGAGAGTTCTTTGAGGCAATTCTAGAGGAACACGACATCAATCCCATGAATTATGATAGAATCTTGAGCAATGTGGATGCTCATATATGACATGGAGCTATGGAGACAAAGTTAGAATCTATGCATTTTAACAAAGTTTGGGAACTTGTAGAAGCACTTGAAGGGATAAAACCCATAGGGTGAAAGTGGGATTACAATAGGAAAAAAAAAGTAGCTAGAGAGCTTGAGATGTATATAGTTGGGCTTGTAAAAAAATGTTATAACTAGAAACCTGGTTTCAACTATGAGGAGACCTTTTCATCGATAACTATACTTAAGTGTAGCATAACACTCTTATTTATTGTGGCATATCCTGATTATGAGATTTGATAAATGAATGTTAAGATAGCATTCTTGAATGACCATTTTGATGTGAACATCTATATAATGTAACCAGATGGTGTCATATTAAAGGACCTAGAACATTTGGTATACAAGTTGCATAAATCTATTTATGAATTAAAGCAAACATTTTTTTCATGGAACAAGCATTTTGATCAAGTAGTCCAAACTTTTGACTTTGATCAAAGTGAGGATGAGCCTTGTGTGTACAAAAAGGTGCAGAAAAGCATGATGGTGTTTCATAAGAACTCAGATTGTATGCTAAAATGACTTTAAGAAAGCTAGCTTTAGTATGTTTGAGGCACTTATGACATGCCTATCTTTCGATTATTATTAAAACTTTAGGAAAAATTTGTTTGATGTGTTATGTGAGAATTTTGCAAGTTGAGCTACGTTTAATGCATTTCCAACACTTCATGGAAAAAAGAGCACTTAAGTAGATTACGATGTCACTAATGTAATAGGAAGGGCTAAGTCTAAATTGCACACTTTGGGAATGCTAACTCAAATTGCACACTCTAGGATTGCTAACCCAAATTGTGTACTGAGAAGAGTGCACTTAAAGTGCACACCTTTCAATGGCAATTTGGATTGCGTACGTAAAAGCCCAATTTATGTTTTGCACTTCACTAATCGCACTAAAGGGACCCTGCCTAGATTGCACACAAATGCGTGAATAGATAACCCATTTCTCTTGGGTGGTCATAATTGTGTGATGTCAAAGTGCAATGACAAAGGTAGTGCACTACTTCGTTCTAACCTGCATGGGGCTCATAAAGCACATCTCAAGAACCTTAAGTGCATTGTTGTTCATAATAAAACATAATGCACATCAGTAATTTGAGACACAATTTTGATCAATGATAGCGTACCTCAATAAAGTGTATTCTCTCATCCACTAATGAAGCACACTTTATAAAGCCCACATCTTAATGAATTGCCTTGATCGCTCCACCATGCAGTCGAGCCATATATTTCGACCATTGCGCACTAATCAAGGCTATGCAATGCCTCGAAAGATTTGATTGATTTATTCGTACCACCATACTACTATATTGAAAAGAAAAGAGTTGTAGTCTTACACTTCTCGTAGACATTTTATGATCGACGATTGCATGAACACATTACATTGTTGGCATGGCCAAAAGGTGCAACTAGGGGGGATAACTTAGAGTAGTAGGGAATGAGGGATATTTTTGCTTATAAATAAAAGAATTGTAAATAGTAAAATGCTCCATCAAAGGGGATTAATAAAGAGAGAGTAATAAGTTAAGATGTTTTAATTTATTTTAATAAAAATTTATCTTCTAGTTTTTATGTTTTTGTGTTTTGTGTTATGTTTTTTCGTTTATATTTGTTTGTTTCATTAATAGTGAAAGGAGTTGCAATTTTAAACTTGCAAGTCACCTTAACTTTGGTTTAGTTGTTTATTATTGAAATGGGTTTCTCTTGGGTGAATAGTCATGAGGACCAAATGAAGTTTCCACTCAACCAAGATAAGTTTATGAGGACAAAAAGGAGTACCCTTGGAGAGAAATGAAGATATGTAGTTTAGGTTACAAAGGTTGTAAACCACGCAACTGGAGCCGCATGTCCCAACTTCTCTATTACTAGCTTAATAGACAATAGACATGCCTTTTGACACAAGGATTAACCCCTTTAAATCGTCTGATTGCGAGAACCTGAAAACAAACAGTCAAATTGAGTCGAACCTTTGTTGAAGGTGGTTGATGCTTTTGTCAACTGGAACCCACTCTTATGGGTATGAACCCTCAGTCTAGTCCATAAGCCATAAGCGTTAGTTTAGGACTTTGTGGGTGAGTTCAACTATCTTCTTTTATTGAAGCTTGTTCGGTTTTTTTTTTAGATTCTCTCTCTCCTAAAAAAAATCATATTTGTTTTTTTTTTTTTTTTTTTTCATTGTGTTTACACCATCCTACATCTGTACCTCTAACATAGTTGATGAAAAGTTGTCCTTGTAGAGACGACTCTATGGCTATATAATTGTTAGATATTTTTATTTTTGGTTCAAGAACTAGGTATTTCAACGACCACTTTGGTTTAACGTTTTGAACTAGTAAAACCTTATTGAAAATCCATTCTATATTTTGTTTAAATCAAGAACTAGCCCAAACTGAGAATTGGCGTTGTTTTTAGGGAACCTTTTTGTACTAAACTTCCATATCTTTATTCTCAACAAGCAACAAGCCCTACTCCCTCTTGCATCTCCACCAATAGCGACTCTGATACCAAAAATTGGAATCGTTATTGGGGATAGCTAATGTATCAAGCCTCAAACCAGTGTTCATGATCTTGTATGTTGATAACATTCCACTCATTAGGAATGATTTATGTTTATTATCATTGACTAAGATATGGTTATCTACTTAGTTCCAAATGAAAGCTTTAGGAGAAGTATAGTATATTTTGTTGAAATCTTTTAATTTAATCTATTCTAAGCCCTAGATTGTTTGGGTGCATTCAAGACTATCCTACGAATCTCTAAATCCACCCAATGGAAACATTCAAAATTTTTAATCTTAGATCAAGGTGCTCAGAAAATAATACCAATGATTTGGATGTCCCTAGATTGATTCAAGTCGGTGAAAAACGTAGTGCAAATCTTAAGTACTCCATAACCTTCTACCTAATAACTCTCTCTTGGACTTTGGCACATAAGGATCATGGAATCATCCTGCAAGATCAAGGCTAGGGCTTTCTCTCTTTGGAAGATTGAATAGAAAAAAAATCTCTAAAATGTTGTGAACCTCGGATTACTCTTTTCCTTAGCCTTGGATCACATAAGGTACATGCATCTATATCTAGAGTTCTCTAAATCTAACATAGTAGAAACATATGACATTAAAAACATAATATAATAAGGATCTAGAGACAGAAAGCTCACACTTGCGATTTGGATTTTCTTAATTGAATCTAGTCTGAAGATGTCATGGGCATCGTAGAACTTGTCTACTCAATGATCTTCCACCTAATCTTTCCTCTCATGGATCCTAGCATAATAAAAGGGTGGGTGCCTCTCTCTCTTTGAGAGTGGTTAGGGTTCTTCTCTTTGGATTTCAGAAAAGTGAACAGGAAGACTAAAGCCTTAACTTTTAAGGGGGTTTACATAGGTTTCCATGTGGGCTTAAGTAACTTGAGCCCAAATTGGGCTTGAGTCATCTAATACAACCCACTTGGGCCTAATTAATTAATTTGACCTAAAGGGCTCAAATTAATTAATTAGCTCATTCTAAAAATTCAATTCATAGGATTTAGTGCAACTTTGTAATTTTTCCAAAACTTCCTTATGCACACTTATAAATTACATACCCAAAATACCCTTAAAAATGTGTGCCACCATGAAATAGGAGCTTGAGCGGGACCACTGAGACCCATATGAAAATGATAGCTTCCTCAAAACCAAATTATAAAGTTGACTCAACACTCCACTAAAGAGAGACAATTGCATTTAAGTATTCTATAAAATTACAACAAGACAAAGCTCGAGTCTATGACTACTACTTATCGCATACAAACTTCCCATGAACTGGTGTATATAATCTAATAAGGTAATGTTATCAAGTCATCAAGATGACCTTTCCAATCTTTAAGTTACAGATTCTCCGATTATGCGATCAACTGACCAAGGAGCATATGTCAAATTCTACAAAAGAAATTACTGCAACCATAGGATTTCATGATCACCCAAGGAGACACATTGTCTCAATCCCATGAGATATCATGATGTCTTTATTGAGAATACCTATTGCCACCAACCTCCATCAATAGTGACTCAATTCGTAGGGATATATGACCACATCAGGGTCTCACTTATAGGTTTAAAGCTTCTTATAGATTTCAACACATGCTCAATATCTTCTCAAGGTTAAGAGTTCATGTAACATAGTAACTTGGTGAATCATGACAATATGATAGGCTTACATTATGATTCACCATTTGTCATGTCCAATGTGTAACCATACACATTAGTGTACTCACTATGGGAACCATATCCTGACAGCCAAGACAAGTCATCCCTCTAATTAGGAGATAATGAACTATAATCTCTACTAGATTGCCTAAATCCATGAATTGATTGCAAACAATTTATCACCTTGCTAAGAACTCATGACTCGTATCCTCTATGCAACTCCTAATGCACCTAAGTTATGTATAATGCAAGTGATATGGGTTGAATGCCCAAATAGATATCAATGCATAAAAATGATAGCAAGGGGACAATCAAATCTAACTTTGTTACATCATGTTTTACTTTTAGGAACTTAATCCCAACATGAATACCTAAACCCTTAAGAGGGTTTATATAGGTTTACCTCTAGGCTTAAGTAACTTGTCCCCATCTTGACTTGAGTCACTTAATTTAACCTACTAGATACAAATTAATTAATTAATTAGTCTTACTGAGTTCTAATTAATTAACCTAATCTAAAAAGATCATTAATAAACTCTTATGCAATCTTGTGTATTTACCAAAACACCATTATACACACATATGAATAAAACACCCAATTATCCCTTAAATAACGTGCCACCTAGGAATAAGAGCCCGAGCAAAGACCACTGAGACTCATAGGAAAATATTACCTTTCTCATAATCCAATTCTAAAATTAACTCAATGTCCAATTAATGAGAGTCAATTGCAATCAAGTATCTTATGATATTAGATCAAGATAGAAAATTCGGGTTTATAACCTACTAACAATTGCATGCAAGCTCCCCATAATATGGTGTCCATAACTAACAAGGTGAACGCTATCAACCTCTCAAGATTACCTCTATAATCCTTAAGTTTCAGATCCTCATATTATGTGATCACTTGATATACCCTAACTCTAAGAGTATATGTCAAACTTTGCTAAAGGAGTTACTACAACCACAAATTCATGATCACATGTCCTTAGGATCACCTAAGAGGACACTATCTCAAACCCATGAGATATCATGACAACTATCTTAAGAATACATGTTGTCACCTACTTTAATTAATAGTCATCTAATTTATATGGAATCTATGACCACTTTAGGGTCTCACCTATGGATCAAAGCCATTTAAGACAGCAAAACTAGCTCAATATTCTCTCAAGGTTGAAAACTCATGCAATATAGTTGTTTGGTAAAGTCATGACTATTTAATAGTCAATGTCAATTTACTATTACATCATCTCATGCTTTTAAGGGTTTTATCCTAACAATCTCCCACTAGCCTTAAAAAGTATACTAGCCACTATAGAACAAATCTACTCTATAGTCATATCACCTCTTCAAGCTATCTCATCGATCAAGTAGTACTTCATCTCTATGTTTTTCACTTTTGAATGGTTTCTTGGTTTTTTAAACTATAAATAACTTGGACATCTCCATTCCTAGCCATGGATCTTTTAAGGTGCATACAATCTATTCCTTTATCTCTCTAGATCTAATCATAGTATAAACAATAGTCATTTAAAAACTTGGATCTTAATGTTAGGGATGCTTTACCTTAAATTTGGATGTTCCTAGATCCATTCCAATTTGATAAAGTTATGTAGAGTGAATCATAAATCGCAAGCCTCACCAACTAAGCAATCTTTTGCTCGACCACTCTCTCACAGATCTAGGCATTAGAGAAGAGATGGTTTTCTCTTTAGAGAGGAAAACTAGGGTTTATTTTTAGAATCTCAAAGTGAAAAGAACAAAATTGAAGCCTAAACCCTTAATGGGTTTATATAGGCTTCCCTATAAGCTTAAGTGACTTAAGCCCAACTTGGGCTTGTGTTACTTAATCTAATCCATTTGAGTCCTAATTAATTAATTAGCTTTATTGGGTATTATTTAATTAATAAGCCTAGTCCAAAATGATGATTCATATGATTAAGTGTAATCGTGTATTTTTACCAAAATGCCTTTATGCACCCACAAATTAGAAACCCAAGCATCACTCAAAACTATGTCACCATGAATCAAGAGTTTGAATAAGGACCATTAGGACCAATACAAAAATACTAGCTTTCTCATAATCTGATTATAATGTTGACTCAAAATTCCACTACAAAGAATTAACTACACTATAGTATACTATGAAATTACTACAAGATACAACTCGAGTTCGTGACCTACTATCCACTACATGGACGCTTCCGATGACTTGGTGTCCATAATCTAATAAGGTATATGTTATCAACCTCTCAAGATTACTTCTCTAATCCTTAAGTTGCATATCCTCTTATTATGTGATCAACTAACATACTTTAACTCATAAGGGTATATGTCAAATTCCACCCAAGAAATTACTGCGACCACGAATTCCATGTCCTTAGGATCACCCAAGGAGACACATTGTCTCAATCTCATGAGATATCATGGTGTTTATATTGGAAATACTTATTGTCACCAACCGTCATCAACAGTAACCTAATCTAAAGGAAAAAATATGACCACCTTAGGGTCTTACCCTTAGGTAAAAACCTCCTAATAATTTCAACACATGCTTAATATCCTCTCAAGGTTAAGAGTCAATGTAATATAGTACCTTGATGAATCATGACTATTTGATAACCAATATCATGATTCACCATAGTTCATATCTAATGTGTAACCATACACATAAGTGCACTTACCATAGGAAACCCATCCCAATGACTAAGATAAGTTATCCCACCAATTAGGTAGTAGTGCACTCCAACCTTAGATGGATTACCTAAGTCCCTAAACTGACTATGAACAACTCATCAAATCTTACAAGGAACCTATGACTTGGATTTTCTATGTAATTCCTAATGCACCTAAGTCATATATAAGGCAAGTGATGTGGATGTGAATGGTCAACTCAATGTCTATGCAAACAATCGATAGAATAGTGGTGTTAGAAACCCCGGATTACTTCATTCCTTAACCTTAGATCTCATAAGGTGCATGAATTTATCCCTAGGTTCTCTAGATCTAATGAAGCGAAAAAAATACAGTATAAAAAATAATATTAGAATATAAATATAGAGATTGAGATACTCAAACCTAGATTTGGATGTTCCCAAATCAAACTCATACGGTAAACAAGAAGCCTGCAGTATATGGAGGTCTCATACACGTAAAGTCTTCTATTCGATGACTCTAACCACAACCTTGACACTCTAAATGGTAGACTTCAGAATGTAGGAAGCTTTGACTCTATCTCTATAGAGGTGAGGTCAAAGATGACTAACTAGAAATCCTAACCCTAATGGGGTATTTACAAGGCTGCCTTACTGGGCTTAAGTGACCTGATCCCTTATAGGCTTAGGTCACTTAATCTAGCTAGAACCTAGTCCTAATCGATTAATTAACTACACAAGGTTATCTAATTAATTGATTAACCCAATCCAAACACCTTATTCATTATCTTCTTTGTAGCCTTACATAGTTATCAAAAAGTCCTTATGCATAAGAGTGAACTAAGAACTAATCTAACCCTCATAAACCATACCATCATGGTATCTGAGCTTAGAGCGAGGACCATTGGGGCCCATAGGAATATTGGCTTCTTCAGAATCTAATTATGAAGTTGATTCAATATCCCACTACAATAATCAACTGTACTCTAGTACCCTATGTAAATAACAGCGAGACAAAGCTGAATTTTGTGACTTACTATCCACTACATGTAGACCCTTGATGAATTGGTGTTCATAATCTAACAAGGTAGTGTTATCACCTATCAAAATTACCTATCAAATCCTTGAGTTATAGATTTCACTTATCATGTCATCAACTAACATACTTTAGCTCCAAGAAGTATGTTAAATTCCACTAAAAGAATCACCGCGATAATAGATTTTATGATCACATGTCCTTTGGATCACCCAAGGACACATATTGTTTTAATTCAATGAGATATTATGGTGTCTTTATTGAGCATACCTATTGCTACAAGTATCCATTAATAGTGACCCAATCCATAGGGATAGATGACCACCTTAGGGTCTTACCTATATGTCAAAGCTTCACATTGATTTAGCATAAGCTCACTATTCTCTCAAGGTTGAGAATCTATGTAGTATAGTAGTTTGTTGAATCATGACAATTGATAGCCTTACGTCATGATTCACCATAGGTCATGTCCAATGTGCATCACATACACTAGTACACTCAGCATGGGAAACTCATCCTAATGACCAAGACAAGTCATCATTTAAATTAGGAAGTGATACACTACAGTCTTTACTAGATTGCCTAAATTTATGAATTGATTGTGGACAACTTATCTACTTACAAGAAACTCATAACTTGTAGTCTCTATGCAACTCTTAATGCACCTAAGTCATGTACAATATAAAAGATATTAATTGAATGTTCAAATCAATGTTAATGCGTAAAAAGAATGGCAAGGGGATAGTCAAGTCTAACTTTATTACTTCATGCCTTGCTTTTAGGGCATAATCTTAACAAATGTATAATTGCTCACTTTTTATGATTATTAAAAGCTTTTTCTAAACTTATTTTTGGAGGACCATTTTCAGTCTTTGTGAATCCCTTGTCATGGCCAATAGGGGATTGAGATTATGGTCATTTTTTGGTCATTAATGTTTGTTTCTAACTTTGGTAAAAATAGTGTAGACCCTCCATTTAGTCCTCATAACACATGTTATTCATCATAATTTTTCCTCTTCGCCTTGCCATTTCATATAGTACGTGTGTAGGATCCCCTTTTACTTAGCTGTTCATCGCACTACTTGGTGGTCTGCCCATTACTCAATTTAGCATTGACTCTTAGGCCACTTTTAAAGACCTTTTTGAGATATTTTTTGGTCCGTAGCATGACTTTAGAGGTGCCCTAGGTGTTCCCAAAGTTTCAGTGTGATAAGAGCTCGTTCATGTACTTTTCAACGACCCATAACTCATTTTGGCTTGTTTTGACATGTGTTAGCAGTTAAACCAATTATTATAGGAACTGGTTACTCGGTTGCAACCGGTTGAATCAGTTTTCTCGACCGATTTGTAATATTTTTTTTAGTTTTGGGCTTTGATTCGAGTTTTTTTTTTTTTTTTTTTTTTGTTTCGTAATATTCCTAGGAGTATTTTGGGATTTTTTTTTGTTTTGGTGACCTTTACTCGTAGTTTAAAGGGCCCTTGAATTTAGTTTTGGTTTAAATAGGTTTTAGTTATTTTGAGCTTATCATGGGATGAAAACAAGTGTTCAAATCTCTACCCGTCGTGGTCCTATAAAAGGAAGCCTTAAGAGCTCAGTTTGATGGGGCTTTTTCTTGGATTTTTGGAAGGGAAACTCTACCAAAATTTTTAGAGAATGAGAGCTATGGAGACTTGAATATTTACCTTAGCTTGGAGGAGAAGAAAAGCTTACTAGAAACCAAACAACCTTGCTTGTGAGAAGATTAACTTGTGTGTATTCTTTGACTTTGTTCTTATTCCCTATTTACTGTCATTTTAAATTCTTTTATTGATTCTTGAGATCATTTGTTTGTTTGATATGGATATCGGAGGTCACACATTGTATTGTTGGTTATTTTATTCATGTTTTATGATTGTTCTATTTCTATTTTTCTCTTGAATCACCATGATTGCTTGAGACTTGGTTTAATCTTTGATTCATCTTACCATACAATGGTTTTAAGATTTGACTTGTTCCCATTTTGGATTATTTTAGGTATTTTACCCTTTTTCAAGCTTCTTGATGAATCATGAAATGAGGTTTTACTTTATTATGAATTTTTGTTTTTTTTTTTTGTTTTTCTCTTTAAGAATTTTGATTTTTCCTTACTTTTTACTAATTTTTGAAAGTTTAATTGATAGATTTTAAAATAAATTTGAGAGCCACAAGGGTGTTGTGCATTTACCAAATTAATTTTCTATAAAAAGATACCATTTGAGGCCTTTTTTTGTTCATTTTTTATTTTTATTTCAAATTTGATTGTAAAATGTATTTTAAAACCTTCTTTAGGTGAGATTTCAAGTATCTTTGATTTTATCTTTGTACTTAATAAAACCAATAGTTGCTCTCATGTTTTTATGTGTTTTAGAAAAGTTTTTTCAAATTGATTTTTAATGAACCATTTTCAATCCTTTTGATCATTTTCCATGGTCATTTGGGACTTGAGATTTTTGTCGTTTTTGTGGTCATTAATGGTTGTCATGACTCTTAGTACGTAATGCATGATTTCATATAATAATATCCTCATTTATAGATACATCTTTATGAATTCAACGTCGTTTTTCCAAGCTTGAGTGCTAATTTGGACCTTCATGCTTTTTTGACATCAATTTCATACTCATTTGAGGGTTGAGAAGGATTGAATGCCTTGTGGACTGGTTCATGGCTCATTCATTCGGCTTACATCACTCATACTTCAAACTTATGATTTTTGGATTTTATTGATTTTTGGAAACATAGATTAATCTTGTAAATCTCAATTTAATGGGATAATCTCCAACCCCTGTGAGCTTTCTTTCATGATCATTAGAGGTTTGGGATATGAATTATACCACGAAGATTACTTGAGGCTTATGGGAAGCCCACATTCTTTGATTTTAAAATTTTACCCACTTGTAGCTCTATTTTTTACACCCAAAGCATTTTTATAAATTTGAACTTTTTGATTTATTTAAAAATATTTTTGATGCTTGGATGATGTTTTGGACTTTTCAATATATATATATATATATATATATATATATATATATATATATATATATATATATATATATATATATATATATATATATGCATATAATTGTTTTGTTAAAAAATCCTTCTCCAAGCTTGTGAAATAAATTGGTTTTTGCTAGTATTTAGATTCTGTTCTATTTTTTACCCCCAAAATTTTCTTGTAAATCTATATTAGCTTGTAGGTTTTTAATTATTTTTTATATTTTTCTCATGTTCTAAACTTCTTAAATAAGGTTTTAAGCTTTGGTTTCACTTAAAAATTATTTTCTAAACTCAAGAATTAATTTCATCTTTTCGTGTTCACTATATTGACCTGTATCTAAAGTAATAAAATGTTATTTGAAATATGGGATAATTGATGCATGTTTGAGCTTCATAACTATTTTTCTTATGATCTAACATCTTCAACAAATTGTATATTTTTTTTTTTATCTCACATATATGCTTATCAAATAATTTTATCTTTGCATGAAGTATTGTTTTGTCTTGTTTATGAGCAATAATAGATTTGGTTAAATATGAGATAATTTGTGGATGTTTATATACTTTGGGATTTTGAGATGTGTTTTAGACACATTGAGTATGTTATAATTTTATTTTATTTTTATTTTGTGACTCCCTCTATTTTGTCCAAATTGTATGTATCTTAAGTCAACTTGCTAATTCAACCCCCTTTTACATGCATTTGACTTTCTTTGACCCTTGATTTGCATTATAAACATCTTGTACATGTTAGACAAGCCTTCCTTTGTATCATATCTCCTCTTTTACTATTTTATTTGGATTTATTTTATGATTGCATACTTGTCCTAATTTGACCCCTATGCATATTTGGTGTGCACTAGGTCACTTTACTCTTACATTAACTACCTTTGCTTCTTGATTTGAGTTGTGTACATCTTTCATACATTTTTTAGCTCTTGATTTGATATCATATATTATATCTTGCTTGTTACTAACCTTTTTTTCCTATGTAAGAGTGCTACCTTAATTTCGGTATTCTTAAGATACTCTTCCTTCCATCCATCTTTGACTTATTCCTTTTATATGCATGTCATGCTTTGAGTGTTTTTTGTTTATAGCTCTCCATCATCATTGCCTAGTTATATTGTTGTTGTCTCTCAGTTTCCATTGGACTATTAGTCAATTTTCTTAGTTCATTCCATTTGTTTAGTAGAGACATTTTTAGGGCTTAAAGTGGTGTTACCTATGGTACTTCCCCAATAAGTAACTTGACCCTTGAACTTGGACTCGATTTTTCATAAAAATGCTTTTCTTTTCATAATGAGTCGTTTTTAGGGTTTTATTTATTTATTTATTTATTTTTCCTTTTAAAAATAAACAAAAATAAGTAGTGATTCCAACTTTTTCAAAATCAAATTTTCACAATAAAAAATAAGTCTCATCATTGAGTGGTGACGCATATGAAAAATGCGGGTCACATGACTTGAATCTACATAGGAGCATACCTCTCCATGAAAGCTTTCATGTATATTTCAATGCTCTTTTTCAAATGTAAGTGTTAATTTAGCCTTTTGTGCCTCTTGTGAGCTTAAACTCATGCTCATTTGAGGGTTGTGAAGGAATGAAATTCACTATGAATTTCAAACTCACTTTGTTGATTTCAAATTAGACCTTTTTTTCTCCCACTTATTAGTTTGAAATTGATTTGGAACTCACCTAAATTTTGAACTCAACCACTAGTGATCAATTTTGAGCCCCGAGACACATCAAAACAAGTTCCAAATGCCTCCATCCTATTCAAAATGCATCATACTCATTTGTAACTCATAATATTTGAAGTTTTTTAGGTTGTTTATGACTTTTCTATATAATAAGTGGCCAATAAAAGTTTGTCTTATGTTAAATTATTGAATTTACTATATAAACTCTCTTAGTTATAGGATTTAGGAGTTTTTTTTATGGGTTTTTAACATTTGTGGTGGAAGAAAATAATTTTAGTTTGTTTTTTTTATTCTTTGTTGAATATATTGTTTTTAGTTTATTTTGATTGAAATTATGGATTTTTACTCTATTATGGATTGTGAATGTGACATCACTCCTATGAAAGGCTAAAAGCCAACTTAGGGCTTGAAGCATGAAAACCATGAGCTAGAAAACTTATAGGGACATTGGGTAAATTATTGTAACAATGAGATTATTTAATGATTGGATTACAATTTATCAATTTTCGATCTTATAATTGTGAGTTATTTTAAGGAATGATATGGTAGGTTTTTACCTAACATTAGTGATTGTTGGTAACTCTTGGTAATTAGTTATCCTGGGCTTTCCTATTGTTATCTGCCCTAAAACAAAGCTATAAGGAATAGGAACGGTTAAAAAGCTAAACCTTGAATCAATCATCAATCTCATTCATTTGATGGTTTTAGGAATTTGATTTAGAAAAGCAAAAAAAAAAGGTTTCAAATGCAATTATGAGTTATAGAGCTTAGGTTGATCGCGAGCGACCCAAAGATCCTAAAACCCTAAGATCACTCTCCTTAAGAAAACCATTGTTCCCTCTTATTTCTATACCTAAAGTTGGATTGTGGAAAGCCTCAAACTTGAATCAATTGAATTAAAAATCAGTATTGGCATTGTTATTAATTTAATTTCTTTTACTTAGTTTCACTTCATAAAAAGTCAATTCACATATTGTTTTTCACTTTAGGATTAAAATAAAAGCAATTCATTTATCCTAGTATTGACAAATTTTATAAGTCAATCCTTGAGGACAATACCCGGAATACTACAAAAGTCATGGTGACTCTTTCTCTAGTTTTTTCTTAGCCAAAGTCACAATATACAAGCCTCAAGTATTTTGGTACAATTGAGAGAATATGTCACTTGCCTTGTTGTATATATATATTATTGTTTCATGGTATTTATAATCTATTAGTCAATTGCCACTATTTCCTCTACTTGTTCAGTGAGACCTCTTTAAGGCTTAAAGGGGTACTATCCTATGGTACTTTCCTAATAAGTAAGCTGACCCCTGAATTTAGACTCAATTTTCACAAACTATGCTTTTAATTAAAAAATGAGTCACTTTAAAGTTTAATTTTCATTTTATTTTCTCTTTAAAAATAAACAAAATTATGTGGTGACTACAACTTTTTTAACAATCGGTTTTCCATAATAAAAAATGAGTCTCGTTGTCAAGTAGGAAAACACATGAAAAATGCAGGTCCATACATAGTTGTCTAGTAACCAAGGTTTTCTTGTAAACTAAAGGACAAATGTTCAAATCCTCATGAATGAAGGTATTTTTCCAAATTTTTAGTGATGGCTTTACCCTTAGTCTTAAAGATCCAATCTTTGAATCTTATTTAGATTAATATGACTTAGGTTAGATACTAAATGTTTGATTAGTGCTAGGTTATTTCCTTTTTGTGAGATTTGACTATTCTCAACACATGGTAAAAGTAGTAATAGAGTAATACATTGAAAAAATAGTATTTTCCATTAGCTTACACAACTAACCTTACAACTGAAGCTAAGGTAAGTACATCCCCACCATGTAGCATTCTCACTTGTTAAAAGCCATGCAAAGAATTATAAATAGTGGGCATGGAATGTATCCACCTCTATTTATTCAATGATGAAACTGTGATGTGTACTTTCCTTTTACCTTAGGTAATGCTTGTATTCATTTTCTAGTGTTCTAGAAGACCACAAACGAGTCACTTTTCCTTGAGCTTGCTCTCTCACTCTCTCTCTTGAACTTCCCTTAGTTGGTATTTTGTTTTATTTTTTGTAGGAGAGCTTAAAGAGCCCTTGACTCTCATATAAGCACACTTATGATCTTTGAGAATCGATTTAGCCATCTCAAAGGAATCTTATAAAGTCTTTAAGATCACATAAACTATAATGTTCATAATAGTCCTAAGGCCAACTTGTCTAGCTAACTTACCCTTATCATTAAATATTCCTTGCAAACTAAAGAAAATATTAAAGACTATGACAATAGAGATGTGCCACTATTGTAACACATTGTCCAAAGACCCAAGTATGGTACACCTGTTCTTTTGATATGCCTTATGCCACCTTTGATATACCTTTTTTCTTCTTGTTAGGTTTGTTCAAAATGAATAACATGTTAGACCTAAATTAGATTCCATGTTATTTGTTACTATATTCAAATTACTTTTCCAATTCATATAGTTGGGCTCGTCCGATAGGTTAATTGCTTGTGAGGATGAGAATGATAATAATAATAGACATGATATTCATAACAAGGAATATAACCATGCATTTAACATTGAGTATTCAAGGTAAACAATAGTTTAGAAAATGTAAAGCTCTTAAGACTATATATCTTATGTTAGGTATTTTAGTATCATAAGTATCAAGCTTACATTGAGCAGGTCATGATCTTATTACTAGGTAGAGACCCTCTTAGATTGATCTCCTTGCCTTAAACTTGGAAGATATTAAGGAAAAATTAATATACTTTTTAGTTTATCTCTTCGTCCATAAAAGCTCCTATGTTAGGCAAGCCACTCTCATATTTTAAGTGTACAACCAAGATCCTTTAACATAAAATGTTATCAAGTAAAGAACCCCACCACTAGGATGGTTTCTCCCACTACTGACATATCCAATCTTGTCCTTAAGAAAATCCATATCCCTTAATATCTTAGCCCAACCAACCATTAGGGTGGTGATGACCCAAAATCAAGATAGGCCTTAAGATTATAATGAAAATTCATGTCCTTTGATTCCTTGGACCAATCCACTCTTAGGGTAGTGATGCTCTAGATCAAGATCTTGGAGGCTATGAGCTTGCCTATGACCCTTTCCCACTTTAATAAAAATTGGGCAATCTCATGAAAAATGAACTATTACCATACATATATGTTAAAACATTCAATCTTATTTGTATGCTAGCAATTTTGTTCTAAGTTAATTATGGTTTTAGAAATCTTTTTAGATAACGACTTATTCTCCATTGAAAATCAAAGGTTATTGTTCGTCCAATCGGAAAGTCACATGTATGTTTAAGAAGGTTTGGCTTGTGGGAAGTTAGGCTCCTAAAGAGTATAAAGAGGAACGATACATTTTTTCTTAAATTAAAATTATTTTTTGTTTATTTTTGTAAAAGGACAGGGTCGTTAGAGCAGGCAACAAACTCAAGCATTAGGACTGCTCAAGCGATGATTAAGTGTGCTCAAGTGCTTATGCTAATTATGCCAAAGATTGACACAATATTTTTGAAGATTCCATGTAAATCGTATTTAGAAACCTTGAGATACCAACCTTCTTCAATCTTTAGGCCTACATATACCTCATTATAAACCTTCTAGGGGAACAAATTAGAGAGATTTCAAAAGAAAGTCTCATTGAGAGAAAGCTTAACAAGACACACCATTCTTGATCTCTCATTCAAAGGATTCATTCAAGAATTTAAGGTTGAAGACCTGCATTCCTTTAGTGAGACTGAAGAGTATTCACTGGAGCAATTGAAGGTTGTTGCATCATAAACATGGATCAAGTTGTAAGTTCTAGATAGTAAAAGTTTTTAGGGTAAAACACTGGTAAATTTGTGTAACTTGACTTATATAGTGGATTTAGATTAATGGTTTTAGACCTCATGATTTTTTATCTCCACAGTTAGTGTGTGGGTAATCTAAGTAAAAATCTTTGTGTCCATTGCATTTTTTTTTTATTTGTTTTGCATATCTCTTGATTATATTAGTTGACTGGATATTGTGGTTATTCCTACTATCTCGCATGGTAAAATTTGGGTATAACATATAACTGTTTATTATAATTTTTTTATTACACCCATTCAACCTCCTTTGGGTGTTATCCTACTGGACTTTGATTTTTCAATATATTTAGAGAGTATAATGCTAAAATCTCCTAAAAAATGATGAGAACTAGTTTCTCAAATTGCCACAAACTATACGCTTATGATTGCCAATGAGTAGTAAACTTTTTTTTTTTTCCTATTAGGACCTAAAAACATAGAAATCTTCGTTTCATTGATCTTAATACCACTATTCTTCTTAATTGAAGATGAGTTCTCATATTTAATAGAAATTTTCTTCTTTTTTCCTTAAATTTTCCAGGCAATGAAATAGTAATGGGCTTGGTCTTATTTTTTTTATTTTTTATTTTTGTATGGAGTTACACCTTTAAATTAGATGCAAAAGATATTTTGATATGGTAGATATTTCTTAGGGTTCTTTTTATTAGGAATAGGGTAGAACCTGAATGAATCTATTCATCCAAAAAATGGCTTACAATCCATGGAATTAATAAATGGTACTTACCATTTCATTTGAATGAATTTACAGTCGATTTTATTTGAATGTAAATGGATCTTAGGGTTTTGTTTTGTTTTTTAGTAGCATAATTTTCATTCTATGTGAAATATGTAATACTTCTTTTTTCATTTCTCGCACAAAATTAATAGATCAAGGGTTGTATTAGGTAACAAAAAAAAGTTTGGAATCCATAGAAAAAATGCTTATTGATTTCTTTTTCTTTTTTTTTTTTTTTCTGGAAATCTTACCTCATTCTTTTTGTGTCTATAGTGTAGAGTTCCTATTCATCATTAAAAGTTGTTTTCATGGCTTGCCTTTTGGAAAATACTGACTTTAGACCCTTTGAGACATTGAAATTGTATTCTGATTAATTGTTTGTTGTTTGTGCAAAATAAGTCATCTATAAATCATATTGTCCCTCATCAAGAGATGATACACCATCTCTGGGCTTTAGTTTATTCCGTGTTTAAAATCTCTTAGGTTCTACCTTAGTCCATTAAGAACTTCCTAATATCTTACAAATAGAATTTTGTGTGAACGAAGATAAGGAACGTATCAAATTTAGCTTCATGTGCACTTTTGGGTGTTTGTGAAACTAGAGGAATCTTCAAAAGATTTTTCCATTCCTAGAACATACTCTTATCTTTAACCAAGTGAGAGAAAGATATCCAAGATCCCTTAGTGTTTACCCGGTTCTTTGATTCCTTGATAATATTAGTTTTGATTTAAGTTCACATTTATAGGGACTGGACTAAAACCTTTTGTTTATAATTTTGTTCTTTAATTCTAGGGTGATTCCATTAATTTTTGGTTATATACATATATAATCTCTTAGTAGAATTGCCCAGCTAGTTGTGATGTAGTAATACTTATGAGGAAACCTAAGACATATTTAATCACCTCACTTTAAAAAATCATTGTAATTTAATTAGTACCCAAATTAATATTTAGTTTTCAAAAAGGTCTTGAGAACTGGTTGCCTTTGGCACCTTTTATACTGAATTATACTTGTTACATCTCTGAGTAAGTATTAGAAAATTAATTGGGCTATAAGTAGCCTTTACCATCCACATGCCTTGTAATATTGTACATGTTTTAAATTAAAATGGTTTGTTCTATTTATTAAATTCCAAGATTGTTTTTCCTTTTTTTCAAACATTATCAATGTTTATAATTTGTTTATGGTTGACACATCTCTTTCTATGTGTCATTTCATATATTAAAAAGAGCACAACTAATTACTAGTCAAATTAGGATAAAGGGAACTAGAAATTTGAAAAGTTTTGATGAAGTTAAAAGTTTAAAAAGTTTTTCAACCTATTTGGTCTAGTGCACATATGTATATAGAGTGTCATCCAATCAAGGAGGCAAAGGAAAATAAAAGGGAAAAGAATGTTGAATATTTGTTTGTACTACTAGCTCACTAGAAAATGTCAATCACATATACTCTCATTTTTGTATAATCCAGAGACTACATAAGCCAAAATTAAAAAAATTTAAAAACATATTTCATAGTTAAGCCAGAGATCTTTACCCCTTCAAAATCTTTTGAAGATTCCTATGGTTTCACAAACACCCAAAAGTACACATGGAGCTGAATTTGATACTCTCCTTATCTTTTTTTTTCACATAAAATTCTATTTGTAAGATATTAGGAAGTTCTTAATGAACTAAGACAGAACTTGAGAGATTTAAAACACAGAATAAACTAAAGCCCAAATATGGTGTATCATCTTTTGATGAGAGACAATATGATTTGTAGATGACTTATTTTGCACAAACAACAAACAATTAACCAGAATGCAATTTCTATGTTTCAAAGGGTCTAAAGTCAGTATTTTCCAAAGGGCAGCCCATGAAGCCAACTTTTAATGATGAATAGGAACTCCACACTACAAACATAGGAAAAAGGATATAATATTTCCACAAAAAAAAAAAATAAATAAAAAATCAACAAGCATTTTTTCTATGGATTCCAAACTTTCTGATTTTCTTAAAATGAATATAAGCTAAAGAAACAAATCATCTTTTCTAATTTCCAGTCATTTGAAGCTTCTCATAGAACTTTGGTGACCAACATTACTCTTGCGCCATAATCTATGACCCATAGATTCCTACCTAGGTGTAAAGAAATAGAATTGAGTCTACAAATCCACTTGCTCATTACATATTACACCAAACTCTTGTTGGATTTCCAATGATCCCTTCGGATATGGTTGAAAGATCTAAAAATGGCAATATTCATAAGCATTTCTTGATGCTTGGAAAATTAGGCACTTATAGTCCTAGTTTTTTTTTTTTTTTTTTTTAAGAAATGATATTTTTATGGTTAAGGATATTTTTAGTCATTGATGGTTAAGTTTTTTTGTACATGTTTTTGGATTGGGTTAGGGTGAATGTAAGGTGTAAATTGTGATCCATATTCAATTTCATTGATTGGTTGGGATGTAAATAAGGGGTTTTGTTTTTTTTTTTTGCTCTCCCTTTTCAAATTTGATCTCTAATTGACATATTGATTTGTTTATTTTGAATAACCAATATATTATGTTTGAAGTGATCTCTAGTACATAACTATGATATGGGGTGTTTTTTACTTCTTGTTCTAGTGTTTTTACTCCAAGTTGAATATTTGATATGACTATAAAAAAATAAATGGATATCTCATTTGGTTTACCAAGCTTTGTTTACACAAGATAACCATATATTCTTGATGTTTTGTTCCTTAATTCTTTCTTTATTCTTCATTTTAATTGTGTGGTTCTTTGTTTGAAAATTATTATTTCTCTAAGATATATATTTTTTTAAATAAAGGATGTCTAACAATATAGTTTAACCATTACAAAACCAAGTGGGGAAGAAAATGAAAAACAAAGCTAGGCTTATTGGGATGATATCACAATTGTTGCTTTTATCAAAGTTTGTGTGACTGAGACTTTGGCTAGAAATAGACCAAATAGTCACTTTAGCAAGTTGGGAAGGAAAAATGTGATAAAAGCCTTCAACAATTTGACTGGAAGAAACTATTAATATAAGCAACTTAAGAATAAATGAAGTTCTCTTAAAAATGATTGGCAACTTTGGAATACCTTGATTGTGAAAGAGACTGGCCTAGGATGGGATCCTATGAGGCAAACCATCAATGCAATCCATGGATGGTGGGATAAGAAATTGAAGGTATGTTTTGTTTATTCATTAAATTTATTTGGTTAATTTATATATTAGTTATAGAATATGGTAAATTAGATACTCTTGTAGGAGAATTCTGAAGTAGTAAAGCTTAAAGCAAAGGGCTTGAAAAATGTTGAGCAATTGGACATATTTTTCAAAGATATTGTTGTTACTAGTGAAGAAGTTTAGGCACCATCACAAGGCTTTGTAAAACAAGATGTTGATGATTCATCTAAGGTGGAGGAACACGAGGATAATATAATAGAAGGCTAAGATGACTCTAGTTGCAATTCGTCACTTGATACTATCCCTCATAGTTTTGAAGCTACTACCCAACCTTCTATGGAAAAAAAGAATGAGGGAAGAAGAAAAAGGAAAAGAGATTAAACCAAATATGAGATTATGGCTATCCAATTAAAGCACATTTCTAGTGGTGTGGAGAATAGGTCTTCTATCTCATCAAGAACAGATAAGCCAGGTTGTAGCATTGCTGAAGTGATGAAAATCATACGTGGCATGCTTGAAGTGAAGAATGACTTTGAGTTATATATGAAAGCCACAAATATCATGGTTGTCAAGGAAAATAGAGAGATGTTTGTTGCATTAGAAGACTCAACTGATTAGATTGCATGGCTTAAACATAAACATGTTTAACTGTTGGAGTTGTTTCATGTTCTTATATGGAAACATATTTTTGCTACCTAATATTGTTTAGTTAGGTTGAAGGGAGGAAGGAGATGTTGGTTTGCTTTGTGTGTGATTTGAAAATTCATTATGCCCTTATTTGATACTTTTTATTATTTCTTTCTCTAAAAAATTGTGACTATTAGATGAGCTTTGGTGGTAAACTTCTTATAAAATTTGGTAGTGTTTTTCATTTTATTAATGTGTAGTTCCTTTATTTATTTATTTTTTTTATATTTCATCTTAGTCATTTAACAATTTTTTTAGGTTCATTATTTCTATAAGATGTTTTTTTAATATAGAATGTCTAACAATGGTGGGAATTCTAAACTTTAGTGGTGTACTTTCTATATTTTTAATATAACTATATTAATTGAAAATATACATTATTGTTGTTTATTAATGTTTTTTTTTTTTTTTTTTGTAGATGTCTTCTAATAATAATGATCAAAATTTTGAAGATGAAAGTGATGATGAACATGATTTTTATTAGTTGCTGCTTGTGGGTTGTGCTGCAACTGTAACACTTAATAATTTCTAGGAAAAAAAAACTTTGCGGAACTTCTTCCCATACAAGATATAAGTTTGTAATGGATGTCTTAAATGATCATGAAATTAGGTGTTCTGAGCAATTTAGAATGGAAAAACATGTGTTTATGAATTTATTAGAAATACTAGCCAAAAGGTATGGCCTAAAAGAAGGTTTTGATGTGCCTTTAACAGAGACCTTAGCAATGTTTCTCACTACAATGGATCATGGACTAAGCAATAGGATGATTCAAGAAAGATTTCAACACTCTGGTGAATTTGTATCTAGATGGTTTTGAGATTGTATTAGATGTTGTTTGTCTTATGGCTATGGATATTATAAAACCAAATGATCCATAGTTTAAGGAAGTCCTTGATAAAATAAGAAATGATGATCGATATTGGCCATATTTTAAGGAATGTATTGGGGTAATTGATGGAACTCATATACCTGTTGTGGTTCCTAGAGATAGACAAATACCATATATTGGTAAAAAATGCATGACTACCCAAAATGTTATGGTGGCATGTGATTTTAATATGTGTTTCATGTTTACATGGGCGAGATGGGAAGGTGCTGCTCATGATGCACAAATATTTTTTTAGAGGCATTAAGAAGGCTATAATTGGGTTTTCTTCATCCACCTAGAGGTCTGTGAATGACAATATCAAACTTGATTTTGTGATCAAATTTTTATTATCTAATATATATTTTTTGTTTTTGTTTTGTAGGTAAATATTATTTGGCTGATGTTGGTTATCCTCAAATGAATGGATATTTAGGCCCTTATAAAGGCAAGCGTTACTATCTTCTAGATTTTTGATGAGGTAGTTCACCTAGAGGTAAGAAGAAAATATTTAATCATAGGCATTCATCTTTGAGGTGCATAATTGAGAGAACGTTTGCCGTTTTGAAGAATAGATGGAGAATGCTATGAGAAATGCATAATTTTCCTCTTGAAAAACAAGTAAAGATTGTTATTGCTTTAATGATTCTTCACAACTTCATAAGGATTAATGCTAGAACGGATATGAAATTTAAACCTTTTGATGATGATCAAGGGTTGCTTCCAGTTAATGAAAAAAAGAGTATGGTGGATTCACTTGTTGAGGAAGATGGTTCACATCATGCAAGAGAGATGGAAGAAGAACGTGATCAAATTGCAAATATTCTTTTATCTCATTGATGTTTGATTATGACTCTAATATGTAAGAATATAGTTTTCCCATCTTTTTTGCTATGAAAACATTTGTCTTCTTATTTACTTTTAATTAGAAAAAGTTTTTTTTTTTTTTTTGAAAAAGTTAATAGGTAATCCATATGTTGTTTTACTTTGAAAAATTATCTTTTATTTAATGTTCTTTTTTTATTGATTTAGAAGTTTTTTAAAAAAGTATTTTTAAAAAATTTTATTATAGTGATAAAAAAATATTAATTTTAAACAAATATATAATCAAATAATTCGTTTATTTTGAAAAGTTGTTATATTATGATCGATATTTATTTATTAATCCAATTCTTTTTTGTAAACATTTTTCAAAATTTTATTTAAATCATAAAAATGATTATTTTTTAGTTTTTTTTTTTGTAACAATGTAAATGTGTGTATATATATATGTGTGTGTGTGTGTGTGTTACAGAATCAATTAGTTGACTTACCTTATTTATGTATTGATTATAGGATGTAAATATAGGAGACTTACCTTAGATAGACTAGCATAGCATGTATAAATAGAGATGTTTATGTTATGAATAGATATACAGAAATTCATTTTCTTTCTCTGCAGTTTACATGGTATCAGAGCCACGTTTGGCTCAAGGGAATTTTTCTGGGTTTTGGGTTTTGTTTCTAACAGTCTGGAACAGTAGCCTATTACGTTTTTTTAGTCTGGATTGCGTCACCGCCGACCCAGGGAGGAGCACATTCTTGTTTCCGGCCAGTACACAAAGTTCGATGGCCAAACGAGCTACGCGTGAGTCTCACACGCCGATCAAAGCTTTGGGAGCAACCTTCATGCGCCGGCGTGTGGGAGCGCATGAGGCCACCGTTTTTTCACCAATCTGACTTTCCGACGTTTCCCATCTCTTTCCGACCATTCTCAAGTGGCACTCCAGCATTCGATCAACTGTTGAGAGGAACATCTTCTTGGCAGGTTCTGTCCCTTTGATTTGTTTTATGATTCCTTGTGGAAATTTATTTTGGGTATCAACTGTTTCTGGTTTGCTGTTGGAATTATATTTATTGTGGTGATTGAATATCAGTTAAAATGACTGACAACAAAGCTTCTATAACTGAAATAGTTCCAGCATTGTCCAAAATAATTGATCATAAATTAAATGGCACTAATTATTTGGAATGGAGCAAGACAATTAGAGTTTATTTGCGCAGTGTTGAAAAAGATGACCACCTGACCATGGAAACCCCTGATGATGAAACTAGAAAGACTTGGATAAGGGATGATGCACATTTATTCCTACAAATAAGGAATTCTATTGATAGTGAAATTGTTGGACTACTTAATCATTGTGAGTTTGTTAAAGAATTAATGGATTATCTGGAGTTCTTATATTCTGGCAAAGGGAATTTGTCTTGAATGAATGATGTGTGCAAAGCCTTCTATCGTGCTGAAAAGGAGGTCAAATCTCTCACAACTTATTTTATGGATTTTAAGAAGACTTATGAGGGGTTGAATGTACTTTTACCTTTCAGTACTAATATTAAGGTGCAACAAATTAAGAGAGAAAAAATGGCGGTAATAAGTTTTTTGGCTGACATTCCATCTGAATTTGAGACTGCTAAATCTCAAATTCTTTCCAGTTCTGAGATTGGTTCACTTCAAGAAGTGTTCAGTAGAATTTTGCATACTGAAGGTACCTCATCTATCCAGCAGACTAATAATGTTCTTGTTGCCAAATGAGGAAGCAATGATACCGGGAGGAAATCAAACAACAAGGGAGGAAGTAAGACTTCTGATAGCTATAACAATGATTCAAGCAACATTGTTTGCTACTACTATCATGAGTTGGGCCATACCAAGAAATACTGCAAGAAATTACAAAATCATAATCAAAGAAATCAGATTGCTAATGTTGCCACCGCCTCTAGTACTTCTTCAAGTTCTTCTGATAAGACGGTCATGGTCTCAGCTGATGAGTTTGCAAAATTCTCTCAGTATCAAGAATCATTGAAGATTTCTACTCCGGTTACTGCTCTTGCTGAGACAGGTAAAACATGTCTTATCTCCTTCTTAAGCAAATGGGTAATTGATTTAGGTGCCACTGATCACATGACAGGTAATCCTAAAACATTCTCTAGTTTTCGATCACATTTAATCCCTTCTCTTGTTACCATTGCTGATGGGTCAACCTCTAATGTTGTGGGTTCTGGGACTGTCAAACCAACATCCTCTATCACTTTGTCATTTGTTCTAAGTTTACCTAAGCTTGCCTGTAACTTGATATCTGTCAGTAAACTTACCAAAGATTTGAACTATTGTATCTCATTCTTTCCTGACCATTGCCTTTTTTAGGATCTTATGACGAAGTAGATTATTGGTAAAAGACATGTATCTGATGGTCTTTACATTCTTGATGCGTTGGTACCTCGGTCGGTTGCTTGTTCTAGCATCGCTTCTTCAGTTGAAGCTCATTGTCGTTTGGGACATCCCTCTTTACCAGTGTTAAAGAAGTTATGTCCTCGGTTTCATAGTTTACTTTCGTTTAATTGTGAGTCATGTCATTTTGCAAAGCATCACCGTAGTTCATTAAGCCCAAGAGTTAATAAGAGGGCTGAATCTATTTTTGAGTTAGTACACTCTGATGTTTAGGGACCTTGTACTGTTACTTCTAAAACTGGATTTCGATATTTTGTTACATTTGTGGATGATTTTTCTCGAACGACTTGGATTTATTTTATGAAGAATCGTTCTAAAGTTTTCTCTCATTTTTGTGCATTTTGTGCTGAGATTAAAACACAGTTTAATGTCTCTGTACGAACATTGAGAAGTGATAATGGCAAAGAATATATGTCTAACTCATTTCAGACTTACATGACTCAACACAAGATTTTTCATCAGTCCTCTTGTGTAGATACTCCTTCTCAAAATGGAGTTGTTGAGAGGAAGAATAGACAATTACTAGAAATAGCCCGGGCACTCTTGTTCCAGATGAAGGTTCCTAAACAGTTTTGGGCTAATGCAATTTCTACTGCTTGCTTTCTGATTAATCGCATGCCATCTACGGTACTCAATGATAAAATCCCATACAGTATATTGTTTCCAAAGAAGTCTTTATTTCCAGTTGAACCACGAATTTTTGGAAACACTTGCTATGTTCGAGATGTAAGGCCATCTATGACTAAACTAGATCCCAAAGCCTTAAAGTGTGTGTTCTTAGGGTATTCTCGTCTTTAAAAAGGTTATCGATGTTTTTCTCCTGATCTCAACAAGTATGTGGTATTGATTGATGTGGCATTTTCAGAAAATACACATTTTTATTCTTCACCCCCAAATTCAAAAAGTGAGAGGGAGAGTGAAAATTGGCTCATATATCAAGTAACCATCCCAAGTACGCCCATTGATTCTTCTGAGCAACCACACGCTGTTGTTGACTTACTGCCTACTCCAGCTAAGCCACCAATTGTTCAGGAATACTCCAGGCATCAGGAGACAAAAGATACATGTCCTGCACCAACTTCTTCGTTATCTGATCCTCTTAGTGACCTTGACCTCCCCATTGGTCTTCGTAAAGGTAAACGTCAGTGCAAATCAGTTTATTCCATTGATAATTTCGTTTCTTATGATCACTTGTCTCCTTCCTCGAGCGTTTTTGTTGCCTCTTTAGATTCTGCCTCTATTCCCAAAACTGTCAAGGAAGCCTTGAATCACCCTGGATGGTATAATGCAATGCTTGAGGAGATACAAGCTCTAGAAGTCAATCACACATGGAATCTAGTTGATTTACCAATAGGAAAGAACGTTGTGGGATGTGTAAGTGGGTCTTTGCAATAAAAGTTAATCCTGATGGCTCAATGGCACGACTGAAAGCCAAACTTGTTGCTAAAGGTTATGCTTAGACTTATAGGGTAAACTATTCTGATACTTTCTCTCTAGTAGCTAGACTTACTTTAGTTCGCCTAATTATATCAATAGCTGCTTCTCAGGATTGGCCCCTACACCAGCTGGATATAAAAAATGCATTCCTTCACGGAGATCTCCAGGAAGAAGTATATATGGAGCAACCACCTGGGTTTGTTGCTCAAGTGGAGTATGGGAAAATGTGTCATCTCATAAAATCTCTCTATGGATTGAAGCAGAGTACTTGAGCTTGGTTTGGCAAGTTTAGTGAGGTGATTCAAGAGTTTGGGATGAACAAAAGCAAAGTTGATCATTCAATCTTCTATAGACAATTAGCAAATGGTATTATTCTTCTCGTTGTTTATGTTGATGACATTGTCATTATAGGAAATGATTGTGCAGGAATTTCTTATCTCAAATTGTTTATGCATTCCAAGTTTCACACAAAGGACTTGGGCGAGCTAAAATATTTCTTAGGAGTAGAAGTATCAAGAAGCAAAAGGGGAATCTTCTTGTCACAGAGGAAATATGTTCTTGACTTACTTGCAAAAACTGGAAAGATGGAAGCCAAGCCATGTAGCACACCGATGATTCCTAATGTACATTTGACAAAAGATGATGGTGATCCATTTGATAATCCAAAAAGATACAAAAGATTGGTTGGGAAATTGAATTACCTTATAATGACTCGCCTAGACATTGCTTACACAGTTAGTATTGTCAGTCAGTTTATGTTTGCACCTACAATGAAGCATCGGGCAGCCTTGGAGCAGATTTTGTGTTATTTGAAAAGAGCTCCTGGTCTGAGCATATTGTACAGCAATCATGGACATGCTCAAATTGAGTGTGTTTACAGATGCTGATTGGGCTAGATCCAAAGCTGATAGACGATCCACTACGGGTTTTTGTGTCTTTGTTGGTGGGAATCTTGTATCTAGGAAAAGTAAGAAGTAAAATGTGGTATCTCGGTCTAGTGCAGAATCATAATATAGAGCCATGGTGCAAGCCACATGTGAAATTATGTGGTTGTATCATCTTCTAACTGAGATTGGAATAAAGACTCACATGCCAGTAAAACTTTGGTGCGACAACCAAGCAACTATTCATATCGCCTCAAATCCAGTATATCATGAAAGAACTAAACATATTGAAGTAGATTGTCACTTTATTCGTGAGAAGATTCAAGAAAATATGATTTCCACAGGTTATGTGAAGACTGGAGAACAATTGGGAGATATTTTCACAAAGGCGGTATATGGAACTCAGGTTGAATATTTTTGTAACGAGCTGGGCATGATTAACATTTATGCTCCAGCTTGAGGGGGAGTGTTACAGAATCAGAATCAATTAGTTGACTTATCTTATTTATGTATTGATTATAGACTTGATTATAGGATGTAAACATAGGAGACTTACCTTAGATAGACTAGCATAGCATGTATAAATAGAGATGTTTATGTTATGAATAGATATACAGAAATTCATTTTCTTTCTCTGAAGTTTACAATATATATATATATATATATATATATATATATATATATATATATATATATATATATATATTCTTTTATGATAGATGCTTATATATTTTGTTGCATGTTCTTTTTGGTAATTTATTAATATTAAAAATGTTTTTATATTTTGAAACATATTATAAAAACACTATCAGAATATTTTTTGCTAATTCTCATAAAATTGTTTTTTACATAAACATTACAGAAGAAAACACTTTCAATAAAAACATTTCTACTAGAATCACTACCAAACGAACTCTAAATATAAATAAAAATAAAATATATAATAAAATTAATTTAAAATCACGTCTAAGTTTAAATATTAAAGATTAGAATAATTATTATAATTCAACTTTTTGAGGGAGAGAAATTTCATCAAAATAATTCAATTATTCAAACACAAACAACAAAGAGCCACATTAACCTTTAAATTTAATCTTATCCATTCCGCAGTTTGAACTTTCCTCAACAATTTCGACAAATGTTCCCCTCTTGGAGTCTCTTTTAGGGGGTGTAAATAAGGTCGGTTTGGTCGGTTTGATCGGTTTTTAGATAAAAAAAATGAATCGAATCAATATAGTCGGTTTTATATGTGATAAAAACAAAACTGACCAGATTTGGAGTGAAAAAACCAAACCGAATCAAACCAAGCATTTTGAGGTCGGTTTGGTTTGGTTTGGTTTCGGCCCAACTTATTTGACATTTTTTAGTCATAAACCTAGTTGTAGATTTGTGTTAGTTTTGAGTTGAAATTCTATTAATTTGATTTTATATTGGGCGTTAAGTCTAATTTGTTTTTAAAATTAATTGAAACTAATTTGGATTTGATGTTAAAAATATATTAAATACATTTAAAATTAATTTGACCATAATATAAAAAGAATGAATTACTTTAATAAAATCTAATATAAAAAAACTTATCAAAATTATATATAAGTTTTAGGATATCAGTTTGGTTCAATTTTTATTGGTTAGCATACAAGAAATATAAAATCAAACCAACAAGATCGGTTTTTAAAATTCTCAAATCAAATCGACTTTTTGTATTTTTGAAAACTAAACCAATATGATCGATTTTGGTTGGTTTGGATCGGTTTATTGGTTTTGGTTACACCTAGTCTCCTTCTCTCAATTTGGGCTATTATTGTCAATTGAAATGAGGCAGCCCCATTGAAATTACATTAATGCCCCGCCAGTTGTGGTCGGGACATTTATGCTAAGAAGGCCTTTAGAACGAAGCTGAGAAAAACATATTGGAGACGAGACAATAGAGAGGAGAGAGAGAGAGAGAGAGAGAGAGAGGAATAAAACCCTAACTTTCTCTCTCCAGCTCCATCAACCCCAATATCGAGCTTGAGGTGGAAGGTGTTGAGCTTGAACTCCATTGTATGAAATTGAAATTGAGAGCTCAACCATGGCGGAGCAAGGCGGAGGAGGTGGAGGAGGAGGAAGCAGGGGCGAGAAGAACATGGCGGTGGCATCGCCCACGAGCTCGCGATCGGTGACAGAGACGGTGAACGGCTCCCACAAGTTCGTGATCCAGGGGTACTCGCTGGCCAAGGGCATGGGCGTGGGCAAGCACATCGCCAGCGATAATTTCACGGTTGGAGGATACCAATGGGCCATATATTTCTACCCAGATGGCAAGAATCCCGAGGACAATTCTACATATGTTTCGGTTTTCATTGCGCTGGCCAGCGAGGGCAACGATGTTAGGGCCCTCTTCGAGCTCACGCTTCTCGATCAGAGCGGCAAAGGCAAGCACAAGGTTCACAGCCATTTCGATCGGTCTCTGGAAAGCGGTCCTTATACCTTGAAGTATCGTGGTAGTATGTGGTGAGGTTTTTTTTTTTTTTTTTTTTTCTGTTTAATGTAATATTTGATTTGTGTTTTTACAAACTATTTGTAAATTATTTCATAATTCAGTTGCTGATCTACTTAATTGAGAAAATTTTTTTGGGGTTGTTTATGTGCTTGATGATGAAATTGATTGTTTGAAGTCGGCCCTTCTGCTGTTGCTTTCCCTTTTGCCTGAACAAAAATTTTCTTTCTATTAAGAAAAGATAAAGGAGTTTTGAGGCTGCTATTTGACCTCCTGCTTGACCCAATGTATACGTGTTATGGTTTTGATGATTAATTGTCTCTGCTTTATGTTGGATTATAGTGCTGTATTTTATCTCATTTATAGCTTTTGTGTCTTGGGTTCCAGGGACCAGTATGATGCATCTTTGGAACAATACCCAAAGTCTTAAGGTATAGTTTCTATTTTGGAAGTTTAGGGGAAGTGCCTTCACTTCAAGGTTGGCATTACTGTTTCAACTATCGAATGCTGTTGGGTTGATAAAAATTCAGTATATAGATCATTAATTTTAGTTTCATGGTGTTTATTAGCATTTCTGCCAAAGAACCAAGGATTCTTGAATTCAGTTTTTTAGTTGAATGGCCGATGATATGTTGGGGTGTTTCTCAGATCCTGAGTCACCTTGCCTTATCTAGACAATTTACTATTAAACATTAGAGTGGTGGTAGCCATGAGTTGACCAGGTGCCGTAGAGACACCTCAACAACAAAGAAATTGGTGCTATGGTCACTTAAACTTTTATTGGCAACAATGTGATGGTTAGTTGGGGATTTTCCATTAAAGTGAAACATGGTTGGCACTAATGAATTTAAATTTGCAATTAGTGGTGCTAAGGAGGAAGCATGTGTTAGGGGAGAATGCGAAGTAATGAACAACTTCAAGTTTGCCTCCTAGATTAATCCTAGAGCAATATCTTAAAAGGTCTTAAACTACTCTCTTGAACATGGTGAATGATTTAGAACCAGATTGTATCTCCCAATGATATGGTTGATGACATCATTATGAAAATATGTGTATAAGCACACAATTTTGTTTGGAAATTGACTCATAGGCTTCTGAGAGAGGTATTTTGATTGGTAAGACATGTTAGACGAAAGGTGTGTTCAATTCCCCTTTAAATATGGGATGGGCTTAGATTAGGCAGACAAGTTTGTAGAATGATCTTAGAATTGGTGAACAATTGTCGGTTGTTAAATGAGAAGAGATGAAACCAAATTTGAATGGAAGTATTTATCTAATGGTAGGCAAGATGATTTTTAAGATCAATTAACCAATTTTAGACAAGAAGACATTATTGTGTTTGAGTACATGAACAAGTTTGAAGAGCTAAATATTCAGTGTAAGGGAGTTAAAGATTCAAAACAATCTCTTATGCTTGTGTTGAAATTCACTATCAAATGGTAATGCATGGGCTTTTGGTGTTGATTAGTCATTTCAATTGACTTTGAAGATGGAGAAGGATTTAAAATATCTCCCAAGAAGGTTTTCTTCCCAAGGTGGAGAGAAAGACGAAGCATGATGAGAATGAAAGAACTTCTAGAACCACCAAAATATACTCTAGTTTTATGGTTAATTTTGTTCTTGGTCAAAAAAAGTAAGGCTTATGTTGATGAGTAAAGAAGGGACAACAAAGATTATTCATTTAGATATAAAGAATGAAGGCATATGAGTTGGTGACACTTGAAGAGAACATTGCACATTGATACTAAGACGAAAGAGGCGATATATGGAGAAAGATGAAATTTGTTGTTGTAGGGAACTAAATACTGGCATATAAGTGTCTTGGAGCTGAATTCCTGCTAGTACATGCGCTTCTCCTTACCGCCTGTTCCCCTCATGCATCGTCCTAAGGCCTGCTGGTGGATCCTATTGAAAAGCTCCCCTAGTGAACAAGTTAAGAACCCAAAAAATGTGAGGAAGAATGCATCTGGAAAATTGAAACTGGAACTAGCTTGTTATTTGTCTTGTCAATTGACAGGTAGGGTTGTAAGAGGATTGATGGGATCTCTGCCTTTTAGATGGCTATAAAGGTCATTTATAGTAGGTCCTTGATGATCGTTTGGTTAATTAGGGTTGACCTTGACCAAATTGGTCCCTAAAGGTCATTTATAGTAGATCCTTGATGATTTTTTGGTTAATTAGGGTTGACCTTGACCAAGTTGGTCCCTAACTATCATAGTATGGAAGATCTCCCCCTTAACATGTGAATGGTGAGGATTTCATCGAGATTCTGGTGTAGCCTTAGAGCAAATTGTTGCACCACAATAAATACTTGCTCAAATAGTTCATGGGCCTTATTTTAAAATCCTCAAATGAGGTGGGATGTTTGGGAGGACCCTTCTTAAGCTATCATAGGGGACAACTTGGGCCATTTTGATGACTTACTTAAGATGTTGGATGAGTCTCTTCCTAACCTCCATAGGAGACAACTTGGCTCATTCTATAACATCATTATAATGGGGTCTTTGCAAGACACCATGTCTTCTACTAGCACATGCGCTATGTGCTGTAACTACATGCCATGTGCTTGTGGGGTGCCCTTTCAAAGTTGATGATCCTTCCAATGAAATTAGGCTCTTAAATGTTAATGATCTTTAAGAAGATGTGGATTCTTCTTTTTGGAAGTTGTTTGTTGTATTATTGTTGTGCTAAAGCAAGTAAGGGAAGATTGAAAATATACTTTCATATTTAAATCATGTTACATTTGTACATGGAGCTAGTAAGTTAATTGCCAATGGAGGTAAGATCGTGAATGTACTATTTGAAGTAATCGTTTCAAGGCTGAATTTTCCAACTAAGCCACATGCTCAATTGTATAAGATTAGCATAGATTAATACTACTTACATGACTTGTCCTAGTAATAAAATGATTTTTGTTTTCTATTTATTACCATCATTACAATGATTCTATATGGTGTATGTTATTCCTATGACTATTATACACATTTTACTTGGTCAACCCTTGTTATATGATTGAGATGTAACATATATTCTTTCATGTTTAGTGAAGAGAACGTTATTTTGAAACCAATTAGTATGAAACCAATGAAGAAATATCGAGAGGCCTAAAAATGTTGTTAAAACTCAAAGCAATCTTTGTTTGTTTGTTTGTTTGTTTGTTCCAAGAGGATTCTGCAAAAGATTGTAAGAAGCACAGGTTTGTATGCTTTTCTAGCGAAGGAAAACTAAGATCTAATTAATGAATCCCTTAAAATGTACAAAATATGTGTCCAAGTTGTTTGATTTTTCTATATTGCACTAGATGATTTACGTAATATGTTGCCACTAATCATAGTTTTCTATTTGCTAGAATTGCTGCCAAGTTCTTAATTAACTATACTACCATATGGCCTAAGCATTTTCCCAAGGTCTCTATATTTAGAAAATAAGCTCAAGCTTATGTCATTGGGGCTTTTAGATGATATGGGTATTAGTAATGCTTAAATCATATCTTAATAGAATTGCACCCCTTCAAAATTTAAGCAAATGACATCACTAGTTAAGCGAAGATCTATGGTTTAGTGAGACAAGGGGATGCTGAAGTTGAAGGTATGTCGGCTTGTGGAGGATGGTGTTTGTTTGTTGTGGACTCTTAAGTCCTTTGATATTTCTGTAGAGGTGATGGGAGGGAAGCTGAGAGGTATTATCGAGGAAAGAGGGAGAGGCTTTTCTTCCTTGATTAGGTTCTAGGATTTGAGCTTTCGCTGTCTTTTGGAAGGGGTGGAATTTTTTTGTAGAGATGAAGTCTT
The DNA here is from genome assembly GCF_004353265.1 of Vitis riparia. Taxonomy (NCBI): domain Eukaryota; kingdom Viridiplantae; phylum Streptophyta; class Magnoliopsida; order Vitales; family Vitaceae; genus Vitis; species Vitis riparia. The sequence goes on from NC_048436.1 coordinate 9,208,721, forward strand.
GGTAAGGTGGCATAAGTATTGGGAGGAGGGTGGGAGAAAGTTCAAGTTGGAGAGGTGTTTGAATGAGGTAGGGAGGTTTTTGTTCTGCATTTTTGTGACGGAGGAGGCAAAGAGGTTTTCGTTGATCTTCCCTGAAGGGAGGGGTCATCTTGGGGGATGGGTTGTCTTGGCGGAGAAGCTTCGTTCTTTAGGTGTCATTCCCTCTTCAGAGGTTAAGGAACTAGGTTCCTCTGTTGAGGTGAAGACTATCCCTAAGGAAAGGATTGCTGTTGGGTCCTTAGTAGAAGTGGTTAGGAAGGATCTAAGGGTGGTGGAAGATGTCGTTCGATTTTAGTTAAAGGAGGGTAAGGTGAGTTGCAGGGAGGAAAAGTTGAGGAAGTGTTTGGTAGGTTGGTTTGAGGAGTCGTCAGACCAACTTCTGGATTTTTCTTGATTGAGAAACTTTGTGACGAGGCTTTGGTCATTGAAAGGAGGGGTGAAGATTTTAGCTTTTGGGGGAGCATTGCTTTGTTTGACTTTGATGAAAGCTTTGACAGGGTGCTCGTTAGAGGGGTAAGAAGGTTCAAGGAGAATTTTCTGCACCTACAAAGATGGCATCTTGAGGTAGGGTGTCTTCATAAAGGGGGGTCTCTTAAGGAACTTTGGGTGAGGGTGCTAGGACTTCTGCTGCACCTTTGGGGTTGAGAGGTGTTTAAAAATTTGGAGACCATTGTGGGGGCTTTGTTGTAGTGGATGAGGACACTGCACTTTTGTCTCATCTTCAATGGGCGAGGATTTTGGTCAAGTATGATGGGAGAATCATGCCTGGATCTTTGCAAGTAGATGTGGGCAGCTTCAGTTTCGTTGTTTAGTTGTGGGGGGAAGCTCCACTAAGGGTTTCTATGGATGCTTCAAGCAACAACTGTAGTGGGCGTTGTGGTCAGGAGGATAGGGAAGATGTGGAGGGTGGTCCATGCGCCTGTGAGAGAGTAGGAGAGGAAAGGCAGCCTACGCGTCCTACAAGTGGCACTATGTTGCAGAATTTTGGCAACGTTTCTCAAAAAGGGGGAGAAGCAGCTTTAAGTTGGTCAAAGGCTACAGGAGTAGGGGAGGAGCAGGAACAAAGGGAGTGGAATACAACTGGAGTGGTGGGGCCTAGTGCTGTAGGCTGTATGCGTGGGTTGGAGAATAAGCCTCTTTCTGTGGGTGACCAGAGGGGCCTCCTCAGACCCAAGGCCCTGTTGGGCCTGTTGTAGAGTCCCACTTGAGAGGGTCTCAGGACTTAAAAGTCTTGGGAGGCCTTTTTGGGTCTTCTGCTTCTGCGGTCCAAAAGTCTTTTAGACTCTCAGTGGGGGGCTCATTAAGTTTGGCTTAGATGCAACTACCACAAGGCCTTGATCAAGTGGAAAGTCTTCTTCTTTCCATTGCTCTTGATTTACAACCATTGAATTTCAATTATAAAATTTGACCTTGGTGAAACATATCAGTCCCTTTATTGATTGATGTAAAGGTCTTTCAATCCAAAGAAAGATGATGGGGAACATTGTCAGAAGTGGGGAAAACGTTGGTTCCAATTCCCAAGCCCTAAATTGGGAAATAAGTCAGGATTTAACTCTCTTAGAACATTAAGTAATTAACTTTGATCGAATCCTAGTATATGTCTATTTTTAGATATGGGTGGTTTAGTAATTTCCATATTGTTGGGATGGGCTAGACTTGCAAGCAACCGTTGTCTTTTTATTTTTTTTTAACAAGGAATCCATCTTAGCATGCCATTGATCCCAATTGTTAAGAAAGCAAACCTTAGAAGATATGGGTACATCATTTTACCTTACACTACTTAAATATAGGGAAGTCTTTGAATTCAAGGCCTCTATTTCTTTACTAGAGTCATCATTGCTAAACCAAACGACACTACCATTGAGCTACACCTTAAGGGTCACAACCCATTGTCCTATTTAGAGTGTTTCTATTTTACTCAGATTAGTTTTAGTAGATTACTTTTTTGTCAAATTATTTATTTATTTTATATAATTTCTAATAGGGATTCCTGTTCCTACGAAGAAAGTTCTATTAAGAATGTAAATCCTACAAAAAAATGGGTCTATAGCTTGTTTGGAAGAGTCTCTTGAACACTAAATCAACATTTAAAGGTCAAACAAAACTTTTAAGAGTGTTTGATAGAACTCTCAAAACTGGGTTCCTATAGTTCCTAATGTGGTTTATTCATGTTTGAGGAATGTAGAGAGACTTGGCCTTTGGTTGGCAACATTTTTTGAAAACCAGTTTCAAAAAATAGTTTTTGTGCACAGTTTTTAAAGAAACAATTCTTAATTATTTTTAGGAACAGTCTTAGAAAAAGTATGAAGAATAATAGTTTTCTTGGCTTATTCTTGAAGGTACTGTATATATGTACAACACAAAGTTTCCTAAAGTATTCTTCATATTTTCAATTGTTGCTCAAAGCACTATACATAAAAACAATTGAAAATACATGATTTTTTTTCTAAAAAATAACCCATTAGAATAAATTCTTAAAAAATAGTTTCTTGTGAAAAGTTTGTCGAAAATGTTTTCTAAATTAGAAATTGATTATGTTCTTTAGAACAAAAGAACAAAAAACTGTTTTCAAGAATAGTTTTCAAATAGGCCTTTATGCTTTTTGAAGAAATCGGAAGGTTGATTTTACCTAGCCATATGTTTCATTCATGAGAAAAAGAGGAGAAAAACATCCTCTATATATACAACTCTAGGAACCATACAAAATAAAATAAGTAGAATAGGAAACCACCTAACAAATCATAACCAAATAACTGATTATGATTTACTTACAAAAGTAAACTCTTGACTAAATCCTAAAATAGCTGATCCTACCTCCATTAGAGATTTAGATTCTTCAACACTCCCCTCATGTTGGTGTATGGATGTCAACCATGCCCAATTGGTGAGAAGGCCTTCAAAGTTAACTCAAGGAAGTCCCTTTGTGAGAAAATCTGCTAGTTATCCGCTGGATACTATGTAGGGCATGTAGATTAATCCTTCTTCCAACTTCTCCTTAATGAAATGTCAATCAACTTCAATTTGCTTTGTTTGATCATGATGAGTTGGATTGTGGGCAATGCTAATTGCCGATTTGTTGTTGCAATAAAACAACATGGGATTCTCACTTTGTAGTTTCAATTAATTTATCAACCTTTGCAACCACATGAGCTCACATATTCCTTGTGCTAAAGATCCAAACTTTGCCTCAACATTACTTTTTACAACAATAGATTGCTTTTTACTCCTCTAAGTTACTAGGTTGCCCCCACACAAATGTGCAATAACCTGATGTTGATCTTCTGTAACTAGCAAAACCTGCCCAATCCACATCTGTGAAGGCTTCAATCTTCCTCTACTTATTTCTTCCAAAGAATAATCCTGTCCTAGGTGTACCCTTGAGATGTTTGAGAATTCGATGGACAACTTACCGATGTTCTTCATATGGTTTATGCATGAATTGGCTCACAACACGAATTGTGTAGGCAATGTTAGGCCTAGTGTGCAGATAGATTAGATGTTCAACTAGCCTTCGGTATCTTCCCTTGTCAATAGGGACTTCTCCTTTCACATACCCAATTTTATAATTTGCCTCGATTAGAGTATTTGTTGGTTTACTTTCAAGGGAACTGCTTTCTTTGAGCAAGTCAAGGGTATACTTCCTTTGGGATACCCAAATACCTTTCTTTGATCTTGCAACTTCATGGGGCCGAGATTCTTGGTTTCAAATTCTTTTGTTAGAAAGCATTTCATTCTCTTAGCTTTTGTCACATCATCTCTTGTAATTAGAATGTTATTAACATATACAATCAATATGGAGATTTTACCATTCAATGACTTCTTGTAGAAGAGAGTATGATTGGCTGGAGCTTATGTGTAGCCATGACTCCTCATTGCCTTAAAGAATCAATCAAACCAAGCTCGTGGTGATTGTTTCAGTCCATAAAGGGGCTTTCTCAACTTACACACTTGGTTCATTCCATAAACCTATTCAAACCTCAGAGGAATATCCATGAACACTTCTTCCACCAAGTTCTGTCGAGAAAGGCACTCTTAACATCAAGTTGACATAGTTGCCAATCTAAGTTTGTGGCTAAGGAAAACAATGTTTGGATTGTATTTAGCTTTGCCATTGGAACAAACGTATCTCAATAGTTAATCCCATAGGATTGTGTAAATCCTTTAGCAATAAGATGGGCCTTATATTGTTCAATGGATCCATCGGCCTTGTACTTCACTATGAACACCCATTTGCACCCCTCTGTCTTCTTTCCTCTTAGTATGTCCACAAACTCCCATGTTTTGTCCTTCTTAAGGGCCTTAATCTCTTCAAGCACGGCTTCCCTCCAAGAAGGAACTTAGAGCCTCATGAATTGAGTTAGGAATCTTTATGTTGGAAAGATTAGTGACAAAGGCATGATAGTAGGGTGGGAGATTACTATAACACATGTATTTCGAGATATGATGAGATGTACAAGTTTGTTTTTCTTTTCTTAAAGCAATAGGAAGGTCTAATTTTTTAGATTGGATCAAACTACTTGAGTCTTGTGAGGGAATTGGACTTGACATAGGATGTTGTGCAAGAATTACCCTCGATTTTAGTGGTTGATCATGCCTTAAGAGTGTTGATTTCTACATTCCCTAGTTTCTTTCCCCTTGACTGGACACAAAGTTTTGGGCGCTTAGTTTGCATTTCTTCCCTTGCATTCAAAAACTCATTAGAGCAACTAAGTTCAGGCAAGATAGGTTCGACTGGACATGGAAGAGTGACATTTTGAGGGCTTGTCAAAGGTGTTAAATTGGAAGGCAATGAGATGGTCTCCCAAGAAGGTTTTAGAAATCTTGCGACCTTTAAGAAGGCTCTTCTAGGAAAATGATCTTGGAGATTTGTGAGTGAAAGGAATTCACTTTGGAAGCAGGTGATTGTTGGAAAGTATGGGCAAGATGATGGGGGTTGATGTACAAAAGAGGTGAGAGAGAGTTATGGAGTGGGGGTTTGGAAGTCAAATCAGAATGGTTGGGAGGAGTTCAAAGATAAGACTAGTTTTAAGGTCGGTTCTAAGGATAGAGTGAAATTTTGGAAGGATAAGTGGTATGAGGATACACCCTTGAGGGATTCGTTTCTGAATCTTTATTTTATAGCCTCTTCAAAAGATGGTTGGGTGGTTGATGTCCGGGAAGGTGGCAGTTGGGGCCTTAGGTTCTTTATATTAGAAACTTCCATCAAAGAAAACTTTTAAATCTAAATAGTACTTAAATAGGAAATTTAATAAAACATTAACTTCTAGAAGGAATATTGAAAAAGTGTCTTGTGATAATAAATTTCTAACAAATATAACATTCTATAAATATTGTGAATAAGGCTTGAAACTAACTAGTGATAAATTATTTCCAAATAACCTAAATCTGGAAACTACCCAATGATCCTTGACTAAGGCCCCTTTTGGATTGGCTTTTGAGAAGCCATTTTTTTTAAGCCAAATATGAACTTTTTGGTAGTGTTTGAGAATTTTTTATTATAGTTTTTATGGCTTTTAAAGCAGCTTAATGTAGAGGTAATGGTAAGGTAACTTCTTCCAAAAGACGTTTCTTGATTTATGCTGCAAGCTTTGTAGACTTTAATGAAACTTTTATCATATCACCTTTGTCCCTTTATTTTTAAAAGAAAAAATTAAAATTCCAAATATATCATCTTTTAATCCTAAACTATTTGACCTCCTTGAAATTTTTTTCTATTTTTTATTTTGTGACATGAGATAATATTGATTCTAATTTATTTATTTTTCTATTTATACTTTCTGCAGAAACTTATTTCATTTGTGATATTTAATTATTATTTATTGGTAGCATTTAATTTATTTATTTATATTGGTTTAGAAACTAATATATTTTGTAATATTTAATCTATTCTATTTTATTTTATTATTTATTATAGTTAAATCGTAAAATATGAAAATATGTTCATTTTAGGTGGGGTGAATTTATTAGTAGATATAGAATGAAATTTAATTCTTTTATATATATTCAGATAGGTCAAGAAAACATTCTTAACAGAATAAAATGGTCATTACAAAGCAATAAGACATTTAATAAATGTTTTTACCAAAGAGGCAAAAAGGCTTTTTTGACACTGAAAAGCTCTTTTAAAATATAATTCCCAAATATCAAGTCATAAGCCAAATAAAAATCATGACTTATGCTTGTGCCTCTACTTCTAATAAAAGCACAAACAAGAAGCTTTTCCAAATGAAGCCTTAGTCAACTCAAGATTCCTTTGTTCACTTTTCTTCATTTTGTAAGCAAACATTGATGGGCCTATTCCTAACATGTAAATGAGTTAATGGTTCCCTGGTTAGGGAAGACTAGATCTCTTTAAAAATTTCAGATTAAGCCTTTGTTCCTGTATCAATCAAGAGGAATTCTTCATTGTAGGTATTTGAGTCTTTACTTTTCTTTTGTTTATCGATATTTTATTAAACCTCATTTTTCTAGGGGTGTCTTGGTAATTTAAAGATTATGATTTTTTTAGCATCTAATGGTAATAGATCTGGTAATTCAGATTTGTCCTTGTTGGTAGATTCATTGACTCTAGTTAGATTCTTAAGGAGTTTGTATTTTTTCTAGAAAGTTTTTTAAACAATTTCTTTCTTATGTAACTCTTGACTTAAATTTAAATTAGTTGTCGTACAATTCTTTTTTTGGGGAGCTGAAACAAAAATCAATGTTGAAGTGTTGGGTATTGTACTGGTGGCATCACCTTAAATAAGAAGGTTGATGATGGAGGGAGATACTTAGCTTGAAGGGAGTGGAATGCAACTTGGAGGAGCATATCGATGTTGAAAGTAGTTTGAGGGTTGTGAAGAATACAATTGTCAAAATTATGTCTGAACAACTTCCCTTAGATCTCTAAAGTTCGCTCTCCTTTTGCACCCTACTCTCTTCTTCTTCTTCTTTCTCTCTATCTACACCCTACTCTCTTACCATTTGGTCATGCTTTTCCTTCTTCTCTCACTCTCTCTCCCTCTTTGTTCCTCTTCTTGTTCTCTCTCTCTCTCTCTTTCCTCTACACTCTACTCTCTTACCATTTGAGCCATGCTTCTTGTTCTTGTTCTTCTTCTCTCTCTCTCTCTATCTCTCTTTGTTCCTTTGCACCTCTCTTACCATGCTTCTTCTTCTTCTTCTTCTCCCTCTATCTCTTTCCTCTACACTACTCTCTTACCATTTGAGCCATGCTTCTTCCTCTTCTTCTTCTTCTTCTTCTTCTTCTTCTTCTCTCTCTCTCTCTGTTCCTTTGCACCCTACTCTCGATACCATGCTTCTTCTTCTTCTCTCTCTCTTTTTTTGTTCCTTTGCACCCTGCTCTCTTACCATTTGAGCCATGCTTCTTCCTCTTCTTCTTCTTCTTCTTCTTCTTCTTCTTCTTCTTCTTCTTCTTCTTCTCTCTCTCTCTATTCCTTTGCACCCTACTCTCGATACCATGCTTCTTCTTCTTCTCTCTCTCTTTTTTTGTTCCTTTGCACCCTGCTCTCTTACCATTTGAGCCATGCTTCTTCTTCTTCTTCTTCTTCTTCATCCTCTCTCTCTCTTGTTCTCTTTGTTCCTTTCCACCCTACTCTTTTACCATTTGAGCCATTCTCCTCCTCCTCCTCCTCCTTCTCCCTCTCTCTTCCCATCTTTATTCTTTTGCACCCTACTCTCTAACCATTTGAGCCATCTTCTTCTTCTTTTTCTCCTCCCCCTCCTTCTCTCTCTCTCTCTCTCTGTGTTCTTTTACACCTTACTCTCTTACCATTTTTGCCATGCTTCTCCTTCATTTCTCTCCCTCTTCTCCACACCCTACTCTTACCATTCGAGTCATGCTTCGATGGTAGAGATGTCTTAGATCTCTAAGTTTTACCCTTGCATATAAATAACATGGGGGAATTGGTTGATGGTTGTCTGCCTCCCTTTCTTAGGACAAGAGAGAATTTTTTGATCCTTCAATTCCTCCTTTTCCCCTTGATAGTTGTTGGTTGCATCTTGGTGACTCGTGTTGCCTTGATACTCTTTGCTTTCTAGGTTATGATTGTTGTGTCAACTTGTGATTTTCTCACTCTTTTGGAGCATCTCAATACTTCTGAATGGTTATCAGATTGAAGGCATCTCAGGTTGATGAAGTATCAAGTTGGCGCCACTTCTGCATTTTTAGCTTACATAGGCATTGGTGTACAATTTTCACATGGAACTGACCCCCTTAAATTTTGGACGTGAATTGTTTTTCCAAAAGCTGATGTCATACAATCTTTGTCAAGATGGTGCATGTGCACTGTAGTTTTCAAACACCAGTTGTGATGCATTATTGCTCCAAAATGTATCAAGTTCTCAAATTGAAGGAGTCCTTAATTGGAGTATTAAGTGGGATGCCTCTTCTTGAATTTTGGCTTACATAGACATTGGTTTGCATTTTTCTCATGAAACTGACACTTATCTTTTGGATTTGACTTGTTCCAAAAGCCATTCAGACTATCATTTTCAAGATGGTTCATGCGCACACTGGTTTTTTGAAACACTGGTTTAGTTGCCTTTCCATATGTCCTTAGAGGTCTTTTGAAGGGTGAACGGAAAGGTGCCAAAGGGAGGGAGGAGAGAATGAAATAGAGGTTTTATTTTTCTTGTCTGTCTAATAGGCTTAGGAACAATGTTTGGTTTGCACTCTCAACAAGAAGTGTTCTTGGTGGACGATTTTTTTTTTTTTTTTGTTTTTCTTCTATTTGATTGTATTTGCAAAACAATTCATTCCTTCACACAACAGGAAAATTTGACAAGCATAAATGTTCCATCCATTTTATTTGTGTGTGTGTGTGTGCGCATAGATATGTACTCTCTTACCTTCTTTTTCCCCATTATGCAACATAATCCCTTACCTCTTGAGCCAGACCTCAAGGGCTCAAATGTTTATGAATTAGAAATTGGATGATCTATATGGTTTCTTACCTTCTTAATCTCATCATGCAACACAACCCCTTATCTCTTGAGCCAGACCTCAAGGGCTCATATGTTTTTGGGTTAGAAATTGGATGGTTGATAACTATTTCTTCACATTGTATAATCATTTACAAGATTTTTGGTTTGTTCATTTATTCTTTTATTCAGGGGATACAAGCGCTTTTTCAGACGAGCTTTGCTTGAAACATCAGACTTCCTCAAGGATGATTGCTTGAAAATCAATTGTACTGTTGGAGTTGTGGTTTCAGCAATAGATTGTTCAAGATTACACTCAATTCAGGTCCCAGATTCTGATATTGGAGCACATTTTGGTGTGCTGCTGGAAAATATGGAAGGTTCAGATGTTGTTTTTGATGTGGCTGGGGAAAAGTTTCATGCGCATAAGTTGGTATTAGCTGCTCGGTCCCCTGTATTTCGAAATGAATTTTTTGACAGATTAGAGGAAGATACACAAGAGGTTGTTATTACAGATCTGGAACCTAAGGTTTTTAAGGTAAACACTTCCCTCATAATTGTCTTCTGCATTTTTTTGGTCCCGTTACAGCAGTGATTTATCTTTTGTGCTTATTTAGTGGTATTGTACATGAGTACCTAAAGACGAAGGAAGATAATGCAACTATTTCTAGTCTTGGTCTTAATGCTACATTTCTTGTGTCCAACAGGCTATGCTACACTTTATTTATAGAGATGCTCTTATAGAAGATGTAGAGATGGTAGCATCTAGTTCAACTTGTGCATCTTCTGAATCTGACACATTAATGGAGAAGTTGTTAGCTGCAGCAGACAAGTATGGTTTGGCAAGACTCAGAAGGATGTGTGAATCTCATATCTGCAAAGATATATCTGTGCACACTGTTGCCAAAACTCTAGCCCTGGCTGATCGTTATCATGCGACAGAATTAAAAGCTGTTTGCCTAAGATTTGCTGCTGAGAACCTTGCTGGTATGCTTTTCATTTTTGTTTTGGGTTTTTTCTTCTCAATTTACAGTCCCATGAACCTACTGACTTTTTCTTTCTTCATTCAGCTGAACCAAGCCTGTTTGCCTGTTTTTGGCATTTAGGTGAATAGTTTATGAACTCAGATATATATTTTATGACTTAAAGATTACTTTGTACACCAGGGAAAATGATTATTGTGATATTTCACATTGATTTAGTGTGAATTAATTGTCCTATTATGATGTGATTGGTAGCTTTTATGATTGTAGATTTGTTTGGCCTGGTATGCATGTCTGACATTTGTTTGGTATTCAAATCTCCATATATCTTTCCCTGGTTGATATTAAAGTTCAAAATTTCATTTCTTGGCAATTTCTAGTGGGAACCAGGCAAAACTGGGTAATGAGGACATGAATTGACAGATGCTTGTAAGTAAATGTATAAAAATAGAACTTGCATGTCCAAAATGATATATCAGCATAGTGCTGCCTGCTTTCATGGGAGGACAACAATGTATAGCTTCTTAAAAGGAGAAACAGCACTGTGTAGCCAAGCTAAGGCTTCGATGTGTACTGGCAATGTGGAAAATTTTCCAGAAACTATGCATTGTATTCAAATGTCCATCAGTGTATTAAAAAAATTGAAACGAAAAAAAGAAGGAAAAACTGACTGGTGTGAGAAAGAATAAAAAAGGGAAAAGGATAGAAAGAAAGCATGAAAATGTAAATGAAAGTAGAAGATAAAATGAAGGTTTTCCTATGGCTTAAAAGCAAGCACAGTGGCCGCCTGTGATGTTTGGTTGTGTGTATCATGGATTATGGAATCTGAACTTTACACAGGCATGGTTAAGCTTGGCTCAACTGTTCTGGGTTTAAGTGGTTGGTTTTATGCCAATATCCACTGTGCTCCTTGTTCCTTATTCTCTATTTGTTTTTCTCATTGCAGCTGTTATGCGATCAGAAGGCTTCAACTACCTCAAAGAAAATTTCCCAGCATTGCAGTCAGAGATCCTGAAGACAGTGGCAGGTTGCGAGGAGGACTGTAGTAGTGGAGGTGGGAAAACCCGAAGTGTGTGGGCACAACTTTCAGATGGTGGTGATACCAATGGCAGGAGGGTAAGGCAAAGGACCTGATATTGGACTCAATATATCTGTTGTTTCTGTACAATGGAGGTGATGTAAAAAGGAAAACAGAGCAAAAATGAAAAAGTAACGGACGTATTTTTCTTCTGTTTGGAAACTTCGGCCTTGTCTTCCATTGATGACATTGGCTCAAAAAAGAAAAAAAAAATGAAAAAACCAAAGGTAGACATTAATTGTAGGTTTTGACCGGAAACTTGTACTAAAGCTGTGTTTGGTTTTAGCATAAAATAGGTTAGATAAGGAGCCTGGTTGTTTGTAGCTGATAACAAACCCTAACACTCCAACATGGAGGAAAATGGCTTTATTGGTTTGTTTGTTTGTTGGTTGGTTGGTTGGTTAGTTTCTCTTTGTACGGGGAGAAAGGAGGGTTTTGATGCTGTCTCCAACGAGATTAGACCGGTATCTTTCCTTAGGGTTGAATTCTGCTGATAATACTTTGGGTATGAAGTTGATAATCATATACTGTTGCATTCCATTTCTAGCCAAGCATAAGGAGCCCATGTAACTGTCTCATTTAAGTTCGCATTGACTTGGCCTTAGGTCCCGTTTGACCTCTTTTTTTTTTTTCCTTTTTTTTTTCCATCAAATTATTAATTTTCATTGATAATTAAGAATTTGAATACATGTATAATGTATACTTTTGATGCATTTATAACAGCTCTTAAGTGTGACATATACAGGCTTCGAATCCATGTATATTAGAAAAAAATGGATGGCTTCTCTGTTCCTATGAGTTGCTCCTGGGTGTTTTGTGCAAACATTTTAGTGATAAGTAGTGTTGATCTAGATCTGAATGATCACTTGCTATGTATTAAGTCTAGTAGTCTTTGAGACTTGCCCAGGTAGCTCACTTGGTCAAGGCGAACATTAGCAAATGTGGTCACGGTAAGTGACACATGATACTGAGATTGAATCTTGTCATCGATGACATCTTGAATTTACTTGGTACTGATTGTTGCGGGATAGTCAACATCCTGAGGTTTGGGTCCTTATGGAGAGTCCTAAGGGTTTGGCCATGATATAAAAATAAAAAAATAAAAAATAAAAAATAAAAAATAGTAATCTTTGAGTGTCAAATTCTATCAAGGATGACCAAATTGGTATTCTAACACAAGCATGTCTTCAAAGCTCTTGCAGTTTTTCTCTCTTGTAACCCAACCTTGTCTTTACACGTTGGAATTGAATTTAAACTTAATTACAAGCATCAACTAACGTTTAGCCAAAATTAGGGCTGCAACTTTGGCTGCATTTGGGAAGGCCTTACAAATACACTCTATACTCCAATCCTATAATGAAAAAATACGAGATTTTTTTCCCAACTCCGGACATATTTCTCAGTTCAGCGAGGGAATTGAAGTTTTATACCCGTGTATGAGCATGAGAGATTCAACAATGCTGTTCCATTTTTCATACAAGGAAAACGGTGCAACTGATACGAGGACCTAAAACGTAAGCTTGAATGGTGATTTTTACTAACGTACAACTTAGATGGATTGACTTGAGCCAATTTGAACACCCAACACAATGTTTGGTGAGTTTTTAATATTTGGGTTAAGTTTGAGTTAAGGTTTTTCAATCCGAATTTAATTTGAGTTTAACTTGTGTCAAAGTTAGAACAGTCTTAGCTTAACCTAATTTAATGTTTTTATAATGTTTATATCTTATATAAAAATAATTTTTTAAAAAAATTGTAAAGTAAAAATCAAATTATAATTATATTATATATTTTTTCTTTTTATTTTTTTATTGTTATTTTAAAATTTGTTCTTATTTGCTATTTAAATTTTAGCATAAATATATTGATTTTTTTTATATCACTATATGGATGAATTCTGAATCATGTAAACTTATCAATTTGAGTTTAACTCAACCAATCTCAGTTCAATTCGAGTTTAGAAAAATGAAGTTGGATTGAGCTTGAGTTGAGTGCTTTGGATCAAAGATTAGGTTGGGTTGATACTTTCTTAATTTGAGTTGGGCTCGGGTTAGTTATCAATCCGTCCAAGTTATAACCTTAGTTTTTACCGGCATCTTCTTGAGCACCGACAAAAATAAATCAACATCCACCCAAAACCCTAATAAAAAAATTAACAAAATGATGAACATTTGTTGATTACAACATGGACAAAAGCACGAAGTCTCATTCAATGAGAATACCAATCAAATGACCCACAAATTCTTTTTAACTCCCAAGCTGGGATGGAAATGCCCATCTTCTGTGCAAGAATGTCTCCGAATGCAAGGCGTTGCACTGAGATTAACTGACCCAAAACTTTATTATTATTTTCTAAAATGCCATCAACCTCTTTTTCCGCGGCAATTTATTTTTGGCAACTAACATTAATGGAATTTATCAATGACACCGAGTTACATGTATTTCTTCAATTTTCTGTCAGATGTGTTTCCTCACTAGTGGAGGAACCCTCCTCTGCTTGACACAGTGTGCAACTACAGATCTTTAACAATTCTTCGATTCATTAATGAGCACAGGAAAAATTCTTTTTATATGTAGGGTTTTACCCGTGGGAAATCACACCTAAAGTAGAAATAAAGTAACCAGAATACTAACAAAGAATTATTTACAATTAGTTCCAGGGATTATTATCTGATCTAACATCCCCCTCAAGCTCATAGGTCATGGGAAGACTATGAGCTCGCAGCAAAAGCCGGAGAACCGAGCAGCTGTAAGAGCTTTGGTCATGGCATCAAGTAGTTGTTCTTCAGAAGGTGTATATTGACTAATGAGAGAATTTTGCACAACTCAGTCATGATAGTCGACCTCCACATGCTTGGTTCTATGCATAATAGGATTGACAGCTAAAGGAGTGGCACTCACATTATCACATAGAAGTAGAGGAGGTGAAGAGAGGTAGATATGAAGCCCATGAAGAATGGCCTCAAGCTAAGTGATTTCTACAGCAACATTGGCAAGTCCCTTGTACTCAGATTCAGCATTGGACCTGGATACCACCTTCTGCTTAGAAGAAGACCAAAAAATCAACATAAACAAGAATGATGATAAGTGTACTAGAAATAGAAAAGATGAACATGGAGGTATCAACCTTAGAGCTTATAAATCCCTATTAGAGTAAACAAACACTTAGTGAACCAAGCTCTAGGGAACTATTTTAAACCATAGAGAGCTTACAGACAAATGTGGAGCAGAGGATTAAACAAAGCCTGGGGGCTGCTCCATGTAAACTTCTTCATCTATTTCTCCATTTGAAAAAGCATTATGAACTCCAAACTGCTTTAAAGGCCATCCTTGAGATAGAGCTAAGACAAGAACAATACGGGTTGTAGTAGGCTTTACTGTAGGCTAAAGGTTTCAAAATAGTTTAGGTTGTGTGTTTGATCAAAATCTTTAGCTACTAACTGGGCTTTATGTCTCTCAATAGAACCATCCGGTTTGAGCTTAAGTTTGCAAACCCACTTGGAGCCAGTAACTCTGATCTGGGGGAATAAGAATTAACAAAGTGTTATTTCGACACAAAGAATCAAGTTTCAATTCCATATCTTGTTTCCGTTCAACACTTTGAAATGATTCCTGCACTGAAGTAGGTTTAGTGAGGGATAAGAGTGCAGAAGACTAACATATGGACAACAACATTTTGGGCTTATAAACCTCACTTTTAAATTCGGTTTCCATGAAATGGACATTTGTGGATGTCGGTTCTTTGTGGATATGCATACTTTGAAAAGCATAGGTAACAATAGAAGCATCGTTTTGAACATTAGTAGCATCTCCATAAGGCGAAGAGTGGTTTTGTTAAAAAATAACAGGAGAAGATGTTGAGGTCGAGGTTTTAGAGGAAGAAGTGGTAAAAATAAGAGAGGATATTGTAGACTGATTTGGTGTAGAAACTAGTGAAGAAGAATTATGTGGAGAAGGAGAATTAGTTGCTAATGTGGAAGGAGGAGTAGTTGCTGAAATAGAAGAAGCATTACCGATAGTGGAGGATATGGGAAGAGGAAAAGAAAAGGAAGAGTGGGAGGAAGGTGTTGTATTTGGCAAGGAGAATGACTGAAAAGGAAATGAATACTCAATAAACACCGCATGGTATGAGACATAGACCCTACCATTACTCTTATGAAGGCATAAATAGCCCTTGTGACTTGAACTGTAATCGATGAAAATACATTCAATAGAATGAAAGTCAAGCTTATCATTATTATAGGGATGAAGAAAAGGGAAGTAGGTACACCTAAAAACACGCAGAAACTCATACCTTGGTGCTTTGTTATATAAAACCTCATATGGGTATTTATTTGACAAGACTGGTGTGGGAAGCCTGTTTATCAAAAAGGTACTAGTTTGAAAGCAAAAGGCCATAAATTGAGAAGGGCATGACCATGAGCTATCAAAGTAAGCCCCATGTCCACAACATGTCTATTTTTTCCTCCAACTTTTCCATTTTGTTGTGGGGTATAAGGACATGCTACTTTATGTTTAATTCCATGAGAATGGAGATATGTAGAAATGGGTCTATATTCACCACCCCAATCACTTTGAAGAGCTTTGATTTAGCAATCAAACTTGGTTGCAACCATGTTTTTAAATTTTAGAAAGATAAGGAATGTTTTATTTTTGGTTTTGGGAAAATAAATCCAAGTAAAATGGGAATAATGATCAATAAATAGAAGGAAGTATCTAACACTAGTTATAGAAGCAATTGGGGAGGCTCCCCAAGGATTTGAGTGAACCAAATTGAATGGTTTTATTGCTTGAGTGTGAATTTACACAAGGTAACCTATGATTCTTTGCAAGTTGACATGAATTACAAAATTCAAAATAAGTACTAAGAGTAGCTTGTATACCACTATGCCTAAGAACTTGTGATAAAACTCTAAGTGAAGGATGTCTATGAGAAAATAAAGGTTATGCTTAAATGAGAAAAACACCAAAGAGGGGGGTGAATTGGGGTTTTCAAAACTTTTCCAACACAACAAATTCAAGCACAATATAATAAAGAGATAGAGTTAGAGAATTCAAACTCGGATTTTATAGTGGTTCGGCACTTCCTTGCCTACGTCCACTCTCCTCAATCTCCTAACCGAGTGAGGGTTCCACTAGCTTGAAGCTTCAACCAAGCTTCCAATTTTTCATACTTGGATTCCGGCTCTAATGAGCTCTTACACAATTTCTTCAAAATTCAAACCTCTTGAAGGCTTTAACACTCAAGTTTTACAAGAAAGAATCCCTCAACCTAACTCAAAGAGAGCTCAAATACAAAACAAAGCTAGGATGACTCATAAGAGTGCACTAAAAGATATGAAAATGATGGTTTAATGTACTAAGAAAGAAATGAGAGCTTTTAAGTCAAGAACATGTAGGTAGACAATTGATTGCAAGTGTTCTCTATGTCATAAATGAATTGGAGCTCTCAATTTATAGGTTTCTAAGCTCGGGAGCCAAGAAAAGCAAAAGGCAATCTCGACCGATCGAGTTCTGGGTTGACCGGTTCACTAGTGGTTGGAGCATTTAATGCTTTGGAAGGTTACCGTTGCTTCGACCGGACCTCGACTAAAGGTCGACTGGGAAGGATGGAACCTCAACTGGGAAGAGGAAACTACTGGATGAGAGGGAGTGTTTTTGGCACTCCTCGACCGGACCTCGACTGGACAAGGGCAACCAGTTGACTAGTTCCCTAACCGGTTGAGCCGGTTGGCCAGAGCCTTGACCGGTTCAGCCTTTTGGCTCCGAAAACCTATCTTTTTTAATTCCTTTCTTTTCTAACACTTAGGCAAGGTCTTTAGCTAAATTAATATGCTAATTTTGAAATGTTTTGCCTAACGTACATTTGATAAAACTCGGGTTTTAATGAAATCGGAATTTTAACGAATAAACCGAGTTTTCAAAGATGTATGAAAAGTTATGAAAAAAACCTAAGCGCACCCATGCATTCATCTTACATTCGTTTTCTATGATCAAAAGTCTTCCAATAGTCTCGATCTTGCATCTCTTTGGTCCTTTGATGAATTTTCGAATTTATACCTGAGATTATTTACCATTCAAACCAATTAGTCACTTAACCATGGTTTGTTATCATCAAAACCCGATTGGGAGAACCCTTGGGCTAACAATCTAAGTCTCCCATGCTAGAGTTTGAAGCTTTTATTTTCACAAAGGAAGACATTAGTTGGTGGAGAGACATTGGAGAAGGCTTGAGCTTCAAAGGAATTGTAATGGCTCAGAGAGTTGCTAAGTTTATAAAATCCTTGTTCAAGATGTCCTTGCATTAACACCTTCTTTGATAGTTGATCTTTCACCAGAAAGAAAGTAGGGTGAAACTCAATGAAGGCATTATTATTAGTACAACAACGATTGACATTGATAAACTTCTTTGAAATTGCAAGTGTGTAAAGCATATGTTTAAGGTGTGAAATCTTAGAGGCAGAAGGTATAGAGATGTTCCCAATGTTCAAGATGCTCATACCCTTATCATTGCCTACCATCACCAACTCAGATCCTTGATATGCTATAAAATGCTCAAATTGTTAATATCTGGTGTCAAATGATGTGAGGCACTTGAACCATGTACCATGATCCATCAACTAGAGTATTAGGTGTTGACATCATGGATGTTGCCATCATTTTCCCTTGAAATGTTAATGTTGTTATGTGTTGTGGTTGGTAACTCATTGCTTGATGGTAGCAGTGAAAAGCAATATGGCCCAATTTGCCACATATTTGACATTGTGGCTTGTTACTTCCATTTTGGTTATTGGGTTTTCTTGCCATTTGGGTTGATATTGAAAATTTTATGGTTTTCCAAGAAGACTTGGTTGGGGATTGAAGGACTGGAACTGAGTATCTAGATTTGTTTTGGTGAATTAACTTTGTGTCCAGGTATATTTTAGAGAGTAGACTAGTGAGGACCTCTATGAGTGAAATTTGTAATGATTCTGTCGTGGTTTCTGGTTTTTCTTATTATGAGAGTAGGTTGCCAAGTTTGCTTGAGCTAGATTTAGCTGATCTAAAATTGAAGAATTTTGTCTCAATAATCAAAGGTCATAGCTTAAGAGTAAGTTATAGACCTCTTCAACCATGGGTTGATTTGGTCTTGAGTTTATGGAGGTTACAAAAGGATTATACTCAACTCCCAACCCTTGAAATAAGTAGATGAACTGATCTCTGTTGGACACGGGTTCACTAATGTAGCCAAGCTTATCTGATAAAGTCTTAAGCTTAAAAACATTCTCATGAACTATAGGACCCTCCTTAATGCTTTGAATTTGTGTTCTTAGCTCTAAAAGATGAGACTACAACGTAGTGACATAGATCCATTCCAAGGTATTCCAAATCACAAAAGTAGTGGTGAGACCAACAATCCTATTGATCATACTCTCTATTAGGGAAGAGTAAAACCAACTCATCAATAGTCGATTCAACCTTTACCATTATTGAAATTGAGGATTCACAAGCTAATGTTGTAGATCTAAGAAACAAGGTAGAGTAAGGAGAGTTCAATTGATGCACTCTTTAAAACCATTGACAATAATTACATTCAACAACTGATTTTTTTCCAAAGAAGATAATAGCATTAATCTAATTTGATTGTGAGAGGTTGGCTAAGTGTTGGAAGGGGTTGATGAATGAACTAAGAAGATAAGGTGTTTTGAATCAAAAAATGATTTTGTAGAGGAATTTCAATATTAGATGAGAGATTTGTAGAGAAAGAGGTCCAAAGAGGGACTGATGAAGAAGAATTCATTTTAGATTAAAGCTAGCTTTGATACTAAAATTGAGAAAATAAAGAGCTAATCTAAATAGATAAAAACACCCAAGAGGAGGGGGGTGAATTGGAGTTAAAAAATTTCTTTTTAGACACAATAAAATTAAGCACAAGAAGCATAAATATAAAGAGATAAGGTTATAGAAAGCAAACTCAGATCTATAGTGGTTTGACACTTCTTTACCTACATCCACTCTCCTCAAGCTCCTAACTAAGTGAGAGTTCCACTTATACTTGAAGCTTCAACCAATCTTCTAATCACTTTTTACACTTGGATTCCGGCTCCAATGGGATCTTACACAATCTCTTCAAGTCTCTACCCATTTGAAGGTTTTAACACACAATTAACAATTTTGAATCACTCAACCTAGCTTAATAATGGCTCAAATACAACTCAAGGTTATGATGAATCACAAAGGTGCACTAAAGAATATGTAAATGGAGATTTAATGCACCAAGAAAAGAATGAGAGCTTTTATGGCAGGAACAAGTAGGTAAACAAATAAATGCAAGTGTTCTCTTATTCATAAATGAAGTGGAGCTCTCAATTTATAGGTTTCTAACATCAGGAACCAAAAAACCAAAAAACAGCCTTGATCGGTAGCGTTGGGGGTTAACCGATTCACTAGTCGTTGAAGCATTAAATGTTTGGCAAGTGATCGTTACCCTCGATCGGACCTCAATCGGGAAAGCAAATCCCTTGACTGGGAAAGAAAGGCTATTGGAAGAGAGAGAAGGTTTTTTCATCTTTCAACCGAACCTCGACCGGGAAGGAGTAACTGGTCGACCAGTACCCTAACTAGTTAAGCTGGTTGGCCAGTGCCTCAATCGATTCACCATTTTTGGCCTGAAAACCTATCTTTTTTTGGTCTTTTTGCTTCTAACACTTATGCAAGGTCTTTAGGTAAAATAATATGTCAATTTTGAAACATTTTGCCTAGAGTTCATTTGATAGAACTCGGATTTTGATGGAAATGTAACTTTAATGCATAAATCGAGTTTTCAAATATGCATGAAATGATATGAAAATCCTAAGTACACTCATGCATTTATCTTACATATGTTTCCTATGATTAAAAGGTCTTTCAAAAGTTTTGATCTTGCATCCATTAGGTCATTTGATGAATTTCCAAATTAACACCTGAAATTCTTTATAATTCAAACCAATTAGTAACTTAACCATAGTTTGTTATCATCAAAACATGATTAAGAGAACCCTTGGGCTAACAAAAATGAATCTGGAAAATAGCAGAGGAGAAAAGAAGAAGATGAAAACAAAGTAAAGTCGCTCAATTCATTACTGAGTAGAATAGGAAAAATTCTTTTTATACGTAGTGTTGTACACATGGCATTACCAAGGGAAATTACACCTAAAGTAAAAATAAAGTAACCGAAACACTAATGAAGAATTATTTACAATTAGTTATAGGGATTGTTATTTAATCAAATAGAATAAAGACTTAAAAACTACTGAGTAAGAGGAGACTTAAGTATAGCATATGCTAATTGATGATTAGAAGGTATAAAAGTGACATCTAACAATCATTGAAGCATCCAATCATGCACAAAGTGGAAGTCAATCTCCACATGTTTGGCTTGAGAATATTGATTCGCGGAAAAACCCAGTCGGGTCATTTAATAAAAAACATTTATAAAACCTATGACCTCATACTAGTGTAGCAAAGCTACTATAGTATAGTGGCTCTAGGGTCAAACTCTGGGATGGGTTTTCATTCTACCAGTGATATACTCATGATTAGAAATTAAATTTAATGATTTCCTTTATCAAAAACTTAAAGCTTAAAAAGAAAATAAAATTTGTTTTGAAAGTATTTGAACCTAAATTAACATAAACTAATTAAAAATGGAAGAAAGAAAGTTTCTCGGAGCTAAGGATTGCTAGGATCAAGTTTAGAATGCAAAGTGGAAAATTCCGGATTTTTCTCCTCGCATTGGGGATTTAACCTATAGTTATTTCCCGAACCGGTGTAGGTTTGAAACAATTTGCGAAGATTTAATCCATAAAATCAATAGAAATGGTAGTCAAGGTCCATTAATGGCTTTAGACACTATATAGGTCTTCACCTTGAACCACTTTCCAATGGCTCGTACATGATAACTAATGGACTAATATGGATCTAGCAATAAGCATCCATAAAGACCTGAAGCTTACCATGTATTGGCCATTCAAAGTGATTCTAAGGGATTTAAAGCAAAACTTTGGATTAAAAAACCATTTATGAACTTCAACTACCTGAATTTAATGCCCGAGCATTTTCCACCTTTTCATCTGGACTTTTCACCTAGCTTCCTTCACTCCAAGAAACCAAGAGTTTAGCCTCTCATCCTCTGAGAAAACATCCTCAGAGGTTGTTTGGCTTCCAAGAAAGAGAAAATAGTAACGAGAAAATAGAAAATAAGAGTGCTCTGTATATTGCTAAGTGTTGAGCTTAACACTCGGGTTACATGTCTTCAAGAGGTGATTTCCACCCCTTATATAGTTTTTACAAAAGCAAAGCTTTTCATTGGCTTGATACAAGGAGAAGAAAGGAAATTACATCAAAAGAAACTTAAGAAAATATCTAAAGTGGAGTCGGCAAAAAACAAAGGAGATTTCGCACAGGGGTGCGAAATTCGCACAGGTGTGCGAAATTCGCACACCATTCAGGAGGTGTGCGAAATTTTCGCACACCTGAAGCAGTTTTCTTCCGAAGATCATAACTTCCTCGTTTCAGCTCCAAATCATGCACGGTTTGAAGCGTTGGATTTTTGACTTCTTGAGCTTTAAAACGGTATATAGAATGTAAAAAATGGACTTCAGGAAGTGCTCCAAAAGTGCCAAAGAACACTGAAGCTGCTGTCCTCAGATTTCCTCCTTGCTTCTCTTTTGATTTTCTTTGCTTCTCTTTGCTTTTCTTCTTTGGTTGGCTTGTCTTAATGATCCAAAAAGATGTCAAAACACTAAAACTAGCCACAAATATGATTAGAAGTCATTGCTAGGTCCTTAACATGCCAATTGGAATAAAGGTGAAGAATTACTACACAAAAGTGCTTAAAACATAATGACTTAAAGGTGTAAAATGGCACTTTTGGGTAGTAATCAAATATAGAACAAGATTCATAACTAAGTAGATTATACTTAAATAATCACACATTATAGCATGTGTATGGAATAAAGCAACCTTTAGTTCACAAAGCAAGAATTAAATCCAAATCAATTCAAAAGTAGCATTTGAAGCAATATAATATTCAAACTCATTCCTAGATTAAGAAACCACCTTCTGTTTGTGAATAGACCAAGAGACTAAGTTATTACCAAAGAAGATACAATAGCCACTACCTTTTCAATCATTAGGGCAATTGGCCAAATTTACATCAAAATAGGTAAAAATATCCAAAATGAGGTCACATGAGGAGCAAGACCATAAAATGAAGAACCTTTGAAATATTGAAAAATTCTTTTAACCCCTTACTAGTGACTGCTAGTGAGTTGGAGAATATATGAATTGACATAACTTGTTAATGGTAAAAGAAATATAGATAAGTAATGGTGGAATATTGCAAGGCCCCAACAAGACCTCTATATTGAGTAGGATCTGAGATAGGAGTACCATCTTTAATAGAGAACAATAGTTCATAGGCAATAAGTGTAGCACAACATTTGGAATAAGCTAATTGAGTTATAGCAAACAAGTTTACACGTATCTATTTTGACAAAGATAAAGTTGAGATCCAAACCTTTTAACTCCAAGTCATAGAAGTAACTTGAATCAACTAAATTCTTTAAATCAAAGCATGAGTCGTCATGGGAAATAAGTTGCTTGATATGAGAGGAATTACTACCAGTAACTATGCGTTAGTATTTCAAATCTAGGCATAGGAAAAGCCATTACAATTCAAAAAAATCGAATCTTTAGAGGGATGAAGTCATACCTTTAGGTTTGAACATTTTCAAACCCTAATTTTGAGTTATTTTGAAGCTCTTAAAGACCTTGCATATTTTCCACTCAATGGCTTCTTCTTAGATCTCGACACACAAAGAAGAGTGGTCTTCTTTCTCCTAAGGAAGATGGAGACTAGGGTTTTCTAAGAGTAAGACTATGAGAGATTGTCAAGCCTTAAACCTTAGAAGGGTTTATATAGACTAGAGATGAGCTTAAATGACTAAGTATCAAGACATGAGCTTAAGTCACTTAATATAGGTCATTGAGTCCTATTTAATTAATTAGCCCATAAGATGAGTTCTAATTAAATTAAATTATTCAAACTAAACCTAATAGCCAATTAATTATATACTCTAATACAACCTTGTATAATATAATGCACTCTTATGCACATAATATAATTAATTTAATTAAAATATAATTTCCTTCATAACTTATTTTATTAAGAATATGAGCTCGAGTGAGGGCTATTAGAGCCCATAGAAAAATATTGGATTTCTTAGAATCAAAATTTAAAATTTGAGTCATCATTCCTCCTAAAGAGAGATAGTTGCATTCCATATCCTATGAAATTAAATCAAGATAAAATTAATTAATTAATTACTTAGGTCCATGACCTACCATTCATTACAAGAAAGTTTCGAACTAATGTTTATAATTTAATAGGGTAGTAGCTATCAATCTCTTAGAATTATCTTTCTAATCCTTGAGTCTCATATCCATCTATGTTATGATAAATTTGCTCATCACTCATGATAGATGTGAAATTCTACTATAGGAATTATTATGGCCAAGATTTCATGATCATATGCTTAGAATCACCTAAAGAGACATACTATCTCAAACCTAAGAGATATTATATTTTGTTTATAAGAATTTAGAAATTTTATTTAATTAAACTAAGATTTTATTTCAAAATTAAACTTCTTCTTCTTCTTCTTCTTCTTCTTCTTCTTCTTCTTCTTATTATTATTATTATTATTATTATTATTATTATTATTTAGAATTTCTCTATGGATAAATTAATCTATGTTCATACATTTCTAATGATTTAATTTATTTTTATTTAATTTATTTAAAAACAAGATCTAATCTAAATTCAAATTTTCAAAAGAGCGTTTAACTTGTTCAAAATTATTTAATGAATATAAATACTAATTTAAGAGTTACAATTTTGGAAAAACTGCTATCCAAATTCTAAGCTCTAAAATCTTCAACTTTGTGTCCTTCGATCTCTTTGATCTTTGTGCAAAAAGGGTTTTTGTATAGACAAGTCAAAGAATCTAATTCATACATAGAGTTTTTAATGCACAAAAACCTTTCTACCATTTTTCATTTTATTTTATTTATTTATTTATTTATTTTAAATTATGAATTTAAGCCCAAAAGTATAGTTTGGAGTGTTACAAACAAAATATCTATGTATCAGCCATTATTAAGGGAATGATTGAAAAATATTATGTGTCCAAAATCTTGTCTCTAAATATTTTTCAATAGTCTTAAAAACTCCAACTTCTTACCTCTAATCATCATTTATCCTCACATGGTTTGGTTGAAAAGAGAACATTGAAATGTGCTAAAATTTGCATGCTTATCACAAAAAAATCTTCTCCTATAAATTTTTAACATGGTAGCCAGAATATTTCTAATGCCTAAGGTGAATCACTATATGATTTATAACAAGTTCAAAAAAACTAATTTCAATTTCCTAATCACACCATTATACTCCTACATTTGAGAATATTCTCATCTTTTTCCTTTCATGTTACTAGAACTACATAAGCTAAAGTCTTCCTTCCTTCACTTTATTTCAATTGAAAAATGTAGAATAAAATTCACTTAATTGACAAAGTTTATTAATTACTTGTAGCTTGTGTAATAACACATGGAAATTCTATAAATGGGAGATATTCTGTTGTCATTAGAAGTTATACAGTTAATTTCATTAACCTCCCTTGAGGTTATAGCTAAATACATTTAGTACCCCATAGGCTTGAAATTTCATCAAATATTTCTCTTATTTTAAGTGAGAGAGAAGGTAAGTGAAAATTATAAATGAGAATGATAGGAGAGGTATTTGATGAAATTTTAAACCAATAGGTATTAATTGTATTTAAGCAAAACCTGAAGGGAGTGAATGAAATTAACCCGAAGTTATATATATTCAATCACTACAATGTTGGAAGCATATATAGTATATGAGATAATGCATAAAATAACATGCATGATGAAATGCTTCGCTACCGGGAGTTCATTTTCCTCCAAATAAGCTATAGCATATTCCTAGAAGGTAGAGTATGGTTTTATAAACTTGTGAAGAAATGGTTGTAAATAGAAAAAATGCATAGATTGAAATTTTCATCATGGAAGATAAATCTAGATTATTTATTGAGAAAGAATGCACATTTTAGTTAACATGTAAGGAGTGGGGAAGTAAGAAGAAATGGTTTGAATGACTTGAGGTTAAGCCGAAGGATTAATTAGAAAGAAAATAAAGGCAAATATATCAAACCAAATGATGTACAATATACATCTTCCTAGATGGTCTTGCAAAAAAGATTAAACATCTAAGGACGAGTAGGTCTATTTGCTATTAATACACATATTAACATGAGACATGCATTTCAGGGGATGAATCAGATAATTATTTATGGATTTTTATGATTTGATTATGGAAAAGTTGTAAAAATGGATGGGGATGCTTGATTGTTTAGTATCTTGAGTGATTAAAACTTTAACAAGAGAGTGAGTGAACAAAAGGGAAACAACTATAAAAATAGTTCAAAGGCAGTATAACTATGTCTATCATCTATACATTTTTTGGGTTTTGTTGGACATATAAAGAAAATAAAAGTTATCATTTAACACTAAAAGATTTCAAGGAAGAACAAGGATTCTACATCCCTATCAAAAATGATAATAATTTTATTATGATGGTATATAACCTAAAATATCTTGTTATGACAAAAATAAAAGGCTAATCTTTGAAATTTTAATTTTTCTAATAAAACATTAAGAAGAATAAGGGAAAAAATTTTCAAAATTTGACTCTTGTTGGAGCTATAAAAAATTAAACCACTAGGAGAATGATCTACCTCAAAACTTAAGGGTGCACAAATCCACCTTACTTGACCCAAAACAAGGACCATGAAAAAATACGACTTCCAAACTTGCAAGTTGACCTAACCAACCGATGTGCGCATAAAAAGACGAGTCCAACTACTCTTATCCTCATATGCCCAAAAGTCAATAAAGCCTGTAGTAACTTGTAGAAAAGCCAATTCCTTCATAAAAATACATTCACTTACATGGAAAAATGCCTATTAAAAGGAACCACGGGCAACAAAGAGAGACAAAGTTCTTCCTCTTTGGAAAACCCACTTTGTATCCAGAGAAAAAAGAATAAGGATTTTCAATTATTCATGAAGATTTTTAAGCATCTTCAATTGCATTAAAAATTTTAGTGAAAAATACATAGGGGATCTCATCTAAAGGTAACATATCTCAAGTTTATTAATTTGTTTTGAATCCAAGCACTATAACAACCAAATAATTTAAATCTTCAATAGAAACCCTTAAAAGAATACTTCTAAACAATAATATGAATTGTAAAGATACAAAATAACAAAATTCTAGCTAATCCAAGGAACAAGGGTAATTTCTTTGTATGTATAAAAGATCACCATGACTCATTGACTGAAATTCAAGAGTACTGCCAAGGATACAATCATATGATCATATTAAATATCAAGAAACTGCAACCAAAAGTAGCCTACACAATTTTATTTATTTATTTATTTTTATGTTATAAGTCAAAATATGATCCCATGTTTTATTCAATATAGGCCAAGTTAAACTACTAAGTCTACATGGATGAGCCCAAGAAAAAAAAAAACCTTTAACAAATAAGAAAATCTACAAGTACGCTCTTGAGTAGCATAAGAAGAGCTCAATGTCACACTCTACTCTAAATGGCCCTCCCCTTAATCTTATATAGAGGGTAAGAAGTTTCAAGAACCTCTACACATGAGCTTAAGAAGAACCTAAGTTTGTGACATCAAGGTGTATATCTCCATTGTAGGCTTTGCACAAGTAAAAGGACACCTTATACTTCTTGATAGTAGGATTATTGAATGATCAAAACTTCTCAACCTTGTCCTTCCAATAAGGTGTCAAGAATGTACAAGTGTTAATTGTTCCTACTTGTTCTTCTATACTCTAGTAAATGTCACTTGAAATAAGAAGGTTTCTACCCGTCATCCCAAGCTTGCTAAACAAAATTACTAATTGAATGGCAATGTGTATATTGCCAACTTTTGAATTATATGAATAACACAAGAACAAAGACAGGTTCACCTAGTACACTAATTAAAATGAATAAAACCTAGTCATAAAATTATCTTAGAATTTCTTGGGTTCTATGTGGTTGAAATATTTTTTTTTAAAATATCACTTCATGTCATAGGTCCAAAACCTTTCCTAAAAGGGACAATTGTGTTTTGGCCCAGTTGGGCCCAAAAATTAACATTTAGTCCATATAACTTACATAATTAAGACAAATGATATAAGATGTTAAGAGACCAATATACCCTTCAAATTTCCATATATTACCTTTTAAGGATATAAAATAGTGATTGACTAAAATACCCAATGACCTTTCACATAAGCTTTTTTAAAATTTGGATTTTAACAATTTTCATACCACTATTCACGCAACCATAATAATTCTATTTTAACAATTTAGATTTTTCATTGTTTTTTTTTTAAATTATAAATAATTGAAATCAGCATTATTTTCTATTTTAAATTATAAATAAAGAAAAATTATGTTCAAAAACTATTTTAAAAAATACTTTCTAAAAAAATGGTAATATGATTTATATTTTTATATTTTCTTTTTGAAAAAAACATTTAATTAAAAACTGAAAACTATTTTTAAAAATAAAAATTGAAAACCTTGTTTAGTATTATTTTTTATATGAAAATAATAAAAAGAATTAAATTTTATTCATTGATTATCCATTTTTATTTTTTCCATTAGTTATTTTAATAATATATATATATATATATATATATATATATATATATATATATATATATATATATATTGTGCATATTTTGATCTATTAAAATAAATTACTTTCTAATTTAAATAAATAAAATGAAATAATTAAATAAATTTGGGGTTATTTCTATTTTTTAACATATCTTATATTAATATTTTTTATGGTTAAATAAATTTTTTATTATTTTTTTCTTTAATTCCAAAAATAAAATGAAATAAATAAATAAAATTGGCTTAAATAATAGTTTTTAAGTTATTTCTTTGTCTTATTTTTAATTACATTTTGCATTGAAAATAAAATAAAATAACTTTTATTTGTTTTAATTATTTTAAATGTCAAACTATTGGGACATAGTTTACACACTCATGTGGATATAATTTATGCATATATATGAAATTTATACCATTATATAATGTTATTACACTAATTGTACAAGGAGTGTATAAGACTGTATATTTTGAACAACTTTTTTTTTTTCTTATCATCTAAGGATTATACGCTCTCCTACCACAAATTCTTTTATTTCATGTACTTTATTTAAACTTGCGTATAACAATTCAAATACTTACCTTAATAATTATGTTTAGGGAAAAATTTTGTTTTTACCTTTTATATCATTTTTTAAATCAAACCATTGGAAACATGGTTCACACATCATATGTGGCACATAATGTATGCATATGGATGAAATTTGCACCATTGTGCAAGGGTGTTATACTAACTGTACAAGGTAAATGTTCAATTGGACAAGGCAAATGTTCTAATTATACAAAACAAATGTTCTAACTATACAAGGTTATCATTTGTGAAAGATTTCAATCAATTTTGGACAATTTTTTTTTTTTTTTTTTGTCTTGTTATCTAAGGATTGCACACTCTCAAGTTACACATTCCTATATCACACACTCATCTTATGCACTTTATTTAACTCGCATATGACAATTCGAATACTTATCCCACTAATGATGTTTGAGAAAAAATTTTGTTTTTCCCTCTTCCACTATTTTTTGAACCAAACCAATGAAAACATGGTTAATATACCTATGGTTACACATTGAGTAAGGGATATATGGAATTTGAGTCATTGTACAAGGTATTTACACTAAGTGTACATGCTAAATATACTAACTGTACAAGAGTGTACAATGCTATTATTTGTAAAGGATTTTAAGCGATTCTGAAAAACTTGTTTGTTTATTTCCCCTAACCAAGGATAGATGACATTCCTTACACACATTGGTTAAGCATACATTCATCTCATGCACTTTATCTAACTTGTATATGGTCATTTGAATAGGTACCTCACTTATGATGATTGTAAAACATAATTATACAACAATTTTTCTTCTTTTTTAAAATAAAACCAATGCAAACATGGTTAATCGACTTATTGTCAGATATTCATGAGATAATGTATAAAATTTGAGTTATTGTACAAAGGTATACAAGACTACTTTTTGTTAAGGATTTCAAGTGATTTTGAAAAACTTTCCCATTTTTTTCCACTCAAGGATTTTTCCGCACTCAAATTCTCTCACTCAAGAATTGTTTCGAATTTTATTTTTAAATTTTGTAATTGCAGATTTTATTTTTGTAGTTTTAACAATGTTCTTTCTTTCCACTATTTTTTTGTGAAATTTTATCCAAATGAATTTATATTTAAAATTATAATCATATTTATCAAATTTTTTACTAAAATTATCTTTAATTCTTTTAATATATTTATACTCATTTATTTAAAAAAAATGAAAAACTAATTTTATTTTTTTTGTAAACATGTTCTATTACCTTTCAAGTAAAAAATTAGATAAGTTTGAAAGTCAATAAAAAAAAAATTAAATACAACTTTCAATAAATTTTAGATAAAATTTTATATAACATATTTTATTTGAAATTTAATTTCTAAAGTTTCACTAAAAAATTGTATTGACAATTTTCTTATTGTGAGTCAAAATACTTTGCATTAGTCTATCTAGATAAGAAAAATTATTAATATATATATATATATATATATATATATATATATATATATATATATATATATATATATATATAATAAGAGTGAAGTGATAGTCAATTTTTAAAAATTTTAAAATATGGTTAATGTAGAAAATATAAAAAAATAATTAAAAATAAGAGAAAAGTATAAATGAAAGGGTAATATAAATTTAAAATAAAAAATAAAAATTAAACTAAAAGATAAATACAAAAAGATAAAAAATATTTGGATGAAAAATCCCAAAATTTTTATCCTTGCTTATAATAAGAGTAAAAAGATTTAATATCTTTAAAAATGAAAAAAAAGAAAAAGAAAAATATTATTGCTTTTTATTTGACATAAAATAGAAATATAGATTGGAAGAAAAAAAAAAGTTAGAAATGAGTAATACTTAATAGGAAATAGAAAAGAGAACAAAAAAACATAAAAAATTGAAATTCACACTCACTATGTGCCTCTATGTAAGGGTTAAAAGGTATTTTAGGGATTAATAAAGGATAATATCCTTCTTCTCAATTTTCAGACTTTCATTGGGTGTTGGACTTAATTATGTAAGATATATGAACTAGATCTTAATTTTTGGGCCAATACGGGCCCAAAACACAATTCTTCCTTCCTAAAACCAAACAAAAAGTCATCCACTTAATGGGTGTTTGCTTTTTTAGTTTTTTTATTGAAAGTAATTTTAGACTTTAGATTGTTTGTGTTTTCTATTTTTTTTTATCACTTATTATAAATTTTTGGTTAAATAAAAAATTAAAAATATTTATTTATTTTTAAATATAAAAAATTATTTATTTTTAAATATAAAAAATAATATATTGGTTTTTCTTCACCTTTTAATACTTAATAAAAATAAAATATTACAAAAAAAACTTAATATTTAATACTATTAAAACACTATTTAATTTTAAGTTTTATTTATAATTAAATAAAAAACAAACAAACAAACACCACCTTATACATCCTCAATCCTCCATAGCTAAATGGACAAATGGTTTAAGGTCTGATATACCCTAGTTTTAACTTAATAATTGTTAAAATTTTAAAAATCAATTGTAATTCCAAACTCCAACAACAAATAGAGAAAATAAAACATGAAAAAAAAAATATGAAAGAGAATTAAAACAAAAGATCCATAATGGAAGAATTAAGTTGAGATTAAAGTACCTAATTATTTAAATTTCTATTCTTTACTCCTTAATTTAAATATTTTTTAAGATTAAGATTTCTTATTTTTCTAATTTTTAAATCCCATTCTAAATTTTAATAATTTCTTTAAATTATTGAATTTAAAAAAAAAAAGAGAGAGAGAGAAAGAACGATGAATGGCATTTAATTGCCCTACATGCAGAGGTGACCCTGAAATTAGGTGGTTGTATGGTGGAATGGAAAAGATAGAAAATATGGTAAGAAAAATGAAAGGAGAAAAAGGATGGGAACCAGACCAGCCACAGGCCAAGGACTGCAATTCTTTCATCCTCACATTCTCTCTCCACATATATTTGGTAGCGCTTCTTTGACATGAATATTCATATCAAACAACTTTTTCCTCTACTGAAAATCCTCCTATATATAATCTTCCTAACAATTACTAGTGTGTTTTTCTTTTTTTTCCTTGAACTTCTCTAGAATTTTTTTTATTAGATAAATAAATTTCAAACCAAATTATACTTAATATATAAAATTTATTAATTTATAAAAATAATTTTAAACTCAAAAGCGTTCAATAACATCATACAACTATTAACTAAAATTTATTTTGAATCATTTGACTGGTTTCTTCATTGCATATAATCATATTTTTACAAATTTTTTTAAATCAAAAGGAAATAAACTCTAAATCAAACAAAACTTAATAGTTGAATTTATTAATAAGCCTATTAATTTTTAAAAATAATTAAAATTTTAAATAATATTATAATAAATACCAAAAATTTAATACCATAAATTAATAAGTCTGTTAATTAATACTAGAAAAATGGTGGGTTTTTTGTTTTTCTTCTACATACGATCATATTTTTTCCATTTTTTTATTAGACAAATATATTCTAAATTAAATACCAAATTTAGTAATTTTTAAACATAATTTGAAACTTAAATGATTACCTAATTAATACCATAAATTTATGGATAAAAATGGGTATATAATGAGTATTATTTTTTTCATTAAAAAATTATATTTTCATAAATTTTCTCATTAAACAAATAAACTTCAAATCATGTAAATCTATATAAAGTTATTAATGAGCTTAATAATTTTTAAAAATAATTTAGAATTCAAAAAATTGATCCAAATAATTACAAATTAAATTAAAGCATTTCAAAATATTATGTCGGGTACTAAATATAGGCATATAATAAAAAAGTTGACTCATATACATGTCAAAAAAAGTTAAATTTTATTTATTTATAAATAAAATATTATTAACAATTACCATTTTAAAATTATTATTATTTATTTTTAATAAAAAATAATTATACTTTTATGAAGATGTTAAAATCTATTTTTTCATAACATATAGTAAAACAATATATTTTTTTATAAAAAAAAATATAATTTATGATTTTATGATAATATTACTATTCATATACTACTAAAAATTTAATTATTTTTAATAAAACTTAAATTAAATTTCACTAATATTATATAAATAGAGTTTACAAAAAATCATTTTTTTAAATTACTTATCCAAACAATTTCTTTTATTTTTAATTTTAAAATGTTTTTTAAAAAACTTGTCAAAGACTTTTATTTTTATAAAATACCAAAACACCATTTTAAATTTTTAAACTTAAAAATAGTTTTTAAAAATAAACATAAGAAAATATACTCCCCATTTTAAATAAACAAACATGGGTCAAATAAACCCTCGCTTAACCTTGTAAATATTAACCACTTTGAACCCAAAAGAAACATTCCCTTCGAAACAAAACAAACTCTCACCCAATCTTATAAATATTTTTCGAGCCAGAATGACTCTTAATTTTAATCTAAATGCATTTACAAGATTAAGAAGAATATATATATAAACCCGAGAACTTTCTTACCGATACGAACATCGCATTATATACCAGATTTTTTTTTCCCTTTAAAACGGAGAGTGATAAGTGTATGGAAACCACACGTATGATAGTTTAAAGTAAGTATTATTATAAATAAGTCCAACGTGGGAGCAAACATTAATTCCTAGTAAAGTCGGATCAACCGAGTGCCCAGTGCAAGTCACGTTTTCCCGCAAGCCACGACTATAGCCTCCCTTTCCATCTGAAAAAGCGAAAGCAAATAGATCAAGAAAAAGGATTTGAAAGTTATAAGGGTATTAAGGTAATTTCACGCTGCCCCTTTCGGCTCACCTCTTCTCCGGTCTCCTTTTACAAAATTGCCTTCAGGTCTGGTGGGCGTCTTCTTCCATCAACCATAGAGGAACCCAATTTTGGATATATTTACACTTCTTACCCTTCAAGATTCAATTCCCCTCTGTTGCCTCCGATTGGCATTAGCTAGCTCGTTTAACGTTGAGATCTGATTCGATTATTCCCGAAAAATGCACAACTCCGCCATGATGGATCCTGAGTTAATCAGACTCGCGCAGGAACAGATGAATCGCATGTCTCCCACTGAATTCGCCAAGATCCAAGAACAGGTCCTTTATTTTTTGGTTTTTGATTTGTGTATATGTGGATTCTGGATTCTGAGGATAATTTTCGTTTTTTCAAATATGGTTTTCTGTCGGCATGTTTGAAATTGAACCACAAAAATCCTTTTTTAAATTTTCGGTTGATATCCATGTAGAAAATTTGCTGAAATTATGTGCGGGTGGATGTTATGTTTGATGCATTTTGCTGGCAATTGAGAGGGATTTTCTTGTTGGTGAGATTTTTACAATTGAGAGAAAAAACATTGTGTCAGTGATCTTCCATTTTTAAATGAAGTTTTTAGTCTTGTGGAGTTTATTCATGGTTAATTAATCTGGGAAAATTTTTATTTTATTTTTCATTCGATTTTCTAGGGGCTGGGGGTGGATTCTTAAACAATATATTATATGGTCTCCAAGAGAATGGAATAGTTTTTTGTGTTTTATTCCTTGGTAACCAAACGCAGCATAAATGCTTTTGGGTATGTTGATTTATTTTATTACAAAATTTTGTAACATATTCTTTAATCTGATTTCTGAATATTGAAAATATTGAGGTTAGAGAACTGGGTATTTTCTAAAATATCTGTTGAGTTTGGTTGAACTTAGATCTCAGATCAAACCTTAATAACTGGACATTGACCTTTGGTGTTAAGGAAACTGATATGTGAATGGTGCACTAGCTAACATTTAAAGTTGCATATGTTTTGCAAGCTTTATTTATCTGCAACTTAATGGGCTTTGATTTCTTACACAGTTCTATTTTGTTTCTAGCTTGTCCCAGTTAAGTGGTATTTTCTATATCTCCTGATTTTGTTCATGCTTCTTTGGCAAGTCAGATGATGGCTAATCCCGAGTTGATGAGAATGGCCTCAGAAACCATGATGAACATGAGACCTGAAGACTTGAGAAATGCTGCAGAACAGTTGAAGTATGCCCGTCCAGAGGAGATGGCAGAGATTGGTGAGAAGATGGCTAATTCTTCACCTGAAGAGATAGCAGCAATGCGTGCCCGTGCTGATTCCCAGATCACTTACCAAATAAATGCGGCTCAGATGCTGAAAAAACAGGTGACCATCCATAATCAAAACATTGAAATTCATTTGACTTTCCAACATGTTGGACCATTCATGTCTTGCATCAATAAGAAATTGCACTTGCAGTTCACCAGTCTCTCAACATATCTCACCAGAGGCGAATTCACAGCTAGAATTATTAGCTGAACAAATCATCATATAGTATAGTGGTATCTGCTCTGTATTTATGGAACCAATTTTAACTTGGCAGGGGAATGAGCTTCATAATAAAGGAAAGTTCAATGAAGCCTCACAGAAATATTTGCTAGTAAGTGCAGCATCAGTCAGTTCTCTTGATTTCCTTTTGGATGATATAGTTCTCATTTTCCTATTTTACCCCTTTAGGCAAAGAAAAATCTAACAGGCATTCCAGCTTCCAAAGGAAGGACACTCCTGTTAGCATGCTCACTGAACTTGATGTCATGTTATTTGAAGACAAAGCAATATGATGAGTGCATACAGGAAGGCACTGAGGTATGAACTAGGCATTATGTCTTCTAATGTTGACACATATAATATAAGGTTGTCAATTTAAGATGTTCATCTACAAACATAGCACAGAACACCATACAGCAAAAAATGGAAATTGGCATCAGTGATAATAAAGATATGTATGCAATTGTTAAGGTGCTATGGTATGTCTAGAATTAGAAGAAGAGGACATAAGC
Source organism: Vitis riparia (assembly GCF_004353265.1). NCBI lineage: Eukaryota > Viridiplantae > Streptophyta > Magnoliopsida > Vitales > Vitaceae > Vitis > Vitis riparia. The sequence goes on from NC_048436.1 coordinate 9,243,932, forward strand.
TGAAAAGTTTTTCCTTTTGCCTTCTTTCCTCCTACTTAAGAGGAGATGAATGGCCTTATCTATTATTCATTTCTTTGCTTTGGTGTAAGATGCATGCCTTTCATAGAGTAGACCATCTTTTCTGTCTTTTATTTTATACTTTTGATTTTAAAAATATTACTTCAGGTTCTGGCATATGATCCAAACAATGTCAAAGCTCTTTACAGGAGGGGTCAAGCATACAAGGAATTAGGACAATTAAACGTGAGTTTATTTATGTACTCAGATAGACGGTTATTTCACTCGTTAAAGATATTAAAATCATGCAATGTCTGGTTGCCTGCTTCTGTTATTTGATGAACTTTCTGATATACGTCAGGATGCTGTCTCTGATTTAAACAAGGCATATGGAGTTTCCCCTGAAGATGAAACTATTGGAGAAGTCTTAAGGTATGCTTTTGTTTTATTAACATGCATGGTATTCTTGTACAGAATGCAGATTGGTTTTGTTGGGCCTTGCCATATGCATGAAACTGAGCTACATGGCCCACACTTTGAGTGAGCAATGTGCCAAAGTTGCCTTGGTTCATGTTTTTGTGACAACACATTCCATACTTATATGACTGATGTTTTCATGTTACTTTTAAAGTATATCAAGTCTTTGCCTCAAGAAGAATAGAATCTGGATTCTTCAGTTTATAGGCAATCTCATAGGTGCCCTAACATTTGGGAAAGCCAGATTGGCCTTTGCCTCTGTGTTTGTGCATAAAAAATTTTCATGAATTTGCTAGTGTGACAATGTATTATGCTCTCTCCATAAAACCTCTTTGGACCTAGAAACAGCTTATACACCCTAGGATCTATGCTCAGAATCAACTGTCATATCCCTGAACATGTAATTACACTTAAATTCAAGTTGCTTTGTTCTCTTGATTATTTATCCCATGTTAGATGTGCCAGTACCACAATTTAACTACAATTGATTTTATTTCAGTTTAATCTACAAATGTGTAATCAAACTAGGTTATGCAAAGATCAAAGAGAGATTATAGTTATGATTGATATCATCTGAATATTAGCTTAGATAGAGACTAGATTGTTTTTAAGAACACACAGAAATCAAACAAGTTAAAGCATAGAGAATTACGTGGAAAACCTACTGGAGGTCAAAAACCATGATCAACCATCACAGCCAATAAATCTACTATGATAAAAAGATTATAACTGACTATCTTACCTGCTTAAGCTCCAAATCAGTCACAAAGCCTCTTGTTTAGAGTAACTCAGTTGTGCATTTTTAGATTACCTCACAATTAGCATCTCAATAGTCTCTTGCTTTGATGCCTCATCAAAGCACAAGGAATCACTCTTCTACTGAAGTCTTATGACCGGCTCTTCCTTCAGCATCTCATTGAAGTTTATCTCAGCAGAAGACCAAAACCAGCATCAATTATCAACTGCTTGAGAATTTGAAGAAGATGACTGGACATTTAAGGATTAATCTCTAAAATACCTTAGCAGTCTACTATAGCAGAACTGAGATTTAGAAAAGCACCAGTAGAAACTAATGTCTGGTTCTCAAAACTTCTATTTCCCTCCGGGGTAGTTCTCTCTTTCAAACTAATTTGAAATTCAATTCCCTCCTCTCTCTCACTGTCTCTCTCTGCCTCTCTCTCTCTCTCTCTCTCTCTGAAGAACCTTCATTCATGTAGTTTCCTTCTTTACATGGCTTCTGAACATGTGACACATCTTTATTTATTTCTTCTCTCTAGATTATGCAAAGTTCACTTCTCATATGACTTTAAAACTCCAATTTCAATTTGATGAAGTACAGAACATGTGACTCATGGAGAGACAAATCTCCTTTAGCATAAATACATGAATTCTGAGATGAATTTATGAAGCAATTAATCCCTTGTTATTGGTATTAAGATTCCTTCACACTTATTATAACCCCCACAGTGTTATTATTCTTTCTTCATCTAAATTTTGTATTGTTGAAGAGAACCTCATTCTAAAGAACCTTGCTCTAAAGGGCCCATGTTTGTAGAAAAGGATTTGAAACACTATGAAGAGCTCTTAGTGGCTGAGCAAGAAAAGGCTCAGAGTAAGCAGTTGAGACCTTATCACCTAATCAGTAAAAAATCATTATGAGTGCCTGTTACAGCTCCGGTGCTTGCTGCCCTGTATGCCAGGGAACAACTTCCTAACAATTGGGTGCAACACTTGGATTTTGTGATGTTCTTCATTGCTAAGCCACCGAGTTATGATTCAATTGTCCCAAAGGTCTTTGTATGCCTTTGCAACATATAAAGAGGCTTGGATAGAGGAGATGTGGGATCATTCGGGAGGAGAAGGGGTTTGGAGTCCTAGCTTCTCTAGGCCCTTTAATGACTGGGAGGTGGAGAGATTACTTTTGACAATCCGGGGTAGGAGGCTTAATCCTCTTATAGAAGATAGAATGTTGTGGAAAGAGACAAAGGATGAGATCTTCTCAGTTAAATCTCTTTATAGTAGTTTAGTTTCAAGAAGAGTTGTTCAGTTCCCTATCAACATTATTTGGAATCCTTGTGTGCCTACTAAAGTGTGTTTCTTTGCTTGGGAAGCTTTTTGGGGTAAGGTGCTAACTTTGGATCAACTCAAAAAGAGGGGTCGGTATTTAGCTAACAAATGCTTTCTTTGCTGTGAGGAAGAAGAGTCTATTGATTATATTCTTATTCAGTGCTCCAGGGCAAGAGTGTTATGGGAGTTATTGTTTGCTCTTTTTAGTGTTACTTGGGTCCTGCCTTATTCGGTTAGAGATACCCTTAGTAGTTGGGGTGGCTTTAACTTGGGCAAAAAGCGTAGAAAGGTGTGGAAGGCAGCCCCTTTGTGTATTTTTTTGGTGGTTTGGAAGGAAAGAAATAGGATTGCTTTTGATAATGAGGAGCTTTCGATGCATAGGTTGAAATTTTTTTTTGTTTGTAATCTTTGGTTGTGGACTAAGTCGGTTGTAAATGATGGTTCTCTCTCTTTACTCAGTTTTTTTTTTTGGCTAGGTGCTAGGTGAGGGCTGGTATTGTATTTCCGCTTCTTTTATGCCCTTGGGCGTCTCTTGTATACTCCTTGTATGCTTTTAGGTCTGCCTCAAGGGGCCCTTTTCTAATATATGTTTTTTGTGTGTTTGCCAATCAAAAAAAAAAAAATTGTCCCAAAGGTCTTCAACACATCTGAAAGACCCAACTATCCTAGGTTACAATTAACATTTTTGACAGAAATATGCTTACATTATGTAGAACTAGTTCCACAATGTATAACCTTCTGTTTTCTGCTTTGTTCATCAAGTTTATTTAAACCATGATATATTAAAGTAGGTGTTTAATTTGAGATTTTGTGATAATGTATCTCAATTATTACAGGGATGTGAAGGAAAAATTAATAAAACAAGGTGGTGAGCCTGCACAGAGAAGTATGTTTTCCCTTCATTCTTTCATATTTCTAAACTTATGCTGTAAATACTTGATCTGGCACATATCTTCCTGCCTCTTTTTTTTCCCTTCTTTCCTTGTTTCTCCACCCCACACCCCCTCTCTTTTTCCCCCTTTTCCAAGCTCTTAATAATCTTGTATCCTTTGTTGGTCTGATAGAATTGGTGATTGAAGAAATAACTGAAGAAGCTGTGTCAACTGGAAATGGAAAATGTTCTGCCATGGAAAACTGTGTTACACAACCACAGGAAAATGGTGCTTGCCGTAAGAGTCAAAGTGGGACCAACGGTGAGGATCTAACAACTAATTCAGAGTACTTGCAAACTTTGAAAGATGACCCTGAAGCCATCAGGTTTGTTTCGATCCACAAAGGAATTGTTCACTTGATAGTAATTTTGGCTTAGTTTTGATGGTGTACTTGTTTTATGGAGTATCTTAAAAGGTACTTCAACAAAAATGATTGAATTAGGCAACATATATATATATATACACACACACACTTATGCTGCCCTAATTTATTAATGATATCACTGTTCTTGTTTCTGTTACTATCATTTTCTTATTACTATACTAGTAGCATTGGTAATGAAGGTATGCATAAGTATAAGTGATCTCAAATTTTTTTTTAATTAAAAAAAACATGAAAAAACAATATTACTGGAATAAGGAACATTCATGTACACGAGGTGCATTCCATCATATTAGACTTGAGTTAGGCTTGAAGCATGGTAATCTTTTTTTTTTTGTTATTACCAAAGTTTTTAAAGGTGAAAATACCCATGAGATTAGTCATAAGCCTTGAAGCATTGAGGTGTAAGCCTTTCAGGCACTGATTTTTTTAATTTATAAATATTTAAAAATAATTTTAAATACATAAAAAAATAACAAATAAAATAAGCTTTTATTGAAAAAATATTAGATGAATTACATAATTTTTTTACTATTTGGAAAAATAATAATTAAAAAGAAATATTGAAATTTTATAGATCCCATTTTCTCAAAATTCCTTGATAAAAGGAATAATTTCAAAATTAAATATTGATATGTAATGAATTTTATGAAAGATCAACATAAATATTTAATGTTAAAATAAATTTATGATAATAAGAATAGGAATAGGAGTAGGAGTAGGGGTAGGAGTAGGGGTAGGGGGGTAGGAGTAGGAGTAGGAGTAGGAGGACGAATACGAATACGAATACGAATATATTTAATTTGATAATTTTGCAACATAAAAAAAAAAAAAAAAAACATATAAGAAGAAAAAAAGAGGTTAAAAAATCTTGCCTCATAAAAAAGGGAAAAAAAGTTTAAAAAAGTTAGGCTAAGAATATGTTTAGGAAGGAAAATAAAACCATAAAAAGAAAAAAATAAAAATAGAGAGAAAAAAAAGGAGATAATTTGCTTGTTATTATCATTATTTTTGCTTTGTTTTTGGCTCTGTTCATTGTCATTTGAAAAGAATAAAATATTCCAGTTAAACCTGATTATCTGTGTGTGTGTGTGTGTGTTCTGTAGATCATTTCAGAATTTCATGTCTAATGCTGATCCTGATACTCTGGCTGCTTTAAGTGCTGGAAAATCTGGAGAGTATTCACCTGACATGTTTAAGACTGCCTCGAATATGATTAGCAAGATGTCACCTGAAGAACTTCAAAGAATGGTTCAGATGGCTTCCTCATTTCAAAGGGAAAACGAATATTTTCCAAAAGGTTCTTTAGACTCTAATTTTGGAAGCTTTAGACCTGGGTCGGTTCCTCCAAATTTGACACCAGAAATGCTTAAAACAGCAACAGATATGATGAATAATATGTCAACAGAAGAGCGCCAGAAAATGTTGGAAATGGCTTCTTCTTTGAGAGCTAGAGATTCAGTTTCTACCCCAGCTTCTTTAAATACTGATGGACTAAGTTCAAAATTCCCAGAGACCCGAGAAAATTCTGCTGTTAATGGAAATAATGATATGGGTGAAAGTAGTTCTCATGGTTCATTTTCAAATTTGAGAAGTGGTTCTCGGTCCAGTTTTCAACCTTCAACTGCTGGCATGCAAGAACAAATGAGAAATCAAATGAAAGATCCAGCCATGCGGCAGGTATGTTGGTTCAAATCCTGTATTGTTATGTATCGAGTTCTTAGATGCTGACATCATTACCTTGTGCTTTACAAATGAATTGACATGAATCATTCTTAGTCTTTTATAGTTTTCAAAATTAGCTTGTATTGGTATCATGTATAGGATCTTTGTTATGATGTCAAGAATTGGTTTGACTCACAGACGCTTCTACAGAAGTGCTGTGCCTGTGTTGGACTCCACACTCCTCTTAACATACCCGAAACATGAAACATGCCACAAAAGTGTCCAAGAATTTAAATACAATTTTCTGAGCACATGGTCTCCATGGATTAAACACTCAATGGATACATATGTTGTTTTGATTGTAGAGTGGAGACTCACTGGACACTGGATATATGGCTAATTTGGTTTAATTATGTGCCTATAATGGCAGTGGAGTGTGTGTATGTGTAGGCTTACACTCAGAGGCACAGAAGGGAACTTGTCCTTGCTGTCTCCAATTCTTTCATATTAAAAAATTTTATGTTGGCTTGTCTGTATCGAATTTCATCTATGTCTGTGTTTGTGACGTAGGAACTGTATACATGTAGGAATTTGATAGTATTTAAGGTTTATTTATCATTACTTCAGTGGTGGCTCCAATTGCTGTTAATAACTTGTTTTTGTTCCTAGAGGATCCTATTCTAAAGGATGGGTCTTTTGTCTTCAATTGGTTTATGATAGAAATGATTTCATTTGAATGGGACACCAAAACATGAATTTTGAGGAGTAACATTTGCATGTTTTCTTGTTTATTCCCCTAACTCTTCAATTGCATGGAAATTGGCAGATGTTCACATCAATGATTAAGAATATGAGTCCAGAAATGATGACAAATATGGGTGAACAGTTTGGAGTTAAGCTTTCTCGAGAAGACGCGGAAAAAGCCCAACAAGCCCTCTCATCTATAACACCTGAGAACTTGGATAGAATGGTACCTTCTAGTTCATATTCACTTTCTTTACATGATTCATTTCATTTGAGTAACATAATTCTTTGTGACAGCTACCTTACGAATGTTTTTAATGTATAGAAGTTTTAAGCATTAACAAATTTTGAAATATTTAATATATTTTTGTTGGTTTTAAGAATTTTGACAAATTTGACATCTTTCTCATTTTTGCTATTGGGGCCAATGCATCCATTTAATGTTGACTTGGAATTTACTTGAGAGAGCAGGATGTGTCATTAATTTTCAGCCTAGGTGATTTGGCCACAAAATTTGGAACATTCGAAATGATGAATGAATAGTAGCATTGACTAATTTTTGTTACAAAACTTTTAAAATTTGAAACTTATTTTTTTCAAGTGTTTTGTTTCTTGCATTCCTTGTGTTTGTGTGTATTCAATTTCCAAACAATTAATAAAATCATATTATATATTTTTCCAAAAAAACCACATCATTGTTTTTGCCGTTTTTTTTCCCAAGAGGTGTTGCACATTTCAAAGCAAATTTCTAGAAAATAGTAAAAAACGTTCTCCGGACAGTATACGGATAATTTTATTAGTGAAGACTGCCACCATAGTGACATGGTCAATCACAGTGCATGCATCTCTCTCACATTGCATTGAGTTTAAAATAAATTTTCATGTTCAAACATAAGTGGTGCACCCTTTTCAATTCCAATTATTGGGCCTTCAGTCAATCATACTTGCGTGAATGGAAATTAAATACACTGTAATTCAATCTAATGCTGAAAATTATGAATGATGTCTTTTGGGTGTGTGGAACAATGTCAATTGTTTTGGCTGACCATTTTTATGGCTATGCTCTAAACCCTGAGGTCAATACAACGCTAAGTCTCTTGTATTAATTTGATCTGCCTCTTTTTTCTTTTTTTTTTGCCTTCTTTGCTGATTCATTACTCAGCATTACTCAACTTCAAATGCACAGATCATGTAATTTGCATGTAAGTCACTGGCATAGGGTGTGCTAATTGAGGTGGAAGGACTTCTGAAAATTCAAACTGATGCTTTGTTGCGCATTAGTAGACTGACGTCAATTCATTTCATGGTCTTAATCTATAAATACACTTTCACTATTTTATGATTTCCCCACCTCAAATCATTGTTGCAGATGCGTTGGGCTGATGGGATTCAAAAAGGAGCAGAACGAGCCAGGAAGGCAAAGAATTGGCTGTTAGGAAAACCTGGTATGATTCTAGCGATATGCATGCTCATTTTAGCAATTATTCTTCACCGGCTGGGCTACATTGGCAGTTAGAATATGGGACCTGTCTGCAAAAAAACCAATCCAGATCTAAGATCTCGAACAAGCTCAACCTCCGTTACAGAAACAGGCCCCACAACCTAATTTAACCTTTCAAAGTAGTTGGGAAAGGATCAGGTTAGTCGATGCAGAGTGATGAGCACTTGGAAGATTGGGAGATGAGGAATGTTGTGGTCAGTGGGTGTAGATGATTCCCAGATACATAAATATATTTTGTATGTGTTATTAGTTACAATGGATTGTTTGATTTGTTGGGAACTCTAGTCTAACAAAGGGAATCCAAAATTCTCCCACTGCTTTCAATGGTTTTATTATAATAGAAGCAAAAGGCAAATTGTGCTTTGAGAGATGTGGACCTGTCACTCTGCTAATTGTTTAAGGCATTCACTACAAATTGTTTTAGATTGCTCATGGACGCCTAGAATCATATCCAAAGAACAACTTCCTGCCTCGTCTTGGGGCCAGGGGGCATATTCTTGGTGTTGATGTTAGTGCAAGACAGTTCTTATTTATTTATGTAGATTTCTTGATGGCTTAAAAGCCTTTTTGAACTTCCCCAGAAGTGCTTTTTAGTGTACGGTTGCAACTATGGAACGCTTAATCAAGTCGAATGAGTGCAGATTTTTTTTTTCTTTTTTTCTTTTTTTATTATGGATTTTTTCTCAACAGTTCTTGGGAAGAGTGCTCAGAATTTTTTTTTTTTTTTCCGATTTAATACATGATATCAAATCTCTAATATTAAGGGAATCAAGAGATTCACGGTTGTCCTAGTGAACCTCTATCTCTGGGATTTGCTTTCCTTTTATTTTCTCTACTTTAATATATGTGTATCATCCTATTTGCTCATCATACATATTTTTAAGAAATCGACAATTAGATTCACAATTTGTGACATCCCACATCGAATAGGGGAGAATGTTCCTGGTGCTATATATGTAGAGGCTCCTCTGAGAATGTTCCTGGTGCTGTATATGTAGAGGCTCCTCTTAACCAAGTAGACGCGTTTTAAAGCCGTGAGGGCCCCTTTGGGCCCAAAGCGGACAATATTTACATGGTTGGGTGCGGGTCGTTACAAATGGTATCAGAGCCGATCCTCGACCCCGGTGTGGGGGTTTGTTTGGCTCCGTAAGGGGTGTTTGTCTGTTTGACCCCGCAATCCTGTGGGACACAACGAGGACGTTGTGTCTACATGGGGGGTGTTTGTGATGTCCCACATCGGATAGGGGAGAATGTTCCTGGCGCTATATATGTAGAGACTTCTCTTAACCAAGTAGACGCGTTTTAAAGCTGTGAGGGCCCCCTTGGGCCCAAAGCGGACAATATCTACATGGTTGGGTGCGGGTCGTTACAAATGGTATCAGAGCTGATCCCCGACCCCGGTGTGGGGGTTTGTTTGGCTCCGTAAGGGGTGTTTGTCTGTTTGGCCCCACAATCCCATGGGACACAACGAGGACGTTGTGTCTGGACCGGGGGTGTTTGTGATGTCCCACATCGGATAGGGGAGAATGTTCCTGGCGCTATATATGTAGAGACTCCTCTTAGCCAAGTAGACACGTTTTAAAGTCGTGAGGGCCCCTTTGGGCCCAAAGCGGACAATATTTACATGGTTGGGTGTCGGTCGTTACACAATTATTGTAATATATGTGAGTGATTTGAATCCGGTTGGAACAAAGGGGAATTTGAATTGAAAATATTAGAGAAACAAATTTTTTTGTTGGCTTATAGATAAGTATTCATCAAATTAAGAGTCCATTTGGTAGTGATTTTAAAAAACACTTCTAATTTTTTTAACATTTAAAAATTTTTATCTTTTAAGTATTAGAAAAACTAGAAATAAAAATCATTAAGCTCATTTGATAATGATTTTAGAAAGTGTTTTTAATTTTTTTAACACTTAAAAATTTGTATCATTCAAATGTTAGAAATGTTATAAACGTTTTCTAAAACCACTATCAAATGCACTATAAGTGTTAATTTATCACTTAACGTATGCGGAGAAAGTCTTAAAGCGTTATCATATAGATAAATCACATCCAATAAGTTCCTCACGGTTCATTCACTTGAACTTAACAAGGATCCTTTTAGATAATGAGGAAATGATTGATTTAAAAGTACTATATCCATGCACTCACTTGAAATTAGCAAGGACCTTTTTCATTCTAAAGAAAATAATGAGAAATTATTTGATTTAGAAGTATCATATCCCAATATAATTGGTGTATTGATGCATCTACAAAATTATATAAGATCAAATATATTATTTTTTGTAAATTTATTAAAAAGATATGGTTTTATACCAACTCATATTGGAGTATTAGGAAAAGGAGTAAGCATTGGTTATTGGGTCACATACTAAGTTGCAAACTTGTCCTAAATTGATTCTATTGAAGCTGATAATGATTAGCTACTTCAAATAATTCAAAAATACATGCAATTCATAAGGCAAATTAGAAATATGTGCAATGGAGATATATGATTCAATATATTTAAGATTTGTATGGACTATCTTCCATTAAAGACAACTCGACAATTCTATATGAAGATAATATTGTATACAGTGTAGAGATTAGAGAAAGATATATAAAGGGTGATAGAATTTAGCATATCTTGCTTAAGTTGTTTTACATCAGGAGCTCACATTGATGTTTAACAAGCAAGATAAAATGATAATTTAGTTGACTTACTCACAAAAGCATTGCCATCAACAACACTTGAGAAGTTCTTGACTTAAAAATGTTCATTTCAAGCTACAAAGAGAAAGTATAATCATATCAACACGAGGGAAGGAGATAAATAAGGATGTTACAACATCGTACTCTTTTTCCCTTCATCCATGTTTTGCCCCATTGAGTTTTATTAGTAAGATTGTTAGTGAGGAAGACGCAAAAGTCCAAACACATTAAAAGAGTATTATATTCTTTTTCCTTCATTATGTTTTTTCCTAGTAAATTTTAACAAGGTATACTATGAGGTTATGTTTGGTTATCCAAAAATAATAAGAAAAGAAAAAGAAAATACTAAAAAAAAAAATATTTTTTCATGTTTGGTTGTCCTATAAAAAATATTAAATAGAATAAAAAATAATTAAAATTAATTAAAAAACTTATATATTTTAAAATTATTTAATCATTATATTTTCCCTCAAATTTTCTTTTATAAGAAACAAACATAATATAAGAATAAAGGGAGAATTATGTTTTAGGGGTAGATGGGTCCCCAAATTAACAAAAAGTCCATATAACTCTTCAAATTGAGTTGAAGGATATGAAATAGTAACGGACAAATATACCATTTAAGAACATATATAAAATATTTTATAAAATTAAATTAAATAATTTTTTTTCAATAATTTTTTTTTCAAAAATACTAAATTAAATAAAAGTGGTTTTCAAAAATATTAAATTAAAATTTTTTTTCAAAAATATTAAATTAAATTTTTTTTTCAAAAATATTAAATTAAATAAATTTTTTAAATATTAAATTAAATAAATTTATTTTAAAAAATATATTAAATTAAATAAAAGTATTTTAAAAAAATATTAAATTACATAAAAGTATTTTTAAAAATATTAAATTAAATAAAAAATATTAAATTAAATAAAAGTATTTTTCAAAAATATTAATTTTTTTCTCAAAATCAACAAAGGGCATTTTTGAAAATACTGAAGGATAATATCCTTCAACTTAATTTTCATACTTTCATTGAGTTTTGGGCTCAATTTGAAGAGTTACACGGACTTTTTGTTAATTTGGGGGCCCATCTACTCCTAAAACATAATTCTCACAAGAATAATTGTCATCTAATAGGGGATGTAATAAATATTTATAGTACATTATTATCATGTTTATATTCTTACCATATTAGTATTATTCATTAGCTTATTAATAAAGGGGTACATCGAGATAACATTAAAAATAGAAAAAATAAATAAATAAAATATTTTTTTCAATAATTATGTAAAAAAATTAAAGATGTTGGATTTAATCTTGTGAAGCCAATAAACATAATTATCCCTGATTAATCAGCACAGACACAAGCACGCAGGTCACAAAAATAAATGAATATGCCGCGTGCACGTCACGCCTCTCTTTGAGAGGAGCTCCTCCAAAAGCCAGCCCCGTAAAAGCGGGCCCACATCTCATCATCTAGGTCAACGCCATTCTTGCCCCCTCTCTCAATCATCTGCACATTACCCTCATCGCAACTGCAGGTTGGGGGGGCAGCACTGGGGCGCTGCTGCAGCAGAGCATTTCTCTTCTTCTTCCGTCGGAGATTCCTCCTCCTCCACATCTTCCGGCACAGTCCAGCTGGCAACTTGTACACCGCCAAGATCAGCAGGTTCATCACCCCGCATGGACAGCAGCAGCAGATCGCCGCGCACTCCGCGGCCGTCCCTCCAGCCACCTCCCCTATCCTCTTGCTCTTTTCGCTCTCTACCGGCGCCACTGTCTGCCGCCGCTTCTCCTCCACGCCCTTGTTGTTTTGTTCCTCCGCCACCGGCTTGCTGCTCAGCAGCTGCTGCCTTCGGTTGACAGACGGCGAACTCTTCGCGTTTATTTGCGTCAAGCTGGGTGGCACACCTAGTTGACTCGGTCTGGATCGAGTTTTTTTCATTTTAATTTTTATTCTCTACTTCCTTCCAAGGTCGATAAGATTGAAGCCGATTGCTTCGGATTAATCAAAGGAGAGTTGCATTTTCCTGAGAAAAAAGGAAAATTCTGGCGAACCCTAGAATATGAGTATTGGTTTGAAACGATTTGAATTGGGAATTAAAAGCAGCTAGAGCTGTATTTACTCGAGAAAGAAGAGGAAAAATCGGAATCCAGAAGAAATTCATATGTTTTTGAAGCGGTTGGAACTGGAAAAATACTTTTTCTGATTCAATAATAGGTCATAGCACGCTGAAGATGACGGAGAAAACAGAAAAAGCGGAGCTCTGTTTTTCCAAACGGTTAGAAAACTAGGGAGAGAATGGTGAATATCGGATTCAGAATTTCTCGGGTTGGTATCTTTTTCTTCAATGGGTAGGTTTGGACAATTTGTCGACCTTTTTATTTTAGTCGAAATGGAGGAGAGTAGGGGAAACGTGTCAGCACAAAGAAATCTAGAGCATAGACTAGGGGCTATATATATATATATAAATGGATGATGAATTCAGAATAATGTCCCTACCAAGATCTTATTGGACCAATCTCAGGTGCTTTCCACGTCAGTGTGCGCCCGTTGTTCAGCGCATGTCAGCGCAGTTGACTGCTAGGAATGGATCGTCCTTGGATGAACTTAATTTTTAAAGCTACCAAGTTTGTTAATGTCGATGAAAATATGGATTTTTAAGAAAATATAGGATATATTAAAAAAAAATTAAAATATACTAGTGGAAGAAAATCAGTGAGAAATTTTGAGGAAAAAAGAAAAAGAAAAAATAGATAATATGCATATTCAAATTGTCTTTTTTAGTCGGGAACAGTTTTTTTTTTTTAAGGATAATGTTTTTTTGGAGGATAACCAAAATTTTAATGTAATTAAAATAATTTTAATATATTGATAAGAACCTTGGACTAGATAAAGATCCTCATGATAATTTAAGTTTTTATTTCTAATTTATAAATTTAGATAAAGTCATATAAATACAAAAAAAATAATTTTTAAACTCTGAATTACGTATTTTTAGTTACAAAGGTAATTAATAATTTAGATAATTTTTTTTTTCAAGAACAACATACCCTTTAAAAAATTTTATCATAATTTAAATAAAATAATTTTAATATGAAAATTTATATATTATTACCGAATTTTTATGAAAAAAAATTAGATGCTTAATTTTTTAATTGCAAACATATGAAACAACCAAAACAAATATTTAGATAAAATTTCTCTTGTACAAAATTATTATAATTTAATTTTAAAAATAATATTTCATGATGATATTGTTTTTTTTCTCTCTCTAAAAAGTGATAATAATTTTTGTTTTATTTTAAACATTATTTTGTTTGACTTCTTAAAAATAAAAATATACAAATATTTATTGTTATGAATTTTTTTTTAACCCAAATGTAAAACATAATTTGTTTTTCTAAATCCAAATTTAAAACCAAAAAACCTTTTATTCAATCCTATAATAATAATTATAGTTTTCCTTTTATTCAATAAAAAAATTAGTTTAGATAAGATTTCTACTGTTTCTCCTTTTAAAATGAAAAGTTAAATATTATTACTTATGTTATTTTTTATGAAAAAAAAAACTTGCTTTGGACAGTGGTTTGAGTTTTTCTCTTAATTTTTTTATTATAATAATAATAATAACAATAACAATAATTTACGTTCCAAGTTTTTATTGTTTAAAAAGCTTCTTAAAAATAAATTATAAGAATATTGGATTCTAACTACCTTGATAAATGTTAACTATCATTATTTACTTAATTATTTTATAATTTTTGTGTTTTTCCTTACTTCTTATAATTCCTTTTTGTTTTGTAAGTCTATTAATTAAAAAATTATATTTAAGTATTATCAATATTTTATAAATTTAAAAACTATCACGTAAAAAGACGATAAATATTAACAAATTAAAACATAGAGTCAAGCTTTTCATTTCATTATTTTACCTCTTAAATATGTTTACCCTATTAAATTTTAATATGCTTTTATCTACTACTCCTATCTCCTACTCATATCATTAAATTCTAATATGCTTCTATGAAGCCTTATCTACCATTCTTATTTATATTATTTATTTCATACCAACCAACTACCAGAAAAATCTCATAAACTAGAAGTTAGATCTCGTCTTTTCATCTCCTCATATCAAGCAGACAACAAGTCTTTTACTCTCTTATTTTCTTCCAACCATTTTCTTTTGTTGGTTGTTTATCATGTAAAATGTATATAAATTCATTTTTATGATATTTGAAAAATAGAAGCCATGAAATCAATAGATTTATTTTTATGATATTTAAAAAATGGAGAACATGTGATCAATGAAAAAGGATGAAAAATCCTCACTAGGGTCCATTCATTGGCTTATGCCCTAGTTGATTATGGAGAAATTGTAATAAAAAAAAAATGAAAATTTTCTAATCTCTGTTGAGTAAATTAAAACCAACATGTTATAAGATTCAAAATTTTCCTTTTTTTTTTTTTTTTAGAAGAATAGAGGTAGCATTTGATAATTTTTTTTTATTAAATTTATTATTATTATTATTATTATTATTATTATTATTATTTTGCAAGAATATATACTTTGTTTGTGCTTATTTATTTATTTATTATTATTATTATTTTGTTGTGAGGTCATAGCAAGTAAGGAGACTAACACACCTTTCTTGAAAAATCAAGGAGGAAAAAATGTAGGTACACAATAATAATTATATTTATTAATCTAATAATTTAAAATGATTTAGAACTTAGATTTATATAGACTTTTTAGAAAAAATATGGGGTGTTTGTAACATAAATAATTAAAATTTTATTTATCTTTTTTCTTTTTATTTTGTTGGAAGTTTTTGATGGTTGAATTGATAGTTTGTGTTTTATGTAGATATTTGTGTGAACCTATATGTTCTATGTAATTATTCTTAAAATTAATTTATTTTTTACCATCTCTAGGTGATTATAGAGAACACACAAATTTGGTTTCTATTTATTTTATTTTATTTGAAACATCAACATCAAAGATAAAAAAAAAACAAGTGAAATTAATGAAGTACAAAAAATAGAAAAGAAAGAAAAAAATAAAATTAAAACAATAAATGTAATATCTTCAAAAGTAGATAAGCAAGTATTTTTTGATGTTGTAGACAAAATAAATGATGAAGAAACAAAGAAATTATTTACAAAACTTAAAAAAAAAAATTAATTCTCATGAAAAATCCAAATAAAACTCAAGAAATCAAACTTGCACAATACTCGATGGATGAAATTTTTAATAAATTAAAAAAGATTCAAATGCTTATAACTATTGAGGATTTGAAAGAAGAAATACAAGAAATAAAAAAGCAAATAGATCAATTAAAACAAGAAAACAAACAAATAAAACAAAAAAAAAATGAACAAATAAGAAATATAATACAATAGAAACAAGAAAACTTTGTTGAAACATCTGATAATCAAAATCCAGGAATAATAATACCTGATAAACAAACTCTCATAAAATCATTTATAAATACAATATTAAAAATAGATTTTCAAAGATGGTATATAAATGTAAAAGTCATAATTGAAGATTTTGAAGTAGAAATGACAACATTAATGGAGTTAGGAGTTGATATGAATTGTATTCAAGAAAGATTAATCCCTACTCAATATTATGAAAAAATAAGAAAAGAACTTTTCGTTGCAAATAAAGGAAAATTAGACATAGAAAACAAACTTCAAAATGGTCATATATGTCAAGATAATTATTGTTTTAGAACTCAATTCGTGTTAGTACAAAACATGACGGAACCTTTAATAGTAGGAACTCCTTTTATTACATTGATTTACCCATTTTCAAGTAACCGATGAAGGTGTCAAAACTACAATATTAGGAAACACTATATTTTTCCCCTTTATATATCCACTAACGAAAAAGGAAATACATCAAATCCAAAATGATTCAATAAATAAAAGGATAAATTTAATTCAAAGAAAACAAGCTCATATAAATTTTCTATTAAAAGAAATTCAATATAAGAAAATAGAAGAACAACTTCTAGAAGACAAAGTTCAAAAGATAATAAAAGAAATTCAAGATCTTTTTCAAAAAGAAATTTTTTTTGGTATTCCAAATGCTTTTTGGTCCAGAAAGAAACATGAAATAAGTTTACCTTATATTCAAATTTTCGATGGGTCTAAATTCCCACTAAAGCTAGTCTTATTCAAACGAATGAAAAACTTTTAGAATACTGTAAACAAGAAATCAATTCATTAGTAAAAAATAAATTAATCAGATTCTCAAAATCTTCTTGGAGTTGTGCCGCTTTTTATGTTCAAAATGTTGTTGAACTAGAAAGAGGTGCACCTAGATTAGTCATTAATTATAAACCTTTAAATAAAGTACTACAATAGATAAGATACCCTATTCCTAATAAACAAGATCTACTCAAAAGACTTCATAGTGTTACAGTTTATTCAAAATTTGATATGAAATCAAGATTTTTGGTTAGTTCAAATTAAAGAAAAAAATAGATACAAAACTATTTTTACAGTCCCTTTTGGTCATTATGAATGGAATGTAATACCTTTCGGTCTCAAAAATGCCCCTTCTAAATTTCAAAATATTATGAGTGACATTTTTAACTCTCATTTTCAATTCATTATTGTGTAGATTGATGATGTTCTAGTATTTTATGATTCATTAGAAAAACATTTTGTTCATTTAAAAAAGTTTTAAAGCAAATGGAATGACATGTTTCTCTCCAAAACTGAAATTGTTTCAAACCAAGATAAGATTTTTAGGACATGGAATTTATTAAGGTAAAATAAAAGGTTAATAGAATTTGCTAACAAGTTTCTCGGTGACATTAAAAACAAAAAATAATTGCAAAGATTTCTAGATTGTTTAAATTATGTTTTTTATTATTTCACAAATTTGAGAATCATTTGTGAACCTTTATACAAAAAGACTTAAGAAAAATGCACCTGCATGGACTAAGAATCATACTAATTTAGTCAAAGAAATTAAACAAAGAGTCAAACATCTACCATGCTTTAACATCCCTCATCCCAATGCATTGCTCATTGTAGAATCATATGCATCTAATTTAGGTTATGGAGACATATTAAAGCAAGAATATGACAATCAAGTGCATATAGTTAGATATCATTTCAAGATTTGGTTGGGCACTTAAATAAACTATTCAATTGTCAAAAAAGAAGTTTTATGTATTTCAAAATTTCAAAGTGATTTGATAAACAAAAAATTTCTTTTAAAAATTAATTGCAAAGTTGTAAAAGACATTTTACAAAAAGATGTTAAAAATCTAGTTTCAAAACAAATTTTTACAAGATGACAAGTTTTACTTTCAAATTTTGATTTTGAAATTGAATTTATCAAAATAGAGTTTAATTTCCTTCTTGACTTCCTTGCTCAAGATTTTTTGCAAGGTAAGGATCCTCCTCTATCCTAATGGGTACTCCCATTAGACCCCAGCTTCCTTCATCATCCAAGAAAACCAAAGCTTCATATGCGATGATTTTAAATTCTCCAAATATTCGTCATACTTTTCCTATACAAACATCAAATTCCTTTCAAGTCTTAAGTCCAAATTTTCCTCCTCTTCAACCTTCAAAAAACTTCATTCAAGCTTCTAAATCAACCTCTAAAAGTATTCTTATTTAGAGTCAATCCAACCTTAGGACTATTTCAATACTACCTTCTCCTTCTTCTTTTTCAACTATTCAATATGTCAGAAAACCTAAAACATTAGAAATTGCTTTCATTGAACTTGAGTTCAATTTTGAAGAAGTTCCTAAAATCCTTCGGTATATCTTTCCTCAATGAGTCAATTTAATCCAAATGATCATTTGAAAACTTGTCAATTTTATGAGTTTATTTAGTTGATATTGAGTCAGTCAAAATTACTCATAATGCTAATAAAAAAAATCCTCAGAGGATTGCATTCTCCAAATGTCAAATTCTTAGAGTCATGACCTTAACTAATTGGAATCAAAAACGCTTTACTTGCAAAGCTTTTAGTCAACCTTTCCATCTCATGAGCTACAACTACATAGACTACATGAATGCCTGGTATAACATATTTTATCTACGAAGTTATCAGCATTCATGGTTTATTCAATTTTCAAGAGGTTGCAATGCCCAATTTCTAGCTTGGTTAAAAAAATGGTGGACTTTCTTTGGTTTACTAGACTCCATATTTCCTCCTGAAATTCAAGAAAAATTAAACTTCTATAAGATCAAGACTTCATCTTAGTCTATCACTCAACCGAGACTCCTGATGTTCTATCCCAGATTAAGAATTCCATGGATTCTTACATGGAATATTATCAAGAAGCAAGAGCAACCTCTTCCTTTTCCATTATCTTTCTCCAAAAAATTCAACATCAAATGGTGGGACAAATTTAATCATGAGTTTGTGTGTCAAAAAAAAGATTTTGCAAATAATTTCAATGCTAGGATCATCAAATTAGGCTAAGACCATCAAATTTAAAAGATTCAGCAAACTCTGCTCAAAAGCTGACTCAAGTAGAATTCCTAACCTTGAAAAGCAAATGTCTTGCTTCATTAGTAGCTGCTATAGATTTAGAACAATATTGGCAAGGACTTATTCAAACTCTCAAACAGTTTGATGATAATCAAGATAATGAAGAAACTGAAGACATAACTTTGTCTAATGGTTCATATGTGGATCCCGAGTTCATCCTACATGGTGGACCTATGGGTCAATCTAGATAAAAGATTTCAAGAATCTTTTGTATAACTATATATTTTTACATTTGTCTCATTGTATTTATCTAGTAAAAAGAAAAAAAAATGTAAAAGAAAGAAAGAAATAATGCATGAAAAACACATAAGAAAAAAAAAACTATTCAAATAGTAATTAATAGTGTTTAATAGTGTCAAATAGTAAAAGTTGTCTTTCATTTGACAACTTTGATTTTCAAAAAAACACGTGAAGAAATGTGGCCTTCTTACTTGTAGCTCCTTGACAAAATTTAATTTCTTTGTTTGAAGCATGGAAGAAAGAGACCAGTTGTCTTCTGTAGTTATTTTTAGATTCAATTCTTCTTCAAATCCACAGATTCTATCAAGACTCACGTCTAACCACTTCCTCTACAAATAGAGATGCAACCTTTATCACAAGCAGAGCGAGTAAAGCGGAGATTAGAACCTTCAAGAGTGTTATCTAAAATTTTCTCTAAGCTTTTGTATTCTCTCTCCCCTTTCAAATAATCTCTTCTTTTGTCAACATTTTATACTCAAGTTTAACTCTGTAATCAAAGTATAATTTTCAATACAAAATTTTTATTTTGAATCAATTTCTTTGTTCTTATGTTTGATTTTCTGCAATAAATTAGATAAAATTAAACATTAAATATTTCTATTTTTATGCTTGGAGTCCTTAAACAGAATTAATCTTTTGTGTGCATAAAAAAAAAGTGTAAGAAAAAAAGAAAGAACATGTGAAAGACGTAGAAGAAAAAAAAACTATTCAAATAGTAGTGAATAGTGTTCAATAGTGTTGTGGACCCCGCATTTCGGCTCATGCGTTTCCCACTCGATGGCGAGCTCGATTTTTATTTGAAAAATTGATTTTATTGATTAGGAAAAATGACTTGGAGTCACCACTTATTTTTGTTTTATTTTTAAAAGGGTAAACAAAATAAGAAAGAAAAACCCTAAGTGTGACTCCTTATTTTGGAAAAGACGGTCTGCGAAAAACCGGATCGGGTTCGGGGGTCAGGTTACTTATTGGGAAGGTACAGTAAAGACCGTAACACCCCTTTAAGTCCCTAAAGTCGGGTCTCTACTAATAAAATGAAGTAATCATGGCAATTGATGAGGGAATCAATGAATACTTAGAGTGATCATGCACACGTGAGAATCTAAACATGCATACCGAGAATGACCAGAGCGGATGTGGATGCGTACCTGGGCAGTGATCCATGAAGCGCTATCGAGAAGTGATGTTAGTGCACAATTAAGGAATAATCGCATGTATGTTAGAGAGTAGGGTAAATCAATCATGTATGATAATCAAAGTAAACAATCAATCAATCAATCAATCATAAAGTCACATATGTCGGGCTCGCACCAAAACCCATTTATTTTGCATGAATTAATATCACAGATTCCATTATTCCAGAATTATGAAAAAAAAAAAAATTCATGCCTATTAAAATCAAGAGGAGCAGAAGATTGCGAGTGAAAATAGATTCGGCGAATCGCGAGTGTCTAACGAGCCAAGCTGTCCGAGGAATCTGAATTGTCGGCTGCGGATGCTCTCCGGGTAAGCGTTATTAGAGGATTCGGACATGTCTGACCGGGGAAGTTGAATCGCCTCCTTTCCCATCCGGCGTCAGGCGCCGGATGTGAAATATCCGGAGAAGATGGAACGTCGACCGGACAGAATTCCGGATGTGAGATATCCGGAGAAGGTTGAACGTCGGCCGGACAGAATTCCTCCCCGGGTGGAATGATAAATAAATAAAAAAAAAATGCAGGCACAGCCCCACAAATAAAAAACATGTGATAAATCTTCTCTCAAAATTTTCCAGAACAGAGAGAATGAGTAAGTATACTCCAGGCATCGAGGATAACCCGCAAACAATCAAGAAACAGAGGAGAGCAGTTTAAAATAGTCGGTGTAAACAAGTTGAAAGCCAAGTTAGAAATCAAGCACAACATGGAGGCAAACGAACTCAGATTCCATAAGAACGTAATAAAATCTCCAATGCTCGCATCCAAACACCAAAATAGAATCTTATCGATATCCAAAAACAAAATAGAGAAGGTAATGAACAGGGTCCATACCTGAAAAGCTTCCTCACAGATGGAAGCTCACCTGACTTCGAGCCCTGTTTGTATGACCCTTTTGGAAGATGCCCAGATCAGGACCTCTTTTCCAAAGGCTACTCTTCGAACTCTCATCTCCTCCTTTCGTTCTCCCCCTCAACCATTTTCCTTTCTTTCTTCGTGTCCCTCTTTTCCTTTCTTTCTTTTTTTCCTCTCAGTCGTCTTTTCTTTCTTTCTTCTTGGTGTCTTCTTTTTCCCAGCCACTCTTCTGCCCTCCTATTCACCGGTCAGCAAGCATGGCTTACCCATCCCATCTGGCCGGGATTCATGGTAAGAGATGGGGGGTCCCCCTCACACTTCAAAAGAATGACCAAACTCCACTCTAACAGCCCAAAAGCTCTTCTGAATATCCTCCAACAGGTGTCTCCACCCTATTGCATTTCCAACCCACTACCTGATTCACTGACCACCCAACTAGGAAGCAGCATCTGGCTCTTTAAGAGCCCTCCACTTGCCAAGAAGTGTGACCTGCAGCAAATGAAAAAAAACAAGCCCCATATGGGGGTCTACAAGTGTCAAATAGTAAAAATTGTCTTTCATTTGACAACTTTGACTTTTAAAAAAGCACGTGAATGAATGTGGCCTTCTCACCAGCAACCCCTTGACAAAATTTAATTTCTTCGTCTGAAGCATGGAATAAAGAGGTCAACTGTCTTCTGCAATTATTTTCGGATTCAATTATACTTCAAATTCGTGGATTTCATCAAGACTCACGTCTATCCACTTTCTCTATAAATAGAGATGCAACCTTCATCACAAGGCAAAGACACAAAAGTGAGCAAAGCGAAGATTAGAGCCTTCAAAAGTGTTCCCTAAAATTTTCTCTTAGCTTTTGTAATTTCTCTTTTCTTTCAAAAAATCTCTTCTCTTGTCAACATCCTTGTACTCAAGTTCAACTTTGTAATTAAGGTATAATTTTCAATACAAAAGTTTTATTTTAAATCAATTTCTTTGTTCTTATGTTCGATTTAAAAAAAAAAAAAAAAAAGTTTCGTAGAAAAGAAGACAGAAAAAAAAAATCATATCAAGTACTATTCAAATAGCGACTAATATTAAAAATCAACATGGGAAAATAAAATTTTATTTCCTACCTAAAAACGTTGTCTCCTCTTGTTAGAAGATTTTATTCAATCAGAGTTCCAACTGTCCCTGCACATAAGAAGAAATTGATTCATTCAAAGTTCCAACTGTCTTGACACTTTATGATGGATTTCAAAAATTTTCAAACACATGGATTTCAACCGAGTTCAAGTCCGACCACTTCCTTTATAAATAGATATGCAACCTTCATCACAAATCAGAGTGAGCAAAGCGGAGATCAGAGCCTTTAAGAGTGTTCCCTAAATTTTTCTCTTAGCTTTTGTAATTTCTCTCTCCTTTTAAAAAATCTCTTCCCTTGTTAACATCCTTGTACTGAAGTTCAACTTTGTAATCAATGTATAATTTTTAATACAAAAGTTTTATTTTGAATCAATTTCTTTATTCTTATATTCAATTTTCTATAATAAATTAGACATAATTAAACATTAATTGTGAGAACCTATAGGTTCTATATAATCATTTTTAAAATTAATTTATTTTTTACCATCTCTAGGTGATTATATAGAACACACAAATTTGGTTTTTATTTTGGAAATTGGAAAAACAATTTTTTTTTTTAAGAAATATATAGATATTTTTTATAATCTTTTTGGAGGGTGAGGGTGAAAAACCAAAGAAACATAGAGCATACGATAATTACATTTATTTGGATGAAAATAATATATTTTTTGCAAAATAATTATATCCATATGTATAATAAAAAAATCATATTAGCATTGAAATTTTAAATTCACTTAAATTTAAAATTAATATTTATCAAATACAAAATATTAATAATCATAAAATTAATATTTAGAAAATATATAAAATTGAGATGTAAACTTTTTCTAATCTAAATTGTCATTTCCATTTTTATTTTTTTATTTTTAAAAAGTAAATGTAACACAACTATGAAATATTTTTCAAATTAATAAAATTTATATACACAAATTGTTTGACAAATTTATATTTAAAAGAATATCTTTTGTATCGTTTAAAATATAACGTATATAATCCTCGTATTTTATATCGATGTTGCTCGACTTGATCAAGAATTGATGTAGTGTTTGAAGGCAACAAAAATTCTATGCAACTCTCTTTTTTTTTTTTTTTTTTTTTTTTTCTCAAATATTTTTTATATCTATAAATAATAATTGATTTTAAATTCAAATATTTATAAATAGAATTATGGATAAGGATAAATTGATTTCAAATTTAAATAATTGATTTTAAATTCAAATAATTATTGAAGAGCTCACATGGTCTTGATTGAATTTTGAAATTCTATACAAGAAAATCAATTGTTTTCTCTTTTCATTTTCTTCCTTAAATGATTTCTTGTAATAATTTTTCTATTTATAAAGAAAGATATATTGACTTCAAAATTCTGATGATTATTAGAATTTAAAATTTAAATTTTTATTTATTTAAGATTTAGTTATTTTCTAATTGTAACATCATACAATTTTTTTTGTATTTTTAAATGCTTCCACTTCCATACTTAAGCTGGGATTAGACTATATATATATTTTTTGTTTTAATTTGATAACAAAAATTTCACTTAATAGGATTATTATTTTAGTTTTATAAAATATTAGAAAATATTGCGTCAAAGAAATCTTATTTAAACATTGACTTATATAATTGTTTATTAAATAATAAATAAAAAATTAAATTAGATATTATGGACTCTGCATTTCGGCTCATGCGTTTTCCACTCGATGACGAGCTTGATTTTACTTTGAAAATGATTTTATTGTTTGAAAAAATGACTTGGAGTTGCTACTTATTTTTTGTTTTATTATTTTTTTTTAAAGGGTAAACAAAATAAGAAAGAAAACTCTAAGTGTGACTCCTCATTTTAAGGTGATCTACGAAAAAATGGACCGGGCTCGGGGGTTAGGTTACTTATCGGTAAGGTACGGTAAAGACCATAACACCCTTCTAAGTCCTTAAAGTCAGGTCTCTACTAATAAAATGAAGCTGACATGACAATCAATAAGAAAATCAATGGATACTCGAGTCGATTATATACATATGGGAATCAGAATATGCATAGAGAATGACCAGAATAGGAACAGATACATACCTGGGCCACGAACGAGCGATGCACTATCATAAAAACAGAGTCAGTGCACAATATAGAGCACGAAATATATCACATGCGTTACCAAACATAAATTAAAATTGTTGGAAGGAAAACTAGCTTTTTGAAATTCATTTTGAAAATCGGAGTCTTAGAGATTATTTGAAATTTGGATTTTTAGAAATTAAATATAAGAATGAGAATTTTTGAAATTAAATTAGAAAGGAATTGGAATTTCAGAGAACTAAATTTGGGAATTGGAATTTTGAAAAATTATTTAAAGACGGAATTTTAATAAATAGTTAAGTGAATAAATAAATAAATGGAATAATAATAATGATGAAATAATAAAGATTAGGTAAATAATTGCAAAAAATAGAATTTTAGAGATTGGAGATTGAATTTAGAGATTTAAATTTTGGGAAATTATTTGGAGATGAGATTT
The DNA here is from genome assembly GCF_004353265.1 of Vitis riparia. Classification (NCBI taxonomy): domain Eukaryota; kingdom Viridiplantae; phylum Streptophyta; class Magnoliopsida; order Vitales; family Vitaceae; genus Vitis; species Vitis riparia. The sequence continues at coordinate 9,268,843 of NC_048436.1, forward strand.
TAAATGTATGAATAAGTGAATAAATAAATGAACGGGATAATAATAATAACGAAAAGCTGAATGTGAATAGTGAAATTTTTTAGATTGAAAATTAAATTTGGAAAACGGAATTTTGAAAAATTGAACTTTAATTATTGGAATTTGTAAAATAAATTAATGGAATGATAATAATAATAATGAGAATTATATTTAAACAAACAAAATGAATAGTGAAATTTTTGGGATTGAAAATTAAATTAGGACACTAGATTTTTGAAGAATTGGATTTTAATGATCAAAATAATAAATAAATATGGGGTAATAATACTAATTAACCAGAATAGTATTTAAATGAGTAAAAATGAATAGTGGAATTTTGGGATTAAAAGTTAAATTAGGGCGCTAGATTTTTGAAGAATTGGATTTTAATGATCAAAATAATAAATAAATATGGGGTAATAATACTAATTAATGAAAACAGTATTTAAACGTGTAAAAATGAATAGTAGAATTTTGGGATTAAAAGTTAAATTAGGATGCTAGATTTTTGAAGAATTGGATTTTAATGATCAAAATAATAAATAAATATGGAGTAATAATACTAATTAACAAAAATAGTATTTAAACGAGTAAAAATGAATAGTGGAATTTTTGGGATTAAAAGTTAAAGGGAGAATTACCCAAAAGGGTGGGTTAGAAAAAATAATGACTATGAAGGCTCACTCTTTTAGAGGACAATTTTACCCTTGAATATGTTTTCTATATTATTTATAAATAAATTGAGATTGTGAATGATGTGGGACCCATACTTGATGATAAGTACAGGTTAATAAATGATGTGGGGTCCATACATGATGATAAGTATAGGTTGATAAGCAATCAACTGTACATTTTTCAACTTGAAAAAATTGTTGTCACTTTTGAACAATCAATTGTTTAAAAATTTGTTATTTTTTTTTTAAAAAAAAATTGAGATTTTTTAAAGAACCTTGTAAAAAAAATAATTTTTAATATCTCATAAATAAAAACAATATCTTAAAGTTATTATATCATTTTATATATAAAACATACAATTAAAAACTTTGTTATCATAATATAATAAATAATTATTTTTTACAAGCACTCATCAATTAAATAATATATAAATATTCAATTGACTAACACACACCTATTAAATGGAATAACTCACAATTATTCATTGGGTAATATAGCACGTGAAAAAATTAAATAAAAATAAATTAAATTATGTTATAATATATTGTAATGATAGTGTATTTATATTGTAAGTATAATGTATTTATGTCGTACCTATATTTTATTATAAAAGTAATAATTCTAAAAACGTTTATTCATACCCTATTGGTATTAACACATCGTATTAATATATTAACAACATTTATTTAGTGTTTTGAAATTATTTAATAATTTTTGTATATATATATATAAACTACATGAATTCAAATTAATATTTTATTTGATTTCAGAAATTATTTATGATATAGGTACGTTGTAAAATATGGTATGATCATACAAAATTACCATTTTTATAAAAAAAATTCATAAATTTCTTAATTAGGTTTTATTGTAATGTATTGTAATATAAGTGTATTTATGTTGTAATTATATCATATTTTTATTGTACTTGTATTTTATAATAAAAGTAATAATCTTGAGGATCACCTTTTATACCTTATTAATATTCAACATATCAAATATATTAACATCATCTACTTGATGTATTATGAAAATTAAAAAAAAAATACTATGCAAAGGAAAAAAAAAATCATATAAATTTTTTAAAATTATTTTATTATAAAATAAAAAATAATTAAACATTCTCTATCATTTTCTTATTCTTTTTAAAGAATCTGAATGAAAAATTAAACATTTTATCTTCCTTAAATTTAATACAAAAACATAATTTATCAATTTAAAATTATAATATATATATATATATATATATATGAAAAAATCATCATTTTTATTATATAATTATAAAACTTATTTTTTTCTTCATAAAATTAAAAATTAGAATAAAAATAAAAAAGGTAAAAATAAATAAATGATATTTTGAAAATATTTTTTAAAAGTATTTTTGTTTTAAATAGTAAATTTAAATAACAAATTATATATAATTGTAAGGCTTAAACCCAAAATTTTGATTTAAAATTTAAATATCAATAATTACAATAAATGTGGGACCCATGTACCATAAATGTATTGACAAATCAAGTAAAGTGCTTTAAATGCTTTGAATTTTAAAAGTTTTAGTTAAAGGGCAATTTTGGTATATTAAGCTTATTAAAGTCCTCCCCAAGAATTATTAAAAGATATCACCCTTTCTAGTAATTGTTTTGCACAGCCTACCCTTTTGGGTAATTCTCCCAAAGTTAAATTAGGACGTCAGAATTTTTTAATAACTGAACTTGAATAATTTGAATTTTTAAATGAAATAATTAAATAAATATGAGATAATAATAATAATAATAAATAATAATATTTAAACGGATGAAAGTGAATGGTGGAATTTTTGAGATTGAATATTAAATTAGGAAGTCAAATTTTCGAATAACTAAACTTGAATGATTTGAATTTTTAAATGAAATAATTAAATAAATATTGAATAATAATAATAATAATAATAATAATAATAATAACTAAATAAACAAGTGTGAAAAATTGGAATTGTGGGAATTGGGGATTAGAATTTGGAATCCGGAACTTGGAGGAATTATTTAAATGGGTACACAATAAACTAGAAACATACATAATAATAAATAAATAAAAAGATAAAACTCATGTCTCATATGCTAACACCTGGACCATAAAGAGGCTTGGGGTTTTTTTTTTATTGTTACACCAAGAACATTCCTTTGGCTTGCACGTGGCCATTAACTTTTTGCAACCAATTAAATAATCTTTTCCCTCTACACTCTCCTTCTTCCACAAGAATTATTACAAAATTCCACGGTATTTATTTCTACAAAGATACAGTATATATCACCAATCTTCAACATCAAAACTGAAAATATCAACTATGAAAACGACATCTGAACTGAACATGACAAAATCACCCAAAGATGCACACACAACATTCAACGTCAAATGCAAAAATTATATTAACTATCAAGGCAAGAGACAAGCTGAAAGTGATAGAATCACCCACAGATGCCCACACTTCGCAGCCCCTGCAGCGTTGAAAACTGGGGAAATTCAAAGACAACCAAGGCATATAAAATCATTTTTGCAGTGGAAGGCCGAGTTTTGAGCAAAATTACTTTTGAAGCCTAGAATCTCTGAAAAATCAAAAGCTAAAGCTTCTGCTCATATCCACCATTGAGGCGAGAAAGTGGAGAAGAAGACAGAGCATGCATATATATGTAAAAGAAAACTGTTGGGTCTTGCCTCATTCCACAGATGCCGCTGGGAGGGATTTCAAAAATCAAATGCAATGACGAGTCTACACTCAGGATATCCCAAAACAAGAAGCAAAAATGCACAAGTGATCTCCAGATATCAAAGGGATCCGCAAATGACTAAAAAAACAAAGGAAAACAGTTCAAAACAGGGGAGAAGCAAAATAAATTAGAATCATACCTGAACCCAGAGAAGTCAGGGTGAGTGGATCCTCAGATCTTTTTCTTTCTCGTTTTTCCCTCGGATATCTTCCTTCTTGCAGCCTCTAAAATCCCTCAGCTTCCCCTCTGTTTCTTTTTCCCTCCAGCCGGTTCCTATCTTTTCGGGCAAGCCATTACCTGCTTCCCTGTTCATCTCTCAGCAGGTATGGGCTCCTCAATCCACTTCATCCGACCATCATGTCCTCTGCCATGTGCATGCAGCTGGGCTCCATGCATGGAGAGGGGTCCTCCCACACTTCTCGGGTGCTGCCAAGTATACTAAGTGATCAGATAGCATTCCCTTCCATGCCATAAAAAAAATAAAAATAAAAAACCCTCAAGAAAAACTAATATTCTTTGGCTCCTCAAAGGGGGTCTACAGATATATTTAATTTAATTATGATTAATTTATATAATAAAAATAAATAAATAATTATTTTTATTTGATTCTAGAATTTTTTTTATTATAAAATATTAATAATGGAACATATGCATAGAATTATCATAATATTATAATACGTTTCTAAGCACAAATATTCAAAGGTTTAAGAATATTGTTTATTTTTGTGTAACTTATTTTTTTTTATTTATACTATGCTACATATAAAAGTACAACAAACTTGTAAAACATTTTATACATGAAAAACCCTTATAACAAATTTTATTCTCTCTTTTATTTATAATATTAACATTATATGAAAAATACAAATTTATTATTAGTTATTTATTATCAATAAATGAATATGAATTTATTATTAATTATTTAGTATTTTTAACAGAGTTTGTCTAGTTGAGTTGCATAGGATTGCAAATTGCAAATGTGCAAAGGAAGCATGAGATATATTTCAAGTCACTCATGAAGGTACGTTTACTATAAAAAGATTTCTAAATTGCAAATGTTTGCTACTATTTGAGAATATCAAGATGCATGAAAATCAAACTTTTTCTTCCTTTTATTTTGAATTGGGTGATATTGTTAATTCTTCATTTAACCTTGGAGAACCTATTCCAAGTTAAAAAGTAGTTAGGAAAATATTGAGATCTCTTTTGGACTCTTTTGGAGAGATTTAGACCTAAAGTAATTCCTATAGAGAAAAGCAAAGATATTGATTCCATGAGGATTGATGAACTTGTAGGCTCCATTCAAACATATGAAATGACCCTACCTAGTTTCCAAAAGTTTAAAGACTTTGCCTTTAAGGCTTTTAAGAATGAGGAGAAAGATGTTGAAATACCATATGATATAACTAGGGATGAACTGGCGTATATGGCTAAGAGGATTAAAAGGGTCATGAAATTTAATAAAAGGTTCTATAAGAACCAAGAATTTGGAAAATGAAAAGGACCTAATAAACAATCATCCAATGAGAAAGGAAAAGATTCTTCCAAAGGTAAGAAAGTTGAATGCTTTAATTGTGGAGGTTTAGGACATTATGCTCATGATTGTCCTAGTCCCAAAGATATTAAAAAGTCTATTCAGGCAACATGAAGTTATACAAATTCTGAAGAGAGTGTTTCTACAACTTCTGAATGCAAGGTATAATCCCAATGACTTGTTAGCTTTTATTACATCTGTACATGATAGTGATTATGATAGTAAACAAACAAAACAAGATAAATCAATAATGCGAATTAAGTATGCATACTAATGGAAATAAATGGATAAAGAAAGGAAAAGGCATACCTAGTTAGCATATAAAGGACTTTCATAAAAATAAGGTTAATTTACAAATAATAATAATGAGCTAAAAAAAAAGAAGAATTAAAGACTAAACCTATATATACATAGCATGTCTTAGATTAAGGAAGGAAAGATGACAATGAACAAACTTAAGGGAACAAAATATACTATTTACAAATTCCAAATTAACTAACATATACTCATATATAAGAATCAATCCACATAAAATATCAAATGAATGATTTTAAGCTAGAGAAAAGTTCAACTAATATACATAATTCATCTACAATGTCAATTATAGTAAAAAAAAAAAAAGAAAAAAAAAAAAGAGGTTCGAAATCATGCAATAGAAAACAACATCAAACCTAAATGTACTAAAAACAACAAAACTAACAAAAATAAAAATAAAAATTAGAGGCCACTAATCCTCCACATAATCTCTCGAATATATATATTTAAAAGAGGTCCGAAAACAGTAATAAGATGAGTGAAAGTGGACCAGCAGTGGAGACTCAATAAAAAGTTAGGAAAAGGATCTTAAATGTATAATTAAGGAACAGGGGATTATTTTGAGTTGGGAGGCACATGGGAGTTGAGGATTGAATGGAATTCTTGAGATATACCATTGGAAAGTTTGAAATATTATATTTTTAGAGACGACAGGAAGAAAGAGTTGGTGGGAAAAAAAAGGCTACCAGCGGATTAACCCAAGCCTAGTTGCCACTAGGCCAAGTTACCCACTTGTTAATATATGATAATAATAAATTTGTTAAATTTCATTATTAATAAATAAACAAATATATTTTAATTATTTTATTTTAAATTTTATTTAATTAATTAATAAATGTATAACCATCATTAAAATTTACTTAACAAATATTTTTTAATATGATAATTAAATATTAAAAACTCATTTATGCATCATCATTTATTTTACATTATTGAATGCATTTGAATTAAATAAATTATAATTTTAATATTAAATATATCATCATTTATCTTATTAATCCTATTTTAAAAATCACTATCACTTCACTTTTAAATTTTTTATAATTTATCCTTTTAATTTTGAATGTTTTTATTTTAAAATATTAAAAATATAAATTTATTAAAAAAATACTAAAATATAAAAAAATAATTAAGTTCTAATATTTTATAAATTAAAATTAATTTGATTAGATAAATAATAAATTATTAAAACCAACATATCTTTACTTGTCAATATTTTTCCCTTTAACTATATCTATGTCAATTATACTTAAAAAAATAACTTTAACATGTGTATTTTTATTTATTTTATCATTTTTTTTTAGTTTTTCCAAGTATTTCCATGAATTTTGAATAATTTTTGCTTTATCCATATTTTTGTCAAAATATCCACTATATCTATCCAATATTTTCGATATATATGTAAAATCGAAGTACCAATATATCTGTATTTACCAATATTTTAAACATTGAGGAAAAGAGAATAAAATAACTTTGACATGGAAGGAAATTCACAGGTTGCCCATAGGAAGGTTGGATAGTTGAAGACGACCACAAAATTATTTTAGAGGAAAAAATTGAGAGTAAGTTTAGTTACTTTGTTTTTTTTTTTTATTTACATTAATCTAGTCTACATTCTTTGATCATTACATCTTTTTTCTCTCACTGATGTTAGTTTACAAATTTTTTGTAAACCTAGTTGTTTGATATTAGATTAGGAACCTTTATTTTAAACATAATTTGTTTTTCTCTCATTGATTGTTCATGAGTATGATTCCAAGTTATAATTAATATATATTGATTGAATATGATTCCAAGTTCCTACCTTTTTTATCGATTATATATTGATATTTCATGAGCATGATTCCAAGTAACTATTTGTTATTATTATTATTTATTATCCATGAGTATGATTCCAAGTTACTATTTTCTAATTGATTATTGATTATCCATGAGTATAATTCTAAGTTATTATCATTTTGATTGATTATATTTTGATTGTTCATGAGCATGATTTCAAATTACTATTTTTTTTATTGATTCTATATTTGATTATTCATGAGTTGCTTTTGAGTTGTTATTTATTTATTTATTTATTTATTTTTTTTTTATTTCTTTGATTGATTATTGGTTATCAATTGATATGTTTCCAAGTTGCTCTTTTGAAAATCATACGATGATGTTAGTTATTTGAAAACTTTTCAATGATGATATTGTGATTATTCATGAGTTCATTGCAAGTTGTTTTTTTTTTATGTTATATTAGTCGGTTTAAGAATTTTAGGTGATTGTAAATTGATTTTTCATAAGTGGTTGCAAGTTGTAAATTTTAATATTGTATGAATTGTAAAAAATTCTAAGTTGAGTATTTTCATTTTTTTTAAGTTCACATAATAATTGTTAGTTTAAGTATTTTGATAATTGTGTGATGATTAATATTTATAAGTTGTTAAAAATTGTAAAGGTTTGTTTGGTTGGTGTTTTTGAAAGCTATTCTAGAAAACAATTTTTAAGAATAGTTTTTTTGTATTATCAGAAACAAAATTATGTTTGACAATTGAATTTTGAAAAACAATTTTTATTCTTAAAAAAGAAACAAAAATGTTTTGTTGAGTTGATAAAAATAGTTTTTTAGAATAAGTAAAAAGAAAAAGTTGTATTTTTCTTAATTGAGTTTTTTTTTTAATAAACTTAATAATGTAAATATATAAATCATTTTTTCTCCTAGTCTTTTTCTCAACTTTCGAGTATTCCTTGGGTATTTCTCTTTTCATAACGTCTTTCTTAGTCTAAAAAATAGACTAATTTCTCCATATGTTTTTTCACAATCTCTCCTAATAGTTTTTGTTTTTCTTTGTAAATATCAAGAACAAATCATCATCATCATCGTCATCGTCAATGGCAGGAAACAAGTTTGCAATGATGTTGCATCAAAACACTAATAAGATCATGCTTATTTTCATCTATGATGTTCTTGAACTGATTCTGATCATTCTTCTTCTTGTCAACTTGCTTTCTTCTTATCTAATCATGAAATTTGCATACTACTTTGCTCTTAAGAGACCCTGCCTCTGGTGTTCTAAGCTCGATCACATTTCCAAGCTTGGGAAGGGCAAGACTTCTTACAAAGGTCTTCTATGTGAAGCCCACGCAACAAAAATTTCAAACTCGGGGTATTGTGGAATCATAAAAAATTGCTTGGAATCCTAAAAAATTAGTTGAATTGCAAGATATATATGTGAGGATTGCTCATCCTCATTATGATCTGATTATTGTGAATTATCAAAGAAGATCTCTTTCATTTCATGGGTGAAGCAGATTGGTATGATTTAGGGTGATGATGAGAAGATTGTGGAAAATGGGGAGGTAAATTCTACTCTCCTTATTTTTTTATCAAATCTTCTTAGGGGGTTTTGGATTGTGCCCGGAAAGGGAATTTGATAATTAGAAACTAGGATCAATGATGGCATTGACGAAGTTGATAATTCCATTAGAAGTAGATCATATTTTGTGGCTAATTGATGCGAGGAAGATGAGGGGGACTAATGGAAACAAGGAAATAAGATACTTTTTTTACATTGATGCAAGTTTTGGAACAAGAGAAGATGAGGTAGAGGAGGATTGTTTCACAAGTGACAATAGAGAAGGTGAGAACATATTGGAAACATGGAGATCAAAGATTCTCTTTTTGTTCTTTAAACAAGCTTTTTGTGTTTTTTGTTCTTAAGAATAAAAAATAGTTCTAAAAAACAATAATCAAATAGACCCTAAGTTTGTGAATATTTTTTATTTTGTAAAAATCACATGATTGTTAGTTTACACATTTTGATAATAACATGTGTTAATATTCGTTTGTAAATTGTTGATAATTGCATGAAATTGATTAATTTTATGTGTTGATTGATGCTTATTAGGATTATTGTTAGGTTTGTTGTCTTCAGTGTTGTTCTCACTCAATTTAGGGTCTTTAATTATACATGATAGGTGGTCTAGGGCTACTCCATCTCCATTTGGTTTTGTATGGTTTTTAGATCTTTTCATAGTTGCCTATTGGTAATGATTTTAGATGTTAAATTTCATGTCACTTAAGACCCTACCCTACACTTTCATGGGGTTGTTATGTTTAATATTTTGTATGTTTAATACTCATAAAGTCACTTTGTCAAAATCTTTTCCAAAGAAACTTAATCCATAAACTTCTCTTAAAAAAAAATCATCTTATATCATTAGGGTTTAAAAAAGTCCTTTTTTTTTTTTTAAAAAAAATACAACCAATTTCAATCTGTATACATATTTCTGTTGCTTTTTAAAAATATTAGAAAACTTCTTAAAAATGATATAGGAACTAATAATACACACATATTATAAAATGTTAAAAATGGTATAATTTTTAACATTTTATAATAATAGCTAGTATTTGAAAATTCAATTAATATTAAAATAATGATTGACCTACTTTATAATATATGCATAATTATTATATTTGTATTTAGTTCATGATTTTTATGTTTTTAATAATAAATTAATGGAATTTGAAAAGAAATAATTAAAATAATTATGTTTATTAAAAATTTATTTTAATATTTTTTAAATATATATAAATTTAGGTGTAACATAAAATACATTTTATATATATATATATATATATAATTTAGCTGCACACATAAAATATATAAAAGGTAGGACACAATTTAAATATATAAAAGGTAGGACACAATTTTTTTTTCTAATTTAAGGTGTCCATTTTTTGGAATTAAACTTATAAATTATTCATTTCCTTATAACTCATATTCGATATGATGCTTATTACACCCAATGAAAGTGAAGTATTATTCATGTTCAATATTTTGAAATTTCCTGACATAATTTAAATTATTCATTTTAATAATCATTATTAATAGTAATACGGATTCTTATAAAAGAAAATCAATTTAATATTTAATTATATATATAAATATGACATTTGAATTTATCTATTAATTTATATTAAAATTTAAATATATTTATATTAAAAAGAAGTGAGTCACCTAAATAAATTCGGAAGGAATGGAAAGAAATGGAGCGCCACGTGGAATAAGAGTAGTGAGTGGAAGACCGAGCTAAGGTTTTGATACTGTGTGGCTTAGTCATCGCCATAAAAGTAAAACAAAGGAAAAAGTAGACGACTCTTCTCGCTCGCGCTCTCTCTCTCAATAATCTCTGCTGTCTAGGGTTTTCGATTACCTCTTTTTCCATATCCCTCCTCGATCTACGCAAATTCCTTACAAGTAGATCGTTTCCTTCATCGTTTATCGTATCTTTCATGGAGGTAGTTTCTTAATTTTATCTATTTTTGTCCCTGTTTGGTTGCCGAGAAAATCATCTGCTATTTATTTTTTTATTTTTAATTCGTTTCCGGGGGAAATCGTAAAAACTCCCTTCTTTTTTTTTTTTTCTTTTTTCTGGTTTTTGTATTCTCCTTTTGTATTCTCTTGCTCTTTTTCCCCCCTGTTTGAATTTCCTTTGATGTCGTGCTTTTATGAAATTGTTTATAAAGAAGTGGATTTTGAGAACTGAATTTTGGTGAACTTCTGTGACTATTAGCCCGTTTTGGGGAGGTGCTTGCAGTAACTGATGACTTTATTGGTTTTAAATGGCGTGGTTTGGAATGGTTTTCATGACAATGGATTTTTGCTAGTGGGTTTACAGCATTTTTTTTTTCATTATTGTACATTTGGATTTTTGGAAGTGAGATTATTGGGGAATTTTTTTTTTTTTTTTTCAATCTGGTGATTTTTGAAAGCTTGGATTTTGTAGGCTCCAGGTGTGGAAGAGAGCAACAAGTCCGAGTGCCATTTGACTTCTGCTGCGGCTTTTGTGGAGGGTGGAATTCAAGAGGCCTGTGATGATGCTTGCAGCATATGCTTGGAAGCCTTCTGTGACAGTGATCCCTCGACGGTACATATTGGAAAATGTATTTTATGAATTGGGTTATCTAAATTTTTATTGGCTAGAACTAATTACATCTCTTTCTCTTGTAGGTGACTAGTTGCAAGCATGAATTTCATCTTCAGTGCATTCTTGAATGGTAGTCTTATTTATTTTCTCTAGAAAGATTATCTTATTTCATCAATATTGGTGAATGTGGATGGTTGATAAATGTGCTTAGTCTGTGATACTAAAGTGCAATTTGTTTCATAAAGTCAGTAGCAAACCAAATGATGGTGAGTAAAGTGGATCAAGTGATTGAATTCTGAAAGTGGATGAAGATAAAATAAGGATTTGGACAGAGCACCATTATATGAAGTTATAAGGTTTAGGTTGCCAACATTGGCTCCCCTTCCACTGTTCTAACTTTAAAGTTTGTTTGTTTCTCATGTGAAAGGTGTTAGGGGAATGGATAGATTATGTTGTAATAGATGTGGTGAATGGAGTAAAAACTATATTTGTGGTGTAAATTGGCATGCCCTTACAGCATATGGCCCAGGGTATAGGCTTACACAAAGATTTTGGCCAAAGAATGAAAGGTCAAGAGTACTATAATTGTAAATTGCACCATGTTGCTGAGATGTAGGAATGGTTTGGTGATGATTGATTAATATCATGATTAGTCCTTTCTTTTCTCTTTCTCCTTTTCTTCTAGACTTTCCAAATGCTTCACTTTACATCTCTCCTAGATTAGTTATTATTAAAATGGGTTTTGGGATGTTTTAAAAGCTATAAGCTTTATTTAGAGGTAACTTACACTGACAGATGTAAAAAACTAAAAACAATCATCTTCACTGTGATGATTGTTCTTGACAGAGGAAAAGGAGAGAGAACGGATTGCAATATTTATATGTGATGCTCTTGTGTCTGAGCAAATTAGATTGTTTTGGCATCAGATCAAAGTGTTACTTATGAGTACTTTAATGGTGCCTTTTTTTATTTTTTATTTTTATATATTTTTTTTAAAGTCATAACAAGATATTGATAGAATGGTGGATATCGAGTGGTTTTCAGCATCTCTATCATTAGACCCGTTAGTACCACCTGAATTCCACCTGCCTTCATCGTTTCTATCTTTGCAACCAATTGACCTCATTGCTTGTAAACTGATATCTTCACCATTTGACTCCTTTATATCATGTGTGCCAACCCACCTCTGTTGTTTCATCTTCTGCAAGAAATCAAGATATCACTACTAACATCACCTATCTTGATTGCTGTCATTTTGTCAACACTTCACCAATAACATGGCCAACTACATTAAGAAGTTGCTACCATGCCTACTGATTACTTTGATTTTAATTACAGATCAGATCACTGATATAAATAGTTTTTTTACTGGAGATTGGATCAGTTGATGTGATTATTGGTGTGGCTAGGTTGGTTGTCAATATTTGTTTAATGTGAAGGGTTGATGCATCAAGGTTGTAAAAAAAATCATTTTGGTAATGCCAATTGCTGGAATTTTTAAGGATTTGTTTTGGGTCTTGTGCACCCACTATTATGTGGAGAGAGAGTCATTGTTTCTGGCTCATCCTTGGAGCTGTGATTACAATTGGGGAGATGGAGGTGAGAAAAATGATAGGGGTGTGAGTGAGTGGAACCAGATGCTCTTTGGGCAGGGTTCTTTGGTGAATAAGGTGGTGATAGTGAAATGAAGATGATGTTGAAGACCTGATGCAGGTTGGTTTTGTTGTCTGGATGGTGGTTTTGGTGAGTTTGTAGTTGTGGTGATCTTGATGGTGGTTGTATGGTCCCTTCCTAGAGAAGCAGATTGATGCATTGCTGGTTGTGTTCTTTGAGTTTGAGAGATGTCCATGAGAGAGGTTAGGAATCATTTGGTGTATGATGGTGGCAATGGTATTGGAGCATGAGGATTGAACTATGAAGATGGAAATGAGATGATGGGCATGGGGAATTATATAGAAAGAACTTTAGAGGGGGAGTGTTTTGTTTTAAAAAGGTGAGGGTAATTTTGGGACTTTGTAGTCTCCATAAATGCTCCTTAGCGCTAGCGGGGGGCATAGTGTAATTTCATATTCAAAAGGGGAGGTCAGTGTCCTTTATCTTTTCTTACAAAAGGATTATTTTGAGTAAAAAATAAAACTAAAATTTTGTTTTCAAGGGATTGGATTTTCTATTTTTATTTGTTGGCTTTCTTTATTTTAGTGTTTTATTTTTGTTTTCTAACATGACTATCCATATTGGTGGAAAGAGGGTATAAATTTAAAACATAAGGATTATGTTGGTGATTTCCATCACAAGCATCAAGCATTGGAGTAAGGGTTTTTGTCTTCTTCTTCTTCTCTTTTTTTTTTTTTGTGCTTTGATAAGCTGATGAGAATTCATTAAAAGCACTGATTAAATAGATTGCCCCATGTACATGGCAAGTGTATAAAGGGGCTTTTAGGCTAGGAAAAAAGGGGATTGGAAAACTGCACTAGCAAGACGAAGAAAGAGTCAGCATTCGAAAAGTCCATAGTTAAAAGAAAAAGGGACCAGAGAAGTGAATCCTTCAAACTTGGATTAAATGCTCACTTCTTTAAAGAGTGCTTTGATTTTGCTCCTGCCAAAAGGTCTTAGCACAAGCACAAGGGGGATCAGCCTCCAAACTTTTCTCAGTTTCCTCGAAACTCCCTTGCCACTCCAACAACACCTCATTATATTATATTTTGTCCCCAATAAACTTTTGGAAAGGTATACTTTAGAGATTTATGACTACAATAGAATTTTCCGTGTTTGTTTCTGTTTAGAAATTCAGCTAAGAGAAACTCAGGGTCAATTGTTGCCAAGACAGCCTGTCGTATGCTTGATCCTCAATTTGACAGATCTTATTGTCTTCATAAGTTTAAAGTTCAACTCTATTTCATGGAGTTTATAGTCTTCATGCTCAATTGGTAGAAGGTTGAATATATTCTTGCTTGATATTTTTGCGCTCATTTAACTTTTCTTCTTTAGATGAGATTTCCACTACCGAGTTCTTTAATTTAATTTTTTTTTAAATTTATTTTTTGTATCTACAACCATGCACCCATGTAAACCAAAATGAAAGAACTTGTTCTTTTGAATCATATATTTGAATAAGATAAAGAAAAAAAGAAAAAAGCAGTAGTTTGAAATTTTATCTTAATCTTGTAGGTGTCAGAGAAGCTCCCAGTGCCCCATGTGTTGGCAGCCTATCAGTCTGAAGGATCCAACCAGGTTTATTGGGTTCCTTGTCTTTTTTATTTTCATTAGCTATTGTTACCAACTTTGATAAGACTTGCTTAATGTGAATTATTTTGGCAGCCAGGAATTGCTTGAGGCAGTGGAACGGGAGAGAACATTTCGGTTTAATCCATCTAGAAATGCCACAATATTTCATCATCCAACTTTGGGGGATTTCGAATTACAACATGTTTGTAATCTGCCTGTGCTAGATGGAAGCTTTTCTTTGTGTTCTCTCTTGGCAATAAATTGCATATTGGGTGATTCCACTGAGACTTGTTTTCATGTGGTCATGTTTCTATGTTGTATTGCAGTTACCTGTGGGTGCGAATGATGCTGAACTTGAAGAGCGTATAATCCAGCACTTAGCTGCTGCAGCTGCAATGGGCAGAGCACGCCACATTGCTAGAAGGGAAGGCCAGAGAACTAGGTCATCAGCTCAAGGTCGTCCACAATTTCTGGTGTTCTCAGCTCATCCTAGCACACCTCAGGCTGGTCCTGCTTCTTCCTCTCCAGCTCAGAGAGGGGAAGATGAACCAGCTCCTGCAATTACTGCTGCTATGCCCTCTTCCCTTCCTACAGCTGTGGGGGAAGAATCTTCTCAGCTTACTACATCACAACTTTCTTCCCAAGCCGAGGAAATTACTGCCTCAGCATCTGGGTCAATTATTCATACTACAAATCAGCATGGAACTTCCTCAAACAATAGGTAATTTCTATGCTTCTATTTGATTCTGAGTTTACTTTCTGACCAGATGAACTTCATAAATATATTATTATTATTATTATTCCTCAACCAATAGGTAGTTTCTATGCTTCAATTTGATTGAGTTTACTTTCTTACCAGATGAACTTCGTAAATATATTATTATTATTATTATTATTATTATTATTATTATTATTATTATTATTATTATTATTAGTGGTGAAATCCTATGTTCAGCGACTGTTTATATTTTAATCATTTTTCTGTAGGAGGTCTCCCGGTCAATCTCTTCCAAGTGGTCAAGATAAAGCAGGACCATCAGAATTTCAATCATTTTCAGAATCCCTAAAATCTCGATTTAATGCAGTGTCAATGAGGTATCAAATTTTCAATCATAAATGAAAGCCAGTCAATAGCTTGTTCAAAGTTTGTTGATTTATTTATGTTTCTTTCTCTTTTTAGGTACAAAGAGTCAATTTCGAAGAGTACAAGGGGATGGAAGGAGAGATTGTTCTCTCGCAATACTTCCATGGCAGATATTGGTTCTGATGTTAGAAGAGAGGTTAATGCAGGAATTGCAACTGTATCACGCATGATGGAGCATCTTGAAACTCGTGACAATAGCAGAACCACCCCTTCTTCTGTATCAGATAGTTCAGAGGATACCTCATCTCCATCACTGGGCGACCAGAGAATGGCTGAAACTGGTGCTCATAATCCTTTGGGTGACACTAATGTACAAGCTTCATGTGCTGCAAGTTCTGGCACTAATTAAGTATATTCCAGTAATGACATCAATTCAATGCATTTCATGAAGGTCCGTTGCGATTTTTAATTTTAGCTATGTTTAAATAGCTGAAGTGAGTATTATTCCAGGAACTGCTTTAATTTAATGCTTCTTACCTGTGAAGTTAAGTTCTGAGTCTGAATTCATCATTTGAATTAGCTGCACGTGTGGATGCTTTAGCAATGGGTCTGATTTTAACAAATTTTTAAGGATTGTTCTCTGTTTCTGTAATTAGATTTGGTTACATGTGATTTCTACCCTATGAACACTAAGTGTTTTGAGTGTGCCTGTACATAATTTTATATCCTCAACTTTTTTTACTTAATTTGTAGGCTCAATTAAATTTAATATGTAGGTGGTGGAAACCTATGTGACATTTCTAGCTCATAGTCATCTTCTGTTGGTGTGTATGTCAAATATTTCTTTTCATTTGTAGCTCGAAGACGTAAGATTTGGTTAAGAATAAAATGCAATGTATGAGTTTTGGGGTGCTTGGGGAATTGCACATAGAAATCTAGTAATTCTACTCTGATCTGGAGAACATATTTCTTTTGTCTACTGATCGTGATAGAGATTGCTCCACCTAGAACAAGTATTTTTGGGGTGAAATGGGCATAAATGCTATCTTGGATGGTCATTGCCCTAGTGGGTTGCCAAATGCTGATATTGCCTGATATGTGAACAGTGGAAGGGGACAGGGGAGAGTGGAACTGTTTCTATTATTAAAGAAAAAAATGGAGAACCATTTTTCATAAAAGGTAGGGCTATATATACAAGGCTACATGTGTGAGACAAGCAAAGGGTAGGATAAAGCATGTCCAATTCACTGTTTAGCTGTGAAACGTGTCATGATCTCAGTTTTCTTCATCTTTAGCACTAGGCCCACTTGGCTAGTAGTGACCTCGCCTTTCTGCAGTCATCAGCTCCCATGCCCTACCCAGCATTCTTTTTCTAAAATACCAAATATCATCCTTATTGAATCCCTTCCATATTTATCATGGCACCACAGACCAAAACTAGTTCAAGTGGTGCACCTTACTGGAAAGCACTCAAATTCCACCATTAATATCAGTGGTTGATAACCCAAAAGACCAAGCCAGTATTGTAATGGACATGACATTTAAGGATAGATCAATTGGTGAATTTGTTGATGCAACATCTGAAGATTTGGTGGACAATTCAGACCCTTCTATAGGATACTTAATGCAGAAAGATACTGCTGCATCTTTGCTTTGGTTAGCCCTACATTCTGAACTTCAACTCTCATTTTCACTTCAAATTGCTTCCTAGCAATAAGTTGGGAAGGATTTTTCTGGTTCTCAATACATTCTTGGCTTTTCCTTTTATATCTCTCCATATTCTCCAAAGATAGGCTTGCTAACAACTTTCTTGTTGAATACAAAATAGCATGCTAGCCTTCCCACCAATCTATTTCATATAACCAAGGATGATGGTGAACCAAGCTAAACATCAAACAAATTGTCTTAAGGACTATGTACTGAAACCAAACATCCGTATATGTTAGCGGAACAGAAATGCTATTGGTCCATGGCACCACATTGATGCTGAATATGCATGTAAGCTTCATTCTCAAGAACCAAGATCTGAAAAATAACACTATTTCTCTAATCATTCTTCTTGCTTAGGTGGAATAGAGTGCTTACTAAGGGAAGGCTACTGTGTTCCTTCAGCAGGAAAGGTGAAGGGGTCAACTAACTTGGACACTGATTTGTGCCATTGTTTTCTGTTTCTATTCTCCCCTTTGTTTCAACATCAAAATGCAAGTTTCTCCTTGTTCATTGATATGCTTTATGCTTCTTTATTCTGTGGACCATGAACTCATATATCTATATCTATATATGAGTGTTGACTAGTTAGAGGATTAGTCTCCCATACTCAATTGACGTATTATCACCATGTGGAAGCTAAGTGGGGCCTTCTAACTCTTTTCATTCTTCAATGCATTGAGGATATTAGATCACCTTATTTATATGAATTTGATTCCAAGCCACAATTTAGACAGACCTTTAAGCTGAGTCACCAGCTCCTAGAATTTGTTTGTAAATTCCTTAATATCACTCTCCAAAATACGATTTTGCTGATCATAAACTGGCCACTTTCACTTCATCCATCATAAACTGGCTACTTTCACTTCATCCATCATAAACTGGCTAATAGGAGGGTGTCATATGTCTGAAAAGCTTGCTTTTTATGTCCATTCATCAACTTTGAGGTTTTCCAACAGGATTCATATTGGAAAATACAACTTATCTTTTGACCTTCATGTGATGAACATCAACCCCTGTCCAGAGTATGAAGACACTAAGGAAATCCTGTGAGTCAAATTTTCAACAAAATTTGGCATTTATAAGCTAAGTGAACTTTCTTTCTTCATTTGGTTGTCAGCCCTGTCATACAGTTCATCCACATCATCTGCCACATCTACAAGGGAACCTTCTGACATGTCAAAAATCTTTTGCCCCAGGGTTCACCCTGAAAGTAGTATAGACAACCGAATTCTCCTTGTGCGACAACTGCTCCATTCATTTCCTTCCATGGTCTGAGTCACTGCTGAGTGGAAGTTATAGTTACAATTTATAAAGGGATCTGATTTGGATTTTGTGAGATTTCTCTATTTCAATTTGTATAGATAGTTGTGTTCATGGTTCCTACTTTCATAAAGGTCATGGCCAGAGTGACCCATTTGTTTTATTGGTTCTAAGTGCCTTCTCTAGGATTCTCATTGACTAGGATGGACCCAAATCTCTCTGCCAAACAACAATTGAGTACATGAAACTTCCTTGTTTTTTTGCAAATACAAACACCTGTAATTATAGGCACAAAATGATAATCAAGTTTGTAGCATACTGAAAATTATTGTACCTGCAAAAAAAATGTTGAGTCTCCCTAAATTTTATATCTTGAATTTTTCATTGTTACTATTATTCAGTCCTAGTTTTTGTAGCTTCCGTTCTTATTTCTTTTACAGAGAAAATTTCCATGTGTTAATGAAATTTCTAACATCATGAAAGGTGCTTCTTTGATGACAGGTGGGAACTCCCTTTTCAGATATGAGAGATGCTGTGGATGTAATGCTGTGTCTCCCTCTTCAGACCAATAGATATTTTTATATCATATGGAAAGAGCGTTAGTAAATGTGATCTGATTTGAGAATAAAGAATTAGAGAGACAATGAGCTCTTTTCTTTGGGCATGGAAACCAGTATATATATGATGATTGTAAATTTGATTAAATATTG
Source organism: Vitis riparia (assembly GCF_004353265.1). Taxonomy (NCBI): domain Eukaryota; kingdom Viridiplantae; phylum Streptophyta; class Magnoliopsida; order Vitales; family Vitaceae; genus Vitis; species Vitis riparia. The sequence continues at coordinate 9,288,034 of NC_048436.1, forward strand.
AAACCTACTTATGGATATATTGCAAAGAATCGTGCATGCTTGCTGCACTGGTTTTAACAATGTTGCAAATGTTTTTGAACCATACTGTTAGACAGAAAAATTCCTAATATATTTAACTTTAAATGTGAATTTTACTTTTTCATTCCAACCTCTGCAGTGAGTTATGTCTTAAAAAAATGGAATGTATTTGTGATCACCTTCCTTCTGGGCTCATAATCATCTTTACTCTCAGCAAGTCCGGCCGTTGGTGGGAGAATCAAAGAGGTATTTTGCGGAATGACTTTTTTTGGTGCCTTTCATCTGTTTGTTGGTTTTATTTATTTATTGGTTGGTTGAATCTTTCTTGTTTGCATCAATGGATAAAAGGAGAGAAACGTGAATGGCCAACTATCCTGGATGGTTATGGAAATTGGGGAACAATGAGAAGCTTGGCTGACAGCAAGACAGCTTGATTTGATTGGGCATATGCCTAGTAGACTGTTCTTTCCGATCTATGTTAAGCATCAAATCATTTCAACGGTTTCGACCAGTGTTTAATTTCGTTGTCCATTTCGTATTACGGCATTGGGGAGCTCAGAGCGTGTTTGATAATGATTTAAGGAAATGCTTTTAGCCTTTTAGTACTTGAATGATAAAAAATTTGGAGGGTTAAAAATGTTAGAAATGCTTCCTGTTTGATATTGACTTAAGGTAACTGTTTTTCTCGTTTTGCGTGTCACAATTCTGATCCTCGAACCTAATTTAGACCTTTGGCAATAGAAGTTGGACGTGTGGATAAATCACAAATAAACAAGACTAGTTTTGCAGCGGAGTCACCTGTCTTACATGTATGAATTCCTTTTCATAAGCATTACCCTTTAATTCTGGACTCTGACCGTTTTAACATCTGTATTTTAGTTTGTAGGTTAGACAAAATATTAATTATCAGTTATAGTATTTAGCATTTGGAAGATCATGATTTTAAATTAACACACTCTTGAAAGTTTTTTGGGTGGATTTGGTTTCAGTGCGTGTGCTGAACACCTACAAATATGCACTGAACACCTCTAAATATGAATGTGTCACAAAATAGGTTTACAACTTGTTTGGATCTCCATGTGAGTCAAATGTACTAACTTGAAAGGCACTAGGTTAAGTAGGCAAGCTGTAGTGTCCAAGGCATATCGCTAAAAGGATATGGGAAGAGATGAGAAACTCATCTTAGATCTCTCCATATCCATTAATGTTCGATTTCTTCTTTCTACTACTCCATTTTGCTATGAAGTTCCTTGTGCATTTAATTGGGATATGATCTCATACTCCTTAAGGATAGAATCAAACGGGGTGGACATATATTCACCACCTTGATTAGATTGAAGTGTCTTGATATGGTTACCTAATTGGTTTTTCGATTCCGCCTTAAATTCCATCAATTTATCCAAGATATTGAATTTCCTACGCATTAAGTAAATATATCCAAACCTAGAGTAATTATATGTAAAGGTGAAATGCTTATACCCTCCCTATGCATGCAAATTAAATGGTCCACACACTTTAGTATGCACTAAGTCCAAACACACCTTCGCTTAATATCCCTTAGCAGTAAGGGGCTTCTTAGTCATTTTATTTTCTATATAGTTTGCAGACTAGAAGACCCTTTGGAATTAAAGAGTGCAATTTTTTAGACTTAACCAATCTTTGGATCCTGATTAGATTAATATGACTTAAGCATAAGTGTCAAAGTTGTGTTTGATTAGTGTTAGGTTCCTTTCTTTTAAGTGAGATATGATTATTCTTATTACTTAGCAATAATGATAATTGAGTTACATGAAAAAGACTATCAACCAATGATTTTAAGCATATAAATGAATCATTGATTTTAATAATAACTTATTTAGTGAAAAAATTGAATAATTTGATTACATGAACTAGAAATTGAAATCAAATTCTTTCTAGACTCAAGAATATGAAGACAATCTTTGAGTTTTAGAAGACAATTTTTCTCTAAGATAAGGGTAAAGTCTTCTACTACTTGCACAACTATCCTTGCATTAGAGGTTAGAGTCAAGTACATGTCCTTGTCATTTAGACTTATCCTTAGTCGTAAAGAATTACATATATGATTAGTGACCCCAAAATCTATCCACCAAGAGTTGAGGGAATCCCCACTAAGCAAAATTCAACTAAAAGTAAATGATGCATACCTTGTTTTTTCTTTGGGAATTTTAGGCAGTTATTTTTCTAATGACCTTTCTTTCCATTAAGGAAGCCCTTGCCATTCCCTTTGCTCTTCTTACTAGATTTCTTGAACTTTCCCTTTTGCTTGGTGCTTTTAGGATTCTTCTTCTTCTTCTTCTTGTTAGAAGAACTTAAAGAACCCTTGACTTCCATATGAACAACCTTTTGGTCTTTGAGAATCTCCTCATTAGTTTTGGTAAGTTCATTACTAGCTTATTCATAGTATAGTTGAGCTTGAATTGCCTAAAGGAAGCCAATGAGGTCTTTAAGACCATATTAACCTTAGTTTCCTTGTTAATTTCTGCTTCAAGGATCTCCATCTCGTTTAAGAGTTCGATCATATGATCTCTAACGGGAGTTCCTTTTGACATCCTAGTGTTTATAATAGTCTTAAGAGTGACATGTCTAGCTAACTTGCTCTTGTCACCAAACATCTCTTGTAGACTCAAAAGAATATCATGAGCTATGTCCATAGACACATGCTACTATTACAACATGTTATCCAAAGATCTAAGTATGATACACTGAGCCTTTTGATCCACCTTATGCCACCTATTATATATAACTTTCTCTTAATGTGTGGAATGTTCACTAGGGGTATTGGGAGCAAAATCCTGAGTTACCTATTTTAGCTTCTCTTATGTAAGTAATATGTCCAAATTTATTTTTCAATCTACATAGTTGGTCAACTCAATTTATTAATAGTAAGAATGAGATTAATTGGATTATATGACATGATTTCTATAACAAAAAAGTAAACCATGCATTAATAAATTAAACATTCACAACAAAAGCAAGTCAATAAATTTAGCGAAAATATAAAACTCTTAAGACTACATATCCTTTTGCAAGCTATCCTAATATCATAAGAATCAATTCTACAATGTGCAAGTTATGACCTTATTACTAGTTAGAGACCCTCTCAAATTGATCTTCTTGCCTTAACCATGGGAGGTATCTAAGGCAAGATCAACATACCTTTTTAGTTTAGCCCTTGGACTATGCAAATAGGAGACTATGGTGGAGGATTCAACCACTTCATATCCTTGTTAAGTGTGTAATAATCATCCTTGACTTTAAGGCCACCAAGTGAAGAACTCTACTATTAGGGTGGTTGCTCCTACTACAGACATGTATAGTCTCATCCATATGGAAATTCCATATCCCTTGATTCATTGGGCTTAACCCACTGTTGGGATGGTGATGAACCCAAATCAAGATGGGCTTGACAATGGAGACCATGGACTTTGCTAAGGCCCTCTTTCACATAATCGTTTGCAAATAAGAGCTTTTAATTGAAATTAGTAATTCCTTAATGGATATAATATTCTCTATGAAAATCTTCCAAAATATGTTTATTTCCTAAATTGGAGCTTTAATATAAAAGAAGAAGAGAATTTGAAAATCCAAAAAAAATTCCCCATGAGAGAATTTTATATTAAAATTGAAAGGAATTCTAGATCTTTTCGTTCCCTATCCCAGGACCAAGTTAGGTGTATGAAAACTCCATAAGGTTTCTAGATCCTAAGCAACGAAAGCAAATATAGAAAATGATCTAGATGTGTGCATTAGAAAGCCTTACCTTTGATTTGAATGTTCACAAATAAATTCATTTTGATGAAAACGCAAATCAAAGTAGTCGAAAGCCTTGTAAACCCACAATCTTCCGCTCAATGACTAAACATCGATCCTTGGCACTCAAATAGTGAGGTATATTAAAGAGTGGAAGTTCAAGCTCTCTCTAGTCTTTTGATGGTGGAAGATGACTAACTAAAAACTTAACACTTAAGGTATATTTATTTATAGGGTTTCCCATTGGGCTTAAGTGACTTGAGCCCATTAAGGGTTTGAGTCACTTAATCTTAGCCTAAAAAAGGTTATAAATGATTAATTAACTTAACATTCCAATTAATTAATTAACCAAATCCAGTGACACCGTTCATTAATCTTGTATAATCTTACATAATTACCAAAATGCCTTTATGCATATAAGTAAACCTAGAGCTTATCCAATCTTCATAAACCTTGCTATCAAGGTATATGAGCTTAAATGAGGGCTATTAGGACCCATAAGACAATATTAGCTCCCTCATAATCCAATTTTGAAGTTGATTCAATATCCTATTGTAGATAATTAATTGTATTCTAGTACCTTATGTAGATAATAACGAGACAAAGTTTAGGTCCATGACCTCTTATTCATTGCATGTAAACTCTCCATGAACTGGTGTCTGTAATCTAACGAGGTAGTGGTATCATCTACAAGATTACATTTCCAATTCTTAAGTTATAGATTCCACCTATTATGTGATCAATTGACATACTCTAAGCTCTAAGGAGCATATGTCAAATTTTCATTAAGGAAATGCTATGACCATAGTTTTTTAGATCACATGTCTTTTAGATCACTTAAGGGGACACACTATTGCACTCCCATGAAATATCATGGTGCTTCTATTGAGAATACTTGTTGCCACTATCTTCTATCAATAGTGACCTAATTCATAAAGATATGTGACCACTTTAAGAGCTCACCTATAGACAATGTTTAAAAATTCACGATTTTTCATTGAAATATCAGAGATAAAAACCGCTTATCGATGGTGGCCAAAACGAAATCGACCACTGATAATCGGTTCGACGATTTTTTGCCAAAAAATCTGTAAAATTGTCGATATATCGGATTTTATAGGCTCTTTTGCTGATTTTTTGGGAAATTTCTCGACTTTTTTGATCAATCAACTAACGGTCAACACGCTGCCTACCCCTTTAAATTTCAATTTTTTTAGGTTTACGTTGCTGTTAGGTAGGTTTGGTTTACGTTGTTGTTAGGCGGATTTGAACCTAGGCCAAAAGGCTTGGGTTCAAGCTTGGTTATCATTGGGCCAAGTTTTCCCTTGTTATATGATGGTAATAAATATATTAAAGTTCATTATTAATTTTTTTAATTATTTTATTTTAAATTTTATTTATTTAATTAATAAATGTATAAAAACCATCATTATAATTTTCTTAATATTTTTTTAATATCATTTATATGATAATTAAATATTAAAAAGTCATATATGCATCATCATTTTATTTTACATTATTGAATGCATTTGAATTAAATAAATTATAGTTTTAATATTAAATGTATCATCATTTATCTCATTAATCATATTTTAAAAAATTACTATCACTTCACTTTTAAATTTTTTTATATTTATTCTTTTAATTTGGAATGTTTTAATTTTAAAATATTAAAAATATAAATTTATTAAAAAAATACTAAAATAAAAAAATGAAGTTCTAATATTTTATAAATTAAAATTAATTTAATTAGATAAATAATATATTATTAATCGATATATCCTTGCTTATCGATATTTTTCTCTTTGATCATATCTATGTCAATTATACTCATAAAATAACTTAATATGTGTATTTTTATTTATTTTATCATTTTTTGGAGTTTTTCTAAATATTTTCATGAATTTTGAATAATTTTCACCTTATCAATATTTTTGTCAAAATATCCATCGATATTTCCAATATATCCATAAAATCTAAGTACTGATATATCTGTATTTACCAATATTTCAAACATTGCCTATAGGTTAAAACCTCCTAGTGACTTGACATTAACATAAGCTCAACACCTTCTCAAGGTTGAGAGTCCATGCAGTATAGTAGCATGGTGAATCATGACAACTAATAGTCTTACTCATGATTCATCTTAGGTCCTATCCAATGTGTAACCATATACACTAGTACACTTACCATGGGAAACCCATCCCGATTGCCAAGACATGTCATCCCTCCAATTAGGAGGTAGTGCACTACAATCTCTATTGGATTGCCCAAATCCATGAATTGATTATGAACAACTTATTATCTTGCAAATAACCCATAATTGGTATCCTCTATGCAACTCTTAATGCACCAAGTCATGTACAATGCAAGTGATATGGACATGTATGCTCAGATAACCAATTAATGTATATGGGATAACAAAGAGAAATCATAAGAAATATAAATAAAAAAATAAATTTATAAATGAATCTCAATATATTACTTCATATCATGCTCTCTAGGGGTTCTATCTTAACAAACTCCCACTATCCTTAAAATATGCTATGAACATATCTAACACCTAAGGTATCCCTATGACCATCAAAGACTTTAATAGATAAAGTCTTTGTGAAGGGATCCATCAGGTTTTCTGTAAAAGCTATCTTCTTCACAATGATATCTCCTCTCATTACTATTTCACGTAGCATGTGGTACTTCCTCTCTATGTGTTTACTCTTCCGGCGATTTCTTGGTTCTTTAGACTATGCAACTACCCTACTGTTATCACAAAACAGTACTAGGGATGATACAACTAAGGAAACTATCCCAAGTCTCAATAAGAACTTTTGAAGCCAAATGATTTCATTTACTACTTCAAAAGCAACAACATACTCGGAGTCCATAGTGGAGTTAGTAATATAAGATTTCTTCACATTTCTCCAACTGACAACCTCACTACCTAAAGTGAACGCAAACCCAAAGATAGACTTGCGAGAGTCTTTATCATACTGAAGTCCGAATCCATGTACCCAAGGGTTAATAACTCATCATAATATACACCAACATATAATATTCGTTCTCCAAAGATACTAGAGTATATGCTTGACCACCGTCCAATACTTCATGCTTGGATTAGATTGATATCTACTCACTATTCCTACAACAAAGCAAATGTCTAGTCTAGTACATAACATTGCATGCATAAGACTACTCACTATTGAAGCATAAGGTACTGCCTTCATGAGATCTTTCTCCTCAATGGTCTTAGGACTCTAATCTTGAGAATACTTGAAGGGTAGCAAGCCTTTCTTTTAGTTCTACATCATATTTGATCAAAAGCCTACCAAAATAGGTGGTTTGAGACAACACAATCTTCTTATTAATCTTATAATCCCAAAAAACCTTAATTAATCCCAAGAATATATTTCGTCTCACCTAGATCTTTCATTTGCAATTAAGTAGATAACCAAATCTTGATTGATGATAATAACCCTACATTATTCTCAATGAGTAGAATCTCATCAACATACAAGACTAAACACCACTATGTTCCACTATGTTTTCTTGTACATACAAGGCTCATCCTTGTTTTGATCAACAAGAGTCTTGATAGTCTAATCAAAACATGTATTCCATAAGTGAGATGCTTGCTTTAATCCATAAATGGATTTCTACAACTTGCATATAAGGTATTTTTCGCCCTTTGCTATGAAACTATTAGGTTGGATCATATAGATGCCTTTTTCAAAATCATTGTTTGAGAATGTTGTCTTGACATCCATTTGCCATATATCATAATTAAAATGTGTTGTAATGGATATGAGTATTTTGATGGATTTAAGCATGGCTATCTGTGAAAAGGTTTTCTTATAGGGAAAATAAGGTTTCTGACTATAACCTTTCACTACTAGCCTAGCCTTATACGTCTCAACCTTTCCATATACCTTTTTTTTTCCTCTTATAGACCCATTTTCACCCTATGGATTTTTTCCATTCAAGTGCACTTCTACAAGATCCCAAACTCTGTTAGAATACATAGATTCACACTCTGCCTTTATAGCTCCTTACCATAGAATAACTGTTATGATAGAACTCTTAAAATCATGACATAATATAATTAACATGCATATTTTTATTATTTATTTTCATAAAGCTCCAATTCACTTTTATTTATCCTATTTCCATGCATTATACCTTGCAAACACTTTGACCACCATCTTTTGCATTGTATGTGACTTGGGTGCTTTAGGGGTTACACGGAAGATTCAAATCACGGGTTCCTTGAAAGTAGATGACTTATTCACAATCGATTCATGGGTTTAGGTAACCCATTAAAGGTTGTAGTGCATGACCGAACTTCTCTATTGTACCAAAATACTTAGCCTTTTTACGTAGCAACTCTGGTCAAGAAAAAAAAAACTAGAGAAAGAGTTACTACGACTTTTGTAGTATTCCGGGTATCGTCCTCAAGGACTGGCTTATGAAAATTGTCAATACTATAATAAATGAATTTCTTTTGTTTAAATCCTAAAGTGAAAAACAATATGTGAATAATGTGAAACTAAGTAAAGGAAATTAAATTAATAAAAAAAAATGAATATTGATTTTAAATTCAATTGATTCAAGTTTGGGGTTTTCCACAATCCAACCTAGGGTATAGAAATTAGAGAAAACAAGGGTCTTTTAAGTAATATGATCTTAGGGTTTTAGGATCCTTGGCCGTTCACGATCAAGTTGAGTTCTATAACTCAAAATTGCATCCAAAACCTAATTTTTCCTTTTTAAAACAGATTCCTAAAACCATCAAATGAATGAGATTGATTACTAGTTTAAGATTTGGCTTTTTAACCCTTCCTACTCTTTATAGTTTTTTTTTTTGGGAAAATAACGATAGGGAAGACAAGGATAACTAATGATAAAGAATTACCAAGAATCACTAGTATCAGGTAATAACCTATCGTATCATTCCCTAAACTAACTCATAAGGATAGGATAAAAAAATTTGATAAATTGTCACCTAACCAATAATTAATCTCATTGTTATAATAATTTACCCACTATAGGTGTCCAAGCCCTTAGGTTTTCATGCTTCAAGCCCCAAGTTGGCTCTTAGCCTCTCATGGGGGTGATGTCACATTCATAATCCATAATAGGGTAAAAATCCATAATTTGAATCAAAAGAAACTAAAAACAATATCTTTAATAAAGAAAAAAAAAAGAAAACAAACCAAAGTTCTCGTCTTCTTCCACCTTCAATGTCAAACTCTCTGGAAAAAGATCCAAGATCCCTTAAACCTAGAATTGAGAGAGTTTATATAATACCATCAATTACCTAACATGTGGCACACTCTCATTGGCCACTTATTACAAAATAATTTCCTAAAAATGATTAAAAAATAATAAAATGATGATTTCTAGTCGTGTGGGTTCCACTTAGGGCAGATGAAGTGTCCTAGATGCAATTCCCGAGGTAGAGGAGGCGAAACATCAAAGTGGCAGTGGGTGAATTCGAAATTGGTGTCATTTCGAAGTAGATTTCGAATTCATAAGTTGAATAGATGCAATTCCCAAGGTAGAGGAGGTGAAACATCAAAGTGGCAGTGGGTGAATTCGAAATTGGTGTCATTTTGAAGTGGATTTCGAATTCATAAGTTGAATTTCGAAATCATTTCGAAATGACCCTCCAACTTGGTGCAGTTGTCTTCCAATGGCCATAACTTCTTCATTTCAGCTCCGATTTGCACATTGTTTGAAGCGTTGGACTTCTGACTTCCCAAGCTTCGAAATGATATATAGTATGTATACAAAAGACTCCAGGAAGTACTCTAAAGTTGTCTTCAAAGTTAGAGTATATAATGCCATCCGATTTTTGAGTTCTAAATTTTCATGCAGTTGAATCTTGCTTCATGCCTCATTTCCCATGTTTTCTTACCTTCTTTCTTACTCCATAATGGTCATTTCTCATCTTCCAAATGCATGATATCCTCATCTCACCTTTCCTTACGGTCCATGAGTCTTGACTCACTTATTTCCTCTTTTAGCCCTTTCTTGATATTTTAGAATCTAAAGTGATTCAACTTGCACCATTTTATTCCCTTGAACTTGAGATAAGTCTCCAAAGTACAAATTAAACTCATGTCTAGGGCCTTAGCATTGATTTAGGTCAAGTTGGGTGATTTGAATGTCTTTGGGTGCACAAATCATATAGAATATGTGCCATTAGAGCACATATTTTGGCTCTAATCATCCCCATCAACCTAAACTTTGCTAGTCCCTAGCAAATGAAAAGAGTAAAAAAGAATGAAAAATATGTAATGAGATTCATGAAACCATATTAACTCAACATAACATATTTCACACGCAAAATACCCAAGTAGTCAAATTTCTTAGAATTGAGCAAGATGACACAAGATATGCAGTTTCTTAGTTTTCTCACCTTATCTTCGTATACATAAATGTGCATCCATGTTTAGCATTCCCCTTAGTGTCTCTTGATTTTCCCTTGATTGGTTCTTTCCACCTAAACCTCATGTGCTTAATTTTGGTGTCCCCTCATAGTATTTTTCTTAAGACTTTTCTTAAACTCAAATTTCATCATTCTTTAAGTTAAAGAGGGAGGAAAATTTATTTTAATTTTCCTTTCTTAGTTTAGGAAATCTCCTTCTATATGGCTTAATAGGGATCCACCGGCAACTCTCGAGTTTTCACCCAAGGTACTAGGTATTGAGGACCTTTATAGGCCACTTACCCCCCAGGTATCATCCTAGCTTAAGGTAGAACAATGTTGAATTTCCCAAACATTTATTTATTTTATTTTTATTTTTATTTTTTTCAAAACTGAGTTTAGCTTATGTAACGAGCAAGATATCGATGAATCCTAACCAGTTGGTTTCAGGCACTAGGGCTTGAAGACACAAGGCTATTACCCCCTCAGATAATTGCTCAAGCTTAAATCAGTTGTTTTCAATTTTTTTTTTTTCATTTCCTCATTTTATTGCTTAAGAACAACTCCTTTTAAGCTAAAAAAAATTATCTTAATCAAGATACCATAAGGGTACATGTGCTTTGTGTGTGCTTTGAGTCTTAAATAGAAAATAACCATCAAAGAAAAATTGAAGGTATTCTAAGGATTCAACCTAACTATTTTTGCACTTAAAGGTATATAAAGATAAGATAAGTGAACTAATACTCTTGCTTTAATTGTATTTTTTTTTCTCAAATTCTAAAGAAATAATACTACTTAAAGCATTCTCATGCAAAATAAATCATGAGTTACCAAGGCAAATCAAGAATCTCATTAACTAACCAAAGATAACATGCAAACTTTTGAAAAAAAATTAGGGCTAATAGGCCTTCCCCCTTCAATCTAAATTACACATTGTTCCCAATGTGTAGGATAATGGGTCAAAAGAAAGGAAAAAGGAATATGTTACCTCAAGATCATCGAGTGAGAAATTTGTTATGAGGACTTCATATAAACTGTAGGAGCTTTGTCACCTTGAACACTTGTGAGGCTTATCTTTTCACTCCCTTGAAGTTTGTATTTACCTAAATCACTCGGATGTTTGCAAGCTAAGTTGCTACAACTTATAAACTCATTAGTAAGTTAAAAACAACTAAATTTTTTTTATAAAAAAAAATGCTAACCATATTGCTAATGACTAATTGAAAATGCAAAACTAAATAAAGGAAAATAAATAAATAAAATAAAACAAAATAAAAGAGAAATTAAATGAATAATTTTTTTTACCTAAATCTAATTTTTACCTACTGGATTTTCAGAAAATACTTCAACCCTTTTGAATATCCCCATCAAGAAAATGGAGATTATCCTCTCGTGTCTCAAATCTTTCAATGAAATGACCACTAACTTTGAATTCATTACCAGTCCTCGGATTTCGAATGGTCATGGTGCCATACGGGAAGACTTCCTTTGCCACATAAGGGCCATTCCACCTTAACCTAAGCTTTCCTGGAAAAATGTGAAGCTTGGAGTTGTACAACAACACTTTTTCACCTTGCTTGAACTTCCTTCATAAAATAAGCTTGTCATGGTAGAATTTGTGTTTTTCCTTTGCATTACGTAAGCATTCATAACTCTCATTTCGATATGCCTAAAGTTCATTCAGATCATATTTCCTTTTAGCTCCAGCTTGATTCGAATCAAAGTTCATCTTCTTTATAGGCCAATATGCACGATGTTCGAAATCTACAGGAAAATGACATGCTTTACCATAAACAATTCAGTACGGTGACATGCCAAGGACAGTCTTATAGGTTGTCCTATATGCCCAAAGTGCATCACTTAACTTGGTAGACCAATTTTTTCTTGTAGTATTGATTACTTTGGTGAGGATTCTCTTAATCTCTCGATTTGCTAGCTCAGCTTGCCCATTTTTTTTAGGGTGATATGGGGTGGACACTTTATGCCTTACTCCATATTTCTATAAAAGAGTGAAAAAGGGCTTGTTACAAAAGTGTGAACCTCCATCACTAATGATTGCTCTCGGAATGCCAAACTTAGAGAAAATATTCTTCTTTAAAAATTTGAGCACCACTTTGTGATCATTGCTCTTGCATGCCACTACTTCTACCTGAATGCCCTTTTTAGAAATGATATGACCAAGTACTACCCCTAAGGTTGCCATGAAGTGACACTTCTCCCAATTTAGGACCAAGTCCTTCTCAATGCACCTTTTCAAAACTTTTTTCAAATTTAAGAGACAATCATCAAAGGTCTTCCCATAAACAGTCAGATCATCCATGAAAACTTCCATGATTCTCTCTACCATGTCACTGAAGATACTAAGCATACACCTTTGAAATGTGGCCGGTGCATTACAAAGACCAAAAGACATGCGCCTATAAGCATAGGTGCCAAATAGGCATGTGAATGTGGTTTTCTCTTGATCCTCCAATGCAATGGCAATTTGAAAATAGCTTGAATAGCCATCCAAGAAGCAATAATAGTCATGACCAACTACCCTCTCCAAAACCTGATCTAAGAAAGGTAATGTAAAATGATCTTTCTTGGTGATTGCATTCAACTTCCTAAAATCAATGCATACTCGCCAACCTGTAGTCAACCTTGTAGGAATGAGCCCTCCTTCATTATTCTTCACCACAGTTATCCCACTTTTCTTAGGTACTACTTGAGTGGGACTCACCCAACTACTGTTAGAGATAGGATAAATAATACTTACATCTAAAAGCTTTAGTATCTCATTTCTGACTACATCTTGCATAAGGGGATTTAGCCTTCTTTGTGGTTGCCTTACTGGTTTTGCATTCTCTTCCAAATAAATATGATGCATGCAAATCAAGGGGTTTATCCTTTTCAAATCTGAAATGGACCAACCAATTGCTCTTTTATTCTCTTTAAGTACCTTCAAAAGTTTGATTTCTTGCTCTTTAGTTAATGCAGTTGAAATGACCACAGGTTTTTCTTCATTTTCCTCTAAATAAACATACTTTAAACCATGTGGTAGGGGCTTTAACTCTGGTTTGCTAATCTCAACCTCTTCCTTTATGTTTTCTTCATCATTCTCAACACTATTCAAAGATTGAATGGTGCATTTTTCTTTCCACTTTGTAGCAACTTGAACACATTCTTCTTTAACGATTGTAGAGAAAAATTCATCTATATTTTCTTCCATTAACTTTTTTGTGTGTTCTTGCACCAAGGCCTCTAGAAGGCATGCTTCATCATTCTCCACATCATCATGGTTCATTGGTTGCTTGCATAAATTGAAGACATTCATTTCCACTGTCATGTTCCCAAAAGATAACTGCATCAATCCATTCCGACAGTTGATGAGAGCATTGGTTGTAGCAAGGAAGGGTCTCCCAAGAATAATTGGAACATAATTCACACCATTTTTCAACGGTTCTGTATCTAACACCACAAAGTCCACTAGGTAGTAGAACTTTTCAACTTGTACCAAAACATCTTCGACTACTCCTTTGGGTACTTTAATCGAACGGTCTGCTAAAGAGAGTGTAATGGCAGTAGCCTTAAGCTCTCCCAATCCTAATTGCTTATAGATTGAATATGGAAGCAAATTTACACTAGTTCCCAAATCTAACAAAGCTCTTTCCATGTATGAGTCTCCAATTTGGACTGAGATGGTAGGATAACCTAGATCTTTGTACTCCACCATTGCCTTATTCTCAATGATGGCACTGACTTACTCGATGAGAAATGCTTTCTTGCTTAATTTAATCATTCTCTTCACAATGCATAAGTCTTTGAGGAACTTTGCATAAACAGACACTTGCTTGATCATATAAAGGAGTGGAATGTTGATCTTCACTTGCTTCAAAACTTCCAAAATCTCTAAAGTCTTATCCCTCACTTTGTGTCTCTGCATAGCTGAAGAGAAAGGCAAATGATTGGAAACACTCCTTTTATCTTTGCTCATAATGACTTCCTCATATTTTTCATACTCTTTCTCATTTCTAGCATTTTTCTCCACAGTTGGTTCATCTCTAGCAGGAATATCTTCACTTACAGGTAACTTGGGCCCTTCATATTCTTTCCCATTTCTGAGTGTGATAACTGCATTGCAATCTTCCTTTTGCACTTCAGAAACTTCATTTATTCCTCTTGGATTTTTCTGTGGTTGAGTTGGGAATTTTCCTTTCTCTTGAGATAAACTTACAGCAAGTTGGCTCAAAGTGGTTCGAATATCTGCTAGTTCTTAAGATGTTTGAGCATTTATCCTATTTTGATCTTCATTACGCTTACCTTGCTTCTGTATAAACTCTCTCATCATATCTTCCAAGCTTGAGTTAGATGATGAGATTTGATGTTGATGTTGAAAATTATGAGATGGCATGCCTTGTGATTGAAAACCTTGCTGCCCATTAGTCTGATTACCCTGAAATTGGTTTCCTTGCTATTGAAACTGGCCATTGTTACCTCTTCTCCATGATAGATTTGGATGATTCCTCCAACCCGGATTATAAGTGTTGGAATATGGAGAATTGCGAGAATATTGCTTGTATGTCCCTAAGGCATTGGCTTGCTCCGTAAACATTTTTTGCACTACAGGTAAAGTGGGACAAGATTGCACACCATGTTTCGTAGACTTACATATCAAGCATAGTTGAGTTACCCCCTCATTGACTATTTGTACCTCTTGAACTCCCTTGGCTTCCAAATCATCCAACCTTCTCATAATAGTTGCAAACTTTGCTTAGACATCTAAACCCTCTGGTAAGGTATACACTCCACTAGCTCTTGCCTTGTTCATTGTTCTATCTCTAGGTGGTTCCTTAACAATTGTTTCTTCCCAACTTCTAGATACCTCGGCAACATAATCAAGGAATTGAAATGCTTCATCGGGGTTTTTATTCATGAAATCTCCTCTACACATAGTCTCGAGAAGTTGTTTCATTGGTGGTGACATGCCTTCATAGAAATATGAAACTAGCATCCAGTTGTCAAATCTGTGATGGGGGCATGCTGCAACAATCTCCTTGAATCTTTCCCAGCATGTAAAAAAAATTTCATCCTCCATAGCCTTGAAATTCGAGATCTCCTTTTTCAATGCACTGGTTCTATGTGTTGGAAAGAATTTATGCAAAAACACTGATTGTAGATCACCCTAATTTCTAATACTATAGGGTCTAAGACTATTTAACCAAGTCTTAGCTTTATCCTTCAATGACAAGGGGAATAGTTTCATGCGAAAGATCTCTAAAGGAGTGTTGGCTTCTCGAAAAATTGAAATGATGTCCTCAAATTCCTTGATATGAGAGTATGAATTTTCATTTTCTATCCCCCTAAAAATGGGTAGTTGAGACACCACTTGAGGCCGAATGGTAACATGATCATGATTTGGAGGTAGCATAAAACACGATGGTGTGCTCAACTTGGGAGGATTTAGAAGCTCTCTCATAGTTCTTTGGCCCTACATAAGTGGTCATGGCCTGTTGTTATTGATGTTGAATTCTTCAATGTCCTCCATATTTGGTTGAGATTCCTCAGTTGTTCTTTAAAGTCTACCTAAAATATCTCTTTCCCAACTAAGCATAAAATAGAATATATATATATATAAAAGAACTAAAACAAAGTAATGCACTATATCCTAGTTATGATGATTGCCAATCCTCGACAGCAGTGCCAATTTCTTGACCGAACTTCTCTATTGTACTAAAATACTTAGCCTTTTTACGTAGCAACTCTGGTCAAGAAAAAAAAACTAGAGAAAAATTTGATAAATTGGTGTCATTTCGAAGTGGATTTCGAATTCATAAGTTGAATTTCGAAATCATTTCGAAATGACCCTCCAACTTGGTGCAATTGTCTTCCAATGACCATAACTTCTTCATTTCAGCTCCGATTTATACACCATTTGAAGGTTTGGACTCTTGACTTCCCGAGCTTCGAAACGATATATAGTATGTATACAATGGACTCCAGAAATTTCTCTAAGTTTGTCCTCAAATTTAGATTATATAATGCCATCATATTTTTGAGTTCTAAATTTCCATGCAGCAGAATCTTGCTTCATGACTCATTTCCCATATTTTCTTGCCTTCTTTCTTACTCCATAATGTTCATTTCTCATCTTCCAAATGCATGATATCCTCGTCTTGCCTTTCCTTACGGTCCATGAGTCTTGACTCACTTATTTTCTCTTTTAGCCCTTTCTTGATCTTTCAAAATCTAAAGTGATTCAACTTGCACCATTTTATTCCCTTGAACCTGAGATAAGTCTTCAAAGTACAAATTAAACTCATGGCTAGGGCCTTAGCATTGATTTAGGTCAAGTTGGGTGATTTGAATGTCTTTTAGTGCACAAATCATATAGAATATGTGCCATTATAGCACATATTTTGGCTCCAATCAGTGCACCTCTTTCTAATTTGAGGGATGGTTGGTCTTGGTTATCGGGATAAGTTTCCTATGGTGAGTGCACTAGTGCATATAGTTACACATTAGATAAGACCTATAGTGAGTTATGACTTAAGTTTATCAAGTAGTCATGACTTCACCAAGCAGCTTCAATATTGAGTTTGTGCTAAAGTTAGTAGTGGTTTTGACTTATGGGTGAGATCGCAATCTAATCATATATTCCTTATGGATTAGGTCACTATTGATAGAAGCTAATAGCAATAGATATTCTCAATAGAGATACTATGATATCTCATAGGGTTAAGACATAGTGTTTCATTAGGTGATTCTAAGGTGTTCATGTAAACTATAACCATATCAGTTCCTTAAATGGAACTTGACATACGCTCTTTGAGAGCTAAAATATGTCAGTTGAATACACAATACAAGAATCTATAACTCAAGGATAGTGGAGATACTCATGAAAGGTTGATAGTTTTCATGTCGTTAGACTATATATACCATTTCATGGGAAGATTAAATGCAATAAGATAGCAGCTCACCGACTCGATTACATAGTGTCTCCTTATTATTTACATAAGATACTAGAATTCATTTGATTCTCTATAGTAGGATGTTGAATCAAATTCAAAATTGGATTATGAGGAAGCTAATACTCCTATGGGTCTTAGTGGTCCCTGCTCTAAGCTCATAAACCTTGTTGCCATGGGTTATGAGGATTAGATTAGTTTTAGGTTCAATTTTGTGCATAAGGGTGTTTTGGTAATTATGTGAGGTTGCATAACGGTAAGTGAACAAGATCTCTAGATTGGGCTAATTGATTAATTACTAGGCCATATTGGATTAATTAATTAATTAATTAGGACCCATTTTTGGGTTGGATTAAGTGACCCAAGCCCTTATTAGGCTCAAGTCACTTAAGCATTGTAGGAAATCCTATAAGTACCCCCTTAGGGGTAAAAGTTTCCATAGTTTTTTCTAGAGAGTCATCTTCCACCTTCAGATAAGAAATCCATAACCTCCATCCTCACTTCTAACCTCACTAGAAGTGTGTCAAGATCAAGGTTTGAGTCATTAAGGGAAAGACTCCGGGTTTACAAGACTTTTACGACTTTGTTCTTTATCTTCATTGTGTGGAATCGATTTGGAAACATCTGAATCTGAGGTACATTTTTCATTAGCATTTTATAAATTTGTTTTAAGTTTAAAAATTCATTTTCTTTGTTGTGCATATGATTTAGAAAATCCTAGGATAGTCAAGCATATTCCTAATATTGACCCGGGATTGGGAAACAGAATGATCCAGGCTTTTCTCATCAATAACATCATCACTGCCCATAACTTCATCATAATCTATGGGATCAACCTCATGTTCCTTTGAAATTACCTTGAAAGACTCTCCCAAATACATGAACCTATCTAGTTATATGAAAACCCTTCAGTATGATGAGGCTCTCGTGTACTAGAATTAACAGGAATGGCAAGTATATGAACCTTTGGACCTAGAGTCTTTTGTGCTAATATGGGAATGTCTTTAAGTGCTCTCTAGTTTTATTTTAGAAATATGACATTTGCATTAACAAATATCTTCTAGTTAACCTAACTATAAAAGTAATGCCCTATCGTTCCTCTTGGATAACCTATAAATTAACATACTATAGAACTTGCTTCTAACTTGTCTACATTTAGCTTTAGCACATGTGTCGGACACCCCTAAATGTGAATGTGTTGCAAACTGGGTTTACGAATTGTCCACATTTTTGTGGGAGTTAAAGGTATTGACTTGGAAGACACTAGGTTGAGAAGGTAATCCATAGAATCCAAGGCTATCCTCAAAAGGATACTTGTAGTGATGAAAAACTCATCATAGATCTCATCATGTCCATCAATATTCGATTTATTCTTTCTACTACTCCATTTTTCTATGGAGTTTCAGGTGCACTCAACTAGGATATGATCCCATGCTCTTTAAGGGAAAGAATCAAACAAAGTAGATATATACTCACTAACTTGATCAAATTGAAGCACATTTATATGTTTACACAGTTGTTTTTCTAATTCCACCTTAAATTAAATGAATTTATCCAAGGCATCAGACTTCCTATGTATTAGATAAGCATATTTGAACTTGGATTAATAATTTGTAAATGCAATGAAACACTCATACTCTCCCCATTCATGGACATTAAAGGCCCATATATGTCAGTATGCACTAACTCTAAACACTTCCTAGCTCTATATCCTTTAGTAGTAAATGACCTCTTGGTCATCTTACCTTCTGTACGGGATTTGCAAATTGGAAGATCCTCTGGAATCAAAAATGGTAAAATTCCAGACTTAACTAGTCTTTCGATCATATTTAGATTAATATGGCCTAGGCGTAACTCGTAAGTGTTAAAGTTGTGCTTGATTAGTACTAAGTTCCTTCCTTTTATGTGAGACATGATAATTCTCATTACTAGGCAAAATAGATAATGACGATACATGATAAAGATTATCTATCAATGATCTTAAGTATGTAAATGAATCATTCAATTTAATAAAAACTTGTATATTGTTAAAAAAAACACTGAATAATTCAACTTACTTAAACTAAAAACTGAAATCAAATTCTTCCTAGACTCGGGGATATAAAGAAAATCTTTTAGTTCTAAAAGATAACTATAAGATAAGGGTAACGTCTCCCATGGCTTGTACAACAATCCTCACTTTAGACACTAATGTTAGGTACATGTCCCCATAATTCAGGTTTCTCCTTAGTTGAAACAGTTGTAAAGAATTATAAACATGGTAAGTGGCCCCAAAATCTATTCACCAAGAATTAGTGGAATCCACCACCAAACATGATTAAACTAAAAGAGAATGATGCATACCTAATTGTTTCTTTAGGAAAATTGGGCACTTCCTTTTCTAGTGTCCTTACTTTCCACAGATGAAGTTCTTGCCTTGTCCCTTACTCTTCTTCTTCTCTTTGCCCTTGAAATTTCTTTTCTACTTAGTGGTCTTCAAAGTGTTCTTTTTCTTTTGGAAAAAAGAACTTAAAGAACCCTTGACTGTCATATGGATGCCTCTCTGGTCCTTGAGAATCCCCTCAATTGTCTAGAGTTCTCTCATCAGTTCAGTTAAGCTTATCACTAACTTATTTATAGAATAATTAAGCTTTAATTGCTTGAAAGAATTCAACAAGGTCTTTAAAACCATGTCTACTTGGGTTTCCCCATTGATCTCAACTCCAGCGGTCTCCATCTCATTAAATAGTCCAACCATATGAATCATATAATCTTTAACAAGAGTTCCTTTTAACATCTTAGCATTTTTAATAGTCTTAAGGGCAACTTGCCTAACTGACCTATACTTATCACCAAACATCTCATGGAGACTAGTAAGAATATATAAGTTGTTGGCATGGTAGAAGACAACTAACTAAAAACCCTAACCCTAAGAGGGTATTTACAGCGCTCCTTATTGGGAATCCGGGATTACTTTGTTCCCATGCCCTGGATCTCGTAGGGTGCATGGGCGCATCTATCCTTAATGATCTCTAAATCTAACATAGTAGAAAATAATTGTTTCAAAAACCATATTAGGATAAAAAATAAAAATAAAAAACTAGAGTAAAAGTGCTCATACATGGATCTAGATGTTCTTAAATCAATTCAGTGCAGTAAAAAACATGTCTGGATAGTTTGGAGGTCTCATACACCCAAGATCTTTTACCCGATGACTTGAACCACGATCTTGGCACTAAAAAATGTGGACTTGGAAGGGTAAAAACCTTAGCTCTCTCTCTATTTATCTTTAGAGGTGGAAGACGACTAATTGAAAGTCATTAAGAAACCCTAACCCATAAGGGGTCTTAAGTGACTTGAGCTCATTAAGGTTTGGGTCACTTAATCCAGCCCAAAATGGGTCTTAATTTATTAATTAACCACATAGAAGCATCTAATTATTGAATTAGCCCAATCCAAAGACCTTATTCATTATCCCTTGTGCAACCTTACGTAATTACCAAAATACCCCTATGCACAAGAATGAAACAAATAAATTTATGAAGGATGTAAGATGCCTTAGGCACATAATTCGAAACTTGGTAGCATGTATTTATAAGCTACACAAATCCTTGTACAACTTAAGCAATCTACTGCATGTGGTACAATCACCTCAATGAATATTTGTTAAGTAAAAGATTATTTACCCACACATATTAACTAAGACATCAACAATTAGATTTCTCAATTGTTATAATATATGTGGAAGATTTGAGTTTTGTTGGAACTCTTAAAGAGATCATAAGAATAACTAACTATCTAAAAAGGGGAATTTGAAATAAAAGATCTTCAAAAACAAAGTTTTGTCTCGACCTTTGGATCGATTATTTTTCAAATTAAATATTAGTTTATTAGTTAACATATAGAGAGAAAGTCTTAAAGCACTTTCATATAGACAAATCACATCCATTAAGTTCTTCGATGGTAATTCATTCACTTGAAGTGAAAAAAGATCCCTTCATCCTAAAGAAGATAACGAATAACTAGTTGGTCCAGAAATACCATATCTCAGTACTATCGGTATATTGATTCATCTTGCAAATTATACACGATCAAATATTTCATTCTTTGTTAACTTGCTTCTAAGTTTTTATTTTGCACCAACTGATCAAAGACATTAGAATAAAGTTAAATATGTACTACGATATCTTAAATATCAATTAAGCATCCTAGTGGTCACCTCTTCAAATCATTTAGAAATACTCCCAAATCATGAAGTAAGTCATGAATGTATAAGATTAAGGTTAATAATCCAACGCATCCAAGAATCATGCAGAATATCCTCCATTAAAGGTAATGCTATCAAGTTATATGAAGATAATGTTATTTATATTGTACAAATTAAATGAGGATTTATAAAAGATGATAGAAGTAAACATATATTCCCCAGATTAATTATTTTATACTCATAAACTCCAAGAAAATGGTTAAATTGATGTTCAACAAATCTAGTCATGTGATAATCAAACAAACCTAATCATAAAAGTGTTACCATCGACTACATTGAAAAAGTTAAGATACGATATTTGAATATGAAGGTTGAAATATTTACTAGTTGAAACGCTGAAAAAAGCATAATCATGTCTATATGAGGGGTAACATCTAACAAATGTATATATATACACCTGTTATTGATGGAGGAAGACACACTACAACAAATATGATGTTTTGCAACTTATTGATGGAGAAAGGTGTACATAACATCATCTAATTAGCCCATACATATTCGTGGCATATTTCATTGGGATGTGGTAAAAATTGATAACTCCTATAATAAAACTTGAAGAGTTGAAATATGATTTTTGTTTTTCAAAGAATTTGCGCAGTGTCAATTTCTTCTTACGCCTCCTAAATCCCGTTAGCACCCTCTTCTTTCAAATATCACAACCTTGTATGATAATTTTTGTTGAAAAGTTTTACACATTAATTTTGTAAATCTATTTTAAACATAAATTGGATTGTATTGTGAATGATAAATATTACCTTTCCACAGAAGAAAATAACGGGAAATGGGGTGGTTAGAGTGCAACTCCTCCGTGAAGAATGGTCCACCATCACCATCCGTATAGGAAAAACTCCCTACCACCTTCAATCTCGCATTTTCTCTCTCCTCTCTCTTCTCTCTTCCTCCTTCCTGGTTATCATTCTGAAAACAAAACTGAAAACTCAGAGAGTGGTTTCCACATAGAGGGCAAAACTCAATACCCGGAGAGAGGTTTCTACATAGCAGAAGAGAGGAGAGGGTGGGAGACAATACCTACCTTTCTCCTTCTAAGCCCTCTCTCACCACCCCTGTATCCCACCCCGCTTCCATAAAATCTTCTTTCCATAATACAAATTAGACTTTCTTAGATATTGCATCGTCTTCTCTATTAATCTTGTTGTTTTACTGCAACAATGGAAGCAACACAGAGGATAGCCTGCAATGCGGACTTAATTAACCCACTGTTTACAATGGGCATACAGGTCTCCTGCGTTCTTGTCCTCTCTCACTTCTTTCACCTTGTCTTGAAGCCTCTCGGTCAACCCGGACCCATCGCTCAGATTCTCGTAAGTATGTTACCTAAACACCTTCATTTGTTACAAAATATTCATTCATTAAAATGACCCAGGAAAAAAAAAATTGTCTTCTGTAGTTTCAATATGTTACCTAGACTGTTTGGCTTGACGGAAAATTGATCATAATTAATATTGTCATGACAGGCGGGGGTGGTGATAGGTCCCTCAGCGTTGTCAAAAATAGGCGTTGTAAAGAAGACATTTCATAGTTCTTCCGAGGATTACTATCAAATTTTGGGATTATTTAGCCGTATATTTTTTATGTTCCTGATTGGCCTCCAACTGGACCTTCCTTATGCCATGCGCAACATGCGACGAGTAGGCACTGTTGCGCTTGGGGGTGCCATAACATGTAGTGTGTTTGGTGCTGCTGTCTCCTTGTTTCTATATGATGTACTGGAAATCAAGGGCAGCAAGTTCTTATTTGCCCTTGCCTTGATGATTATTATAACTAATGCAGCCTCACCAGTCGCAATTCGTTTGGCAGTTGACAATAAGCTGGCAACTTCAGATGTGGGCCGACTTGTCATATCTTCTTCCTTGATCAATGACATTTGTTGTGCCTTACTCGTGTGTTTAATGAGCATTTTTTCTGCAGCATCTTCTAAAATAGGGGGAAAGATACGAAATGGTTTCCTTTGCCTCATACTCCTCGGGGTGGTTGTCATTCTCAACAAGCATTTATCTTTATGGTTAAACAAAAGGAACCGAAACCTGAAGCACCTAAAGAACACCGAATTCTTCTGCGTATTGTCACTCGTAGTAGCAACAGCAATGTTTATTGAATGGAGCGGATATAGCAGCATAGTGAGTTGCTTTCTGATGGGTATGATGTACCCCAGGGAAGGAAAAACAGCTCGAACCCTGATGCACAAACTATCCTACTCTATTCACACCTTTGTACTTCCAGTTTACTTTGGCTACACAGGGTTCCAGGTAGATCTAGGACATCTGAAGAGTTTAGAAAATGCCGAAATTGTTGGTGCCATCGTCTTGTTAAGCATTGGTGGCAAGATTACTGGCACCCTTGCTGCTTGCCGGAGCCTAAACATTCCAGTGACAAGTGGAGTTGTTCTTGCCTTCCTACTGAACGTGAAGGGCAATGTAGATCTTGTCCTGGTCGGCAGTGCCGTACAGAACTATGTAAGTTAATATTTCTGATATAAGGGATTAAAATATTCTTGCAACTGTGATTAATTTCAGTTCTTGAAGACAAAGAGAGTCTAACGTAACATGGGTACACTTTGGGTGAATAATATTGCAGAAATGGAGTGCGAAAGCTAACAATCTGCTTCTAATTACAATAATGATTAACACAGTTATAGTGGGGCCAGTTGTGGCTCTCATAGTGAGTAGAGAAACAAAATCTTTTGGTTACTGTCATGTACCGTTTGAACGACAAGACCCAGAGAGGGAGCTACGAATCCTGGCCTGTGTGCATGGCCCTCGTCATGTACCCACCATGGCTAGGATAATCCAATCATCAAATGGGGCTCAAAGCACGCCCATCTCCCCCTTCTTGATGCACCTCATCGAACTTCCTGAGAAGACCAAAACCAATTTGATGTATAATCAACTGCAAGATGATGAGCTGAGTGATGATGATGACTATGGGGGGAATGATGTGGTAGAGATCAATGACATAGTGGATGCCTTCTTCGCTGAGACAGGAATCATGACCCGTCAGCTCAAAGTTGTATCACCCTTTGCAACAATGTACGAGGAGGTGTGCAATGGTGCTGAGGATTTACGAGCTTCAATCATACTCCTCCCTTTCCACAAGCACCAGAGAATTGATGGGAAAATGGAGAGTGGCAAGGAAGGCGTAAGGATCACCAACCAAAAGGTTCTTCGCCATGCAACATGCACTGTCGCCATCCTGGTCGACCGAGGATTTTGGCTTGTTGGAGCCCCACAAGGACTGGGCTTTGAAGTACCTCAACATGTTGCAATTCTGTTCTTTGGAGGTCCTGATGATCGCGAGGCATTAGCATATGGTAGGAGTATGGGCATGCATCCTCAGGTCAATCTCACCGTCATCAGGTTCCTGCCTGAGTCATCAAAGGACCATGATGCGGGAATGAGAATTGCATCATATAGGGATGAGGTCTTAATGTCCATACCTGGCCGTGAGAACGAGAACGAGGAAGACAATGCCTTCCTAGCAAACTTCTATAACAGGTATGATCAAAGCAATAACAACAAGTGTTCGCCATAATCCCTAATGTAACTTTCATTCGTGTAGGATTATAATTCATTGTGTTTCAGTCAATCCCCACAAAAAGGCACCCTTTATAATGCTGAAATTAATGTTGATTAGGTATGTGACATCGGGCCGAGTGGGGTATGTAGAGAAGTACGTTGATAACGGGGAACAAACAGTGAATGCTCTAAGGGAGATGGGGGACATGTACTCCTTGTTTATAGTGGGGAAAGGAGGGCGAGGACAGTGTCCTATAACGATCGGAATGAGCGACTGGGAAGAGTGTCCGGAGCTTGGGACTGTTGGGGATCTTTTGGCTTCTGCGGACTTTGATGGTTCAGTTTTGGTCATTCAACAGCATAGACATCAGAAGATAGAGCTTATTGAGGATTGAGACAATCAATGTGATCTGAAATATGTAGTCATCAAATGCCAAAGACGTCTGCCCCCACACATTCCAATCCATATGGAGATTCTCCATTCCTACACTAATTTGAAGGTGAAACTCTTTCATCTTTCTCTTCTTTAGTTGGATGAAAGCATCTTGATTGTAAATTGAAGAGCTTATGTAATTGTTGTAGTTTACCCCTTTTATTTCATGGGAAGAAAACTCTATTTGGACACCCTTTCTTAGTTCCCTACATATGTATGATAAATAAAGCATATGCTACAGACATTGAAAATCCCGTCTCCCCCTTCTTAAAACTCAATCTAGAGCATGAACAAAATAAGGATTTTAGTTCTACTCATAGCTACATAAATTTTGTAATATTACACAATCCTCATTGTCTTCCTTAAGTTTAAATATTGACATTTATGAAAGAGAAAAACTTTATAATTAACAAAATTGCCAAGCTTTTTCATTATTCTAGAAATTTGGGGAAGGACCCTCCTCCAAAGTTATTAAAAGCTAAAAAAAAAAAACTAATAAACCTACTAAATTCTCGATAAAAAGTTATAGTGTGTTTGACAATCATTATATTCGAAGTGCTTTTAGTAAAAATGCTTTCTCTAAAAGTGGTTTTAGGAAAATCATCTACCAAATGTTTCTCCATAAAATAGGAAAATGAATTTGCAATATCATTAGTGATTTTTTAAAAAGTGTTTTTAAATTTTGTTAGATATCTAATCTTTTTATCAAAAACACTTTTTAAGTTAAAAACACTTCTCAGAATTTCTATTAAACGAATTTCTAAAGTCCATTTGATAGTAATTTTAGAAAATGTTTTTAAACTTTCTAACACTTAAATTTTTTTATCATTTAAGTATTAAAATATTATAAACATTTTTTAGAATCGCTACCAAATACACTACCGACAAAAAAAAAAATTATAAGACACAACTAGATTACAAAGCGATAGTTACCTATTACATTCTAAGCTGAAACAAGAATTCAAATTGTTGAATGATTCATAAAAATACAGTAATCAATTACTATCAAAATTTTCACAATAAAAAAGAGTCATGATATCAAGTGGGGTGTAATGGAATTAAAATCCAGCTCTTAGTTAGGATAATAAAATGAGTAGATTATATGGGATATATGATTTTTGGTTTAAAATACTAATACATATCAAGAACTAAGGTAGGATTAACATGTAAAACAAAATGTGTCGGCAGAATATATCTAGCAGGATGATATGGTCCATGTGAGTCTGTTACTTGTGACGAATTCATTCTAATACAAACAAATTGAACACTCATCATCTCAATTATTTGGGTGCAATATAAGCTGTTTCCCATCACAATATTGTTTCCAATTGCGTCGTTTATTATTCAGCCTACCCACCTACTCCATGCTCCGTAGAAAGAAAGAAAGAAAGAATACTAGTATACAATGAGGGGTCATCCTATGGCTGTGGCAAATCCCATCTCCATCCCCGTCCCCATCCATCTAAATTTGTCCTATGTAACCCACACAAAATAATAGCGCACACCCAAATTGAAATGAATAAGATTCCATCTTCGTTTGCTTCTTTTTCTCTTAACGCCCATCACAACCTCTTCCACAATTCTACTCGCATCGTGATGATGCATAGACTTGTCTGATTGAACTAAATGTATTAATGCTATATTTATTGGAAATATATTTTTTATTTAATTAAAAATAACTTATTGATATCTATTAATATAATTATAATAAATTTATTACGAATAAGTTCAATTTAGTTATATTGATTGATATCAATAAATTATTTTTAAACGAATAGAAAAAATTAAATATTTTGACATTGTCTATTCAACTAAAAAATCAAACCCCATCTAAAACTATCAACTATAGTTATTGATTTTCGTACAACGATTTCTAGTAAAAAATTAGAGAAAAAAAAAAACACAGATTTAACGTGGTTTAACAAATTGTCTACCTTTATGGGAATAGGGAATAAAATTTTTACTATATCACAAATTAGGGTTACATAAAAGGGTATTTATGCTAATACTCAAGTAATGAAATTCCAAAAATACCCCTGAACCGTATCACAAGATTCTCTTTATCTCCATAAGTCTTTCACTCAATATAAACCATATACTACAACAATGGTTTAAAATAAAAGTTTATTTAAGTTTATATATTAATAGAAACACGGAATGGTATTAGAATAAGTATAAGCACTATCTGACAAGCCTTACTCCCACGTTCCCTTTTTTTTTTTTTTTGAACTCTTTCCTTGTTTTTGTTGTCTTCTCATTTCCCTTCTTTAAAGCCCATCAAAAAGCATCTTCCCACGGGCAAGGTGAGAGAGATGTCTTCTCCCTACGAGGTTGAAGAGTGTCGTGGGGTTCTTCGAGTTTACAGTGACGGCTCCATAGTCCGCTCCTCTCAGCCTAGCTTCGCCGTCCCTGTACACGATGATGGGTCTGTCCTGTGGAAGGACGTCCTTTTTGACCCACAGCACGACCTTCAGCTCCGGCTCTACAAGCCGGCTTCCCCTTCCGCCAAGCTTCCCATATTCTATTACATACATGGAGGCGGCTTCTGCATTGGCTCCCGCACATGGCCCAACTGCCAAAACTACTGTTTCCGCCTTGCGTCTGAGCTTCAAGCGGTTGTTATCTCACCTGACTATCGACTCGCTCCTGAGAATCGGCTACCGGCTGCCATCGAGGATGGGTACAAGGCTGTGAAGTGGCTCCAAGTTCAAGCTTTGGCTGAGAACCCTGATACCTGGTTAACCGAGGTAGCCGATTTTGGGCGAGTTTTCATTTCTGGAGACTCGGCAGGAGGTAACATCGCCCATCACTTGGCGGTTCAGCTGGGATCGTTGGAGTTGGCGCCGGTTGGGGTGAGAGGTTATGTGCTGTTGGCCCCATTTTTTGGTGGGACAGTGAGGACCAAGTCGGAGGCTGAGGGACCTAAAGACGCCTTTCTGAATCTGGAGCTCATTGACAGGTATCTTCAACTCTAGCCTAGTATTATTTAAGCTCTGATTGATGATGAGATCCTGAACGATGAATAAAATTATTGCAGGTTCTGGAGGTTATCTATACCTATTGGTGATACCACTGACAATCCATTGGTGAACCCGTTTGGGCCTCTTAGCCCCAGCCTTGAACCAGTGGATCTCCTCCCCATTCTAGTGGTTGCTGGGGGAAGTGATCTTTTGAAAGACCGGGCTGAGGATTATGCAAAGAGGCTCAAACAGTGGGGAAAGAAGATCGAGTACGTTGAATTTGAAGGGCAACAGCACGGATTCTTCACTATTTCTCCTACCTCGGAGGCTGCAAATAAGTTGATGTTGATCATTAAACGATTCGTAATTGAAAATTCTAATTAATGTGGCACTACGTGATGTAGTGATTGTAAGTCCCACTTCAAATATAATTAATAAATATTTGAATGTTATTTAATCCTTTCATATTATATTCATGGTTTAAAATAATTTTTATATTTTATTTTTTTTTAAATCATCTTTGACAGTTCTTTTTTTTTTTTTTTCTAATAATAATAAAAATCTATTTGAACCTATAATTTACAAACAAAATTATTTTTGAAAATTAATACTCCAATTTAGTTATTGTTACGGAGAAACAATTTTTAAAAATGAAATAATAAGTTTAATAATATTTAAAAATAATTTGAAAAAATAATAATAGACATAATTAATACTTTAAATTCTTTAATAAACTTTTAAAAAATTTAAAATAATTTAAAATTCAAAATACTAATTAATTAATTATAGATTAAATAAAAATTTTCCACCTACATTATCCATAATTGGGTAATAGTGAATTGTATATATGTAATGAAAATTTTGATTCATTCGTACCTTAAAAAAATAAATTTTATTTATTTTTAAATTCATTTAAAATAAAATAATATTAACAATTATTAATTTTAAATTATTATTATTCCTTTTTAACAAAATAAATCAACGTTAATATCCATATTTCTATAATATTTATAAAAAAATATACAATTTATGATTTTATTATATTATTATTATTCATATTTTACTAAAATCATTTTTTAATTTTATTTATAATTTAAAAAATATTTTTAATAAGACTTAGAATTTAATTTAATTTATATCATATAATTGAATTTACAATTTTTTTTTTTTAGGAAATCAAAATAAAATTTTATTTTTAAAAGCAATTTATCCAAAATAGTTTTTAATTTTCTTTATTTTTGAAAAATGTTTTTAAAATTAACTTGCACTAAGAAATAAAAATACCACGTATTAAGAACGAGATATGAATTGAAATCCTACTTATAAGTGAAAATTCATTTCATTTGGAATCATTCCCGATTTTATTCCTATAATTATTTGAATTATCTAAACATGAAAAAGGA
The DNA here is from genome assembly GCF_004353265.1 of Vitis riparia. NCBI lineage: Eukaryota > Viridiplantae > Streptophyta > Magnoliopsida > Vitales > Vitaceae > Vitis > Vitis riparia. Next base: position 9,317,772 of record NC_048436.1, read on the forward strand.
TTATTCCATTCCCATCCTTACTTGAAGTTTTAAAATATGCCAATAGACGAGGATGGAAGAAAAAACAAAAAAAAAAAAAAAGGAATGAAGTGATCATTCTCGCTCCTCGTACCCGCGTAGAAAGATGAATTTTCTAAAGCCCTCCTCTCTGTAAATAACAATTTTCCATTTTGCACAGAGAGAGAGAGAGAGAGAGAGAGAGAGATTCAACTTTACAATTTTCATTACTTCCAGCCCATTAGAAATATTGTAGACAAAAGAATTAAAGCTTCAGCAAAATTAGCTTAGGGGTTGAAACAAAAGGGAATCACGACAGAAATGAGAAATTTTGAGCCACAGGTTATAAGCGTTTAGAGTACCCTGAACCTCCACATCTCTTGCAGAATATCAATCCTAGAGAGAAATAACACCAATAAGCGGATGAGAAACATGAATGATGGAATTGAACTTAAGAAACAAGGTCCACAGTCAACATCAATATGGTCGGACCCAACATAATATAACCTAAATGAACTGTAAGCCTCCAAGAGATGAATTATTCCATTCTGAAACATTGCAAAGAGAATACACCAGTGGCTTTCTACTATCATGATACTTCCATAGATAGAATGTTATTAAAAGAAATGCACTAATAGCAGGCGGACCCTACTCCATGGATGTATACAAAGAAACAACCCAAAAGAAAAGGAAAACGAAAAAGCCAAAAACAAAAACAAAGGCCGACAAAATTTGTCTAGTACTATGATGTCTACAAGGTCACGGAAAGATGAGTTCGCCCCCTTGGCCTAATGAAATGAGGGGCATAATTCAATGGCTTTCTCATTCGCTCACTGAGAACGGCAATCCCACAAGATACCAAATGGTGAGAACAAGGGGGCCATAAGGCATTTGCATTCTACCAATGGAAGAAAATATGATTACCAGATTCCTGCTCCTTCCTACATAGATGACAACAATTCACCATGGCCCTACCATCAATATGGGGGAGTCTTCCCCAAACTGCTTCACAAGCACCACCTCCCCCAAGAAAAAACAATACAAAATCTTGGATTCCCAAGTTTATCCAAGGATCTTAGACTTCAGCCTTGGCATCATCAATCCAAGACACTGGCAATTGTAGATCATCCGCCCCTATTCACTGTTCCCCATCAATCACTTCTAATATGAATTTGACGACCAAATTTTGACTCCAGTGCTTTTCATCTTATGTACATCTTGAACCTTTTCCAACAGAGTGAATCATCCCTGTCCTCCATAATACAACATCTATGGATACAAGCCAAGCAAGGCATCACCATCTCGAGCTACCTTAAACACGGAAGTTCCTAAAGTTATACAGGTTCTAATAACTGATGCTGCCTTCTAAACTTCAATATGCAGTAACTCAGACCCCTTTATGAGAAACATATGCCTGCCAATTATTCCTTAAAATGCCTCCTCTGTCCATTCCCCATTGATATACGGATAACCTTTGGAAGGCCTCCCAACCCTTAGACATGGCATGCCCCAGCCACAACATCTCATACCCAGCTGTGGCACACTTTCATCCTTCCAACTCTCCAAACTTTTCCACAATCATCCCTTCCAAAACTTATTTCTTTCAACTAAAAAACTCCAAAGTAATTTGCCTAATAAGGCTTTATTAAGAAAAAGCAAATTTCTCATACCTAATTCCTCACCCACCTTCTTAGGAGAGCGTCACCAAGTAAAAACCCTTTCAAAATTTTCCAGATGGTTACAAACCAAAGATGGAGTAATAAAGGTCATAAGATAAAATGCAAAAGCAAACCATGTGTGAGTGAGTCTGGCCTCTTTCGAGAGAAACTGCTTCTTCCACAAAAGCAAAGTTCCTCTTGGAACAATCCATCATGAAACCACTGCTGATTTGACAGAAGCACCCAACAATCCAAAATAGTAAGAGAGGAACTTCCATGCCTGACACCCAAACATGGCACCCAATGCCTTTAACCTATCCACATTACCTACCAGAATGATTTCACTCTTATCGAGGCTGAGTTTCAATCCTGAAACTGCTTTGGAACACCATAAATACATCTATGGTACAACTGCTTCTTATACATATCACACAAAATAGAAGTTTATAATCCACAAACAGAAAAAGTGCTTACACTAATTTAACCTTATCCTCACCCTAAATCTGTAAAACAACCCTGTCATTGCTCCGATAACAAAGCAACTCAGAACCTCCCAACCAAAATAAAGAGGTAGTGAGAGAGTTGGTTTCCTTGTTTCAAAGCTCAAATACTTGGGAAAAGAGCTTGTAGGAACAATACTTAGCAACAATGAAACCTCATAGTAGATAAACAAAATTTGATCCAAGAAACCACCTCTCATCAAAACCCATCTTAATAAATTATATATATATATCTACTAAGAAATCCCAAAAACCTGGTTTTATGCTTTCTTAATATTCAACTTGCAAACCAAACCTGCCTTAGTGCTCTTAATTGTAGAATCTATATCTTTCTTCACTATAAGGGCGGCACCAAGGATTTGTCTATCCTTGATAAATAAATTTTAAAGTTCCAAGACAATTATTCCAACTTCAACCAATCAGCCAAATGTTTATATATTCCTCCCACTAAATTAGTAGGTCTGAAGTCCTTAATTTCCTTTGTATCACCTTTTTTTTTTTTTTTTTGATACATTCACAAAAAATGTAGTAGTCAAAACTCTTCTAAGAAAATATGGTTAAACAATCAAAGTCATAAATAGCAATATTTTAAAAACCAGACTGGACTGACTGGTTCAACTGCCAGTCGACCACCAATCCGGTCTAGTTCGGCCATTTGAACCAGAAGCCTTCAAACTGGCGTCGAACCGCCAGAACCAGCGGTCGAACAAGTGAACCAGCTGACCTGGCCGGTTTTGGGTGAACCAAACAGTTCTCCTCCTCCCATCCAACCTACCTCAGCCGCACCCCCCACCCCTTCCTTCCTTCTTAGCACCACGCAGCCCCCTCCACCTTTCCCTTCCCCTTCCTTCTTCCCCGTCCCCCCCCACCCCCCCCCCCCCCCCCCCCCTCTTCTCCATTTCCAGTTGGCACCCCACCCACCCACCCTCCTCTTCCTTTTGGCCGCCCCTTTTCCCCATTCATTTCCAGATTTTTTTCCCTTTCCATTTCTAGTTGCCACCATTGCTCCCCCCCACCAACCTTCCTTCTTCTAGCCCCGCACGACACATCCCACCTTTTCCTTTTTGCCCGTCCGTCTCTCCCCTTCATTGCCAAATTTTTATTTTTTTTATTTTTTACCTCATCTCCATTATTATCTATTTTATTTTATATTGGTTATTTTTTTACTTTATGAGTTTTAAAAATTGTCATTTTAATTTAAATTAATGAAAACATTATAATTTAAATAAATTTCTAATTTTAAAATAAGTTTTTGATTTAAAAATTCTAAAATTCAAATTTTAAATTAAAATTCTGATTTTAATTTAAATTTCTAATTTAAAACTAATTTTCTGATTTTCAATTAAAATTTTAATTTTTAAATAATATATAAATTATTATTTTTATTTTAATAATTATTTTTAATTTTAATAATATATAAACTATATATTTATAACGTCACCGATTCGATCGCCGGTCCGATCAATGAACCGTGAACCGATAACTTTTCTAGTTCAATGATCAATCCGGTTCTAAAAACATAAAAAGTAGCGGTCAAAACTCTTTTTAGAAAATATGGTCAATAATCAAAGTCATAAATAGTCTAACATTAAACCCAAAAGAAAAAAAAAACAAAAGACTCATAAAATACTAAGAAGAAACATGATGGCTTCATTCTAAAAGCAACACGAAACATAATGGGATGGACCATTTTCAAATGGATATAAAATAGTCTCATCTTTTATAACTACTATAGAAATATCCAACAGTTAGAAAATAGTACCTGCTCCCTTGCACACCTTACAGTCAACCAAACCCGTTTCTTGCTTCATCTTGCCATTGTCACAAAAAACACATTTTGTGCCGCCTAATCATAATAAATACCGTCATTAACTTGTTTATAATGTCAAACACCAAATATATAATCACTGATAATTATGAAAAAAAAAAAATCATTCTTTGGAGAAGTCACTAACATTAACAAGTGGTGGATAGGTTATCAATCTTCATAATGACCAAAACATATTGAAAGAATTGAAAGAAATATTATATATATATATATATATATATAAAGAAAAGTAAAGGAACTTCCTTTCAGAAAAGCCATTTACTGATTGGTTGATACCACATCTATAGATGTATGAATGTCTATTTATCTCTTAAGTAAGCAAATAAATGATACAACATCCAATCTATGAGGAAATTAGTGTATTGACAAATTCTTTTGAAAGATTTAGATATGGGGATGCATTGCTTTTGAATGTTCAAGTCAAATAGTGATGATGACCTGCATGCACATCTTTTTAATATTTGCAGGCCCACTTACACTCCTAGTAGGGCAAGTGGCTTACAAATTTAGATCTCAAATAATAATGAAAAAAGTTTACACAAACCTTGAGGCGTTGAAGCAATCTCTAAAAGTTATCCAAGTAACAAATTGGCTTGTCATGAAATGGGTTTGAGAAACATGGTTGATATTTCTAGGATAGAGCCCTTAAAAGTGGTGACATGATGTAAAAATTTGGTTCATTATATATGATATCTATTGTTTTCTATCTTGTTTGCATTATTCTTATTTTTATTTTTATTTTGGATGGGTAAAAAGCAATATATTAAAACAAGGCACTCCAGACAAGCGCCTCAAAATACACAGGAAGTATACAAAGGATGCTTAAGAGCGCCACAAAAAAACAAGAGACTAACAAAAACAACACCCCCTCAAACAAAGCACAACCAATCTACAAACTCAACAACGGAAGAAGGGCCGATAGCTAAAAACCCCTTAGCCTATGCCCAAAGGTTACAAAGGAAATAAGATTTACACCCTTGTACCGAATGACCCTCATCTTCAAATGTCCTACTATTTCTTTCCTTCCAAATTGTCCAAAAAAGGCATAAGGGAGCAGCTCACCATACTTTTTTCATCTTCTTACCCACAAAAGAACCATGTCAACCTAGCAACATCTCTCTAACCAGTGACAAAAGCACCCACGACACCCTAAACAAAGAAAACAACAAATGCCAAAAACTCCTTGCCATATCATAATGCAAAAGGATGTGATCAAGAGACTCTTCCTCTGAAAGACACAAGTCACATCTATTAGCCAAAGGTCACCCCCTCATCTGAATCCAATCCAAGGTTAAGACCTTATTCCAAGTAGCCTTCTAAGTAAAAAAAGCTCACCCTCGGGGCACCCATAAGTTCCAAATTACACTAGTAGGAAAATCCCCTTGTCGTTCCGGTTCTACAGCCGCCTTATAGAGAGATTTGACATTAAATTTACCATCCTTAGACTTTGTTCAAACCACCTAATCTTCCACATCTCCACACAACCTTCTTCATTGCAATCACTGAAAAAAACTCTCCACATCAACCATCTCCTAATCGTTGAGCCGCCTAAAAAAACGAGGATGCTAAACTCCCCCCTTCAGGGAGGTTCCAAACATCTTCCACCCAAGCCTTCTTGGATGAGGATATAGCAAATAAGGAGGGAAAAGAGGTGCTTAAAGGATCGTCACTACACCACCTATCCTTCTAAAATCTAGCCCTCCTCCCATTCCCCATAGAAAAAACCATATTGCCACTTATCACATCCCATTCTCTCCTAATGGCTTTCCACAAACCTACCCCAAACCTTTCCCTCGCTTCACAAGAACACCACCCACCCACTTCTTCCCCATACATCCCACAAATAACTTGCGTCTAAAAAGTCTCCCTCTACAATGCAAAATGCCAACTCCATTTACACAAAAGGGCCTTATTGAGCAATGCTAAATTCCTCACTCCTAAATCACCCTTATGTTTATCTAAGCAAACAATAGACCAACTTACTAAATGAGGCTTCCTCTCAAGGGCCCCTCCTCCTTAAAGAAAATCTCTTTAGATCTGCTCCAACCTCAATCTGACTTTCCTTGGAATACAAAATAGAGATATAAAATAAATAGACATACTAGATAGAGCGCTCCGAATTAAGGTAAGCCTACCCCCTTTGGAAATATACCGTCTTTTCCAAATCAATAGTCTTTTCCAAAGCCTCTCCTCCATGCCATCCCAAACTACCACATCCTTAAAATGAGCCCCTAAGGGAAGACTCAAATAAGAAGATGGGATCACACTAATCTTGCAACCAAACTCTTGAGCCAAGTCTGCTACAATGTCCACTCTCCTCACTAGAATTAGCTTACTTTTCTCCAAATTTACCCTCAACCCTAACATCGCCTCAAACCACATAAGTAACCAACTCAAATAAGTCAACTAATTTAGAGAAGGCTCACAGAAGACTAAAGTGTCATATGCGAACAAGAAGTGAGAGATTTCCACTCCTACTTCTCTACTATTGAACCACCATCCCAACAAAAAGCCTCCCTCCTTAACTCTCTTCAACAAACAACTGAGGGCCTCCATGACAATCACAAAAAGGTAAGGGGATAAAGGGTCCCCCTACCTCAAACCCCTAAAACTTTGGAAAAAACCAAAAGGAGTTCCATTGATAAGGACAAAGAAGCTCACTATAGAAATACACCATTGAATCCAACTGATCAACTTAGAACCAAATCCCATCTTTTCTAGCAACCAAAATAGGAAATTCCAATTTACATGGTCATATGCCTTCTCAATATCAAGCTTGCACATGATACCACTACCATTGCCTTTCTACAACAAATCAATAGCCTCATTGGCAATCAAAGAAGCATCAAGGATTTGCTTACCCTCCACAAAAGCATTTTGGGACATGGATACCACATTTCCCACCACCTTCTTTAGCCTATTAGCTAACACTTTAGCTAACAACTTGTAAAGGCTACCCACCAAGCTTGTAGGCCTAAAATCCTTAAGGTCTTCAACACCCCCTTTCTTAGGAATTAACACCATAAAAGAGTTAATACTCTTCACAAACCTGCCCCATTCATGAAAGTCCTTAAAAAACCCCATAATTTCTTCCTTCAAAAAATCCCAACCAAATTGCCAAAAACCCGTAGAGAAGCCATCGGATCCAAAAGCTTTATCCCCACTAAGATCTGAGAGAGTACTAAATATTTATTTTGATTTGTTTGAGCATTCACGTCAATATAACATCAAAGATCTTGAATTATATATTTCACACCAACATAATATTTATCCAAGTTGAATTATTATGGGTTCAGCCAATTTAACTATTGGGCTCAGTCAACTACAATAAGAAGAATGATAAATTAAAATTTTATAGTTCAGCTGGCAAGAAACTATTCCCGACTCAAATCACAAATTCTAGGATTCATATGAGGAAGGATTTTTGGTGGGGTAATCAACTTATCAAACGAGCTTTCCCCAGGCTCTGCAGAATTTCAAGTAGGAAAGATTTCCCAATTGCACACAATTCTGCATGCAGGATTTTCAGCTTCTTAAAGAATTTTAATGATCATTAATCTAATAAAACTTGCTTCTCTTATCTACTCCAGTGATTTAGTCTACTTTTCAACATGGATACCCAAAGAATGTGTTAGAAATCTGCACAATTCCTTAATTTCAGAGATCTAATTAATTGTTATTTTGTTACCATGTATATTCCTAGTACTTAGATGTTAGATTAGTCAAAAATATTATTCTTTATAGGACAGTTGTAGAATCTCAGCTTGGTTTGAGCCTGAATCTCAGCCTAATTTGGTAACAACCTTGTATGCATCTGTGTATGATTCTTATTCTGTAATAACAAGAAGAATTGGTTCTAACCAATATGGTATCAGAGCACCATTAAGTTTCTGGACTCCCTATTCTTCTTGCATTTTCTGCAAAATCTCTTTAACGTCTTCGTCTCGTTTTTTTTTTTTTTTTTTTTTGTTCTTAAACTCTTTTGTATTTGCATTTGGCAAATATGACTGGCAAACTCTCTTCTCAAAATCCTTCAAATTTTGTCAATCCACAAAAGTGCTCAACAAATCTTGACAATCCAACCCTTCAAATCACTATAGAAAAACTCAATGGCTACAATTTCCTAGAGTGGTCTCTATCTATCATGTTGTTCTTAAAGAGTAGACATAAAATGGGATATCTTCGAGGAACAATAAAAGAACCAAACTCCACTAATCCCAACTATCAGACGTGGGAGGCCAAGAACTCCATGGTAATGTCCTAGTTATTGAATTCAATGAAGCTAAAAATCAAAAAGCCTTTCTTATTTCTTTCCAAGACCAAGGAAGTTTGGGATGTTGTTTCCCAAAAGTACTCAAAGCAAAGAGTTGTAGCCCAAATATATGAGTTGAAAAGTAAAACCCATGTCACTGAATAAGGAAATCTTGATGTGACTTCATATCCCAGTAACATGGAAGTATAATGGCAAGAACTTGACATGTATCAACATGTAAGAATGGAATCTACTGTAGATGTTGCTAGACTTGCATGAACAAGAACATGTATTTGAATTCTTTGCTAGTTTAAACTCTTGAGTTGGATCAGATAAGAAGTCATGTCCTAGGAAAAGATCCATTCCCTTATATACATCAAGTTTTTCCCTTGTAAGTCTTGAGAAATCCAAGTTGGCAGTCATGATGAAAACATCCTCTACATCATCAACTAAAATCTCTGAATATCATGGTTGAAACAAGAACTATGGGAGGAGAAAAAGATCTAAAGAGATCAAAGCACACTCAAGAAAAGATGTTAGGGATGTCTTGCATGGAGAATCACGCATTGTGGCAAGTGTGGAAAAGTCAAACCTGTAGCTTAAAAAATGAGGTGATATTGTGCCACCTCTTCAAAATGTAGGGGTTAGAAAGGGTAAGGGTGTTGTAGTCTTTGATGAGGTGGAGAAGCATTGGTGGGCCTAAGCCTCAACCGACGTTAATCAGGTAGAAGGCATCATCTTGGAGTTGAATGCTAGATGAGGAGGTAGGTTAGATGGTGAATGGAGGCCCAAAGAGATACCTAAGCCTTTCCTTTAAAAGGGCCAAGACAGCTTTAAGTTTAAACTTTAAAGAAGCTATGAGGGTTGATTCAAAGAGGCGGGCCCCTCTTAGGCCCATCTTCACCCATTAAGAGCTATTACTGTGAGTGATGTTCTTTCAACCAAGGAGGAGTTCGTCTGAATCAGGGCATAGGTTATAAAGGTGTGGACTTTAAAGGGTCAAGCCTTGCTCCGCCGACATCAAGGGGGAGCAACAGTGGTCCAAAAAAATCACAAATGAAGTGTTGGAGGCTAAGGCCTCCTATTTCCCAATTACGGTTCCTTCTCTTCCCTCTTCCTTAAGGTTCAGGCTTGCCTATCCTTTGTCTTCTATTTCTTAGGGCAAGTTTCCAATGGATTAGAGAGGGTCTTTCCAATTGACGAGATACCTTTAGTTTTTCTGATGACCCTAAGAGGTGTTATTCGAGCCCCTAGGAATGATTCTAAACCACAACACATCAATAGTATTCCTAAAAAGTCCAATGATTAATGGTAATGTCCCTAATCAAAGGGCAGACCTCATGTGTCCTAAAGAAACTTAGGTCCAACAATTGCTTGTTTAGAAGGAGAAGAGTTTAGTTGTAGACAAATTCTTAAGTTGGGGTGTTGTTGACGTCAAAAGCAAGGGTGGATTTTTGTCTTTTGGGATGGTAGAGTGATGGAGTTAATTAATAAGGACATGAAGGCTTTTTTAGTCTCCTATTGGTTTAAAAACAATGAAGACAATTTCATTTGGATGTTGTTTTCAAGGGTGCATGGGTTGATAAAAAATGTGAGTGGATTTTTAGGTGGAGCTATGTGATATTAGAGGGCTTTAAATTAACCTATGGTGTATCAAAGGGGATTTTAACATAGTCCATTTCCTTAAGGAAATGAGAAACTTCAAAGAAATTCAGTAGCCGTGAAGCATTTTTCAAGCTTCATTGAAGAGCTTCACTTAAGGGACCGTCCTCTAGCAAGTGGTCCTTTCACCTAGATTGGGGGTTTGAATAAACAATGTTCATCTAGGCTAGATCGCTTCATGTTTCAGAAGAGTGGGAGAATCATTTCGGTAGCCTAATCCAGTGTGTGTTGCTAAGATAAGTTTCTAAACACACTCATTTTATTAAAAAGATAAGGAATGAGGAAGGGCAAAATCGTCCTTCAAGTTTGAAAATATGTGGCTAAAAGAAGAAGGGTTCAAGGACCTGATTAGAAATTAGAGCTACTCTATTGAGGGTTTGTTTAGCCCATCTTGGCAACCGAGCTAAAATTCCAGAAGCTTGATCTTAAAGCTTGGAATAGAGAATTATTTTGAAATGTTTGTGCCATTTTGCAAGCACTTTTAATATATTCTTATTTACCTATCAAAAAAGAAAAAGAAGTACTTGGAAATGTTGCTACAAATAAAGCTATAGCTCTGAAAAAGGGAATCCATTCTTTCTGTTAATGAGAATGAGGCCAGAAGGAAAGCAAAGGAGGAGTATTGCAAGTGGGAAACAATGGAAAAAGTTTCGTAGATACAAAAGTCAAGAGAATTATGGCTTAAAGAGGGAGATAAGAATATAAATTTCTTCAACAAAATGGCCAATGCCAATAGAAAAAAGAATTATTTGGATAAAATCAGGGTCAATGATGTTATGTTGCTTGAGGATGCAACCATTGGGGGGGGGGGGGGGGGGGGGTGTGTTTAATGCTTTTCAAAACCTTCTTTTTGAGTTAGGGGATTGGAGACCAAGCATCAATAGAATGCTTTTTGAAAATTTCAATGATGACGATCCAAGGTGTCTAGTGGCTCCATTTCCAAGGAGGTCTTTTCAACCCTCTCTAGTTTGTGCGTCACATTCATTTGAGAGAAAGCCTTTCGTTAAACTCCCTTTGGAAGAGGGTTATTTCAAAGGAGGTTGGTCCTATTAGGATAGAGCCTTAGAGAGTATGGCATGTTGTAACAATTTTAGATTCATTAATAAATTTATTTATTTATTTATGTATATAGTTCCCTTTAATATCCCATATGCATTAATTAGTTATCTCAGCATACATGTCCATATCACTTGTATTGTATATGACTTAGGTGCACTACAAGTGGATAAAAAATACAAGTCATGGGTTCCTTGCAAGATAATAAGTTATTCAGTCTATTCATCAATTTAGGCAATCTAGTAGAGATTGTTGTGCATTATCTCTCAATTAAAGGGATGGCTTGTCTTGGTTGTCAAGATGGGGTTTTTATGGTGAATGCATTAATGTATATGATTACACATTGGGCAAGACCTACGGTGAATCATGACCTAGGGTCATCAGGTTGTCATGATTCACCAAGCTATTATATGTCAGACTCTCAACCTTGACAAAATATTAAGTCTGTGCCAAAATCAAGAGGAGATTTTAACCTATTAGTGAGACCCTGATTTAGTTATATATCACTACGAATTGTGTTTTTGTTGATACAGGTTAGTAGCAATAGGTATTCTCAATAGAGGCACCATGATATCTCATAGGATTAAGAAAGTATGTCATCATGGATAATCCAAAGGACATGTAATCAAGAAGACTATGGCTATAGTAATTCCTTCAGTGGAATTTGACATATGCCCTTTGGAGCTAAAGTATGTCAATTGTTCACATAATAGTTGGATTTGTAACTTAAGGATTAGAGATGTAATCTTGATCATAGTTGTGAAAGGCACACCTAGGCTCGAGGCGGCGTGACCCCACCCTTCGACGCCTCGCCTGAAGGCAGGCGACGCCCCTTCACGAAGGCGTCGTGTAGGCGTGCAAGGCATGACGCTGTCACCTAACTCGCCTCCGGCCAGGTATGCCCTCCTTCCTCTCCTTCTCCTTCTTGTTCTTGTTCTTCTTTTTCTTCTCCTTCTCTTCTTCAATTGCTGTCGGGCTGCAGAGGGCTAGGGTTGAGAAGCCCTAATTTTTTTTATTTTTTATTTTGGGTCCAAACCGACGTCATTTTGGCCCTCATTTTGGAGCTTGTTCCTTTAAAAAAAAACAGGCCAAAACGACGCTGTTTTGGCCCTGTTTTCCCTTCCAGCCCCCTTTTCTGGTATTTTTGAACCTGACACCACTCCCAATCATGCCCTAGCCTCAACCGTGCAGTGGAGAAATGAAGAAGAAGAAGAAGATGAGGAAAAATAGGAGAAAAAATAGTCACGTACCTTCCGGGACCTCATCATGTTGATTAAATTGAAGTTTTGGATGATATTTGATGATTTATATGTTTAGGACAAATAAGTGATTGTTAAATTTGATTATATTATATAAAAATATATATGTAAATTAGGGTGCGCCTCACTTCACTAAAGCCTGCGCCTTAGGTGAGCCTTGCGCCTCAGGCTCCAGGTATTTGCGCCTTGGTGCCCCTTGAGCCTTTTAAAACTATGATCTTGATAGATTGATAACACTAACTTGTTAGATTACAAACACCAGTTTATGGGGGGCCTGCATGTAGTGGTCACAAACTCAAGTTTCCCCTCATTATAATTTCATAGATATTAATTGATTTTTTTTTTTTTTTTTTTTTTTTTTTTTTTTTTTTTTTTTTTTTTTTATGGAATGTTGAATCAATTTTGAAATTAGATTATGAGGGAGCTAGTATTTCCCTATGGGCTCAAGCTTCTAATTCATAGTGCCACGTTTTATTTGAAGGCTTTGGGTTTCTGGTTCATAAGCATGCATAAGGGTATTTTGGTAAAAACACAAGATTGCATTAGATCTTATGAATAGTCTTTCTAGAATGACCTCATTAATTAATTGAAACCCAATAGGGCTAATTAATTAATTAGGACCTAGGTGAGCTGGATTAGATGACCTAAGTTCAATTTGAGCTCAAGTCACTTAAGTCCATAAACCCCCTTGAGGGTTTAGGGTTTAGCAATTCTATTTTCCAAAGAGGTTTTTCCAAAGAGAAACCCTAGCCACCCTCAAAGAGAAAGAGAAGTCCACATTTCTCTTGTGTGCTTGGCTCATATGAGGAGAGATCAAGTGGAAAAACACCGAATAGATGAGCTCTATGAAGTTTTCAACAACTTCAATGGATTGGATTCGATCTGGGAACATCCAAATCGTAGGTATGTTCTTTATATCTCTAGATCTAGGTTCTTTATGGTTTTTGATGTCATATTTTCCATTGTATTAGATTTAGAGAGTCTAGGAATAGATTGCATGCACCCAATTCGATCCAAGACCAGGGAATCGGAGCAATCTAGGATTCCCAATAGGTCTTGTAAAGGAGTGAGAGAATGGTATGAGAAGGCAATAGGAAGGTTATCAAAAGTGGATGGGAAGGCATTTAAGACTAGAATGGTAATCAAGGTGACAAATGGTTTAAGGGTGAAGTTTTGGACAAATAGATAATGTGGGAAAGAACCTTGGAGCTTGTCTTTCCCCACATTATTCTCAATAGCCACAACTAAAGATGCTTAGGTGGTTGAGATATGAGAGCAAAGTGCGAAAGGGAAATGTTGGAACCCTAGATTCACAAGAAAGATCCATGAATGGGAAATAAACAAGGTGGAGGCCCTTTTCAGGAGACCATAAGTGTAGTCGATTTATAGAGATATAGAGGATAAGATGGTTTGGCAAAACCATGTGGCAATTTCTCAATTAAATCTCTTTACTCATTTTTTCCATTCAAAGATCAGAAGTGTTTCATGCAAGCATGATTTTGATTTCTTGGGTCCTAGTAAGGGCAAGCTTTTTCACAAGGGAAGCTACATGGGGCAGGAAACGTTAGACCAAGTTAAAAGGGGAATGATGAATCCCAAATGGATGTTATTTATGCAAAGGAGATGAAGAAATAGTTGATCATATCCTCCTTCATTGCAAGAAAGAAATAATGTTGTTGCGGCAGCTCATTTTTGCTCTATTTGGGATTGAATAGGTGATGCACTCCACAGTAAGAGAAAGAAGAGAAAGAAAGTCTAGAAAGTTATTCCTTTGTGTTTATTTTAGGCCATCTAGAAAGAAAGAAACAGGAAAGATTTTGAAAATATTGAAAAATGAAACCAAGTCCTCAAGCAATCCTTCATGTGTATTTTTTGGGGTTGGGTTAGAGTATACATAGATGATAACTCTTTATCCATGTTGAACTTCATTGATTAGGGCATCCACAAGTCATTCTTGCACCTAAAACTCCACTTCAAATGGATTATCATTTGATACAAGCAACAACAATAGTTAAAAGGACAAATCTTCATTTAATCTAAAAAGTAAACAGACACATAACACTCATAAATACATTTAGAATTGGTCAAGAAAACAGATTACCATTTCCAGCACACCGCTCACAAGGAACAGGATCTCCCTGCAAAATCCCACCAATTATTGATCAAAAACCACAATAGAACAAAAGCTTCCAAAATAAAGAATCTACTAGTTTCAACAAAAAACTTTTCCAGGGAAAAGTTTTCTTGAGAAAAGAAAATAAATTTCTGCGCAAACAACATAATATTTTGAAACCATTAATTTGTTGAACACATTAAATATTTTTCAAGCTTCCAAATCCATTATAAACTAGACATGGCCAATGTTTTTAATCCCATCTTAACCAGTCATTTGAACCTCCAAGCAAGATCATTACACCACAAAATAGATCACATGGTATGATTATTGATTATGATCCCATTCTTCCTAGTTGTTTTATCTTAATGAGGAAAATATATCACAAAATTTTCCTATTTTCAAAAATTATGACTAAGGCTGCCAACACTCCCTGGACCCTGCACCATTCCACACATTTTCTTTTTCTTTGTCTCTCCTTCCTTTCACCTTAAACTACTAACATTTCATGGATACATTAATATATATATGTCTTAATATCTTTAGTTTGATCTGTATCTGTCTTAATCTTGCCCTTTATTCAAGTAATTTTTTCTTTGCCAAATTGCCCAAGAATGGTTGAGACAACAAACATCCATCTCGTTCGTACTTTGGATACCTATATAACCATCGAAGCCTGTTGAAGTGACTAATTCCTGGAAATTAGGGGGCGTTGAGGACAAAGAAATTGTTGGAGTTACCCTTTCTATCTAGTATAGTACCAACACGAACACGCTTGATGTTAAGAAAAGATCTTTTGCAGGAAGGTTGGCTAGAGATTTCTTGTAAAAACACTAGCCCCGCCCAGTTTATAATGAGAATATTTCCATTTTTTTGGATTCCATGTATTATTCTCATTATGCACATAATGGAGGAGCCGTATGAGATATATATATATATATATATAACTCGTTCCATCCATGAAAACAATCACCAAACTCTACTAAAAACTAGAGATTACAAAAACATGGGCCTCTACTAGGAAGAAAATGGTAGAAGAAAAAGACATGGAAAATAAAAGAACTGCATCAAATAGTCATCCCAAAACAGAGTCTGGAAGTTTGGAATGGAAATTCTCTACATCATAAACAATATGGATTCATCCAAAAGCCATAAAACCTGTATCCAAAGACACCCAAACAAGAACAAGTAGAGAACCTCTCAACTCAGAAAATATATTATCGAAAACCACCAGTCTTTTACAAAATGCCTTCCCAAAGGAATGAATCAAACAGACATCCATTACCGTTATACAGAGATCAGGTACAACCCAAACCACATAACCACTCTCATTTTACAGGGTTCCAAACGCACCAAAGTCCTTGTTTGGAACAAAGAATAGAAATACCGTGACACCAATTTCAACAAAGGAACCCAAAAGAAGCTCCCTCGAAATACTATTTCCAGTATGAATTCGAAACAAACGCCCAACCAACTGGACCCACCATTTCCTTGGCATAAGTGTGAATTATATTTCATTCAGTTTACATCATTCAAAAATATTGGTCGAGATATGCTGAACCCATTATGCATTTGAAGCAAAAACCAATTTCAAAATCCAAACCCATATACATTCAATGAACCCCAGAAAATTGTAGAAGAGAAACATACCTTGAGTCCCAGAAATAGAGAGAGGGCAATGGCGGCCAGAACACTGATAGTGACAAGAAAAGTTTGAGTATCCAACGGTCTGTCAAAGCTAGTGAACAAGAAAATGGGGTGGAGAAGAAGGTTGGTAGGCTGTACAGAGGAAGAAGAAGCGCAAGAGGAGTACAACAAGGGCAATTGTGGGCTAGTTGGGAAGCGGTGGAAAGTGATTGGGTGGAGAGGAAAGTGAAGCAGACAGGTAGACGAAGAGAGGGAAGAGAGTGGGCAGAGAGAGCAGTGAGGAAGCGAAGCCATAAGATGCCCTTTGCCTCCTCGGATACACAATCCCGGGATTGTGCCTCACAGCCGCTGCCTTTTTTTCCAGGGAAAATTATGATTTTTTTTCTTTTCTTTTCTTTTAAGGACTAATGTAAATAATAATAAAAATAAAGATTGAATAGAGTTGATTTGCAAAATTGAAAATATGGAAAATTATGGGATCAATCCAATTATTTTCAAAATTAAATATGAAATATAGTATATTAATTTTTTATATTAAAAAAAAAAAAAAACATTCCACCTAATTTTAAAAACATGATTTCAATTTATGTATTTTTTTTAAAAAAAATTATCTTAAAAAAATAATTTAAATTCTATTTTAATCACACAAAAAATGGTTGCAATTTTATTACACAAAAATCATGTTGACTTATATTCTTTACTTGGAGAGGGAAAAAAACAGTGAGTTTCAACTTGTTGCTTCATAGAGCAAACAAAATAAATATATTCTTTGTTAAAAAAATTATAATATTAAATAAAAATAATATAATATTGTGGATCCCGTATTTTTGCTTGATGCGTTCCCATTTAATGGCAAACTCGCTTTTTATTTGAAATAATTTATTGATTAAGAAAATGACTTGGAGTCGGCACTTATTTTTGTTTTATTTTTAAAAGGTAAATAAAATAAGAAAGAAAACCCTAAATGTGACTCCTTATTTGAAAAAACAGGTCTATAAAAAATCGAGTCGGGTCCGGGGGTCAAGTTACTTATTGGGAAGGTACGGTAAAGATCAAAGCACCCCTCTAAGTCCCTAAAAACGAGTCTCTACTAAATAAAATGAAACAATCATGGCAATCGGTAATGAAATCAATGGATATCAAGATGATCACAAATCAAAATCAAGTCATGATAATAAATAAATGAACAAAGTGAGAGCGAGAGCGTACCTTGGCAGCAGGTAATAAAGCGCTATCATGAAACAGAGTTAATGCGCAATAGTAAATACAAAATATATCGCATGCATGTCAAATATCGGAACAAAAAAAATCAAGCAATATTCATTAGGCATAGCAATTGACAAACAAAAGAGAAATCTCATATGTGGGGCCCCCACCTAAACCCAATTTATCTTGCACG
Source organism: Vitis riparia (assembly GCF_004353265.1). Taxonomy (NCBI): domain Eukaryota; kingdom Viridiplantae; phylum Streptophyta; class Magnoliopsida; order Vitales; family Vitaceae; genus Vitis; species Vitis riparia. The sequence goes on from NC_048436.1 coordinate 9,335,143, forward strand.
AATTGGTTACACAAATTGCGTTATTTTGGAATTATGAAAATTGTCTCCATGCTTGTTAAAGTAGTGAAAAAACGAAAAAAATAATTAAGAACCAAATAATTAAGAACCAAATAAAATCACAAGATGCGTACTTGAATGAAAAATGGCAACATGTTTATTAAAAATTAGGTTTTGGTGAATTAGGATTTTAATGAAGAAAAGAAAAATAAAGAAAGAAGAAAATAATGCTAATAATAATGATAATAATAATAATAATAATAATGGAAAATAAATAAATAAATGAATAACATAAAATAAAACAATAAAATAAATAAATAAATAATTATATGAAAGATGAATGAATAAAAATAATTAAGTTAGGCGAATAAACAGATCAAATAAAGGAATTTAAAACCATTTGAAAGACAAATTTTTGGAAATTAAGTTTTGAAACTAAATTGAAAATTGAAGTTTTAAGAACTAAATTGAAAATTTGGGATTTTAGAAAAGTAATTTGAAACTGGGAGTCATGAAAATTGGAACTTGGAAAATTACTCGAGGATTAAAGTCTGGAAATTGGAATTTTGGAGGATTATTTAGGGACATAATTTTAAATAAATGAATAAGTGAATAAATAAATGAATGGAATAATAATAATGACGAAATAATAATGATTGGATAAATAATTGCGAAAGTTAGAATTTTGGAAATTGGAGGATAGAGAACGTACTTGGATAATGAGTATATTTTATAAGATTCCTCCAAAAACGCTAGAGTGGTTAAGGCAAGTATAAATTATATAAAATATCCATTATGCCTAATATACAATGTCGAAGCCAAAATCGAGCTAAGATAAATCGAATGACTCCAAAAATAATAACAATTTCAAGTAAAGTATAAAATCATCAGCATGCAGTTAAAAAAGGAAGCATCATAAAACAATTTCTGAAAAAATGGCTTAGAGTGAAGTTTAATTACAAAAAATTTCAGGAGACAATTCCTACATATCTAGATCAACATACCGAAAGCCAGACACTCATTCAAAGGATAGATCACAGCAAAGACACCTAAAGGTTCTACAAAGTCCAGATTTGATAAGAAAACATGACATACATAAACGAATTTTTTTTAAAATAATAATAATAAATGATCACATAAAATCATAAAAAAAAAAAAAAAATCACACACATAGTTCAAAGTGTCTATATCACATAAAAAATAAATTTAGGGTTAGATAGTACTCAAAAATATTTTTAAAACACCCAAGCTAATCAGATGTCTAGCATCCAGCATGCACATTAGGCACAACTTTAAAAAATCATATCTCCCTCAAAAAGACATATTTTCTAATATTTCATGTGTCTAAGATCAATTTCATGAAGCCTAGAATTGAGAAAAAATATTGAACCAAATTTATAAAGTCTTCTGGTATTTTATTTTTGCAAAAATATCTTAGGTGCCTAGAACCGGGTGAAAACGGAGCCCCTCTAAAAACTCGTTTATATCTTCTATTCTAGAATGACTTTCTAACTCAAACAAAACTTTAAATTCAATTTCAAGAAGTGAGGAAAGTCATACAAGTTTTGGAATTTTTTACAAGTGTTCTAAAGTTGCCGAAACGAATTTTGAATCTAAAGAGTTTATGGCTGAGTAAAAACTGGCAACAAGGATCAAATCATTAATACCTAAGATGGGTAGTTCTTTTCTAACAAACCAATATTAGATCAAGAAATCTTAATAAGAAGAGGTCTCAACAGGTAAACTGATATTATAGCTACATCTGAGATGATAAAGTATCATCCATACCACCAAAATCCTATGTACTTGTAGGAATGTAACTATGAACAGGGTGCACAATTGGGAATTTACGTGCTGAAGCTGATATGTAATACAATTTCAGGACCCCACTAGCTGCCACCAACCTTAGATGACTATCACTATCTTTTAGCCTTGATCCTAAGGGACCAACCATTTAAAGTCCCATAAAAAAAAAAACATAAGTTTTTTGCTGCATTTAGACCTGATTCCACTACCGTTTTTACTGTCGAAGTTGTGCAACATACGAACGTTTTGACCACCAACCTGCTGGTTCCTCTTTAAGTGTACACACGCTCTCATAAAGCTCATGCATAGAAACCAACTTGTTGCTTCCTCTTTAAGTGTATACACCCTCTCTTTGGTGTATGGTAGCAAATCCAATTCTAAAGGGACTCCACGTGGTTATTAATCTTTTCCACATAAGTGTCATTTGTTTGGAATCTCTTCAAATGAGAAGCAGCTACTAAATGGACCTTTTTGTATGCCAAATGAGAGAAGTTAGGTGGTTTATTATTATTCACTTCCAAAACAAGAGCGAAATCTGGATAATTTTCCTTCAACTCCTTAACATCCACCACTAAGCGACTGGTGAAATACTTTTCAGCAATATGAGCCAGGTTAAACATCACAAGAAGTAAACCATCTTCCAATGGGTTTGCCATAAATACTGATGCGGAGACCGCAAGAGCCATTAGTACATGAATGTTTACCTTTCCACCAGTAATATCAATAAGAGCATCAACAAATGCTAAGACCCCAACGAGAGGAAAAGCAATGAAAATGAAGGGATAGCCAACATGAAAGGTGCTGCACTTAGAAAACGGTTTCTTACATATATTCATTACAGTGAATAATGCAACCCTCTCTCCTTACGACCTTGAAAACTCCTCAAAATCCACCCTATAAGGACCTCAACACTCACCAGAAAATCAAGAAATTGCCCTCTTTCCAGTTCCCATTTTTCACCTAAACCATACATTCACCACAAACCATGCCTCAATCGGTGCCAAGCAATCTTTCCCACGAAAGAGCAGTCACATGAGAAACCATAAAGCTTGATCTATTTTTCCAAACTTGGGTACCAAGTTCTAACAACATCTAGAAGCCATCCTATAGCACCATCAACTAGTGATGCACATACGGCTATGCACCTGAAATACCCACAGGAAAACAGAGGAAAATAACCAAGAAAACAGAACATGAAGAATGAAAACCAAAAAAGAAAAGAAAAAACATTGAAAGTCACATTTCGTGTTTCTTTCAAGGGGCTTAGGTTGGCGGGAGGAGCATAAGCAAATTCAAACAAGCAAAGGCAACCAAAGTCCTCACATAACACATAGTAAATAGGAAAATAGAGACTTACAGTCCCAAACCAAGACTAGGGAATTCCAAAGAAAAAAATCAACAATAACAATTATGTGAGCAATCTAATATCTATGCAAACAAATATATGACCTCTGTCATTCAATCTCTAGACATCCAGACGAGATTCAAAATCTAGCAAAGATTCATACGTAACTAAAGGATAATGGGAATGGAAAAGGAGTCTACAACAAATGTACCTAGTAAAGCCCTTCTTCCAGCAGGAAAATCCCCACTCACGTGTGGTCTCAAATCTCTTCCTTTGCTTTTCTCCATTCCTTCCTGATTCGTGCCCAATTGGTGTCTCAACTGATTCGTGTCCAGCTGGTGCTTCTTGATTGAGGGAGTAATCAACAAAATTTATAACCTATTACACCATGAACTAGGGTAGCAAAGACAAAGCTACTATAGCATAGTGGCTCTAGGATCGTTCACTGGGATGGGTTTTCACTTTGCAAATGATATTAATTCAAAGCTGAATTGACGCCTTTTCATTTCAAGGTTAGCTTTAAAAGAAAACATAAAGATGTTTGAATGAAAAAGGTTGGTTTTAAGCTAACCAAAAATAGTAACTAATTTTAATTACAAAGAAAAGTGTTTCTTGGAGTTTAGATCACTAGGCTCAGATTCCTCATACAAAAAGGGAGTTTCGGTCACTTGTTTCTTTTCCTCACATTAGAGAATTAACATATAGTTCCTTTTCCAACCGGTGTTGTACAGATGCTTCCCATTAATGGGTTCAAATACTAAATCCCTCTCACTGATGCACCTTGCAATGACTCATACCTCTCACCTAACACTTGCCATTCAAGGTGATCTTTAACCTTGGATTACCCGTCAAAAGCTCGCAAGAGATAACTAATGGATGTCTCCTTGGAGTCCAAAAGCTTACCAAGTGTTGGCAATTCTAGAAAATCTTACCTTCAAGTCACTTCCCAAAAGTTCGCAAGAGATAAACTAGTGAATCTCCATGGACGAAGATCACTTGCCTTACCAAGTGTTCACTCAAGTGAATTGAAGGTGTTTTAAGTTGACTAAAAAGATAAAAACCATTAACGGGTCACACTTTCTCTTCATTAAAAACTAAAACAACAAAACTTCCAATTTATGCATGAGGAAACTTACCCGGCTTTCTTCAGGTTGCTAGGATCAATTTCAGAATGCAAAGTGGAAATTCCCGATTTTTCTTCTCGCATTGGGGACAACAACATAAAGGATGGTTGTTTCCCGAACCGGTATAGGTTTAACAATGAATTTTTAATCCATAAAAAGTCAATAGAGATGGTAGTCAAGTTCCATTAATGGCTTTAGACACTATGGGTCTTCACCTTGAGCCACTTTCCAATGGCTCGTACATGATAACTAATGGACTGATATGGATCTAGCAATAAGCATCCACAGAGACCTGAAGCTTACCATGTATTGGCCATTCAAAGTGATTCTAAGGGATTTAAAGCAAAACTTTAGATTTAAAAGCCATTTATGAACTCCAACTACCTGTATTTAATGCACGAGAGTTTTCCACCTTTGCATCTGGACTTTTCACCTAGCTTCCTTCACCCAAGAAACAAAAAGCCTAGCCACTCATCCTCTGAGAAAACATCTCAGAGAATGTTTGGCTAGCAAGAAAATGAAAATGAAAGAGAAGGAAAAACAGAGCAAGGCTCTGTATATTCTATATAATTATATATCTATATAATGGATCTCCTGCAGAAAGCTCTCTGAGAGTCCCCCTGGAACAAGCTCCTCCAAAAGTCACATTTCTAGTGTTTACAAGAGAGTTTATATAGGAAGGTAATTTACCATTCCTTGGATACTTCCTAGCTAAGGAATTACATGAGTGGCTGAATACAAGGAGAAAATGGAAATTTATACAAAAATATCTAAAGAAAAGATCTAAAAGAGTCGGTGCACAAATATCAGGAAACTTCAGGAGGAATTCCACAGCACTGTGCAAAATGGCTACGAAATCATTTCGCAGCAAAAAGGTGATTTCGCAGCCGTGCAAAATCTTCCTTTAGCTTGGAGTGATTGGCTTCCAATGGCTGTAACTCCTTCATTTCAACTCCGAATCGCACTCCGTTTGAAGCATTGGATTGTTGACTTCCCGAGCTTTGAAATGGTATATAAAAAAAAAAGTAGAAAATGGACTTCAGGAAGTGCTCCAAAAGTGTGAAAGAAGACTATAGCTGCTGTCCTCTGTTTTCCTCTTTGCTTTTCTCCTCCTTGCATTCCGGATTTGCTTATGGAAAAGGACTTTAAAGCTTCGGTTCTTCATGTTTCTGAGCTCTTCATTGCTTTGCCATGGATTCCAAATAACTCTCCTCAATCTTTGATTGCTTTGGTGATCAAAAAGCTATCAAAACACCAAAACTTAACACAATTTGATTAGAATTGATTGCAAGGGTCCTTAACATGTTAATTGGGTTAAAAGGTAATAATTACTACTCAAGAGTGTTTAAAAGAGTTAATTACAAGCTACAAAATAGCACTTTTTGAGTAGTAATCACTTCCTCCTCTTCTGAAAACCGTCCAAGAAGTATATATCTCTCAGCCTCTTTCTCCCATGTTTTTGTCTTCCCCCAGAAGCCATCACCTACTCCACTATGCATCATTCCGCCAATGTGTCACCCTCCAAACCACCACCATGACCAGCCATGCTTTTTAGCCACATGTCCATGCAGCCCGTTTTATTTTTTTTTCCCAGAAAGAGGTCTCCTCCCCCACTTCAAAGAAATAGAAAAAAATTCCATTTCCTAGGTCATTCGCAAAAAGAGGTCTACAAATATGCCCATCTTCTGTAGAGTTCACGAGTGTAGGAATATGAACACTAGAGTGAAAAGAAAGTGTGGATAATGAGTGGAACGAAATGGACTCTACCGAAGAAGAAGAAGACCCCCCATAGGGACACCAGTGAAACCTGAACCCACTCAGACCAACAGACGAACACAAAGGCTCTGATCCTAAAAGAAAAGGATATCACAAAATGCCTCTAAGGCCACACTAAGGACCTAGGCTCCCTCTAAGACGTCTCCAAAAGTGACTCGAAAGACCATATCAAAGATGAATAACGGTCGAACCACTCTGTAGTACAAGAAAGAATGTGCCCGAAGGAGATTATCCTATGTGAACTACATGAAAACGACAAGTGTAGGGTGCCCAACAACATGACTGAAGTATGAGTCGTGAACTCAAAGGATTGTGTCATGAGTAGTGAAAAGAGAAATTTGGAAGAGCAATGACAAATAGGCGATAAGCATAGGGTAATGAGGTGAGGAAAATGAGGATAAGTGCAAAGCCATGAAGGCAAGATGTGTAATGCCAGTGAATATGAATGCCAAGGATTGTGACTCTAAATGGTACAACTGAGGAGAAATGACTCTGAACGTAAAAAACAAGAAAAGATGGTGACTCAAGGTGCCTGAACGGATATGTGTAACGACTCTGAACGCTAAACTAAATAAAGATGGTGGCATGGAATGTTTGAATGAGTATGAAGAATGGCTCTGAACGCCTAAACTAAAGAAAGATGGTTACTCAAAATGCATGAATAGGAATGAAAAATGGCTCTGAACGCCCAAATGGAGGATGAAAATGTAACTCAAAAGGATTGAAGGAGTACGCCCAATGACACTAAAGGCCAAAAATGAAGGGAAATAGTGATAAATCTGGATGTCGAATGAAAAAATAGACGTGAGGACTCTGAGTGTCGAATTAAAAATGTGGCTCTGAACGCCGAGAAGACATCGACTCTGAACATCAAACTGAAAGTGTGGCTCTGAACGCCAAACTGAAGATATGGCACTGAACACTGAACAGAAGAAATGCATGATGGCTCGGAATGCCAAACTAGAAACAAACAATGGCTCTGAACGCCAAAATGAAGATGTGGCTCTGAACGCCAAACCGAAACGGAACAAGGCTTTGAACGCCTAAGCTGAAGACAAACGACGACTTTGAACTCCAAGATGACGATACGACTCTAAACGCTAAGATGACGACATGAATCTGAACGTCAGAATGAACATGTGGCTCTGAATTCCAAACAAAAAATGATCAATGACTTTGAACGCCAAATCGAAAATGCGATGGCTTTGGATGTCAAAATGAAAAAAAATGGCTCTGAACGCCAAACGGAAAATGGCTCTAGATATCGAACTAAAGACAAACAACGACTCTGAACACTAAATTGAAGATACGGCTCTGAACGCCGAACTAAAGGTGTGGCTCTGAATGCCAAAATAAAGGTGTGGCTTTAAACGCCAAAATAAAGGTGTGGCTCTAAACGCCGAAATAAAGGTGTGGCTCTAAATGCCGAACAAAAAAACAAGGATCTGGATGTCGAAATGAAAATGTGGCTCTGAACGCTAAACGAAAAAGGTGATAGCTCTGAGCGCCAAACTGAAGATGTGGTTCTGAACGTCAAGATGAGAATACAGCTCTGAACCCTAAAATAGAAAATGAATAACGACTCTGAATGCCAAATAGAAAATGTCTTAGATATCGAAATGAATGTGTGGTTCTGAACACTGAACCAAAAATGAACGATGGCTCTAGACGCCAAAACGAAAAAATGTAATGATATCGAACTAAAAGCATACGATGGCTCTGAACGTCGAACAAAAAGAATGGTTATGAACGCCAAACTAAAAGTAATAGCCATGAATGCTAAACAAAAACAACGGCTCTGAACGTCAAATTAAAACAGCGGTTCTGAATGCCAAACTAAAGAAAGATGGTGTCATCAAATGCCAAAATGAAAATATGGCTCTGAATGCCACACTGAAAATAGATGGTGGCTCTGAACGCCAAACGAAAATTGATATGATGACCCTGAATGCCGAACTAAAACCATGGCTCTGAATGTAAAACTGCGAAGAGACAGTGGCTTTGAATGTCAAACTGAAAGTAATAACTATGAATGCCAAGCGAGAACAACAGCTTTGAACGCCAAACTAAACTGATAACTATGAACGTCAAACCGAGAGAGATGACTCTGAACGTTGCAATCAAGAGGACATGGTGGCTTTGAACGTGAAGCTGAAAATGGACGACTCTAAATGTCATAATTGAGAATGGATGGTGGCTCTAAACACCAAACTGCAAGGAAATGATGAGGGGGGGGGGAATATGCCCCAGTGTAGTGTGCCGCCACAACTCTCCATCCTCTGAGAAGGTCTCAAAGAGACTCCATGAGTCTCGAAAGATGCTCTGCTAATGAGTGAGAATGATCGAATCGACTATGAACATAGTCTCACAACTCATCCGACTAAATCACGAGGTTTGATGAAGGGTCGCAATAAATTGAACTCCTCTAACTCGAAATGCTCTCTTGGGAGAATCCATCATCATCTCAAATGAATAATCCACTAAGGAGTCTCAAGATAATAGTCTCCTGGGGTAACCACCATGATCTTAATGCAATAATCTACTGAAGAATCATGGATAACGAGGTAGTTAAAACCCAAATGTCATGCTCTACTGAAGGCTCATCTCGACGAAAAATCATAGGAATAGTGGCCAACAAAACAAATAAAATATCTCTCGGCTGAGCGATGAAGACTTACAACGGATCTATGAGAAAACCATCATCTCTACAACTGAAGAAGGGAAATATGCCCTAGTATAATAACTACTGCATCTAGTTTGTCCCGATAACTCGAGAATAACTCCATGGATGTATAAGAGATCTTATCTGTACTCCATTGAAATGATGATGAGGAAGGCTATGCACCGGAGATAACTAAATCCAAGAATCATGACAATATAAAAAAATATAAGCTCCACCAAATGGCTCCAGAAAAGCTCCATCGAAGAATCATGGCAAAATGAAGTCAAGTCATAAGCCTAATGTGCATATCGTAATTGGGGGTGATCACGCAAATCAATGAAGATCCACAGATCTCAGCTGAATAGGAAATATGCCCCAGTATGACATCGGATGAGCGGTAAGTAAAAAAATCAAACAACACCAAATCATCCATCAACAAATACGTGATCTTGGTCACCCACGTCCATAACTGGATCAAACTCACAGATCAAAAGGCATACCTCATAAAAAAAAAACATGATGACATCCTAATGCAGAAAGGTGTGGGTCTGACTAAATGGCTCGAGGGAGGCTCTCCTTAGAGATCATGAAAAGAAAGCAAGCAGGCCATCATCTCGGAGTGCATCCCATAAGTGGAAGTGATCATGTGGCTCCATGAAGATCTATAACTCTCAACCGAAATGAAAATATGCCCCAGTGTGGCATCAAATATATGGTTGGTCGGAAATTGGGTGACATGAAATCATCCATCATCAAATGTGTGATCCCAGTAATCCAAATTGAACCCAAACGTCAAGGAAGCATATTTCGGAATAAGAAGCATGGTGACATACAAATGTCGAAAAATATGGGCCTGACTAGATGGCTCAAGAAAGGCTCCACTGGAGGATCATGATAAAATAACAAACACATCCTCGTCTCGGTGTGCATCTCGCGAATGGGGATGAGCGTGCGACTCCATGAAGATTGGAAAATCTCATCCGAAATAGAATATGCCCCAGTATGACATCAGATATATGGTAGGTCGAAAATCGAATGACATGAAATGTGTGATCCTGGTAATCTGAATTGAACCCAACGTGAAGGAAGCGTCTCCCGGAATAAGAAGCATGATGACAGACAAATGTTGAACATGATGACTAGGTGGCTCTGGGGAGGCTCCATTGAGGGATCATGATAAAATAACGAACACGTCCTCGTCTCGGTGCGCATCCCGTAAGTGGGAATGATCATGTGGCTCCATGAAGATCTATAACTCTCAACCGAAATGGAAATATGCCCCAGTATGGCATAGATGTATGGTAGATAAAAAAATCAAATGACATCAACTCATCCATCATCAAATGTGTGATCTCCGTTATCTAAATCCAACCCAAACGTCAAGGAAACGTCTCCTAGAATAAGAAGCATGATGACATACAAATGCCGAAAAATACGGGCCTGACTAGATGGCTCAAGAGAGGCTCCATTGGGGGATCATGATAAAATAACGGACACGTCCTTGTCTCAATGTGCATCCCGTAAGTGGGAGTGATCATGTAGCTCCATGAAGATCTATAACTCTCAACTGAAACAGAAATATGCCCCAGTATGACATCAGATGTATGGTAGGTCGAAAAATCAGATGACCTCAAATCATCTATCATCAAATGTGTAATCCCGATCATCCATATGCACAACTGAATCGAGTTCAAACATCAAAGAGACGTCTCCCAGAAGAAGAAGCATGATGATATATGAATGCTGAAAAGTGTGAGCCTGACTTAATGGCCTAAGAAAGACTCTACTGAGAGATCATGATAAGATAACAATAGACTATCTCCTCGGCTTGCATCTTGTGAGTGATGAGGGTCATGTGACTCCATGAAGAGGGGCATTGTACGCCTAAAATGGGAGATCATAGTCTACGACTCTAAGTCAAACCACTGAAGGGTGACTAAAATCAGGATGATCAACTCACTAAAATGAGGACACAACTATCTCTGGAAATGGGGTATGCCTTAGATGAAACCCAAAGGAAAGAGATACCACAAATGAAACCAAAATGAGAGGATGCCATAAATGAAATTAATGTTAGAGGAATGTCCTAAACAAACTGAATGAAGAGGGATGCACTAAACAAACTGAAGAAATGGGGTGCCCTAAATAATCTGACAGTAGGGTGATGCCCTAAATAAACTGAAAGTAGGAGGATGTCCTAAATAAATTAACGGTAGGTGGATGCCCTAAATAAACAGTGGTAGGGGGATGCCCTAAATAAACTGAAGAAAAGAGGAAACCCTAAATAAACTAAAGAAAAGGGAGATGCCCTAAACAAAATGATAGTATGGGGATGCCCTAAACAAACTAACAATAGGGGGATGCCCTTAAACAAATTAAATAAAGGGGGATGCCCTAAACAAAATGATAGTAGGGGGATGCCCTAAATAAACTAAAAATAGGGGAATGCCCTAAACAAGATAAAGGAAAGGAGATGCCCTAAACAAAATGACAGTAAGGGAATGCCCTAAACAAGCTGAAGGTAGGGGGATGCCCTAAATAAACTAAAAGTAGGGGGATGCCCTAAACAAGATGAAGGAAGGGAGATGCCCTAAACAAGATGAAGGAAGGGAGATGCCCTAAACAAAATGATAGTAAATGGATGCCCTAAATAAACAAACAGTAGGGGGATACCCTAAACAAAATGACAGTAGAAGGATGCCCTAAATAAACAAACAGTAGGGGGGTGCCCTAAACAAGCTAAAGAAAGGAGGATGCCTTAAACAAAATGACAGTAGGGGGATGCCCTAAATAAACAAACAATAGGAGGATGCCCCAAGGAAATGAGAAAAGTATGCAATCTACAAACGAAAACACTTAAAGCAAAAACAAGAAACAAATAATGTGGTTTACAACCAAAAACACCCAAAATAACCCTAAATAAGTGATTGAGATAATGAACTCAATGAAAAGGGTGGATCCTACAGTAAAAGACTCAAAAGTATCAGCAAATGGGTCGAACGACCATGAAATCAACAGGAGATATGATAAACCCAGAAAGGGGGTATGCCCCAGTATGACGACTCACAAGAATCAGGAAGTAGAATGAGTAGTGAGAAAATCTGCAAAAGATCTCATGAACTCAAGGATGGAGGTAAGCCCCAATGTAAAATAGTAACCAACATAAGACACAAAATGTCACCGTACAAGACACTTTAGGATATGCTCAACGATGATGCAATGAAAAAGTCTAATATCAATGAATAAATGCTTAAACAAGACTATACATCACAAAAACTATGCTAACAAAGCAAAACTAAAATAACGGACCAGACAAATGCTGACCAAGACTCCAAGTCTGAAAAGTAAGCAAAACAAGACACAACATATCAGCTATAAACATGAAAACATCACCACAAATATATCAACAACCTAATAGGAGCTGCCATCATGGAAAAAGTTGAACCTAATGTCCAAAGGCATGTGAAAACTCAACCAGAAAGCTCAAGACTAATCTATATCCTCCTCTAATCAAAATAATTGGATAAATCCATGTAGGATGATGAAATATGTGGGCTCAAAATATGTGAGGCTCTGACAAGATGGATGCATGTATAATGATGTCAAATGTAGGATCTATGAGTGTGTAACAAAGGAAAGTGGGTATCCAAGTCAAACCAAGTATGTTGAGAAGACTGAACCCAAGGTGTCAATGACTCTATGATCTATCAAAAGCAACAATCATAAACAGGAAGTGGAGTCTCAATGTCAAAATCAGCGAGATGGTTGCGCCCCAGTATGAATACATCATCTCAAAATGGGTAAGCACTCAATGCAAGATAATATCTGGAAAGTATGTGTCTGGCATAAACCGTCATCTCACAAAATCCATCACCGATGAGTGGGCTATGCCCGAGTGTAAGCATCTCCAAAGCAAACATCGATGAGAGGAGTACAACCAACCATACATCTATAATTAAAATGAATCTCCACTTCTCAAAGTCATCGTGGTGATGTGAAAAGAGTCTCTGACCTCATCTAAAGAAATAACATACCCTAATGTGAAAAAAATCAATCAAAGTGATATGCCTCAACAAAAATGCGATCTGACATGATCATGCCCAGATGTAAGCTGATATCTCTAGGATCAATCGCTAATGAAAGGATTATGCCCTAATATAAGGCAATCTCTGAAATGACTAAACTCCGTTGCATGCTCTCACAAGTGTCTGTGTCCAGATCCAATCATCTCAAACATTTGTCAACAATGATGAGAAGACTATGCTCCTATAAACACATCCAATCAAAGCACCCAATCATATCTCATACTCCAATGTGAAAGGAATCTAATCACCTTCAAGGAACAACTATGCCTCAAAAACCATCATCAATTGAGAAATATGCCCCTGTGCAAAGTACACCAGATTAAATATACCAATCATGTCTCATGCTCCAATGTGAAAAATGACGTCTGATTTTCTCTGAAAGGTGGCCATGACTCAAAAATTCATCATCCATTGAGAGAAGTATGCCCTGGCATAATGGCCATTTAAAAAAAGATCAACCCTCGACCAAGAAAGGTGTGCCCCAATGCGATGTATCAAATAGAATGGCTACATACCCGATAAAAAAACTCTCTGAGATGGCTATGCCCTAGTGTAAGGTAATACCACAACTCCTGGCCTATCATAATCAAAATGTTCTCCAACCAATCCCAAGTATTGTCCACATGAGAGCTATCAAAACACAATGCATGATATCGTGGCCTTAGGGCGGTAATAAGGTGAAAGGAATGAAAGGAAACAAGGCTCAAATACCTAATGATAAACCCCATACCCTCATGTATAAAATGTAATATGTGCATAGAGTCTCACAAACCATGGATCTGAGAACGTCCAATATGAATATAGCAATGATGAAGAAATAATCCAAGATGAATATATCAATAATGAAAGAGAAGAAATGAATAATATAGATCTATTGATGGGATGCATAAGGATAATGTGTGAAAAATATCAAACACGATATATAAACCGATATGTACAAAGAACAATGTAGCCAAGGCGAATGAAATACCATGAGAAGGACAAATAAATCGAAGGAAAATGAGTGAACACTAATCCACTCAAATCAAGTCATGGAGAACGGTCAAATCACCAATGTATGTAATGACGGGGAGGACAATGATTCGGAGTCCTTAGGAAAAGGCCATTCGTTTCTCACGCATAAGATACATAACGAAATAGACACAAGGAGGTGAAAGCCTCCTGAAAGTTCACATACGAACTTTCATAAGCAACTGACTCAAAAGAATAACTTTGTTTTGTTTTTGTTTTTGTTTTTTGTTTTTTTTTTTTTTGGCACATACTCTGAATATCAATAAACGAACTCCTTTGAGAATACATAATGAAATGGATATACTCTCAAACAATGATGTACATGAACTCTCTCTAATAAAATGACCTTCTCAACTAAGGATCTCCGAACCAATGTCCATGAGATAGGAGTGGAAAAGGACATGACCATCCTCCATGCACTGAAATGTGAAAGATTATCACTCATGGCATAGAAAGAAATGCGATGATGAAGATGAAGAATGAAACAAAAGATATAAACAATGAAGTATGATGAAGAATGATGTTAGGACAACAAAAAAATAGTGAAGAAGATGAGCCAATAAGTCCATGGCTCATGAGACTCCTGAATAAATCATATATACACCAAAGGGTCCCTATCCCAGTGTAAAAGGTGAGCAAGGCTATGAGAAAGAAAAGACTATAATGCTCATGTGAGGCTCAAAGGGCTAGCAATAGTCTAGATGTCAATGAAGGTAATAGGATGCGAGCTAACGAAGCGAAGGCCACCCATCTTGCAACCACAGTTTCAAACATCGTGCTCTCAAACCCTTAAATGATCAATACTAAAGATTAATATCCATGTCAACCCTCTGGAATCGTGTGCCGAACCATACTGTAATTGTTCCACAATAATCTCAAAGGTAATCCTCTCAAAGCAAAGTAAATGACGATATCATCAGGCACAACTGCTCATCACAAGTCAACTCTCATCATATAAGATCAATCTCTATACTCATGGTAGAATAAGTGACAGTCTATCAAGCAATCGATTAATCCTCACGTCGTAAGCCACCCAAAAATTGTAAGTCATCTTTCGCCATGCAAGATCAACCCTGAGCTCAAACTCCTCACACTCTACCTGGTCGGATCGAAGAAATGATATACAAAGCTAGAACAGCTAGGGATGGAAAGGTCATGTAATGGTGTCAAGGGTGATGTTGTGTAAAGCTCACAATGTATGGATGTAGGTCGAAGCAAAGTTAAGGTGTGGAAATGAGGTACCGCTCTGATCATAAGAAGATAGGCCACAATCTCAAACTCCCTAGGTCAAATCTCTGGTCTTAGGCTAATAGGCTTAATATCCTCCATGATAGGTTTAGCCTTAAGACCACAATGTTCAAGTGAAGAGATGCCTCAAATCAAAAGTATAACACATCATATGATATATGATCTTGTGATAGCAATCTAAAACTGGATAAATGACAGAAACTCTAAAGTCATAAAGGTGTCCACTATGAGATGACTACAAATGTGACTAAAGAATCTTTATCAACAATCCAAAAAAAATGAATGAGGTGTGAAGAACAACACTATCACGAGACCGATACTCAATCTATAACAAAATATCCCTAATTCACTTTCAACCCGAGCTCCATAAGAAAAATGATAAGGTGATCAAGATGGATCTCTAAAAAAGGATATGGATGTGAAAACATGCCTTTCACATTCCTGTAATAAAAATATCGGGTTGAAACTAAAATTAGGCAAATCGACCAAAAAAATGAAGTGTCGAGCCCATGACAGGTGAAGAATGTAAAAAGGTGAGCATGATCAATGAGTATATCCCAAAAAGTCGAGTAAAAAGTGACGACAAACTAAAAGAATGTGTCGACTCAAGAAAATAAGACTATCTGAAGTCCTAGGGAGAAAATATGCTAAACTCAATGAGCGATAAAAAGAAACCAAAACCATACAGTAAGGGGTGGTCCAACTGATACTCAAACTCGTACCAATATCTAAACACTCTCAATTGGAGACCAAAAGAGGGAGTACTAGATCTGAACTATAACTAAAGAGGCTTTGAAGGCCCTCAGATGCACCCACATGTAGGGAAGGAAGTCCTGATCGAAGGATCTAAGGCTTAACCTACAAAGTCAAGGTGACTCTAAAAAGAAAATTGGTGGAATTTAAAGGATCCCTAGCAGAAGCGATCGTACCCTCCGACGATATGCAACCCTCTGCACGCCTCTGAAGAGACAGGACACTTCCATGCAAGGTGGTCATCACCTCCACACATGCACTACCTTGACATCCCAAGGGGTTTCCTATGGTGAAAGCTCTCACAACACTCAACACTCAGAAGTCGACTAAAGTGCATAGTGAGTGGTGTAGGTGCATCCGAAAATCCTATGAAGCTAAAGGAGAAAATGTAACGCACTAGTCACACAAATATCCATGAAACCTAACTTTGGGCTACATAGGTCTTCAAATATCGGCCTCCAATTAGCATCAATGTGTCGGCCTCCTCTAGAATGCTCCCAAACATAAATATAGCTCATCACTAGACCCTAATCCTAATCACTAGCTCGGTCGAAGAGTAAATAAAGCAACAAGTCTCATATCAAATACAAGAACAAGGAAAATAAGGTCGACCGAGACTAGGGAGTTTGAGGTAAGGGGATAGATGCGTGTCCCACACAGACGAGCAACTATGCAATCACACAAAATGAGAGAAGTCATGCAATAGACAGTCATGCAAAGCATATGTATATCACTCATATCTACACACAAGCTAATCGAGAAAAATATCTAGCAAGGATAACATGCTCTATAACAATCATGATGATATACAATCAAGAGAATCAATCATGTCAAAATGAACGAGATAAGTAATAAGAGGAATGTACATGTCAAGGTGAGCAGAGTGATCATACAACAAGAAGAGTCAATATGTGAGGATAAGCGAAAGGATCAATCAATATAATCAACATGCCAATTCCTCAACTAAATACAATAGTCAAACATGCATCAAGTATAATGATATCAAGAGCTCTCAACGTGTAATCAGCAATCAAGCAAACAAAAGCACAAAGAGAGGTAGGTACCCACTGATCGACCAATCAAACGCCGCATTTGCCTTATCTTAAGTTCAGGTTTGACTTTCGCATTCCCCAGTGGAGTCGCCATTTTATTTATAGACCTCATTTTGCTGACGACCCAGGGAATGGAATTTTTTTTCCATTTCTTTGAAGTGGGGCTAAAAAGCATGGTTGGCCATGGTGGTGGTTTGGAGAGTGACACATTGGCGGAATGATGCACAGTGGAGCAGGTAATGGCTTGTGGGAGAAGATAGAAACAGGAGAAAAAGAGGTTGGAATATATATATACTTCGTGGACGGTTTTCAGAAGAGGGGAAAGGAAGTGCGAAAAGCAAAGGAAGATATCTGAGACCACACGCGAGTTGAGATTTTCCTGCCGGAAGAAGGGCTTTACCAGGTACATTTGTTGTAGACTCCTTTTCCATTCCCATTATCCTTTAGTTACGTATGAATCTTTGCTAGATTTTGAATCTCATCTGGATGTCTAGAGATTGAATGACAGAGGCCATATATTTGTTTGCATTGATATTAGATTGCTCACATAATTGTTATTGTTGATTTCTTTCTTTGGAATTCCCTAGTCTTGGTTTGGGACTGTAAGTCTCTGTTTTCCTATTTACTGTGTGTTATGTGAGGACTTTGGTTGCCTTTGCTTGTTGGAATTTGCTTATGCTCCTCCCGCCAACCTAAGCCCCTTGAAAGAAACACGAAATGTGGCGTTCACTGTTTTTTCTTTCTTTTTTGGTTTTCATTCTTCATGCTTTGTTTTCTTTGTCATTTTTCTCTGTTTTCCTGTGGGTATTTCGAGTGCATAGATGTGCATCACTAGTTGATGGTGCTATAGGATGGCTTCTAGATGTTGTTAGAACTTGGTACCCAAGTTTGGAAGAAGAGAACAAGCTTTATGGTTTCTCATGTGATTGCTCTTTCGTGGGAAAGATTGCTTGGCATCGATCGAGGCATGGTTTGTGGTGAATGTATGGTTTAGGTGAAAGATGGGAACTGGAAGGGGGGCATTTTCTTGATTTTTTGGTGAGTGTTGAGGTCCTTATAAAGTGACTTTTGAGGAGTTTTCAAGGTTGTAAGGAGATAGGGTTGCACTATTCACTGTAGTGAATATATGTAAGAAACTGTCTTCTTAGTGCAGCATTTTTCATGTTGGCTATCCCTTCATTTTCGTTGCTTTTCCTCTCATTGGGGTCTCAGCATCTCTTGATGCTCTTATTGATATTACTGGTGGAAAGGTAAACATTCATGTACTAATGGCTCTTGCGGCCTTCGCATCAGTATTTATGGGAAACCCGTTGGAAGGTGGTTTACTTCTTGTGATGTTTAACCCGGCTCATATTGCTGAAAAGTATTTCACCAGTCGCTCAGTGGTATATGTTAAGGAGTTGAAGGAAAATTATCCAGATTTCGCTCTTGTTTCGGAAGTGAATAATAATAAACTGCCTAACTTCTCTCATTTGGCATACAAAAAGGTCCCTTTAGTAGTTGCTTGTCATTTGAAGAGATTCGAAACAAATGGCACTTATGTGGAAAAGATTGATAACCACGTGGAGTCCCTCTAGAATTAGATTTGCTACCATACACCAAAGAAAGGGTGTGTACACTTAAAAATGAAGCAACAAGTTGGTCTCTATGCATGAGCTTTATGAGAGTGTGTGTACACTTAAAGAGGAAGTAGCAGGTTGGTGGTCAAAACGTTCGTATGTTGCACAACTTCGGCAGTAAGAAAGGTAGTGGAATTAGCTCCAAATGTAGTAGAAAACTTATGTTTTTTTTTATGGGACTTTAAATGGTGGTCCCTTAGGATCAGGGCTGAAAGATAGTGATAGTCATCTAAGGTTGGTGGCAGCTAGTGGGGTCCTGAAATTATATTACATATCAGCTTCAGCACGTAAATTCCCAATTGTGCACCCTGTTCATGGTTACATTCCTACAATTACACAGGATTTTGGTGGTATGGATGATACTTTGTCATCTCATATGTAGCTATAATATCAGTTTAACTGTTGAGACCCCTTATTATTGAGATTTCTTGATCTAAAATTGGTTTTTTAGAAAAGAACTACCGATCTTAGGTATTAATGATTTGATCCTTGCTGCCAGTTTTTACTCAACCACAGACCCTTTAGATTCAAAATTCGTTTTGGTAACTTTATAACACTTTTAAAAAATTTCCAAAACTTGTATGACTTTTCTCATTCTTGAAATTGAATTTAAAGTTTTGTTTGAGTTAGAAATCCATTCTAGAATAGAAGATATAAACGAGTTTTTAGAGGGGCTCAGTTTTCACCTGGTTCTAGGCACCTGAGATATGTTTGCAAAAATAAAATACTAGAATACTTTATAAATTTGGTTCAATATTTTTACTCAATTCTAAGCTTCTTTAAATTGATCTTAGACACATGAATTATTAGAAAATATGTCTTTTTGAGGAAGATATGATTTTTCAAACTTGTGCCTACTATGTATGCTAGATGCTGGACATCTGATTAACTTAGGTGTTTTAAAAATATTTTTGAGTACTATCTAACCCTAAATTTATTTTTTATGTGATATAGACACTTTGAACTATGTGTGTGATTATTTTTTTTTTTTTATGATTTTATGTGATCATTTATAAATTGTTTTTAAAAAATTCGTTTATGTATGTCACGTTTTCTTATCAAATCTGGACTTTGTAGAACCTTTAGGTGTCTTTGTTGTGATTTTTCCTTTGAATGAGTGTTTGGCTTTTGGTATGTTGATCTAGATATGTAGGAATTGTCTCCTGAAATTTTTTGTAATTAAACTCCACTCTAAGCCATTTTTTCAGTAATTGTTTTATGATGCTTCATTTTCTAACTGCATGCTAATGATTTTATACCTTACTATAAATTGTTATTATTTTTGGAGTCATTGATTTATCTTAGCTCAATTTTGGCTTCGACATTGTATATTAGACATAATGGATATTTTATATAATTTATGCTTGCCTTAACCACTCTAGCGTTTTTTGAGGAATCTTACAAAATATACTCGTTATCCAGATACGTTCTCTATCATCCAATTTCCAAAATTCTAACTTTCGCAATTATTTATTCATTATTATTTCGTCATTATTATTATTCCATTCATTTATTTATTCACTTATTCATTTATTTAAAATTCTATCCTTAAATAATCCTCCAAAATTCCAATTTCCAAACTTTAATCCTCCAGTAATTTTCCAAGTTCCAATTTTCATGACTCCCGGTTTCAAATTACTTTTCTAAAATCCCAAAATTTCAATTTAGTTCTTAAAACTTCAATTTTCAATTTAGTTTCAAAACTTGATTTCCAAAAATTTGTCTTTCAGATGGTTTTAAATATTTTAAATTCCTTTATTTGATCTGTTTATTCGCTTAACTTAATTATTTTTATTCATTCATATTTCATATAATTATTTATTTATTTATTTATTTATTTTATTATTTTATTTTATGTTATTCATTTATTTATTTATTTTCCATTATTATTATTATCATAATTATTAACATTATTTTCTTCTTTCTTTATTTTTCTTTTCTTCATTAAAATCCTGATT
Source organism: Vitis riparia (assembly GCF_004353265.1). Taxonomy (NCBI): domain Eukaryota; kingdom Viridiplantae; phylum Streptophyta; class Magnoliopsida; order Vitales; family Vitaceae; genus Vitis; species Vitis riparia. Next base: position 9,355,579 of record NC_048436.1, read on the forward strand.
CACCAAAACCTAATTTTTAATAAACATGTTGCCATTTTTCATTCAGGTATGCATCTTATAATTTTATTTGGTTCTTAATTATTATTTTTTTCGTTTTTTCACTACTTTAACAAGCATAGAGACAATTTTCATAATTCCAAAATAACACAATTTGTGTAACCAATTTGTGCAAGATAAATTGGGCTTAGGTGGGGGCCCCACATATGAGATTTCTCTTTTGTTTGTCAATTGCTATGCCTAATAAATATTGCTTGATTTTTTTTGTTCCGATCTTTGACATGCATGCGATATATTTTGTATTTGCTATTGCACATTAACTCTATTTCATGATAGCGCTTTATTACTTGCTACCAAGGTACGCTCTCGCTCTCACTTTGTTCATTTATTTATTATCATGACTTGCTTTTGATTTGTGATCATTTTGGTATCCATTGATTTCCTTACCGATTATTATGATTGCTTCATTTTATTTAGTAGAAACCTATTTTTAGGGACTTAGAGGGGTGCTATGGTCTTTACTGTACCTTCCCAATAAGTAACCTGACCCCCGGACCTGACTCGGTTTTTCATAAACCTGCTTTTCCAAATAAGGAGTCACACTTAGAGTTTTCTTTCTTATTTTGTTTACCCTTTAAAAATAAAACAAAAATAAGTGGCGATTCCAATTCATTTTCTTAATCAATAAATCATTTTAAAATAAAAAGCGAGCTTGCCATCAAGTGAAAACGCATCAACTGAAAATGCAGGGTCCACAAATATTTTTAAAAATGATAAAATTAGTTAAAATTAAATAATGAAATTTTCTTTTATTTTCAATATATTCATATTTAAATATTTTTCATAATTTATTTCATAAAATTTAAAATATTAATACATTTATACTTATGCATAAGATAAAAATTAAATATTATTGATTTTTTAATTTATTTATATATATATTTTTAATTTTTTATAATGATTTTTAATTTTTTTTAAATGATTTCAATGTTTTTCTTTTAATATTCAAAAATGCTTTCAAATTGTAGTTACAAAAAGATTAATTTTCAGTTTTTATTTTTAGAAAAATACTTTCAATTTGTGTATATGGAAAGATAGTTTTTAAGCTTTTGTTTACCAAAACAAAGGGAAAAAAAAAGTCATCATAGTTTAAATGATTCTCGATTTTTATTTATGAGGAATAATTTCATTATTAGAAATATGGTTTAATATAAAAAAAAATAATGACAAATTTCATTGTGGAAAATGATTTCATGTTTTCCAAAAAAAAAAGAAAAAACTAAAATTTTTACTTATAGAATATAACTTCTATTTTTCAAAACAAAGAAAAAAAATGATTTGATTATCAACAAACTTGTTTTATTCATGGAAAAAAAAAAAAGACCTTAAGCTTATAGAAGATTCTCAATTTGAAGAATAGTGGATTCAACATTTATTTATGGAAAATTGATTTTCATGTTTTAAAGAAATGGTAATGGAAAACATGGAACCAAAAAATAGAGAAGTGTTTAAAAATTGTTGAAAATGATCGCAACCATAAACCTAAAATTCAAACACATGACTTCCAAAACAAAGGAGTCAAGTAATGGAAACAGTGTTTCAATCAATAGAAACAAGATAGACTATCACTCACATGATACAAACTTATTTCAAACCAAGTTTTCCAAACTCAAATTTTCAAATTTTGAAGATAAGAATCGTAGTGAATGGATTTAAAAAATGTGATAGATTTTTTAAAATTAATGGAATTAAGCATCAAGAGAATTTAAGATTGGCTTCCTTACATTTAAATGGAAATGTCTTAGAATGGTTTCAAGGGTATAAGGCTAGTAATAAGGAAATCAATTGGACACAATTTTCTATAGATGTTGTTTCTAGATTTGGCCCTAATGTTTGTGACAACCCTATCGGACAAATAACCAAATTAAAACAAGTTTTTATGGTTAGAGTATACCAAGAGCAATTTGAAGCATTGATGGCTAGAACTAGTGAGTTACCATAAGAATTTTTTATTTAATGCTTCATTAGCGGCTTGAAAGAAGCAATTAAAAATCAAGTCATCGTGTTTTGACTGTACACACTAGCCTAAACCATCGTGTTCACCTTGTTGTAAGAAGGGACAATGAAGGCAATTCTCAAGGAAATCAAGGACTTTAATAGAAGTTGAGGGAGTACAATAAACTCTATGAGAATTTGAATAAATTAGAATGGTCAATTATTATCTATTAAAAGAATTTCAACAACAGAGATGCAGGAGAGATGGGAAAAAGGGTTTTGTTATTATTGTGATAAGAATTATGAGTACGACCATAAATGTAAAATGAAACATATTTTTCTATTAGTTGGTAATGGTTTTAATCAATGCAATATTTGGTTCAACATCTCATTAGACCATGAGGATTTGTGACAACATGAAGAAGTAGGTCATCATCATACTAATTGACTCAAGAAGCACCCATAACTTCATTGATCTTGTAGTGGCCAAAAGAACAAAATGCTTAATACAAACTATCAACCCCATGAAGGTGGTAGTGGCAAATGGAACTAGAATTACTAGTGATGTACTTTGTAAGCAATAGACATGTGACATGAAACATGCAAATGAAGGAATTTCAGGTAGATTTAAGGCCCATACCTTTGGGTGGGTGTGATATGGTGTTGGGAATTCAATGACTAGCTGAATTAGGACTCATGTTGTGGGATTTCAAAAATTTGTGAATGGAATTTATTGTTGATGGAAGGAAATTCATGTTGAGAGGTGCAAGTATAGGACCTAACAAATGAGTTCAAATAGATTAGATTTAAGAGGATTTAAGTGTATGCCTCAAGCATCCATAATTCAAATGTTTTCTATACAAGGGGATGGGGAAAATAAACCCGAAGAGAAACAATAAGGTTGTTGTTCAGCTTGTTCCTAGAAGATTGCAACATAGGAAGATATTTACAAGATTCAATAAAGAGAAAGTTGTGTTTGCAGGCTGCTATTAGGAAGATATATGGTTTTGGAAACCCACATAAATGAAATATAAGATGTGCCTGTTAATGGGAAAAATATTATATTTCTCATGCACTATATACTATTTAGGTTTGCATTCCCAAAATTTCTCTTTAATGTTTCCCTAGCAGCAGCCACCGGTGTCCATGTCAGCAGGCAGGTGTGTAATTTAATAAACACCAAAAATCTTAAACTTGAAGTTATCAAATCTGAAACCCACAAAACACCTGACCCGAGAAACATTTGAAAGTTGGGAAACTCTCTTTGTCACTTCCTCTCATTTTGCCCTAACCTGATCTAAAAAAATTCTCATTTTCATAGCTCAAAGATAGGCAGTCGATCTATTTGTTGACATCCTAACTAGGCGATGAATACCCATCTTCCCAAAGCCGTCTTCATCTGATTTTGGCCTAACCCTAGTGTGTCTCTCTTCACAAGTTGACCACCCAAACCAGATAGGCATCTTTTGAAAACCTTTAACGAAGCCAAAGTCGAGGCATATCTTCATATTTCTTCATCAAAGGTTGAATTTTTTTAAGGTTTCTGGAAACCGAAGTGGAACTTCCTCTTATTGTGGATAAATCAATCACAAGTGAGTTTTCTATTTCAGTATTCATTTGGCTGTTGAGAAAATATTGGGGCCGAAGGTGTTATATTTTGGGGTTTGTTGTATTTTGATTAATTTTCGCATGAATGAAGATGTGAGAAATTTTTTTTTGGTTAAAGAAATTTTCAGATGGACCCACATCTTTTTAAATCGGTTTCTTTCTGAATTTAAAGCCACCTGGTTTTCCCTTTTGTTTTTTTGGATTTATTTTTTCAATTTATTTTGCTTATTTTTTTGTTTTTGTTTTGAGGAATATGTTGATATAGATTCTTTTTCTGTTTTTGTTCATATCCATATGAGTTTAGTGTGAAATCAAATCGTAAAGTAGGATTTTGATGTACAGAGAAGGGTCAAGGTAATAGGGTTTAATTTGGGTAATACGGGCCTGCAATTATTTGTCATGACTTTATTTTCTATTTGCTTCTTTTGTTTGTTTGCATGATTCAAATCGATCCAAAATCCTAAAGATCTTCTTAGGTTTTAAATTTTATCTTTGTTTATTATTTGTTGCTTTTAAATTCTGATGATGATTCAAATTGAATTCCTATTTCATCATATACTTGTCCTTTTGAGCCTTCTATTTGGTGGATAAGAAGTGGAGAGGGGGGTTGTACCCTCATCTCACCATACTCTATTTCAGGTTTGTTCGCTAAGGACACAAATAAGTTTATGAACATCCATTAGGACCGCAGAAGAGGCAAAAGATTGAGGTGTCATAGGTTGGAAACCCCAAAAAGTATCTAGATGAAAGAAGGGGTTTGATGGTAACCATCCAGAAAAAGATTTTGTAGAAATTGGGTTTTGTTCAGAAACAACCTCAGGCAGAAATATTAATTCTAATAAAAGAAGCACAACCCGAAAATATGTTGATGGCAAATGTTGGAAAGAAGACTAAGAAATTGACCAAATTAAGTCCTAGACAAATCAAATCAATGAACACCATCATACTAAAGTCCAATGTCAACTAAAATTATGCCTTTCAACAAGTTCCAAATTCAATACAATACACTTCCCTCCAAATTTTTTGTAACATAGACTACAATGGAATTCTAGCACTAACCTAAATCACGCCTGACTCACTCAATAACAAGACAATAATGAGTGAAAATCTTGGGGAGATTAAAGTTTTACTTGTGAACAAGATGAAGAAATTCACAAAATACAACTTAATATCCTTCTTTCTTAGACATTAGTCACTTACAAATCTAAAGGTTTTATAAAACAAATTCACCAATGTGCTAATCTATAAGACCCAAACTTTTCAACTTCACCCAACATAACCATGACCACATGACATGACAAGGGTGTGGGTGTGCGATCCTTGGTGGATACTCATATTTTGCATCAAATATTGACTATTGCGATTTGTTTTTTCAAAAATAGGCAATTAATTGAAAAAGAAAGAGTTTTTTTTTTTAATTAAAGATATGTTACTTTTTTCTTTCTCATTGACTAAATGTTTTTTTCTTTTTTTATGCCGTCTCTAAATATCATTCAATATCATTTTCCAAACGAGTCACTATGTTGTAGAATTTAAAATATGAAGGATCAAACACCTACACACACCAACACAATACCCATACCCGAAAAGTAACATAGGTGTTGACAATTATTAACTCAATTATGATTTTCAGTGGCACAAATGGGCCAGTGGTAAAACCGCAAAACTAGGGTAAATTGTAAACTCAAACAACCTGGCTTGACTCCTATAGGCATTCAAACACCCAGATTTACTAGATACAAGTGTTCTATGAGTGATTGCATGTATTTTTTCATTTTTCCTGTTTCCTCAACTTAAGAGAAATTCTCAAACACATTTTCAAGTAGAAGAATATTTTAGGAGGGTTTCTACTGAAAAATCTTATGCAGGTTTTAGTTTTTTTTTCCACCTAAAAATAAAATAACCATTTTAATTACTTGTTAGTTACTAAATGTTAGATTTGGTACATGGTAAGATATAGGCAGATGTCCACCAGTATATTAAATCAACATCATACCCTAAATATGCTACTATTGTGAATTCTGAACTACTAAAATTTAGAAATGGGATCCCTGATCCACCATTCCAGTTTGTCAGAAACCTTCAAGATGGGAGTTAGAAATAGTGGAAGCCTTTTTTAAGCAGATTCAAGACATGAAGGTAAGAAGAGAATGTTAGGGCAAGTTAGTTTTGAGATTTAATAAGAATGAAAAGTTCTCTATAAAAGTGTTTCATGGATCATCAAGGTTAGTTTCTCCAATTCCTTTTTGAATCAAATACATAAAAATTTTGGATCCTCCCATCATTCTTTTCAAGTGAAGAACTAACAATTTATAGGAAGAAATGATGATGTATCACCCACAAATTAAGTGCCTTTTTGGTGTTTAACTCATTCGACTGAACTTGTGAGAATGAGAGAATTTTTAGATTGTCTTTCCTTGCAACTAGAATATACTAATATTCTTAAGAATAGGGTGAATCTACACGGTCAAGGCATGACAGCAATACCATGGATATATGAATCATTCCATAGAATATGACTATGATGTTTTGCAAGATAATCTTCCAAAAGGGGAAAAAATTGTGATTATAACATGGCCAATTGTTAAGGGGCTTCTTGAACTTTGTTGCATGTTTATTTTTAGCTCATAGTTCAGTTCGCATACAAATTAAATTAATCTTTATTTATGTTGGTGTGTTTTGTAGATGCATTTTAGGAGCAACTAAAGGTGGCTGCATAGAGGAAGGTGTGGATTTTGTTATATTTTGTGCACTTTGAACCACTTACAACATTCAATTCTTTGGTCATGATTAAGATAGAAAATACATATTATTGCTTAAGGGCTTTTAATTGATGGGCTATGTTTATGCTATGCTTGTTTTTTTTCCATTCTATAACACTTTTATGACGTGCTTTGATGTCTTATTAAGCATAAATCACTAAAGTATGTTGTTCATTACCATATGAAATCAACTTACATAGTTATTCGAGTAGCCTTATTTTTAATTTCCATGGCATACTGTCTTTCAATTTTTGTTTCCCTATTGAATTTCTTGATCAATCCATTATCTGTGTTTGTTCCATCTTTAGATGGATTTTTCTACTTTAAATATATGGAAATGACATTGCATTGCTTCATTTTATTAGATAACACATTGTGCTTATTTTCTACATGAATTTCTGTATATATTCTAAGAATATCAAGGTTATGGTGGGTTGCATGTACCTCAATTTGTGTTTCAGCTACAAACATTTCAATGTTACCCTTGTATTGTCAAGATTAGGTTATATATGTCAATTAGGTTTCGAAAATGGGTTAAGGTGCCTCATTATTGTACTTGACATGAACATCTTCCTTATTTATGATATATCAAGGATTTGGGGAAGAATTACATTTATTAATATTACCTTATAATGTAAATTGTCTGTCATATTGATACTCAAGTTTCTCGAACTCACTATCGACCTTAACTGCTTACCAAACCTTAGGTGCTTCCAAACTCAACCTTAGGTAGTACTTTAGTTAAGCGTAAAACTAAATGCCAAAATGAGTCAATAACTATATTTAATCCAACATCATTATAATTACTAAGTGGTCCTTAATACAAAGAAATCTTATATTCATACATAATCCCTAGTTACTTTTGTTGTTGTTTTATTTGTAACAAGTTTTTATGTAATTAGGGAGATGGAATGGGACATGTTCTGCTACATTCATGAAAGTGGTCAGCTAGTTAAGTGTGCTGGTAGATTCGTAGAATATTAAGGTGGTCAGACCGAATGCATTGTTGTTAGCCTGCATATGCCACATAGTGATTTCATTTCAAAATTGTGTGATGAACTGAACATTGATCGGAACTCAATCAAATGGAATTCACAATCAAGTTTGACCTAACGTGTCTACTACCGTTGCATGATGACGCAACCATACTTAAGATGTTCAGATTCAACGAAATGTTTTATCGTGTCTATGTCTCACCATCAAGTGAAGTTGTTGTAGCCTGTATCGCACCCACTAGGTACATATAACCTTACCAACATCACATTCACTTTGTCTAATAACTTTTGAAATATATCTAGATGGATGAAAAATTTGTTTTTATGTTTTATTTGTAGTGCCCCTACCCTTATTGTTGGTTTGAATTTAGCACAAGTAGTTTCCTCCCGTGGTGATCCACCAATGGATATCTATAATGACTCTCTTATAATTGAGTCATATGGGTTTTCCCAAAGATGTGCCGAATCAAATATACTTGAACGTGACTTAAGATGGTTTGAAAATTCCATTATGAGTAGTGGACATACCTTCCCCAATGCTGTCGAGTTCCGTGATGCCGTGTATTTGATGTCAATTGCTGGTAGATTCCATTATTGCTTCAAGAGGAATAGTATGAAACACATGTGTAGACCCCATCCCGGGAAGGATTTTTTTGGGCCATTTTTTATTTTGGCTATCATGACCACCTTGAGAATTAGGCTGATGGGGGCGACCAGATTAGACGGGATGCAGCGGGTAGGTGAGGAAGCCATGCTGCTGACTGGTGAATAGGGAAAGCAAGTAGTGACTTGCTAAGGAAGACACGGAAAGAAAGGGGGAAGAAAGAGGAAAGAAAAGGAAGAGAGTTTGGAAAAGGATTAGGGGGCTTGTGGATTTTTCTCGGGGGGACCTAGCTGGAGGGGATCATCTTCAGGTACGATTATCATGGTTTTTCCTATGTATTTTTGCTCTTCATACTCGTTATATCTCATATTTGGTGATTCCTATTCTATTGGTCGGATTGTATTATTTTGATGTTTATTGGTTCATGAGACGGGGTGATATAGAACATGACTTGTGCTTGTGAATTACGGGATGAGATGAAGAAGAGAAAACTGGCACCGTCAGTGTTGACTTACAGCGTGCTCATCCATGGCCTCTCAAGGAATGAGCTTCTCCGTTTCTTTGGGCGCTTCATGCCAACCCAATGGCATTGAACCCGAACCTTTCTACCAGTCCGCACACCGATAATAGAGGAAACCATATCCACCATGGCTAAGCCACCTAAGACCCTTGATGCCATACCTTTTCTCTCTCCAACCGCCATACCCATCTCCGTAAGAACTCCCAAAGCCGCCCTTCTACACGCATGGGGTCCAAACATGCAAGCTGCCTCCGCCATCTTCCTCCTCATATCCGCCATCACTCTTCCCGTCTTCATCAGAGGCGCGTTTGTCGGAGGCCTGGAGGGCTTCACGACCTTCCATACACGCGTGGCGTCGTCATTCTTCGCGCTCTTCGAACCGGCAGCACCTTCTGGACGTCGCCAGGCCGCCACCACCTGCTCCGGCTACGTGCGCGCCTGCACCAGCCACCATGGCGGCAGCACCTTCTGGATGTCACCAGATCGCCGCCATGGCTCCTCTCTTCATCGCGCCGCTGCGACTCCCCTCTTCATCGCGCTACGCCACTCCTCTCTTCATCGTGCCGCCGGTGGTGGAAGGCTCCCTTTGATGTTGGCGCGCGGGTGGAGAGGCAAACGGTTGAAGACGACTATTTGAGTTTAGCCCCTGATGGCTTTGGGCTTGGGTTTGAATTTGGAGCCCAAGCCTAAGCCTATGGTGAAGAGGGCTGTTTGAGGATAGCCCATGATGGCTTTGGGCTTGGTTTTGAATTTAGAGCCCAGCCCATTTGCATTAAGGGATAGCCCCATAGCTCCCCATGCCTGCCATCCTTATTAAGGCGGCCCAAGTCTACGTCAAGTCAGCCTATTAGCCTGCCCCAAAATTTAAGTAATTTTATAAAAACCTTTGATATCCATGATTAATTAGTTTATTCATCCCCTTTCATTTGTTATCTAAGTTTATGTCTACCAATTTAGTTAGCCCAACTTGAAGACAATTAAAGGACAAATTATTAAGGTTGGATGTCCTTTCAAGACACAAGATAATTCATATTTCGCCTTCCAATTTTTAAATTATGTCTAAATCACCATATGTGAAAAACTTTTGTATAAATTAATTTATATTGGACTCAAGGAACCTTTTATACTTCTAAACTTTAATTCCTATTTTCAAAATTTAGGTCTTAAGTAATTTTTCAAAAGTCCCGTGCCTTAATTTAATTCTCCAAATATTCGTTTAAGTCTCATTTTCGTTAATTAGAATTATAATCCTACATTTATTTAGTTATTTAAAAGTATAATCCTTCAAACACTCTCATATTTTAATTTAATTTTTCAATCCTAAAAATTCTTCAAATACCCTTTTAAATCTCATTTTCATCAACTAGAATTATTATCCTACATCCATCTATCTATCTAGTTTAATCCTTCCAAAATCCCCAATCTTCATTTAATCTCTCACTAACTCGTTTAAATCTCATTTTCATTAATTAGAATCATAATCCCGTATTTATTTAGTTATTCAAAGTTTAATCCTTAAAAATTCCACATTTTAATTTAAATCCCAAAAATTCTACAATTTCGACTAAATCCTATTTACGTCAATTAGAATTATTGTCACATATTTATCTAGTTATTTAAAGTTTAATCCTGCGAAAATTTCATGTTTTAATTTAATCTTTCAAATCCTAAAAACTCTACAATTCAACTCAATCTTATTCTCATCGCTTAGAGTTACAATCCCGTATTTATTTAGTTATTTAAAGTCTAATCCTTCGAACATTTCATATTTTAATTTAATTTTCCAACCCTAAGAATTCCACAATTCGTTTAAATTTCCTTTTTATCAATTAAAACCATCATCCCATATTTATTTAAAGTCCGATATTTCAAAAGCCTCAATTTAGCTTTCAACCTTAGAAACTCTATTAATCGCCTAAATGTTATTTTCGTTAACTAGAACTCTTATCCCCTGTGTTTTTTTTATTATTATTCATTTAAGGTCCAACTCTTCAAAAACCTAATGTCCTGATTTAATTCTCAAACCCCCTAAAAATTCCAAATTCCTTTTATTCGGTTTAAATGATTATTTTCGTTAATTAGTATTATCATCCTATATTAGTTTATTTATGCAAAATCCGACCCTTTAAAAAGATCCAATGTCATAATTTAATTCTCAATCCTAAAACCCCACTATTTGTCTAAATGTTATTTTCTTTAATTAGAATTAGTATCCTATGTTCATTTACCTATCTATTTAAAGTCTAATCCTTCGAAAATCCCGTGCCTTAACCTAATTTTTCAATATTTCGTTTAAACCTTATTTTCATCTATTAGGATCATTATCCCATATTTATTTTAGTAATTTAATATTTCAATAATCCGTTTAAACCTTGTGTTCCTCAATTGGAATCATTATCCTATATTCATCCACCCAAATATCATTTTGATTAATCAGTAACATTACTCCATACTTGCCCATTTATTTCTCTTAAAAATTTCAATTATTAGAGTCTAATTATTCAAAATTCCGATTCCTAAATTTAGCTATTTGAATTTCCAATTGTCCTATCTCCAAACTTAATTTCTAGTTTCCCATGCTCCAATTCCCGTATTTACCTCGCTACTTATTGTCGTCATTATTATTATCATCTATTTCATTATTTCTATAAATTCTGCCTTCGAATGATTTCTAAGATATCCAATTTTTACACATCAACTTTCATAATTTCTACGCCTCAAATAACTTATGATTCTGATCCCTTTCGAAATTTAACTCCCATAATCCCAATTTTCGTAACTTAATTTTCTTAAAAATCTCGAACTTTCAAATAATTCTTCAAAATCCCAGTTTTCTTTCAAATTTAATTTCTAAAAGTTCTCATTCCTACATTTAATTCCTAAGAATCCAATTTTCAAATAATCTCTAAGATTCCGATTCCCAAATGAATTTCAAAAATCCAGTTTTTCTTCGAACAATTTTAATCCCTGTTTAGTGCTGCATGTGATATGTTTTGTGCTCTATATGGTGTACTAACCCTCTCTATTGATAGCGCATGGTGGATCGTTACCCAGGTATGTACCCATTTTCCCTCTAATCGCTGTCTATGCATGTCCCGATTCTCACATGCGCATGATCACTTTGAGTATTCATTAACTCCCTCATCAATTGTCATGATTGCTTCATTTTATTAGTAGAGACCCGACTTTAAGGACTTAGAAGGGTGCTACGGTCTTTACCGTACCTTCCCGATAAGTAACCTGACCCCCGAACCCGATCCAGTTTTTTGTAGACCACCTTTTCCAAATAAGGAGTCATACTTAGGGTTTTTCTTTCTTATTTTGTTTACCCTTTAAAAATAAAACAAAAATAAGTGGCGAGTCCAAGTCATTTTTCAAACAATAAATAAAATCAATTTTTTAAAATAAAAATCGAGCTTGCCATCGAGTGAAAGCGCATGAGCCGAAATGCGGGGTCCACAACATGATAGTAGTTTACACAGTTAATGAATGTCCTTGGAAAGTCATCGCTCGTATAGTAGGGGATTCGAACATCGTTCAGGTTCACACTTTTCGAAACCTCCATAATCATAGTTTGGAAGATGTTTCCGCATCCCAACCTTTAGTGAGACCCATGACATGCCATTCGTGGATTATGATGGTTTGGTGCGATCTATCATCAGTGAAGTTTTCTTCTCTCTTAACCCTTCCCATACCAAACGCTCTCCCAGAAGACCAAGGAAGAAGCACATTGAGTCCTAATTTCAAGATAAATGGACCGTCTATTGCTCTAGATGTCATATGTTCGGGCACAAAAGGAAAACGTGCAAGAATTCTTTGTCTTAAGTGTCCTGCTGTCACCTTCTTCCATTATTGAAACTTTGTTCCACTGTATTGTCATTATTTTTTTTTTAAGATACTTTTTAAAGGTTGTTACCAACCAAGAACATATTTCTAAAACTTATCATCGGTGTGTTGTCATGGTTAATATTACATCCAAATTGTTATCATAATTCCTTCAGTAAATTTCTTAGTTGGATAATGTTGTTTAATAGCATAATTTTTGATATTTCGAACTTCAAATTTATGTTATATGGTAAATATCAACCATCCGTTTGTTCATAAATATGTCGTACAATACTTGAGTAGAAGTTATAGTTGTACAAAACAAGCTTAAACAGATTGGAAAACAAAATCCACCATTTAGAGACAAATGGACAACAAACCTCCAGATTGGAAAACAAACATTCAAATATCATTAGGTCCTCTAACAAGATTTCATCCTTCTGTACCCCTCATGAGACAAGCTCCACCATAGAATCCATATCGTAAAAGACTGCAACTCAGGATTCAATTTCAACATAAACAACAAAAATCCCATTTGATGAAGAGCTTTGATACAGTGATAGTTTTATAAGGAAAATGGTAAAAACTTCATTTCCTTGACCAAAAATTACATCTGATGAAGAACGACAACACAGTCCAATCTCTACGAGGCAAATTCTCAAGAGCTCATGTTCCCCAACCTCTACCAGTCCGAAACAGGGCAATGTTTCTATTAGAACTCCAGTTTTGATCAAACATATGTATAATGTACAGTCACATCCTTCCAAAATCATGCAAACAACCTATGCTCTACCACATGTAATTCACCAAAATATATGGGATTTTTGGTGATATCTTGTTTACTAATAACTTTGTTTGGTGATATCTTGTTATTTAGAGCCCGTTTGATATGGTTGTTGTCTCATTGCTGTTTATTTGTCTTTAATTTTGTGATTTTTATTCTTCACATTATTATTATTATTATTATTATTATTATTATTATTATTATGATTATTTAAATTTTTTCCATATGGGTACTGGAGAATTCTCAATTCTCTGCCTGTTTCAGTAGTTCCTTTCCTCAACTCGGGTTTTGTGTTTTTTGTCCTCTGAATGAACTTTCTCCTACTCAATTCTCTTCTCTCTGTCTAATTGTTATCGTTGCCCTCAACTGGGTTTTCTTCCTTCTGAGTTCCCAATTCTCTGCCTACTTGTGTGTCTTTTCCTAACTGGGTTTTCTATCTTTGTATGGTTTTTTTCTTTGGGACCAGCTGTGTAATGTCAGAATCAGGTTTTCAAGGAATTATAATAAATGCCCATTTGGGATTCCAACATGTAGTGCAATTGATTTGTCCTCTTTGGTTTCCTATTTATATTATGAGGTCTTTCATCATCATCAACAGTAGTTGTTTAGCAGAGGTTTTCTCAGTTTTTTTATAAGGTTTGTACATCTTGGGGAGGACTTCTCATATTTCTCATGTTTTTCTATTTTACTACAATTATTCGTTTCTGATTAAAAAAAAAAAAGAGTACATGACTTCTTGTTTCTGGTTGGACTTGGCATTTCTGAAGGAAGTGCGCTTGATATCCATTTAAGTAATTGGTAACCAATTATCGAATCTGCTAGATCTGGACATTTACAGAATTCAATTATACCTGGAATTCTTGGATGACAGTTCATGAGTTTGGAACAACCAGTGTTAAGCAATTGAAATCTTCTTGTGGGTGTTAGTGGTTTCCATGCAATGCATTTTTCTTTCTTTCTTTTTGTGGTTTTATAGAAAATTTGTTTTTGATTTCTATTTTTTTAAGTTATTCATCACTTCCATGCTAATGAGTTTAAGAATGGGTTTTTTTTTTCCTTTTTTTCTGTAATTGCAAACAAAGGAAATAGTCAAGTTAAATGGAATTTACAAGCGGTTACTGAAAAATGCTGGGGTGAAACTGTATGAAGGAGAGGGAAAGATTGTTGGTCCAAATGAAGTTGAGGTGACCCAACTGGATGGCACTAAGTTGTGTTATTCAGCACAACACATTGATTGCAACTGGTAGTAGGGCTCAACGTCCAACTATTCCAGGGCAGGTGAATTTTCTGATCTTCTTTCCACTATTATTTGAGATTGAATATGGTATACACAATGATTAGTCTAACTGGTTTTGAAATTATGAGTTTAAGATCCTAATTTCTGTCCATTTGAAATGGTAATGAGGATTTGAGCGTTTGCTAATTTTGTTATCTACTTAGCTTGTGCCATGTGGACACAAAAATCCAGTTGAAGTGGAGCTTAAATCCACTTGACTCTTTTAGTAAATAAATATAGCACAAGTTGAAGAGATTGCTCAAGAAGCATGGGTTGTCAAGTCATGCAATTAGATGCTTAGCATGTTTAAGGTCTAGGAAACACCATAATATTTTCTAGCTGAAGAGACCATAAATTTTGCAAAATCACTATGATAGAATGATTGTGGTTGATTAATATAAAGATTCACATGGACATCATGAAAATCATTGTGATTCCAATTTTTTATGATACAAAAATCTTCGTTTACTAAGAGAAATTTTCCTTCAAAATTTTGATTTGGTGGTGGATTGAGTCCCAATTGCTAATGAGAAACACAAAGCAAAATTACGTTGGTCAAGTCATTGCATAACAAAGGGTATATTCTCAGATGAGGATCTTAGGAACAATAATTCCTATTTGGAGAGAGTTATGAAATTATTTCCTTGAAATCTATAAATGGATTAGAAGGTTTTGAGAAATGGCTATGATGTGTCTCTCTGGGTCAAACTTGTGGATTGCTCTAAGAGCAGCTACATGGTAGCCTTAAATCACCTGATAGGATCCAAGATTCTAACCCAACTAAAGGCCTGAAAAAATTACCCCAAAGTCTCTCTCTTCTTTCACTCACATACACACACATGCACATTTGTGTTTGAATGGTTCCTATCCTACCCTTGTGAGGAAAAGGTTCCCTCTATTGCTCTTATTTGTACTTAATTTTTCTACTTGTGGGAAATGTGACATTGTTCTCTTTGTCTTGGAGTTGGGACTAATCAACAAATGAACAATTTTTTTTTGCTTGAGCTTGAATAACATATCTTCTATTAGCTAGGAGGGTTAAAGACAGGTCATGAAAGACCTTGTTTCTCTAAGACTTGAAGGTATAGGTAGTAAGGGAAAAGAGCAAAGCCTATCTTAAAACTTGCAAAAATAGTCCAAAACTTCTTTAGAAAAGGAACAATTCACCTCCAAAAAAGTGTTAAATTTACAGACATTAAGAGGTGGTCACGCATGTGAATCACATTCATGGCATATTCAACATGTGCCAAGCTTGTTAAAGCCATATATTTTTTCTTATGGATAAAGCAAATCAGGGTTGGGGTTAGGGTTTTGGCAAAGCCATGAATTTGCCAAGGAAGAGGGTTCAACTTCTAATCTTTGTCAGCGGCATCATCGCTTTCAGCATCATTTATGTTGGATATTTATAAGAATAGGTGGTGAACATTAGTTATGGGATGGAGAATAGGTGGAGAAGAAGCTTTTTGAGGTTAGGTTCGACAACATCAAGGGGAGGTATGTGGATTTAGTCACTTAAAGAAGTTAAGGTGCTGTCTTTTCTTTGGTTTTTGAAAAGGAAGAGATTGGTTTTCTGTTGGAGTAGTTGAAGAAGGCTTTTGAGTTAGAGAGTTCCTTGGGTTTCATCAATAAGTTCAGAGGAAAAACAAGGACACATCCTTTGGAGGTATGTTTTCATAATAGAGAAAGGTTCATCCGACCGAGTTTGTAATAAATTGAAGAGCTATCTTTATGGTCATTCTAGAGGGTGTTAGAAGCAGAGGCTAGGAAAACTTAAGGATGGGGATGCCATCTATGGTGGAAACCCCTTCCTATGCATCTTTGGCTAGGCAAACGAGGGTGGTGTTTGCTAAGAAGACAATGGGCTATTTTTGAGAAGCGTAAAGTGTGCTCATATGTGAGTATCATTGCAGAGAAGGGTCCAATAAAATGAGCTATTATCCTATTGGAGAGGTGGGTTGGGTGAGGGCTGTGGTGCTCATTACACCATTCTCAGTCTTCAAAGGGTTGTTTTTCATGGATATTTTTGAAAGACATGTTGACATCAAGAGATGGGAATGTTATTAGTGAAAGGAGATTCTACTATTATTTTACAACTGTTGTTAGTAAACATGGAGAGTCACTGTTTTCTTGATCATGCATCCCTTCATTTTACAACAACTGTTGGGCCAATCTAAGTAATGTTTTATATCCATTATAAATAGAAACACAATTTTACCTTACGACTATGTTTGGTTCCCAGAAAATTTGAAGGAAAATGTAAGGGAAAGAAAATACAAAGGAAAAGCAGAAGGAAAGAAAAAGTGAAGGAAAATAAAAAAATAGATTAAAAGTTAATAAATTATTTTTTTTGTTACTTCAAACTCATTTTATTTATTTTAACTCATCAATATAAAGATTAAATAATTTAAAAATACATAAGTTTTTAATTAGTTTTAATCATATTTGATTTTCTTTGATATTTTTCATAGGACAACCAAACATAAAAAAATCATTTTCCTTTACATTTTTTTTTTCTTTCCTTAGTATTTTCCGGGAACCAAACATAACCTACAAGTATTGTAGTTGCTTCCTCAAGCTTGATGTCTCCCTTTGCTAAAGCTAATGTACAAAATTCAAATTTAAATTTACCCAATATAATGTAGGATAAATGGGACCAAGATATTCAATTGAAGGAATAGCTCTTAATAACTGATATTTTCTAGTAATGTAAACCTTATGGATAAAACATTAAGTCCAAAATCAGGAAATAAAAATTCATGATTTATGGAAATATAGGAAAAGGAAATACAGAATCTTATAAATTTGAAGTAAGTTTCATTCAATTAAAAATCATTTTTATATTTTCTCATTATGATGTTTTTGCTAAAGAATTGTGAAGTGCTTTTCATGCAGTGTAATTTTGTTATCAAATTCGCCAATTAGCAAGTAGCTCTAGTAACAAATGATTGTAATCATTTACATGGTTGCAAACCCACATATAATCCGTGTAATTTTCTTAGCTAAGCTTGTGAGTTCTGAATTAATGCAAAAATCATTCAGAAGGATAAATCTGAAACCTTTGTTTGACACACTGGTTTGTCACTGTAACTCCTATATAAATTAGAGGAAATTCACTTGGAATCTTGATACTTCTCACCCATAAATATCTATCTAGTCTTTCATTTGTCTTTGGCTGGTGTATCTGATGGAAGACCCCAAATAGTTCTGCTTTTCTCATTAATTTATGGGAAATCGTAACACATAATCAGTAATTATTATGTGGTCTCACACTAAAATACACGTAATTAAGAGGCGGCAATCACTACAATTAATATTACCCCATAACATAGATCCACATTGGTCAGAAACCGATCACTTCTCACCAAAAGTCATGCCTTCAGCCACTTTCTTGAAAGCTAGCATTGAGGGTATGTCCTCCTACCATGCTTTCACTTTGGGACGGTTGTTTATGAGGGAAGCCCATGGCGTCTTGATGAAGTAGTTAGTGTAAGAAAGGTGGTGGTGATCAGCCAAGCTGTAGAAATCTCTTGCTAGGCACTTTGTGCTGCCCAACTTCTCCAGATTTACTTCAATAATGGCCTGATCGGCCGTCTTGCCTTGTAGAGGCAACACGAAGTATTGGTACACAATTTGGTCTATTGGAGGATGATAGTGTTGGGATTCAACCTCTAACCATACATTTACCAATTCACCTTTTTCTACTTCTATTATAGTATTATTCATTCAAGTTGGATGTGATCATTGCATGGAAATGGAAACCTACCAACTAGTTTTTTTAATATTTGGGAAGAATTCTGATAAACTATAAGAATGATAGCACTATAAATGTGGTCAGTTAATGTTCTTATGCTTTTAATCAGGAATTCAAACTTAAATCTAGTTTGTGCAGGTACAACAGCTGCCCACTCTATTACAGTTGATACAGTGACTGCCCCAATCAAAATTTCTAGTGTAGATTTGTCCACCAATTTGCCATTCTTCGCCTTTGCTGGAAATAGTCAATCAAAAGAAGCTCTCCATTTGCCAAAAACATGGACAACAAACAAAGGAAACAGAAAAACCATGTTCCACCCAGATTTATTCTGGTAAATGATTATACAGTTCTTTCACTAATTTTTATAACTCTTACCCTTTAGGCATAACTCAAATATTGTTATCTGTAATATTTTTTTTCTTATTTCATGTTGTATGTTAAGTTACCAAAATCCCGATGCTCGGGAAAGAAATTCCTAACAGTCATTGATACACTCCCAACAGAGAAAAAAAAATGTCATAGTGGATATGGGATTTGGGGGTTTGCTGCAACTGGGTTGCAAAGAGTTGCGGTATGAATTAATAACATGGATAATCACCAATTACAACATTGGCTATCACTAATTATATATGCGGAGAAATGTTGTTGTCCCAGTTACTCCCCAAGATGTTAGAGAGGTGATAGACATCCCGGACAATGGCGTGGACATTGTCGTTTATAATAGGCGTGGCACAACCAACCGTACATACGACATTCAGATATTGGCAAATAATATGCGTAATCTATCACTTGGCGACTAGAGGATCTCAATAGATATGAGAACTTATTCAACATGGTAAAAAGAAATTGCAGATTTGAGACTAGACGTTGATTCTAGCCGTTCATATTCATCGGCATATCTCAATAATTCAAGCCAAAATGAAGGGGTCCTACCTATTAATTTCGAGAGACTCACAACTACACCTCTTCAACCCAACTAGTTACTCAGTGTTCTTACAATGAAGTGCTTCATTTGGTTGCTGAGACAGTGGAGATAGATTGGAGGTTTTAGGGTTTCTTTTGCTAAAATTAGAGAAAGAAGATTAGGTGTTTGGGAAATTTTATGTTCTTGGGTCGAGCATGAGGAGATGTAACCCAACATCATTAACTTTTAGATTTTTGTGTTTCATTAAATTTCAAATATATCCTTTGACATGGAGACATTAAATGTTGCTGGCATAGAGACTGTAAAAGGGTCCTCTGGGAAGAGAAAAGGGACTAAGCAAAGAGTGCACAAGAATGATAATATTATCCCCTTTAGCAATCAAATATGATATTCCACAATCTTAGGGTCTGAATACCATAACATTTCCAAATAAGCAGTTGAAAACACAAGTTTCCCTTCAATAAAAGTTTCCATAGTCTCACTCTTGAGGACAACACTTCTTTTGATGGGGAATGGATCTATCCTAGTAAGGTAAGTAGCCTATATATAAAATAGGGAGAGTGTAATGGGAAAGGTGGAAAAAAATAATAAAATTTGTTTTCTCAATCTTGCATCTCCTGGGCTCATAAGAATCATATTGCAAACTGATTGGGTTTGTCCTGAAAACGGACTAGGATGAGATTGTTAGTAATTAGGATCAGAATCTGTTAACCAATTTTTGTATTTTAATCTGACCTTCTTGTTGACTCGTACATGCAATCTTTAAAAGAAAACCTCTTCTCAACTATCATTATTCTCTCGGACCAAATTATTGTTGGACCATTGTGCAAGGAGCAACTTCAGGCTTGGAAGAAATGCCAAATTACTGGGTCCCACAATAGAAATTGTATCCCTCTGCTCCCCAAATCCTACAACTAGGATGCATTGACTAATAACGAATGAATACAAATAATTGGGGGTTATTTTTTCTATTCCTCCCACAAGTCACAACCACTCTCTCACCAGCAGTGGGCCAGAGCTTTCCCAAGCCCACATGTAAATCACCACTAACTTAATCTTCCCTTATTTTTCTGAGATAAGTTAAGTAAGAGAGCCATATTTTAATTAGCAATTCCTTTAAAAATGAAGATAAATTTATTTGAACAAATGTATATAATATTTGAATTTTTCTGTTTAATTTGGATGAAAGCAATGTAAATGATTAAAACTGTCCTAGAGGAGCTCAGACTTTCGAAAACATCCCTACAACTACCTCAGAACTTGAGACGGTGTCCTCGTGTAAGTACCATAGATAGAAACTTCATTGTAAAATCACTGAAATATGCATCATCCAACTCTGAAGAAATGAGATTGGATTAAGGAGCGGCTGACTTCAAATCAGACAGAAGGAGAGATGCTTGGGTTTAAAATATATAAATAAATAAAATAAAAAAAGAAAGGCAACTACACTCACAATCCATAATAACACTTCATGAACAACAGTTTATTTTAAAATATGCTGATTTACTGGGACAAATTTCTTTTACACAAAAAAAGAAAACACCTAGAAATATGTCCCAAATTTCTGAACTTGTCTAAAGTAAAATCAAAAGTCAGGCAAAACAAAATGACTCAAAAGTCACCTACTATATCCTGATCCTGTATACATTTCCTAGTCCAAAATCTTGATTATGATTATGTACTTTGTTAACTTCCTACTTCTCTAAAGATAAAAAGGCCAATGATCTTATCATCACCCTCACACCACCATCTCCACAGAAATATGGAAGCAGCAAAAGCTCAAGTTGGTTTTTGTCCATCCACACTTTGAACACACTGGATATGGGAAAACTCCTTCCATCCACGCTAGAAGAAAGAATTACATAGCCAACAAAATCAAAAACACCCCACCACTCATCACCACAATGCTAAGCTTCGGTTCTCACCTTCAAAACTTCATTTGCTTTTTCATCATTTTCCACATCTTTACAGTCAGTGAATGATGTTGTGAGCTGCCAATTGTTTGTCAACCTTGGCAGGGGGTAATTCATTCCTTCTATTTCTTATTATCCTGCTCCTAGTTGTAGATTTTTACCGGCTTCTCAAATGTGTGACGGTTCTGCATGGTTGGGTGACAACATCAATATGGAATTTACAATCTAGCATATCTAAACAGGATAGAAGTTAATACCAAGAAGCAACATACCTGATTAGCTGCATAAGCCCTTTTAGGAGCAGTGTCAGAATGCTCTAGTCCAAGATACTGCTCCCAAGCACCATAAACATCTCTTCTCTGTTTGCAAGTGAATGTTCAAAAAAATAAAAATAAAAATAAATAAATAAAAGCAAATGCCCAATATGATTTCATACACACAAACACACCACACCTGAAAACGACTGGAGACAATGTCAGAGTCTTGAAGGTACTCTGGACGACCTAGTGAAAGAAAGGCAAACCTCCACTGGGAAAAAGTAAAGACAACAAACAAAGGTAGATTGCTCAAAATGACGTCAGAATTGCAAGAAACTTCTTGAAAAAATGAAAAGAAAAAGGTTTATACCACCATGGTGTAGTCATATCATCTACTGATTTTATGGTGCCATGTAATAAGTAGTGTTCATTAGAAGAATACGACAGTGGATGCATAAGTAAAATATACCTTAGCAAATTCTTCCTCTGGAACCAGCAGCTTCTTCTGTATCCGCACCTTAACTTCAGCCAGAGTTTCACCCTCATGGATGACCAAGAAAAAAGGCTCCCCAAAATTCTGAATTTGCTATCAAACAGGAGGAAATTAGAGCAAGAAAGGTTTACAGTTTCAGCAAATAGTTTGTCAGTACAGAAATTCGAGTATATGACAAACCCTAGTTAATCTCGGTATATAATTAGTTACCATTTGGTTCTGAGCTGTGTCTTTTGTAAAGTGGTATACATGAATCAAGCGATCCTGTGGTCCAAGATTTTTCTCTTCTTCAGGAATCTGCAATATTTAAAAGTTAAATTGGAAAATTGATCAAATCTGGATCATGGACATTTTACTTTCATCTAAATTAGAAAATTAAAAAAGAAAAATTAACTAAACAAGAACAAACCAATAAAAAAGTACAACTAATAACTAATTTTTAAGTACAGCATTTCTAACTAGTCCGAACTATTACCATCTGAACCACCAATGTGTTTCTCCAATTTCTAATTAGGATCCGATACTGGTTCAAGTCTGAACCGTCAGTAAGGTACAGCTATAACAACACTGCATCTTTCATGACTAAACTCACCCACACACATACATATATGCATGCATACATATGAACACGTTCATACATATACAAAGATCCACCTACTAACACATGCGTGTATACCATGCTCATGCGCACACACAAACACAGCATAAAACTCGAATCTAGTTAAACTCACCCACCCACCCACCCACCCACCTACTTAAATATATGCATGTATGCACACACTCAATTGCACAGATACACATTGAGAAAGAGAGATTGAGAGGAACTGACCTCTTCAGCACGCAGTGTCCAGTATTGATCATTTATGTTCTCAATTTTTTCATTTGAAGGAAAAACCTGCAGACATACCATGGAAGAATTCTTAGACATAAATTAAGAACAAATGTTAATTGGTCTCAAATAATAACTTGATGGTGGCAGCAGCTGAGGGAAAGCCGGACCAATGAGATGCCTCAATGAGCATAGTTCATTTCTTTAGCTAGTAAAGTTCATTTCTTTAGCCAGCATGCTTCATTTCTTTAGCCAGCAAAGCTCATGTTTTTAGTCAAGTTCAAAAACATAAAGAAAAGCATGAGACTTCAGCCGAAGCACGTTAAGACCATAAAGGGTCTCTGAAAATGCAGCTGGCTTAGAGAAGCATCGGTTTACCACTTGTCTTGAACAAATAAACCCAGAAAAGGAGTTTGGTCTTATGATATTTTTCTTCCAGAAACGATCATCATCAACCATAATAGCATGCAAAGATAAAGCTTACACCTTATAGATCTTGTGATAGAAAACTTCAAGCAACCTAACTTCAGCATTAGGATGAGACAGCTCAACCTGTTCCAAAATTTGGTATCAACATCAAGTAGACGTTACAAAACTACAAGAAAAATTCTATAGAAGGGAGAGAAAGGCTGCAACAATTAATAAAAGAAAGTGTACAATTTTGGTACAGAAGATGATCGAGGGGATCAACTGCCAGAAAAGTTACCTTTGTTTTAAGAGCATTAATTACATCCCCTACTGTACTCTGTTTTGGCAGTCTAATACTATGACTAACAACCTGTCGACAGAAAAACCCAAATTTTACTCCATGGATGATCTCAAGGCATTAACCACAAACAAGACTTTGATCCACACTCACTTCCTCCTTTTCAGCATGATGAAAAGCAACTTTCAAAGTTTTTAAACCTTGTAATTCTGGAAGAGGGATGTCCAATACTTCATAGTACAATACATCCGAAATCTGTCCCAAAAATAAATTGATCAATGAAAAAAGGATTTCCATGTCAAAACAGAGCATACATTAATATGGGCCATGTAATAAATTACCAGATTGTAGTGAATCAGCATGTCAGACAAATGGTCCACCCCACGGTACTTAATTGGCTGGGGTTTTGGTTGCTGAGAGTAACAGTTGTGAGATGTGAGCCTGATTTTGGATGGATCATCCAAACCAAGCTGACGAGCTACTCTTTCTACCACGTCATCATAAGTAAAAAGCTTTGACCTGGACATTCATATGCACCAGCTAGTAAATAAACTATAATCATAATGCTGATTAGTTACAATTGATTTCTGCACTTACATCTCAAGACAAAAATCATCTTCCTTGGGTTTTTCTAGGGACCGAAAATGAACAACCTACAAAACATCAAGACATGCAAAGACAAACCATTTTAGCTAAGGAAATAACCAGAGTATAGGTTTTATTCCTCAACATTTCTTAAGATTATTGAGAAGCTCTTAAATACAAGTAGTGCAGATATATGAACCTTTACACACAATACAAACCAAATGAAAATGAAATTAAAATGCAGATTATCCATCTTATTTAAAGATGCACTTCTAAAATCATAATAAGTAATTCTTTTCTCTTTTTGGACAAGCAGTGTCTAGAATAACAGATTGAACCTTCAATGCTTCACCATAAGAAGAGACTCAACCATAAGCATTAAAGTGTGAATAGAACAACTGCAAAAATTAAAAATGTGTCCTTACACTTTTAAGCAAATTTAGAGTTCTACAAAACTATTTCACAACCACTTTTCCCTTTCACTCTTTTGTTTCTTCCTTTAGGTACACTTCTAACATTTAAGGGACAAAGATATTTACATCACTTGCTGGGATATGAAGTTTTGAGAAGTATTGTCCACTAAGCTTAGTAAAGAGGAAATGTTCTTTTTGGAAGTTTTAAGCATACAGATATGCCTGGGCCAGATTGAACCTCAAAGAAATCCATCAACATAAATAATACCCTAACATACACACAGTTTATGCCATTTATTAGTGTATCCAACTAGAGTTTTTCCTCCTTTCAGGACTTTATGTGGATTTTCTATTTCAGATGAAAAGCACAGAGATAATCTTTCTCCCCACTATTGGTTATAGACCAAATACCTAATATAATCTCTATCACAAATAGAACAACTCAACATTTTCAGAACTCTGGAATGCTTGTGCAACCACACATAGACTAGATCCTCACCTTATGGCCAAAAGCAAATATTCTTCTTTAAAACATGCAGAAATTGAGGGGGATGGTTTCTTCTTTGTTCCATTTCTGGATAGTGGTAGTGTGTCTTGGGTGGGTGGGGAATTGGAAATTTGCATGCTACAACTATCTTTACCTTAACAGATTCCGTAATATGGGACTAGTTTGGTGGACATGTCTCACAGATCTATATATTTGTCGTTTTCCACACTATTCTATTATTGTCAAAATCACCATGCTTCTTTAATTTTCACCAAGTTGAAATGATTCTATGGGCATCCTTTTACAAGGATGGCAGCATCCATATCATCAGAAGTCTAGTTAGATGTATCCTTTCCACTCAATTCACCAAAACCTAAATCCCAACCACTTGTGGTACATAAATCAACAAACTCCTTTTCATAATTCAGCTCTACCCTGAGTACTCTCTTCATTAAATTGTTGCCAATGAAATATGCTCTCTCTCGATCGAGGTGCCAATCCCTTCATTTTGGCTACCCTATTGTTGTGGTGAAACCTTCAGCCGTCCAAGATTCCAAATTTAGTTCCATACTTGACATGCCATTTCTTGACTGTTCATTAATCCCTACGACAGATGTATCTCTGCATAAAACTGTCTTCATCCATCATGCATTCAGAATTCATATAATTCTATATTTTCTATGCCTTTACAATGAGTAAACACAAAGGTGAGCTAAATTATAAAACTATGTTGGCAGTTAAGGAACCAATAGCTAAATTATGAAATTATATTAAGATTCAGTTCGCTGTGCCACCAGGAGTCAATGCTGTGCTGTTGAAATTCAATTGAATTAAAACTCAGCTTCCAAAGTATGATCATCCAAATCCTATTAAGTCTTTCCCCCTACCGAATCAAAGCCCAACCAAACCCACCCATGGCATGACTTGCAAATTTTATTAAATGAATGGCTATTAGAGAAGCTTCTATCATCAACAATACTAAGGAATTAGTGTCTCAAACTCCTGAATTCCAGATGCATAAAAAGTTCTGGTATCTTAATCTTGAGGCCCAACTCATGATCAAAACTCCATGAGCATCCATCAATTTTCCTCCAGTTCCCAGTTCTACATCAATTTAATATCAAAACATTACATGGCACTTCTGAAGCAAATTATTCCTTGCAGAATGGCAGTGTCTCCTTTGCATGCTTTTCTGGCAAGGCATCAACTTTTGAGTATATACAGTCATAAAGTCATCCTCATTTGTCAATGAACTGGAAACTTAGAAAAATTAGTCACCCTATAGATACCAAATTAATGCATGGAAAGTAGAGTAGTTTTGATTTGAGAATCATCTTGAAGATTCAATATAGCCAACCCAAGTTTAAATCCTCCCTAAGTTACAAATCTATAACCAATAAATAAATGACAGTAAAACACGGTTTCCAATAAATTAAAAAAAAAAAAAGAGAAAAATCCTCAGAGAGACTCCACCAAGCAGAGGGAAAAGGCACTTAAATGATATTTGTAAATCCAAATATTATAACTTGACCCACTCAGAAACCATGGAAAAGAATAATTTATTTGCATAACCACTACTTTTTTTTACCTAATATTGCTTCTAAACACATCATAATTAGAAGAATCCTGAATCAACTAAGATATCTAAGCAGTAAGTACAGAGTACAAACATCACTGCAACTTCGTAGAGAATAAAAGAACAGATTATTCCTAATTTGAAGTCAATTTCCATTTCAATTCTAATTAGACCTTAAGAAATCTTAAACCAACTAAGATATCTAAGCTAAAAACTAGATTCCAACAACAACTTGCACATCTGCCACAGGTCAAGAGGCCATATAAGATTTAAGCATGTTCATCTATGAGCGACTGTTAGCCAGCTCACTATCATTCTTCAACTTATAATGATTATCAATATGTGGTCTAGTCAGCTCTCTCATCATGCTAGTGTCAATCCTAAAAACACAAACAATATACTAGCTTCAACTATTAAGAAATTTATTCATGTTAACATATAACAGAAGCTCCATAGAACAGTACTTGGCGATTGTGCACGTATTCTAAAAATGAAGGAACATCTGGATAGCGGAATGATTCACCACTTTCAATTGGAGGTGTTTTTTGAAAGCAAATGATATCACCATCTTCAAGCTGCAAAGACAACAGATAAGTTAAAACAGTAGATAATGCCTGTATAAAACAGATTATCTGCAAATGATATATGACTATACCTGGCTAGCTCGGAATGTGAATTTCTTATCAATGGGTTCACACATGACACTAGGATCAAACTTGATTTCCTGAACATCACAAAGGATGATTAAGAAAATAAGATGCCTTCACTAATTATAATGTAGTTCTACAGAGTCTTATATAAAGCTAACACTTGGTCCTATTCAACATTTAAAATGGACCTCAACAATACGAAAAGGAGGATCAGACAGCTTGACTGCAAAACCACTTGACTCCTTACCATTCAAATTGGAACAGGCAAATGCTTGGCTAATGTACATGCTTATGCACACACACACACTCATGTCAGGAAATGAACCAAAGAGAAAAAAAAAAGAAAAAAAAAGAAAGAAAGAGGGAATGATGCATAAGATAGCATCACAGTTCAATCCTGACCATTGTCATTCTCTCTACAAGTAACTAGAGAACAGGCTAGAGGAAAAGAAGGACCAAGATCAAAAAGCCTTTCTATTGTGTTACGTTATCATTTATCACGGTCCAACCTCACTGACTTGCAAACACTCAACCTGGTTGGACCTGCATGCTGGTTTCAGAGCTTCAGATGCTTGAGGAATGAGACTGAGAGCAGAAGTTATGAAATGATGATACAACTTATCTAAAAACACGTGACAAAGAACAAACCTCATAGAGTTCAATCTCTTCATCAGGAGCATAACCAACCATTTCATTCAGTTTTGACAAAATTTCTACAGGCTTACCAGTACTCTTCACAAAAAGCCTTCCAACATAACTGAGATCACAGATGAGATGAATTCAACAACATCAAATAACAGGTAATGAATTCAACAACATCAAATGACAGGTAATCCAGCCCCCAGAAAGGAAAGAAGAAAAAAAGCAACTGAAAATTTGATTACTTTAGTTCTTCCTTCTCAGGATCATAAAGCTTGAAGAAAAGCAAAATATCATCCTTTGTCTTCTCAGGTGGAGGGTTTGGGCGTAAATCCTGAATAAGAATAGATATAATCAATAACATGGCTGAAGGGAACCCAAGTATTACAGCAGCAACTATGATGGCTGAATTGATTAGACAATATTACCGGCCCAAGATTTACTTCCAAGAACAACTTTAGTTCTGCATTTTGAACCTTATTTGATATCTCCCTTAACTGTCCAACCTACAATACAAAGAAAGCTACTATGAGATCTCAGCAAAATGCTGAGAGTAGAATCAACAGCCATTAGCATGAAAACTGAAAATTGCCAGCCACAAGTCCCACAGGGTGGTATAACTCATGTCAAAGAATATCACCAGAATGAAAACATGGCATGAACAAAGGATCAATCCTCAATCCTTCAGAAGAATATGACCCATTAATAATTCTCTATTTATTAATTTTCCACATAAACTAGGCAATATAAAACACAGAATTCAAGTCAAAAAAAAAAAAAAAACAGTGAAAACAGAAAAAGGGCAGGGGGGAAAAGGCAACAAGAAATAAACACAAGAAGCCAACCCACACCTTAAAAGAGAAGTCATCTATCACCAATGGTTTACAGTCTGTAAGTGCAACTCAAAAAATTAAACAAAGGCGCATTACTCAGACAAATGGCAGAAAGACCCATAAATATTAAACATGAAGACTTCATAATTTTATTAATCAACCTGAATCAAAAGATTTGCAGCAAAAATAACATAACAAAATTAGAAATAGGTATTAGTTTGCTTACGTCTAACTGCTTAGGAATGCAGCTTCCCCTCTTCCACAGAAACCACTATCTGGGGGAATTTAGCAACACAGCTCTAATAGAGTTAGAGCTTGGCTCAAAATTTGATATATTGGGGGCTGATAAAGTGTGTAATGGTTCTAATCTTAGCTGGAATTTGAGTACATAGAACTATGCAAAGTGACATGTACAAGCAACCATCAAGTTAGAAAAATTTGTCCAATTATAATCTTTTGACGTTAGTAAGATTCCCACAGGTTTTCCATTGATAAATTAAACCCAAACTAATTCTTTATTCGAGAATTGATCTAACACTCAACAAAAGAGGCAAGCACTTAATGGTTCCACATTTTGCCAACCGATCCACCTCTGAGTTGTCTGACCTAGGACAAGTAAAAAAGCATCCAACCATCATGAATGCCAATGATTTTGCACCCAAGACACAAAGAGATAATAATGGCCTAGTCTTCTTCTACTGCAATAATGTTAAATCCAAACAACTTAGGAGTTTCAATCTTCCAGATCACTTTTCATGTTAGTGAAACCTGATGCAAGATCATTTAGGATTAAGCCTAGGTCTACCTTCTTAAAGAAAATCTGAAACAGCTTGTGTTCCAAACCTTCCATAAAATGATTTAAAACCAATTTCAAGCTAAACTTTAAGTTTTTCAAACAGATAATGGAGGACAGTTTTTTTTTTTTTTTTTCTAACACCTTGGGTACCTACTTACGTGAGATTGAGATTGTTCATCAAACATCTTGCATTGAAAGCCCTCAACAAAATGGAATAGTTGAGAGGTTTTATTTACTATGGGAGTGCCTAAATATTTGTAGGGAGAAGCTACCTTAACAACCTGTTATCTCATCAATAAAATCCCTACCAGGGTCCTCAATTTTAAGACACCTTTGGACTCTCTAAAACTGATTTTTCCAGCTTCTCCCTTGTTTAACGCCCTTCCACCAAAAGCTTCCAGTTGCATAACATTTGTTAATATCCACAATCTGCATTGTGCATATACTACTGTAGACCCCCATTTGGGGCTCATTTTCATGCAGCTCATTTTTGCCAGGTGTCACAATTCTGGGTGGCCACGAGTCGACTCATGGATGGCTACTAGGGAATCACAATAGTGCTTTGAATGAGTCAATCAGAGGATGACACCTGTAAAGTGAGATTCTGGAGGAACGTTTCTGTTAGAGGAGGAGCGTATCTGCCAGAGGGGAGGGGTTTTTTTGATTGTCTGGGGGAGCGTATTGAGTTTTGGGGGGTGAGGCCTTTCTGAGAGGAGAAGTTTGGGCTAGTGACGAGGACCTGTTTTCTGAGGTAGCTTAGAGAGTTTTTGGGGAGAGGAGAGAAAGAAAAACGGGAGAGAGGAAGAACAGGAGAGTGGGAGTTTTCTGGAGGGTGTTCTGGACGCTGAGAAAACGAGGAACCAGAGAGTGATATTTTTCTGGGGATTCTTTCTTGGAGGGAAGCCAGACGAGAGTGAGGAAAACGCATGAGAGAAATGCGGGGTCCACAACTACATTCAAATATCTATCAAACTTAGAACCTAAACAACACAATCTTCTTTACAAATCT
This sequence comes from Vitis riparia, assembly GCF_004353265.1. Classification (NCBI taxonomy): domain Eukaryota; kingdom Viridiplantae; phylum Streptophyta; class Magnoliopsida; order Vitales; family Vitaceae; genus Vitis; species Vitis riparia. The sequence goes on from NC_048436.1 coordinate 9,385,810, forward strand.
ACTTCATTCCTTGAATAGTCAAAACACAAAATGTCCATTGCACATCTAGCTCATTCAAATATGCATTAAACTTAGGACCTTAACCACGCACCACACTTTCTTGAACAGGAACACACAGACACTCTTTAGAGGAGTTCCTCTAAGTGTTTTACAACTCCACTGGATTGCGGTTTGCGCTTCAAAAGTTTGAGAATGTTGAGGTTTCTCTTTGTTTTTAGATTTCTATTGTTGGGAGTTTTCTCTTTTGTTCAGTTTGTGTAGGAAGGACCTCTCATCCTTTCTTTTGTATCTTTTCTTTCTTTTGTATCTTTTCTTTCTCCTATATCTTTTCTTCTATTAATATATTTTTCTTCGTTTCTGATCAAAAAAAAAAAAAAGAACCTCAACCACCTTATTCCCTAAAAGGCCACACAGGTACACATAAACACACAACACACACACGCATGAAACATCATACACTAGCCCATTTAGATGCCTATTAAACCAATGATCTCAATTACATTATTCACTAGAAGTCCACACAGGTGCACATCAGCCACATTGTTCCCTTAAAGGCCACAAATGCATCCATTCATGCACAACACACAAATGCACAAAACACGCAGACAGAAAAAACAGCAGAAGTGCATGTGAAGACACACAGACACACACAAAACCTCACCACATCACAACTCTGAAAAAATACACCCACCCACTCACACACAAAATCTTCATAGTGTATTTATCTGATTCAGAAATCTATTAAACCTAGGACTGTAACTGCAGAACTTATACCATCATAAACACAATTTTCATTGTGTATCATCCCATTTCTACTTTTGCTAGATATCTTTTAAATCTAGGACCTCAATCACACTATTCCTTTAATAGTCATGCACACACAATCTTCATCATGCATTTACTTCATTTAGATATCTATTAAACCTAAGACCTCAACCAAACTATTCCACACACACATGTTCATTCCTATCTATTAAACCCAAGACCTCAACAATATTATTTCTTAAGCACTCTCACTCACACAATCAACACCATGCATACACACTATATTCTTTGAATGGTCAACGAATCATGCACATGTGGATGACAAAAAATCTTCATTGTGAATCTATACACACAATCTTCACTGTGCATCTACCTCATTTAGATATCCAACCAAGGACCTCAACCACACATAATATCTGTTGTGCATCTACACATGTTCGCAAACACAATATTATTGTCCATACCCTATTCCAATACCTATTAAGCTAGAAGCTCAACAACAGACATACACACATGATCATCATTGTGCACTATACATACGCATACACAAATGCATCATCTTCATCTTACATCTGCCCCATTCAGATATCTATCAAACCTAGGACCTCAACCACACTATTCACTGAACAGTCCCCCAAAACCACAAAAATAAAAATAAAAAACAAAAACTGAAAAGAAAAATCAGTGAGAGTAGAATAAGAGATAAACCTATTAAATACAAAGCCACATAATTCAACAGCATCAGAGTAACTTTAAGAACATAAGATATTTGAAACCAAAGCATACTAGTAGTGCTAAAGTAGAAAACATTTACAGATTGTTGTTCTTCTAGATGTGTCAATGGCCGATTAGGACGATATGTGTGGTTTTGGCGCTTTGCCCACAGCCAAAAACGCTGAAATTGAATTGGTATACCAAACTCTTTAGCTACCTCCTCCTGCATGTAGCTTTATGATTAGCCAACATAAACTGATAAAAGAACTGTGACATGAATTTTATGACCACATATTAAGAGCCAATAATATAGAGCAAATATGGCCATACAAATACTGTTTCCAAATTAGGCTATCAAAATAACTTCAAATAAATATGTCACATTAAGAAATAGGAATAAACAATGAATCATGGATCACTTTTAAGAAGAAAAATCAGTATCATCACTATTTCCAAACTTCTCAATTTGAATATGTTGTATTATTTTAATACTATTCCCAGACAAGAATACTTTATGTTTGGCAACAAAATTTTCGGCATTATAAATTCTAATAATGTTTATGTTGGTATAACCATTTCACCAAGTTGTTCAATCAACAAAGCAAAGACTTCCTTGAGTGAGGTGGTGTATGGGTGACAAAATATAATCAATTATTTGACCTACTTATAACAAATACGTATTTAAACAAAAGTATTTTCTTCTGTGAAAAATAAAAATTACATGAAAGAAGATACAAGGAAGGGCAAGATAATATTTGGAACACAGAAAAAAAATAAAAATAAAAATGATGAATATAAAAAAAAATTAAATTAGAATTAAAAGAACAGTAAGAAAAAATTCTAAAGAGAGAGAGAGAGGAACCCTTTTTTAAATCAGAATAACAAATTCATTGACATGAATTACTAATTTAATTTGGCAAGAAAATAAAATAGTTTTATTAAAGTGCCTAAAAGAGGAGCACACAACCCAACTACACAGGTCACATTTCTTTTTTTTTTTCTTTTTTTAATGAGTAAAGCAAAAGTGTATTATAAACAAAAAGCGCCAAAACATCGCTCTTAAGTACAAAGTATACAACAAACACTTAAAAGCGCAAACAAACGGAGAGGGACCAATAGAAAACTACACTCCCCTCAAAATGAACCCACCCAATCCACAAAATCTACAGCCGAAGAAGGACCAGAAATTAAAAACAACCTAGACCAATCCCATAGATTACAAAGGAAAGCATGTTTTAGTCCTTGAATGGACTGTCCCACATTCTCAAAAGTTCTGTTTCTTTCCTTCCAAATGGTCCAAAATAAGCATACAGGAGCTGTTCGCCACACCTTTTACCACAAAGAACCATGCTATCATAAGAATGTGTCTCTAACCAAACAAGGAAGTACCCAAAGCACACCAAACAGGGAGAACAAAGGATTCCATAACACTCTTATCTTGACATGGTGGATAAGAATGTGGTCAATGGTCTCTTCCTCTTCAAGACAAAGGAAACATTTATTTGCCAAAGATCACCCTCTCCTATTTAAATGATCCAAAGTAACACCTTTGCCCAAGAAGCCTCCCAAGCAAAAAAAAAGGAAAAGCGCAGAAAGACTACTTCCTACCTAAAATGTGAATGAAATCTAACAAGGAACTAATATGAAAATCCTGAGGCACAATATACCAAAAAAACAAAGATTTTAACAGGTGCTCTTCATTATAACTTCCAAATTCCCTCACTCTCAAAACTTCTTATATTCTACTCTTTCCAAATGCACCAAATAAATAAAACACACACAGACCATCCTCACCAATCTAAACAAACCTACACAGGTTGGTGCAAGTTAGTTTGGGTAGAGCCCCTTACTTCAGTTAGAATGTTTACCTAACCGATTCAGTTCAGTTCAGTTTTAGCGGGGAGTTTTTCTTTAACTTGACCGAACTTGATCCCTCCATAAAATATTTTTTTTCACTATATTGGTATGTCATTTAGGTTACTATGTTAGGGTAGTTATGTATTTTTATTTTTCATATATCAAACAATTTATCAAAAGTTTTTAATAGGCTCATGATTTTGGGGCTCAAAAAGTTAGATTTGTTAATTTGTTGTGATAAGAAAGAAATATGGGCAGATGAAGCAGTATTTAAGATAACATTTAGAAAGTTGGAAAATCTAACACTTGAAATGGTTTTCAAAATTAAAAATAAAAATAAAAATAAATAAATAAATAAAATAAAATTTTTTAAAAATTAAAAACCCAAAATTTGAAAATAAATATTTATCTAAGCCTTAAGCCCAAACTGGTTAACCAAACCCTTGAAGCAACTCCCTCAAAAACTGAGGGAACACTAAAAAAAAACCCAAATAGAGAGAATTAAAAAATCCAGAAATTCATTGCTAACCCACAATGAATGACAATCTGCTTAGCCAATTACTTATCCTCTTTTAAGGACCAAATCAACTAGAAAAAAGACAACTCCCTTTTGATCAGCTGGTCTACTTTTTGGATTTTCTCCCACATAATGTTGAAAGGAGAGAAATTGATTTTAAAGAGTTCGAAAGGAACCAAATAAGGATATGGACAATTAATTTGCATTTCCAACTTTTGGGCACAATGTTTTTGAGTCGAGTTAACCCTGACTAGATGTTCTTTTCTCCTTTTTCCAATTTTTTTTTTGGTGATTAATAAATGAATAATTAAATTAATAAAGAGAATGGGAACATTAAAGGATGTGCGGTCTTTAAAAGAATCAATGTGCATAAAGAATATCTAAATGATTATTATGACATAAAAGCAAATAGGAGTGAATAAATGTTCAAGCACCGCAATTAAGGGGATAAAAATTCTCTTCACCAACTTTAATTGATCTTGTGTTCTCTCAGGCTCTCAAACTAATCCATTGTCCAAATTTGACTTGAAAGTCCCTTAATCAAAATATCTACCAACTGTCTTTCTGTTGAAAAATAGGGAGTACAAATAAGGTTACTATCCAACTTCCATTTGATGAAGTGTCTATCAATTTCTACATGCTTTGTCCGATCATCTTAGATAGATTACGGGCAATGCTAATATTTGACTTGTTGTCACAATATAACTTTATTGTTCCCTCCCATTTAATTTTGAGATCATCAAGAATGATTCTTAACCAAAGAAGTTCACATACTCCTTGTGCCATTACAATGAATTCTACCTTTGTGCTTAATTTGGACACAACACATTGCTTTTTGCTTTTCCAAGTAACTAAATTTCCTCCTAGGAATGTGCAATAACTTAAGGTAGATCTTTGGTCTACAATTGACCTTGTCTAGTTTGCATTAGTGTATGCTTCCAAATTCAACTTCATATTCCTCTTAACTAGAATACCTTTTCCAGAAGTGAGTTTCAAATATTTGAGAATCCTATAGACAACCTCTAGATGACTATTCTTTGGTGAATGCATGAACTAACCATACACATAGCATAGGCTAATATCAAGCCTAGTGTGTGATAAGTAAATTAGTTTTCCCACTAGTCTGCGGTAATACCTCAACCCACTACTGCTTCATCCTTATCATCCATAAGTCAATGATTTTGTTCAATGGGACTATTGGTTAGATCAAGGACATATTTTTGTTGTGAAATGAAGGTGTGCTTGTTCGAATCAGCAACTTCAAATTCTAAGAAGTACCTTGACCTCCCTAGATCTTTGATGTCCAATTCTACAACAAGAAATTTTTTAAGCCATTCAATCTCTTCTTAGTCATCCTCAATCACAATTATATCATCCACATAAACAATTAAAGATGTGACCTTTCCAGATGTTGAGCACTTAGTAAAGAGAGTATGATCTCCCTAACTTCGTCGATACTTCATCTTCAACATAACTTTAGCAAATCTCCCAAACCATGCCTAAGAGATTGCTTAAGCCCATCTAACGCCTTCTTTAGAATACACACGGAATCACTACCAAAGTTCCCACCAAATCTTAGTGGAGCCCCCATGTAGACTTCCTCTTCCAAATCACCACATGAGAAGACATTTTTAACATCAAATTGCAGCAAAGACCAACCAAGGTTAGTAGCCAAACATAATAAGACTAGAAATAGTGTTTATCTTTGCCATTGGTGCTAAGTCTAACTATACCCTTTAGCTACTAATTTAGCTTTGTACCTTTCTAGAGTCCCATCAGATTTATATTTCACAATGAAGACCCACTTGAATCCAACTAGTCTTTTCCCTAAAGGAAGTTTTACAACCTCCCATGTTTGATTTTTCTCAAGTGCTCTCATTTCCTCACTCATGGCATTTCTCAAATTCTCATTTCTAAGTGCCTCTTGAACTGCTTTTAGGATTTCTAAGTGACTTAGGTGACTAAGGAAGGCTTTGTATGAGGGTGACAATTTCTTAAAGGAGACAATTGAAAATAGGGTGTTGGGTGCATGTTCAGGTGCCTTTTCTAATGGCAATTGGCAAATTTAGATCATTAAAGACAGGTTCATCCACATGATTTTCTATGGGCTGGTCAATGTATGGTGAACAAGGTGAATTAGGAAAGAGAAAGAGTTTAGTACCTATCATGAAATCCAATGAGTAGACATGTTAGTGCCCAAGGTGAAGCAGCTTCCTTCTTGAATAGACTTGCAACGATGTAGTGATAGTATCGCCTAGTCTTTTTTCTTCCAATGTCTTAGAGATACCAGGTGGGTGAAGAGGCAAGGACAAGGTCACGAGTACGTCAAGATTTTGTAGATCCAGCAGAATAGGAGACTTAATCTCCAAATAAAGGCTCCCCTTAAAGATATGTTTTAGGGTAGAAAGGGTCGGTTTTTCACAAAGGTAAAATCCATGGATGTGAAGATTATATAGTGTAGGAATTCAAAGAGGCTAGTGCGATGTTAAGAGAGAGAGTGAGAGAGTGCGAGAGCGAGGGTGAGGGCGACAACGACGAGGTGGACTCGAAACGGAAAAGATAGAGCTTCGGGGTGGAATAAAAAATCTTTGAAGTATAGGTGGAGAAGAGAAGAGATAAAACTCTACTCTTCATTGTGGAAAGTAAAAGAGGAGTGTCCTCATAGGTTAGACTAGGGCCGACAAGCGTTGGGATTTTTCTGGAAGGGTTGGACCAATGCGTTAAGTATGGGAAAGACGACAAATGGGAGAAGGGCTGGAAGGAAAAGGGGAGAAGGTACTCCATGGTGCGTGAAGTTAATAAGGCAGGGAGCTTTATCCGGTTAGGGGTCGTAGATGCGGAGGAGAAAAAGTACAATATCTGCATCCCGAGAAGTAGAGGGGAAAGAGAGAGATGGTCAGTTATGGCGGAAGTGGTGCGGAACTTGTATACGATGATTGACAGAAGGGAGAAAAAAAAGGACGAGCCGACCCCTGAAAGAGTGAAAGCTGAAATGGGAAAGAGATGGGGGAATAGGAATAGCATCTCGGCCAGGATGGAGATAAAGGGGGAGGACATTTGCAGAAATGTGGATAGATTGGGACAATGCTTGGTGGGAAAATGGAACCCTAAGGTAGCAGGAGGAGAGGATTTGGCGAGGATGGGGTGGCTGATGGCGAGTGTTTAGGGGATAAAAGGGAAGCTAGGGTTGGCCTGGATGGATGAAGGTCAGACCCTATTGGAGTTTGAAAAGGCGGTAGAAGCCAGGAAAGTATTCGCTGTCGGGAAAAGGTTGGTGGGGGGGATTCATGTTGATCTGGAGCTGTGGAGTCCGAGTTATGGGTGTCTGGAAGAAAGGGAAATAGAAGAGGAAGTTTGGGTGAGGATTAAAGGCTTGTCTCTGTCGTTTTGGGTTCCTAACATTTTGCGAAGGGTGGGAGATGAGTGCGGGGGCTTTGTAGCCATGGACGCTCAGACGGAAAAAATGGAAAATCTCCGATGGGCGAGGATCCTGGTGAAGACGAAGAGAGGCGAGCTGCCAAGCTCGATAGAAGTTGGAATTGAAGAGACTATCTATCATCTCCCGCTATGGTGGGAATTATTGTCGTCGATTAGACAGAAGCTGGAGGACCGCCAGGGCTCAACAGATCGTGGCAGAGGAGAGGAAAGGGGCAACGGAGGCGCACTCGCTGGCCGGCGAGTGGAGGAGTGGGGCAGCGCAGGTCTCGATGTACTGCTACGGTCAGACGATGGGATGGAAAGGCAATTGGACGGGATGGGTAGGGTCTCGTCGGTGGGTCGGATCCAATTCGGGTCGATGTTCCGGGCTTCAGTGGGTGGGACGGAAGATGGGTCGTCCTTGGATGGGCTTAATGAATCCAACTTGGGCCTAAGGAGGGATGGGGGGCCTAGTCCGCAATCAACATTTGAAGTAGTAATGGCAAAAGAGGCTGAAGGTGGTAGGCTTGGGCTGATGGGCAGGACGAAAGATCCAAAAGGTAAGGAGAAGGTATTAGAGGAGGAGCCTGGGCCGCGAATTGGGCCATTTTTGGACCAAAGAAAGTGCAGCGGGCTGTCATCGAGCTGTTTGCAGGAGTTTAGGGCGCAGCCTGGTGGGCCTTCAGTCAAGAAGAGAAAAGGCCCGGCGGTGCATCAGCCTAAAATAGGCTCGATGGAGGCTTTAGCTCAACCTGGGCTTTCTGGTGAAGCCAACTTTGAGTTGGAGTTTCTAAGAGCGCGGGAGAAGGAAACTGAGAGTGATCAGAAGGCTAATCCTCTCTATGCGTTGGCAGACAGTGCTCTAGAGGATGAAGCTTTGAGGTATGAGGCTTTCTCATCTTTAGGGGGTTTATGGGACTAGGGGAATTCTTCTCATTCGTCTTTGCTTTCGCTTGGTCGGACTCCAGAGGGGGAGTTCTTTGACCATTCTGGGGTGATAAGGGAGGCTTGCTAGAATGGCAATGAGTCAAATGGGCAAGGTGCAGCTGGTACTAGGGAGAGTGGTAATGTATGCTGGGAATTGGTTGAATTTAAAGGCCCCATAGCAACGGCAAGGGAACTGGAGGGAGGATCATCACAGTATGAGCTACAAGAAGAAAGGGGGGAAGGTGACCTGGATTGGCAAGAAAGTAGTCTAGCAAGGTTCAGCCAATTCCTGGGTTTTTCAACTGATGGTCTGGAAAAGGATATTTTAAATTTTTTGGTCAAAATTAGAAAAAGGAGGGAGAAAATTCATAGCAAAGGATTATTGGAAAAATCGAGGTTTGAAAGGGAGTTAAAGAGGTTGGAATGCTCAGTTAATTATGAGGGGGATGGTAGAAAGAAATATCCTATCCAAGTAGAGGGGTGCAGACTGTGATTGTTTAATGAATCTCAAGTTATTAAGCTGGAATGTGAGGGGGGTGAACGAAAGCACGAAAAGGAAAGTAATTAAATCGGTAATTAGGAAGCAGAAGGTGGATCTCTTCTGCATTCAGGAGACAAAAATTCAGGTTATGACTGACTGGGTGGTGAGAAGTTTAGGGTCGGGTAGATTTTTAGATTGGAAGGCCCTGAATTCGTGTGGCTCGACTGGTGGTATCCTGATTTGCTGGGATAAAAGAGCTCTGGATTTGTTGGAGTGGGAAGAGGGTCAGTTCTCTTTATCCTGCAGATTCAGGATAGTGGAGAATGGGGTGATTTGGGCTTTTACGGGTGGATATGGCCTGTTCACTAGAATTGAGAGGGAGTGTTTGTGGGAAGAAGTAGGGGCGATCAGAGGAATTTGGGAGGGGCCTTGGTGTCTAGGAGGTGATTTCAACATCACCCTGGCTCAATGTGAAAGAAGTAGACAAGGGAGAATAACCTCAGCTATGAGGAGGTTTGCGGAAGTTGTAGACGAGCTAGGTCTTGTGGACTTACAGCTGCAAAGGGGTGCCTTCACGTGGAGTGGGGGCCTGAATAGTCTTTCAAGGGCTAGACTAGATAGATTTCTGGTCTCTCCCTACTGGCTTGATCAGTTTAGTAGGGTGAGTCAGCGAAGGCTTCCTAGGCCGACTTCGGACCACTTTCCAGTATTACTTGAGGGGGGTAGCTTGAGGAGAGGGTCTGCCCCTTTCAGATTCGAAAACATGTGGTTCAAAGTTGAGGGGTTCAAGGATTTAATCCGTAATTGGTGGCGGGGGATAAAGGTCAGTGGCAGCGCCAGTTTTAGATTGTCTGCGAAATTGAAGGAGTTGAAGCAGAAGCTTAAAGCTTGGAATAGGGAGGAGTTTGGAAATCTGGAATGTAACAAGGAGGCTGCGCTCCATCAAGTGGAGTATTGGGACAGAATGGAGGATGAGAGAAGCTTGACAATGGAGGAATTAGCTTGTAAGAAGGAAGCCAAGGAGGGTTATGCCAAGTGGGTAGATCCGGAAGAAACTCACTAGAGGCAGGTGTTAAGGGAACTATGGTTAAAGGCAGGGGATAGGAACACGGGATATTTCCACCGTATGGCTTCTGCCCATAGAAGAGTCAACCACATGGACAGAATTAAAATTAATGGGTTTAAGCTGACAGAGGAGCGTGAAATTAAAGAAAGGGTAGCGAATGCTTTTCAGCAACAATTCTCAGAAAGTTCGGAGTGGAAGGCGGACATTGGAAGCCTTCCTTTTAATCAAATTTGCTTGCAAGAAGCGGAGACGTTGGAGCTTCCCTTCACTGAGGGTGAGGTCCAAACGGCCCTGATGGAAATGAATGGGGATAAAGCCCCAGGTCCTAACGGGTTCTCTTTATTCTTCTGGCAACGTTGCTGGGACTTCGTTAAGGAGGAAATTTTGGAGATGTTTAAGGAGTTTCATGACCAGAATATGTTCCTCAAGAGTATTAACAATACTTTTCTGGTGCTGATTCCTAAGAAAGGAGGGGCTGAGGATCTAGGGGACTTTAGACCCATCAGCCTTTTGGGGGGTCTCTATAAGCTATTGGCAAAGGTGCTGGCCAACAAGCTTAAGAAAGTGATAGGAAAAGTAGTCTCCCCTTATCAGAACGCGTTTGTCACGGGAAGACAGATTCTTGACGCCTCTCTAATAGCAAATGAAGTGATCGACGCCTGGAATAAGATGAGGGATAATGGGGTTATCTGCAAGTTAGATATAGAGAAGGTCTATGATAGTATTAATTGGCAGTTCCTTTTGAAGGTCATGGAAAAAATGGGGTTTGGCTCTAAGTGGCTGAGGTGGATGTGGTGGTGTATTTCCACAGCCAAGTTCTCAGTTATGGTGAATGGAACACCAGCTGGTTTTTTTTCAAGCTCAAAAGGGTTGCAGCAAGGGGACCCCTTGTCCCCTTACCTTTTTGTCATAGGGATGGAAGTGTTGAGCGTCCCTATCAGAAAGGCTATGGAGGGGGGCTTTATCTCAGGGTGTAAAATTCAGCATGGTAGAGGGCGGGCTGCCCACGTTGCTCATCTGCTCTTTGCCGATGACACTATTGTCTTTTGTGAGGCTAAGAAGGAGTACTTAACGAACTTGAGTTGGATTTTGTTCTGGTTTGAAGCCGCTTCAGGGTTAAGAATTAATTTGGCTAAAAGTGAGATCATTCCAGTAGGGGAGGTGCAAGGGATAGAGGAGCTGGCTATGGAGTTAGGGTGTAGGGTGGGGCAGCTGCCGACTGTGTATTTGGGGTTGCCTCTGGGGGTGCCTAATAAGGCTGTCTATGGGTGGGATGGGGTAGAAGAGAAAATGAGAAGGAGGCTTGCCCTTTGGAAGAGTCAATATATTTTAAAGGGCGGGAGAATCACACTAATCAAAAGCACAATGGTTAGCATGCCAATGTATCAGATGTCTTTATTCCGAATGCCCATTTCTGTGGCAAGAAGATTAGAAAAATTGCAAAGAGACTTCTTGTGGGGAGGGGGTCACATGGAGAGGAAAGCTCATCTTGTTAAATGGGAAGTGGTGTGTGGGGATAAGGAGAACGGGGGGCTTGGAATTAGGAAGTTTACCCTTATGAATAAAGCATTACTTGGTAAATGGACTTGGAGATTCGCTTCTGATAAGGAGGCCCTTTGGAAGCAAGTGCTGGTGGCAAAGTATGGTTAAGAGGATCACGGCTGGAGGACCAAAAAGGTTGTGGGTGAGTGTGGGGTGGGGTGTGGAAGGAGATTTTAAAGGAAGTTGGTTGGTGCTGGGATAAAATGGTGTTCAATGTGGGGAAAGGCAATAAAATCAGGTTCTGGACTGACATGTAGTGTGGGGATTCAGCACTATCCCAAAGGTTCCCGCATCTCTACATCTTGGCAGCCCATAGAAACGCGTTAGTTGAAGACATGTGAGACCAGAATGTTGGAGAAGGAGGCTAGAACTTGAGATTTATTAGGGATTTTAATGACTGGGAGGTGGAGATGGTAGGTGAGCTGCTCCAAGCGTTGAGAGGTTTCAGGATTACTTGGGAGGAAGGCTCGGTTTCTTGGAAGGGAGGGGGAAGTGGGCAGTTTAGAGTGAAGGATGCGTATAGCTGGTTGGATAGGCCTATGGATGTCATCTTCCCGAAAAACAAAATTTGGATGGAAAGAGTCCCAACTAAAATCATGTTTTTTGCGTGGAAGCGACTTGGGGAAAGATTTTGACTCTTGATAGACTCCAAAAGAGAGGATGGCAGCTCCCTAATCGGTGTTTTTTGTGTGTTTGCGAAGCCAAAAGTGTGAATCACATTCTTATTCATTGTACAGTGGCCAGAGTGCTATGGGACTTAGTATTGGGTTTAGTTGGGGTCAAGTGGGTGTTCCCTAATATTGTAAAGGAGGTTTTATACAGCTGGGGGGGTGCTTTTGTGGGGAAAAAAAGGAAAAAGTTTTGGAATTCTATTCCGTTATTCATTTTTTGGATGGTTTGGAAGGAAAGGAATAGATTAGCATTTAGGGGAGGGGGATTTAGCAATTCAGAGGTTTAAGTATTCTTTTGTATGTAATATTTGGGGTTGGGTTAAATTGTATATGGAAGAGGAGCCGCATTCCCTTTTAGGTTTCCTAGAGTGGCTTGCCTCCAGTTAAGGGGTGGTTTGTTTTTTGGCCTTTTTGCTTGTAAGGCCTTTGCTGCCTTGTATACTGTATACTTTGGGCTCTTTAGCCTTCTTTTAATGAATTGTGCTTGCTTATCAAAAAAAAATATATAGTGTAGGAATTCAGAGAATAAAATCCCCATTAAATAGGGATTAGTTAACTTGTTTATCTCCTTTTAAATAAAAAGATAAGGATCAATTCCAAATCTCATTTTTGTATTTCATTTTTACGTGTTTATCCCTTAGTTTTAGAGATAGCTTTATGGTCCTAGAATTAAGGAATTATCTATGGCAGGTTGTTTCCATCTTTCCTATTTGTGTACTATTATTGCTCATGGTGAAAAATAAGAAAAATGGATTTTTCCTCTCTATCATTCTTGATGGTATCAGAGATAAATTTGGCTTCTTAGGGTTTCAATTTTTTCTCAAGCCTTCATCGCTGGTTGTTTAAGAACCTGCAGAAATTTGTTTTTTGAACAAAAAAAATTCTACTCTGTTTTTTAATCCAAAAACAGAGCATTTCTTGCTATGGCTTGAATTGCTACAGCCTTTTCATTGACAATCAGATTTTCTGTTCCAGCACTGCCTTATAACCCTTCCTCAGCCTTTCTGTTTTTTTTTTTTTTTTTTAATTCTGCTCTGTTTTTTTGTCCACATCCATCAACACAATATGAGCAAACTTGACCCTAAAGCCAACAAATATCTTTTCTTTGGATATTCCCCCACTCAAAAAGGGTACAAGTGCTATTCCCCTGCTATCAAGAAATTCTGTCACCTTCCTTGAAAATCAACCATTTTCACCAAAAATAACATTCAAGGGGGAACATTTAAGAATGTGATTTTTGGTTTCAAGAAGTTCCCAAAATTGAACCTAGTGCTTCAGTTAACCAACCTATACCTGATATACCTCAACCTATCCTTCCTAAAATTGCTCCTGAACAACCTGTCCCTTCAACCTCTCAATCTAAGCCAACTATTCCTACCTCTTCTTCTACAAAACATGCAAATAACATTGAGTTACATGTTTATTCAAGGAGGAAAAGGCCTCGAGAAGAATTAGAGGATCACACTATTCTAGAGCAAAACCAAGAATCCAATCCAAGATCAGAAAGTCAAGTAACTCAATTCAAGAAACTAAAGTTTATGATACTCCTAATGATCTTTATATGCCTATTGCTCTAAGAAAAGGCGTAAGATCATGTACCCAACATCCAATCTCTAATTTTATTTCTTATGATAGATTATCATCAAAATATCATGCATTTGTTACTAATCTATCAAATATAAAGATTCCAAGGAGTATCCGTGAAGCTCTAGAAAACCCTGATTGGGGGCAGGCTGTAGATGATGAAATCAGGGTGTTGAAAAAGAATGGGACTTGGAAATTATTAGACTTGCCAAAAGGGAAGCAACCAGTTGGATGTAAGTGGATCTTCACTGTTAAGTACAAGTCAGATGGAAGGGTAGAACGGTATAAGGCAAGACTTGTGGCCAAGGGATTCACTCAGACCTATGGCATAGACTACCAAGAGACATTTGCCCATGTTGCCAACTTAATACCATGAGAGTACTGTTGTCTTTAGCAGTCAATCTAGATTGGACTCTTCAACAATTGGATGTCAGAATGCTTTCCTCAATGGAGATCTAGAAAATGAAGTCTATATGAAAATCCCTCTACTATTTGAGAATAAAGCCAATGTTATTAAGGTTTGTAAACTTCAAAAATCCTTATATGGACTTAAAAAATCTCCCAGAGCATGGTTTGATAGGGTTACTAAGGCGGTTAAGAAACATGGGTACATACAAGGACAAACAAATCATACTCTATTCATCAAACATTCCTTGAATGGGAAGATTACTATTCTTATCGTCAATGTTGATGATATTATCTTGACAAAGAATCATATAAATGAAATGGACAAGTTGAAGGAAGTATTGGCCAATGAGTTTGAAATAAAAGACCTAAGACCTCTCAAATATTTCCTAGGCATGGAAGTGGATCGCTCAAAGAAAGGTATTGTAGTTTCTCAGTGGAAATATGTTCTGGATTTACTAAAGGAAATAGGGATGCTAGATGTAAGCCTTCAAATACTTCCATAGAATCAAACTACAAAGAAGGACTAATGACAAAAAGCCCCCAATTGACAAAGGAAGGTACCAATGACTTATAGGGAAAATCAATTTATCTTGCCCAAACACGACCTGATATTTGTTTTTCAGTAAGTGTCGTAAGTCAATATATGAACAATCCTAATGAAGAGCACCTTGAAGTCGTCTATCGAATTTTATGGTATTTAAAGATAACACCAGGAAAAGGTCTCTACTTTAGAAAGGGAATCAACAAAGGAATTGAAGTCTACTTTGATGTTGATTGGCAGGATTCATTCATAACAGAAGGTTTATTATTGGCTACTGCACCTATGTTTGAGGGAATCATGTAACTTGGCAGAGTAAGAAGCAATCTGTTGTAGCAAGAAGTGGTGCTAGCAAGAAGTAGTGTTGTGGCAGAGTTCAGGGCTCTTGCTCAAGGTATTTGTGAAGGAATATGCCTGAAAAGATTACTTGAAGAATTGAGAATTGAAGCTGATGGAGTAATGAGTGTTTTTTTGTGACAATTTAGCAGCAATCAGCATTGCAAAAAATCCAATTCATCATGAACCAAACATGTTGAAATAGATCGTCACTTCATCAAAGAAATGATTGAAGAAGGGATACTCCATTTGATCCATACTCTGACTAGTTTGCAAGTAGCTAATATTTTCACAAAAGCTCTTCCAAGGGTGAAGTTCGAGGAATTGATTTCCAAGCTGGGAATGATAGACATCCATTCCCCAGCTTGAGGGGGAGTGTAGGAATTCAAAGAATAAAATCCCTATTAAATAGGGATTAGTTGACTTGTTTATCTCCTTTTAAATAAAGAGATATAAATCAATTAATAGGGATTAGTTGATCTGTTTGTCTCCTTTTAAATAAAGAGATAAGGATCAATTCCAAATCTCATTTTTTATTTCAGTTTACATGTTTATCCCTTAGTTATAGGGATGGCTTTATAGTCCTAGAATTAAGGAATTATCTATGGCAGGTTGTTGCCATCTTTCTTATTTATGTACTAATATTGCTAACGGCGAAAAATAAGAAAAATAGAGTTTCTGCTCTCTATCATTCTTGATATAGCAATATTTACTTGACAAATAGCGTCAAGTGGGATCTTACTTAACAAACAGTCCTCTCCAAGTGGCACCAAAGAAATCAGTTATAGGGACTGATGATAATGAACTTATCAAACAAGAAATGCAGACTTTGCTCTAATAAATGTCTAAATGAAGACATGGTCAGTCTAAAAAAGCATTACAATTTCTACTTGAAAGGCTCTGAAGAGAAATAAACTATATTAATGAACAGTTTAAATAGCACCAACAAGAATGAGCAGTGAAGAAAATTCACATAAAAAAATAAATAAAAATTATGACCAGTAACATTCTTTCAAACAAGATGCAAACCTATGTTGAAATGGTACCTTGAAAAAGTTGAAAGGCATCTGCTTCTGGATACGAAAACTTCTAACTTTGTCATGATCCACAAGATCAAAATATATATCCCTTCCAATATGTTCTACAAGGTCATCATCTCGTGCAACCTAGAAGCTTCAAATAATTGTTCAATAAAGTCTGCTCAACTCAGACTGGAGACTAATTGTATCAAAAGCATCCTCAACCATGAATAGGGACTAAATATGTTCAAAAAGCAATTGTCAATAGAAGAAAAATTAGAACTAGTAACCTTAATAATGGTATAAAGATGTGACTCGGCTTTTTCCTTTTTCTTGTGCTCTTTTTCTTCTTGTTCTTTCTTCAACCTCTCCTGGAGCAAGCCATGGAATGAACTCTAGTCATGCATCCAAAAATAGAAATTTGAAGAAATAAAATTGACTAAATGTAATAGCAGAATCTTACCTGGAGATGTTCAGCAATGTCCTTCTCATCCACATTGCAAATTATTTTGTCCTTGTCACTTTCACGTATATACACCAGCATGTATGCATTTGAATACTTCGTAAATTTAAAGGGGTGTTATTCAATCCAGGATTTGTCTGGGGCAGCTGTTAATCATTAACAGGAAAAGTAGGAAAAAGCATGAGTTTGAAAGAACATGCAAGTGAAGAATAACAAATAGACTCAAAAATTATGAGCTAAACTCAAGAAAACATTACCTCTTCTTCACCACCATATTGCTCCTCCAAAGCCCTCTTCACGTCTTCTTTTGTCACCCTTTCATCATCAAATTTATACCTGAAAAATTCCCAAGTTATTCTTTTTATACAGCATGACAACTGTAGGGTAAAATTGTAGCTTAGCTACAAATGGCATTGCATGTACTCCTCCATACATTTAATTTGTCGAGTATTCTTGAAAATTTTTAACACAATGGAACCTAGACTATAGCTATTATGCCAGAACCCATAAATTAATGGTACAACAAAGATATCTAGCAACATTTGGAACTTCTGACCCTACGAAGTAAGTCTTTTCATGTAACTGAGAGGGATCATTTGTTTAGAAAATGGTGAACACTTGTAATCCTACTGAAACCCATTAACTGTTAAATATCAACTCAGTCAGCAATTCAACTCTTCAGAAAATATACCTTGGTAAACAGATCCGGGGGGATATGAGAGTAATTCAACCCAAAACATGGACAAAAGCACCATAATGATTGCATGGCATATATAGTGCAGTGCAGGACCTAACACTGAATGAACCATAGGGCTTATCCACTATGCACCAACTGAATATATATAAAGTTAGAAATCATAAGAACTCAAAGTAATTGGTGCACCCAAGAGAAAGTGCCTATCTTAGCATGCAGACCCAATTTCTAGGCATTTTCACAATTAACAAAAATGATCAAATGTTAAACAGAGTGAATAATAAAATTAAAATAACTAATGAAGACATCAAAAAACACACAGCACCAAGAAACAGCAAGCTACACCAGAACAGAGAAGTTCAAACAAGAACATCAAGCAAAAAAAGTGTCTAAACACCAATAATTAAACAAAAGTTAAAATTAGTATATTAATTAAACAAAAGTTGAAATTAGTATATAAAGAGAAGCCCACACAAAAACCCTTGGTTCAGAACATTGAGGCACACCATAGATGCTTGGAAGCAATTGCTAATACACTTATACATACACATATAAATGATAGAATGTGCAAAATCTGGGAATACAGTCCATACCACTGATCAGAAAGGGTGGGTCTTATAAAGGCATAATAATGTCCACCATGCACTCCGCCACTGTGAACTAGAACACTACAAACAACGTCAAAATGTGTAAGAGATAAACAATAGTATCCATTTTGCATCAATAAAGCATCAAAAACTTGATATATACTATTCCCGAATGTTCAGTACAACAGATGCAATCAGGCAGCGTTCAATTTCTTTCTATTTTTCTTTTGATGTTTTCAGCTTAAAGCAATCTAACAATAATAAATAAATAAAGCACAAACGCTACATTGTGAAATTTTTTCTGGAATCCAGCAGTACAAACTTATTACTGCATATTCAGTACAGGTATGTCACCTATAAATTGGACTTCTCCAGTTAAGAAACAGAATATATCATTGCTGAGTTCCTCCAGTCCTAGGAATAAACTGACAACAAGGGAAACAGTATACCAACTGTCTTCCCACCAGATGAAATTCATGGATAACAGAAATAAAGTACGATCCAGCACATAAACAATGAGCACTTATGGAAAACAGTTTCTCATGGGAAAGAGAGAATTTTGAGTTTTTCTGCAAAACTTTTGCCTCTCAACCATCACAAAGTAACAAATTTCACAACTTTTGACCACCATAGAAATGATTTTAGCTAGGTTATAACCTTAAAAAACAGTCGGTGATTATTCTTCAGAGAGCAATAAACAATGATATTACTAATACCTGTGAAGGGCGTAAAGGTTGCGAACAGTCCTATTGGCATCAGGAGATAAATATTTGCCATTCTCTCTATCAAGATCAAGTTGCAGAGGGAACTCATAGCGATCATTTATCTACACATAAAGAAGAATTGTATCTTTAAGTCAAGGGAGAAACACAGTCCATAAAGCAAGTTGTGTACCCAAGGAAGAGATTTCTACCACTCCAAAGCTAAAAAGAAAACCAAAAAGGAAAAACATAAAATTGCTCCACATTTAACATGGTTAAAGAAAGGCAACAGTTCTTGCCTACTAATTATTAAAATCACTATAAACCACTTAAGGATGGAAAGTCACCCAATAATTTAATCATTAGCAGCCACAAATGAACCTTAAAAAACAGATACACCAATAGTTGAATGTCAGCAAGAAAAATCATCCACTGGTTGAGCTACTTTGGAGCTACATCCCATAGGAAGAAAATTCTTGAGATTAACAATCCTAAGTCTTAATCAAGAAAAATTCAAATTTGATAATTGAATTACCTTTGACTATCAGTTCTTACAATCAACACCCAAATCATAATTTATCATCATAGGTCACAATTTTCCAATCTTGTTCTGTACTTTTTTTATTCATTTGATCATGAGATCTAGCCAAAATTTTGCTTACAACAGATCAAAAACTGTTGTCAATGATTCAAATACCTAGGAAGCATTCACTGAGCTAATTCAAGCAACAATTTTATCTCATAAAAGGGAAAATCACTGTAGCTTCCAAACATCTAGCATCAGAGCCAGGAAAAGGTTTTGCAAGGTGGAAGAGAAGAGTTCTGGGATCAGATTCTAAGGCATTCCTGCGGGAGAGTGGATTTCAATCACTAAAAGAAGTCAAGGTGTTTTTGTCTCTTTGGCTTTCAAAAAGGAGGAGATTGATTGGCTCTTGGAGCAGTTAAAGAAAGCAGCAGATTTAGAGAGCTCTCCGGATTTCAACAGGAAGTTCAAGGAAAAATCAGGGACTCATCTACTTGAGGTATGCTTTAACAGCATAGGAAGGTTCATCAAGTTGTTAAAGTTTGCCACAAACCAATGAACTATAGTTGTGGTGATTCAAGGAATTAAAAGCAGAGGATAGGATAGGATAAGTTGGAGATATCTTTAATGGCAAAAATATATTTCAGTGATTTTCTAGATAGACTACTAGAGGCAGTGCCATCAAAGAAGACAGTGGGCAGCGGTCAATGTGGCGTTAAGCCTTCTTATGCTACTGTTGTGGTGGAGGGCCGAAGGAAAGGTGCTTTTGTCCCAACAGGAAAATGAGCTAGAGCTGTGATTTGTGAAAGTAAGGTCTGTATGAAGGATTGATCAGAAGTTGGAAGAGCCATTGCAAGACTGCTAAGTGTGAGGGGTATGGTGTCTTGTACTTCTTTCTCGATCTTCAAAGGATTATTATTTGTGGATTCCTTTAAAAAAGGCTTGTTGGCTTCAAGAGGTGGGTTGGGTTTCAATGAAGGGAAGCACTACCATATCATGAGGAGATGGTCGCTAAGAGAAAATACGGTGGTTCTCAAAAATTTAGGTGAGTATGGATTGAATTACTTGGCCTTCTTTTCCATTTATGGTCTGAAAAGCACAGGGATCATCTGCTAAAGTGTTGGGGGACAATTTCAGAAATCAATTGTCGTACTTTAAAACTAACTGATTTTCCAAAGAACAAGCCAAAAGTAGAGTTGAAAGCGATCACGGTACTACCAGCGCTATTAGAGGTCAAAGATGGGGCATGGTGTTTTATAGTCTCTATTTCAATCATCAGAGAATAGGAAAAAGGACGTTGCGGAAGGGATGAGATAACTTGGAGTAGGTCTTAGTTAGACTCAACGATACGTGGCCGCATTCCAAGGTGAATTCAAGATTTAGAGACAAGTTGCAGCAGCAGGTTGAATCTGAGAGACAGTTTTCCTCCACTTCCGTTTTTTCAAATTCAAAATTAAGGCCAAACAAAGCCCCTAGTGTGGGAAGCACTCAAAGAAAAAGCTACTAATTATGTGAAGAAGGCCCTACTCTCCTCAAAATGGTAAAAAGCTCATTCTGAGGGAAAGAGTGGCCTAATAGAGGAGGATAGCTTATGTTCCGAGGCGGTTAGCACCCTGAGGTTTGAGTCCCCATGGAGAGTCCTAAGGGCTTAGCCATGGAAGGTTCCTCGATTATCAAAAAAAAAAATAGAGGATAGCCTATTGTCATATAAAACACACTCAATTGGGGAAAATATTGTTAGTGCAAGCAAGCCCAGCTCGATGAAAGGAGCCCAAGTTGTTAGATGTTTCGAAACCAAATTGTGGACCATGCTGAACCCATTTTTTAAGGAAGAGGAAGCCTACCTCAGGAGTAGGAAAGGGCCTGTGGTGTGAATTGGGCTAGCCGCAATTATATGAAGAGGATGGTCCATTTTACTTTAATCTTCCGAAGGCCCAAGGTTCTGGTGTCTCCACTTTAGAGATTCAACCCATAGCAGTCACGCATGAGATGAAATCACGAAGGCCAATCCCAAACATCCATAGTCTTCACATAAGAAGTATGCCTCCATCTTCCAAAGCTTCAATTTCGAACAAAAATTGCTTTTATAGGATTGAAAGGGATTTTAGAGAAGACAAGTCTATCATGACTTTGGTGACGAGGAGTTCAAAGATGACCCTATTCAAAAGATTGGTTACACAATGGAGGTCATGAGGTCCATTGGGAAATTGCAAGAATGAAAGCCATTTTTAGGATTTTTTTTTTTTTTTTTTTTCCTTCTTTCATTTTCCTCCCCATAACCGAATGAAGCCTTTGGCATTGGAAATAATTTTCCTTACAAATATCACTTGCTATGTGACCCCACACCATGTTTTTTAAACAATCAACTTTGGAGCAAATAACAAAGGTGGAAAGCAACATTAAAAATTAAAAATTACTCCAAAGAAAACTCCTAGGGAGGAATGAAGTCTACTTGAAACTCCTTTAAGCGTCCATACCCTTCTTTTTTCCAAAGCAACAGCTTCTTGACTCGTTTCTCTACTAGATCCACCTAATCCTAGGTCTCTTTTCTCTATTTGATCCAACTAACTTCCAGAATGGCAAAGAGGACCTTCATCATAGAGAGCAACTAGCAAGGGACCATCATTCTAGACCAGCTAGAACAAGTAAAATATAGCAACAGCCCAAAAGAAAATAAAAGAACAAGTGGTCCAGGTATTCTCCATACTGTCCATATAGCGTAAACCAATCAACAAGGCTTTACAAAGTTTTCTTTTTCCGGAGGTTGTTTTCATAAGTTAACTCCTCTTTTGGATGCTCTCATTAGCACATGAGAATCAATTTTCACTTTTAAAATCTAATAATTAGGAAAAGCTTTCATAAAAAATAAGTATTTAAAACAGAACAAAGAAATTTAGAGCTATAACTCGTACAAAAATAAATATTTCTATATTTTTTCCAGTTTTACGAATTTCTAGTTTATATTCCAAGTTTTACACCTTGTACGAAAATAAGAAAGAAGCCAATTCATGCGATGCACCAATGATATAGGACACTTTGTAATAGAGCAGGAACGGTTATTAGACTGCTGACCTTTACCATAGTGTCCCGCATAAAATCATATTCAAATCGCTTCAGCTGAAGTTGAAGGACAGGAGGGAAGTCAATGAATAAGACACCCTTCCTAGCATCCTGAGACAAGCATACCAAATTCAAAACAGTCACTTGATGGAAAGCGAAACATAGAATGAGGTTTTCATGACACAGGGGTAAGACGGTAAATATGAAACCCTTCCTAGCATCTTGAAACAATCACACAAAATTCAAAACAAAACATGATAAGAAGAGAAACACAGAATAAGAGTTTCTTATCATTGTTCCCCTACCATTAAATATAAATAACTTAAGCAAAATTATAATACTAGGTCAAGACAATATTGTCAACCTGTTCCATCCTAGCTTGTCTCTGTCCTGGAACATCTCATTCTGTCCATAGAAAAGAACAGCCGAACAGACACAAGGCATGTTACATAGGATACCAAAGCTGATTCTTATAATTCTTCCAGTCATTCAGTAATATTCCAGTGAACCAGCCAATTGAAAACAAAAAATAAAGATAGAAATGAAGAGCGTGAGACCTGCCAGTTAAAAAATCAACTCCTATTGTTGCAGTCTTAAATTACCCGACAACCATACAGCCACCCCACATATACTAATTTGCTTGTGATTTCCTGCACAACACCAACTTGAAGGACTAACCCAATGGTGGTACCTAGATCCTCATCTAGGTAGGGGGTTGGGGTGGGCAGCGACTTCAGTTTTCTTTAAGCAGTGGTGACAGATGTTTAGGAAATAATGGGGATGACAATTCATGGAGGGTCGTGTTCAAATCATGTCAAAGCCTAGGTATTTTACTACTAACACAAATAATAATCATGTTAAAAATATAAACCCAAATATTATCAAATTACTAAACAGGTAACACATTGTGTAACCTATTTAATAATCAAATCCTCCTATTTAATAATCAGTTTGGGTTAGGTCTTGTATAAGACTATAAGATCAATGTCTCAACTAAACATGTTTATGACTTAATTGACATATTTATTTAAAAACAAATTTAAAATGAGTTAAATATGAGTTAAATAGTTTAAAGTTTAAAGTTATAATTAGGTTAATCAGCATGATTAATAAATGGGTCAAGTCAAATTCATATTATACAGGTTGACCCAAATACTACCTATTTATCAAACGGGTTATGCAGGTAGATATGAATTTAATCAAACTCAATTATACTCAACCTAAACCCACATAAAGTGTGTTGGGCTCAATTTGTGTTAATGAATCATATCAAACTTTGTTACCCATAGGACATACTTCTCTCAAGGGATCAAGAAGGAAAAGCAAAATAAATGTTATTCTGACTCCTGCGTTGATTCTACACTCCAAAACAGTTTTAAAGGTTGTAATTTAACCAAAACAACACAGCAAGTCCATGTAGAAAATAAGAAATCGTTACTCCACAGCAGCACAATGAAATCATTGAATACCAATGGAGTCCATTCCAATGGACCCAAACAGGTTAGACAAATTTGGTCCAATGATTTTTCTTAAAAAATTCACTCAAAAGAAACATGAGAAACCACAAACAAAAATGCAGATTAAGGGCTCAAATCTGAGCCCCAGAAGCCTAATCACCAAATTAATTGCTTTATCCAAATATGAAGACCAATCAAAACAAGCCATTCCACATTGGACAAAATTAGTCAACAGCTTATCTGTTTTACATGAACATCATCAAAGATGAAATAATAAAAGTTAGCAACACTTAGTTAAATACATTCTCTATTATAAGAAGATAAAAATTAAATTAAAAGCACCCATAAAAGTATGAAATCAACTTTGTTAGATATATATATAGCAACTAACCTGCACCTAAAAATTAGGCTTTGTTAAATACATGTAGCAACTAACCTGCAATCCATGGTGCTCAGCATGATATTTGTTATCCCCTTCTAGGCGCTCAACTTCTACGTACTTATCAAAAGAAGCATAAACATCATGACAACCTTTGACATCCAGCTGAAGGTCTGCCAC
The DNA here is from genome assembly GCF_004353265.1 of Vitis riparia. NCBI lineage: Eukaryota > Viridiplantae > Streptophyta > Magnoliopsida > Vitales > Vitaceae > Vitis > Vitis riparia. The sequence goes on from NC_048436.1 coordinate 9,409,696, forward strand.
ACAAACAATTTATTTTGCAATAAAAAACAGACACTAAATCAGGCATTTCAACCATAAATATAAAATAAGTACCATAAAATGACTCCTTCCTTGTAGATTTGTAGTCCACATTGATGCATTCAATGTAGTTCATATGGTGCCCTTCAAATAACTGCTGTATAGTGCCCTCCACAACAGTTCCCTGGCAAGCACTTAATAATTGTCAGAACTGAAATAATTCCACAACAACAGTCATGTTTGTACCTTCATTTTGTCTTCAAGCTTTTCACAGAGGACCCTATTGAGTTCTTGCACATCATGCTGCAAGAAAGAATCATATGTGTCCCAACCAAACGATTTTGTCAACTCTTTCGTTGCAACGCTGCTGTCACTGTATTGAAGCTTATAGAATAAACTCTGCAAAGCCAAAGGAATGCTTCCAGATGGCATATCATTCTCAGTCGTTGGCATATGGTACACAGCCTGAAAAAACATGATCCAAAAAATTGTTATCCTTTTCAAATATCTTCAAGAAGACATGTAACAGAGACAATGTAGAAAAAGAACAATGGTTATTAACCTTTCTAAAGTAGGGAATATGATAGAGAGTTTGGAGGAGAGAGTTCATGTAACAAGTTGCTCCTTGGTTCTTAAGTCCAACATAACCAGTTTCCTTTTTTGAGTCATATGTCCAGTAATCCACAACTCTGCGGACAGCAACCTCAGCTTCAACTATACATGTATCACTCACAAGAAAACCCCTACCTGGATCGTATAGTTCACTAAGAGGCATAAAAGAAGTGAAACCCCAATCACTTTCTCGTGCATTAAACTGGTGTTGAGTGTCTGCAGAAAGCAAGAAAGATAGCCATCACAAAATTTAAATAAACCCAATATCCAACTATACATGTCTTTGGCAAATAAGGATAAAAAACAACCATCTTCATCTATATCCACAAAAAACACCCCACAGAAATGTAATTAATTAACCACACAAAAGGAATAATCAATGTGAAAATCTGAACTATGCAATGTCAACAACATTAGTAGCTATTTCCAAAACTAAAACCAGAGGGTATACATAGACAAGAAGTGATACTATTGAAAAGAGCCTACCAAAAAGGGGCATGCCCACTTAAATAGAGAGTCTACAAAGTGCACCAGAAGGCACATAAGAGAGAAGGCGAAAGGAGGAAAAAGCAAAACCAGAGCCTGCACCCGCTTTGTTTGTTTGTTTTTAGTTAGAAACAAGCATTCATTGATGTGAGGAGAGACCTTTCCAAAATGTACAAAATCTTATCAGAAAAACAAGAAGAGAAACCTTCTCCAAAACAATAGGAAATATACAATGTTAGAGTACCATAAGAAATTACACAATAAAAGCTTCTCAACATCCCTAAGGGTTGGTGAGAACCCTACCAAAATAGACCCAAAGCAATGTTCCTCCCTTTGTGATGTGAGACCACATATCCCAAAAGCTTAAGCTAGTGTGTGTGTGTGGTGGGGTGGGGGGGCTAGAGGTAACCTCACATATAAGGCCCATAGTAATCAGCCAATGTGGAATATTGGATTTCCATCTGTTATTCAATAGACACCCCACTCAATTGTTGACGCCACATCAGTGAGCACAGGGCGAGCTAATCCCAACCTCGCTCCGATACCAAATGATGTGGAACCTCATACACTCCCAAAAGTGTAAGCTAATGGAGGGTAGAGGTAGCCCACATATAAGACACAACCAATATTATTAATCAGCCAATGTGGGACATTGAACTTATGTCCGTCCTACATCAGTTTGCTCTCCTAACCTTTTGATCTACAACTTTCTAATCGAGTTGAATCAGATTGAGAGAAGTGCCCTTGAAAGCTTTAGTGGCAAACAATTAACCATAAAATTTTACCTCTATAGTACCCCCAAACCTTGAAACCCAAACCTCTTTCCTTCTTAGGCTTATACACTAGATCCTAACCCTTAACTAAAGAAAGTCCCTTTACATTCTCAATCCTAGTTGTGGAAATCCAAAATGTACAGTTGTGTTACAGCTACAACTATGTTATAGTTGTGTCACAACTGTGTTATAGTTGTGTCACAATTCTGTTATAGCTGTCACAGTTGTGGTACAGTTGTATTTCCAATTCTAACTTATTCCCTGATTTTATGAGAGACTTTCTCTCCTAAAATAAAGGATTATATTTTTTTTTCAAAGGCAAATGGCCTCAACCATTTATGTATAAATATGGGTACTACAATCTATTTAACAAAAAAAAAAAAAAAAAAAAAAAAAAAGGAGAAAAGTAGAATTTTTTTTCTCCTCAAATTTCTTCATGGTATTAGAGCTAGAGCTGAACCATTTAATCCACTCATGACCAAATACAAAATGGCCACCAAGGACTCCTTAACCTCAGAAGTCACCTCCACTCAAAAAGCTCCTATTCCAAGCAACAATGGAGGATCAGATGGTGTTCATTCTCATTACTAAACACAACTAAATGGGCAGAACTATCTTCAATGGTCTCAACGGTCATAATGTTCATATGCGGTAAAGGGAAGCATGACTACCTCACCGGTACAGTGCCATGTCCCACGAAAGAAGACCCAAAATTCAACGTATGGAAGGCTGAGAATAATATGGTTATGTCTTGGTTAATTTACTCAATGAACAATGACGTAGGGTAAAATTTTATACTTTATGAAATAGCGGAAGGAATCTAGGAAGCAACAAGGAGACTTATTTCAATACAGAAGACACAGCAGAGACAATTGAAATAGAAAGGATCCTTCATGATTTACGCCAAGGTGATTTGTTTGTCACTCAATATTGCAGTCTTCTAACTCGCTATTAGTAGCAATTGGACATGTTCAAAACCATCAAATGGGATTGTGTAACGGATGCTATCAAATCTAGAAGATCGTTGAGAATAAACAGAGCTACAAATTTTATTAGGGCTAAACAAAAATCCAGATGAAGTTTGAGGCAGAATATTGGGAACTAAACCTTTACCCAACATCCGAGAAGTTGTCTTAGAAGTATGCCAAGAAGAAAGTAGAAAGAAAGTCCTGTTGGGGTCACAAATCAGCAAACCTGTCACCGAGGGTCAGCCCTAGTGGCTCGGGGTCCTCCCTATCCTTCTAATGACAGCTAGCCACGAAAAAGAGAGACCTTAGTGTGATCACTGCCAAAAACCAGGTCATACCAAGCACATATGTTGGAAAATCCATGGGAAACCAGCAGATTGGAAGCCATCACGTCCTCAAAATGATAGAGAAAGTTGAGGACACCATGTCACTATTGAGGATAGCCCAACACCATCTAATTTCATTCCATTCAGCAAAGAGCAATTGGAACTATTGCAAAAAATGTTCAACTAGTCCCAACAATGGGCAAATTCCTTCAATTCTACCATCGGGGTCGGATCCTTAGCTCAAAAAGGCAATTATCTTGTTGCCCTGAATGTAAAAAAAGGAAAATTTAAGTCCTTGGATTGTTGACTCAAGAGTTTCTTTTCACATGACTAAAGATGCCACAATTTTTCAAAATTATTCACCTTGTTCTATAAATTATACTGTTTATATAGCTAATGGTTCTCTCTCAAAGGTGGCTAGTATAGGCTCTTTTTTCTCATCTCTAAGGACCTAACTCTTGAGTCCATTCTTTTGGTCCTGAACTTAGATTGCAATTTACCATCCATTAGTAAGCTCATTTAGGAAAATAACTATGTTACTAAATTTTTTCCAAACCATTGTGTTTATTCAGGATTTGAATTCGGGGAAGATGATTGGTTATGCTGAGATATGTTCTAAACTCTATATCTTTGAAGTGACGGATTATATTGAAATACAACCTCAACTGATAGTTGGTAAAAAATGGTCTCTTTTTATTTTTAGTTCTAATAAAGACAATGATATTTTGTTGTGGTACCATCATCTAGAACATCTTAGTTTCTTTTTTTTTTATATATAAGTAAAGGATATGCATTAAAAAGGCAAAACGCCACAAAGTATACAGGGAGTATACAAGGCAGCTAAGTGTCACGGACTTAGTCGTTCACTAAGCTCGTGCGGCACTTAGACAAGCCAAGACGCTTGATCTTGCTAAGTCAGCCTTGCTCCCTCAATGCCTAGCTCGCTCGGCTAAGACACTTGCGACTCGAAAGCTTAAGAAGCTTGGTAGGCAACTCTTGAAAGAATGGAAGCTTCACTAACTCAAGAAACCTTTACAAGTGCTTGGATGCTCACTTGCTTGGTGCCTTGGCCAAATGAGGCCTCACCTATTTATAGGCACCATTGGAACTCTCTGGAACTTGGAGGGTTCCTTACAACTCAAGACTATTCTAGAATGTCCTACATCATTCTAGTTACAAGCCTATATACAAGTATATACAAGAGTCTTCTAGACTTCTCTAGAAAGCCCCGGACTCCTCTCGTGCCTTCCACCATGGTGTAGAATTGTGTGGATCCCTCTAGGCTTCTCTAGAACCTTCCACACTCTTCCCACTTCTAGGAGTTTCCAGAAGCTTCCTGGCTCTATATAAGGCCATAGGGAGGCTCATTTGAATAAGCTTGTGACATAAGATCTCTCCCCACCTATGCCGCAGACGTCCTCGTCGCGCCTTCTGCCGGAACCGCTCGATCTGCTCCTGGAACTGCCATAGTGCCTCTGCTGGCTCCCAGCTAGCCTCGCTTTCTGGTAGTCCTTCCATTTCACTAAGTATTCCGTAGCAGGAGGTACCCCTCGTCTCCTGATGACCCGATCTGCGAGGACGTGTTCTACCTCCTTATCATAGGAGGTCACGACCGGCTGTAGGTGCCCTCTTAGACATCCCTCGGCTTGGATCATCCTTGTCTCCGTGATAGGGCTTCAAGTAGCTTGCGTGGAAGACAGGATGAATCTTCAACCTCGGGGGCAGCTCGACTCTGTAGGACACCTTGCCGACCTTCCCAAGTATGGGGAAGGGTCCTTCATATCTCCTCACAAGGCCCTTATGCACCGGCCTTAGGGACTTGAATTGTTGAGGAAGGAGCTTGACAAGCACCATGTCTCCGACCTTGTACTCCGTGTGTCGTCGCTTCTTGTCAGCCCACTTCTTCATTTTCTTAGCGGCCTTGTCCAAGTATGAGCGTGCTATGTCAGCTTGCTCATGCCACCCTTTTGCGAACTTGAAAGCCGCCGGACTTCTCCCCGTGTAGCCAATCGTTAGAGTGTGAGGAGTTAATGGTTGCTGCCCTGTGGCTAGCTCGAACGGACTCTTGTTAGTCGCCTCACTCCTTTGTAGGTTGTATGAGAATTGGGCTATGTCTAGCAACTTAGCCCAATCCCTCTGGTTGGCACTCACGAAGTGCCTCAAGTATAGCTCCAATAGCGCGTTCACCCTCTCGGTCTGCCCATCCGTCTGTGGGTGAAAGCTTGTGGAGAAGTGAAGCTCCGAACCCATCAGTTTGAAGAGCTCCGTCCAGAACTTCCCAGTGAAACGCGGATCGCGATCACTGATGATGAACTTAGGCAATCCCCAATACTTGACTACGTGCTTTAGGAATAGCCTCGCTGTCTCTTCCGCCGTGCAGTCAGTCGGGGCTGCTATGAAAGTTGCATATTTAGAGAACCTGTCCACTACCACTATGATAGAGCCGCTGTCCTCCGACTTGGGTAGCCCAATGATGAAGTCCATGGTGACGCTATCCCATGGGCGTTCTGCTATGGGTAGTGGCTCCAACAGGCCTCTAGGCTGTCGTTGCTCCACCTTGTCTTGTTGGCACACAAGACAAGTCCTCACATAGGCCTCAACCTCGTCCCGTACCTGAGGCCAATAGTAAGCCGACTCAAGTAGTGCCCTAGTGCGTCGTTGCCCAGGGTGCCCAGCCCACTTGGTGTCATGGCACTCCTTGATCAGGTTCCGCCTTAGGTTCCCCCACTTAGGCACATAGAGTCGTCTCCCCTTAGTGTAGAGTAGGCCGTCCTCTACCCAAAACCGCTTAGTCTTCCCTTCATGAGCCAAGGCGATGAGGCTCTTAGCCACTGGATCGTGTTGCAACCCCTCCCTTAGAAGATCCATTATGTCTCCTTGGGGCTGACTCGTCATGGACGCTAGCTCGGCTTTACGGCTTAGGGCGTCGGCCACATGATTAGCACTTCCTGGCTTATACTCCAGCGTATAATCGAACTCGGCCAGGAAGTCTTGCCACCTAGCTTGCTTGGGACTTAGCTTCTTCTGTGTTTGGAAGTAGCTAGTGGCAACATTGTCGGTCTTCACTATGAAGTGAGACCCCAGAAGGTAATGCCTCCAAGTGCGCAAGCAGTGGACGATGGCAGTCATCTCCTTCTCCTGCACCGTGTAGCGCCTCTCCGCGTCGTTTAGCTTGCGACTCTCAAATGCGATTGGGTGCCTTTCTTGCATAAGGACTCCCCCAATAGCAAAGTCTGAGGCATCAGTATGCACCTCAAAGACCTTAGTGTGGTCGGGTAGTGTCAACACTGGCTCCTCAGTCACAGCCTTCTTCAAATCCTCAAAGGCTTGTTGGCACCTTTCTTCCCACTCCCATGCCTTATTCTTCTTAAGAAGATCAGTGAGTGGTGCGGCCCTTGCCGAATAACCCTTTATGAACCGCCGGTAGTAATTAACTAAACCAAGGAAAGATCGGAGTTGAGGTACCTTGGTTGGTGGATCCCATTCTTGGATGGCCTTCACCTTGCTGTCATCCATCATCAACTTGCCATCTCTGATGCGATGCCCAAGGAAGCTCACTTCCTCCTTAGCAAACGAACATTTCTCCTTCTTCACATATAGCTCATTCTCCCTCAAGATCTTAAAGACCTTCCTCAAGTGCTCTACATGCTCCTTTAGAGTGTTACTATAGATGACTATGTCATCCAATACACCACCACGAACTTATCCAAGTATGGGTGGAAGATCTTGTTCATGAGGGTGCAGAACGTTGCTGGGGCATTAGTGAGTCCAAAAGGCATCACTAAGAATTCATAGGAGCCGTACCTGGTCACACATGTAGTCTTTGGCTCATCTCCCTCCGCAATCCTGACTTGGTAGTAGCCTGACCTTAAGTCTAGCTTTGTGAAGTACCTTGCCCTTCCAAGTTGATCGAACAAGTCAGCAATGAGCGGGATGGGATACTTGTTCTTTACCGTCACCTTGTTGAGTGCCCGGTAGTCGATACACATCCGTAGGGACCCATCATGCTTCTTTTGAAATAGGACCGGCGCGCCATAGGGAGCCTTGGATGGTTGGATGAACCCCGCATCTAGCAACTCCTTGAGTTGTCTCCTTAGTTCCTCCAACTCAGGTGGTGCCATCCTATATGGCCCCATAGCAGGGGGCTTGGCTCCCGGCTCCAACTCTATCTTGTGATCTTCCTCTCTCCTAGGAGGAAGTCTCTTAGGCAACTCGGGCGGCATCACGTCCTTGAACTCATCAAGGACTCCCTCTATTTCCTTAGGCATGGGTTCTCCCGACCCATCATCCTTTTCTTCTTTTAGGGTCGCGAGGTAGGTCGCCTCTTCCCTTTTTAACCCCTTCTTTACTTGTATAGCGGATAGCATAGGGGTCTTGAGCGTACCTTCAGTGACCGTAGGGACCATGCATGGCTTCTCCTCCTCTAGGATAGCCATTGAGCGTAGGAAGGGTAATGGCACAGCCTTGACCTTCTGTAGGAAGTCCATTCCTAGCACCACCTTGAAGTCGTCCATGGGTGCCACTGTGAAGTCGACCCTTCCTTCCCACGAGCCGATGTGCATAGTCACCCCGCGAGCTACTCCATGTGATGGCTTAGCGGCTGAATTGACTGCCTTGAGCCATCCTCCTTCCTTGGATGCTTGGAGCTCCAACCTTCTTGCCTCATCCTCTGAGACAAAGTTGTGAGTGGCACCTGTGTCCACCAAGGCCTTGGTGGCCTTCCCATTGACAAGGGCTTCCACATACATCAGCCCTTTGCTTTGAGGCGTCTTTGGCAGCGGCTTGGCCTTAAGGGCATTTAGGAGCTGCAATGATCCCACCTTAGCATCGCCTTCCTGCTCCTTTTCTTCAATCATAGCATTTAAAGCCTTTCTCTTAGGGCAGTCCCGTGCCCAGTGCGGACCATCGCATAGGAAGCAATTGGTCCTGGGCGTGAACTCCTTCCGCTTGTCTTTGCCTTTGCCGTCCTTGCCACTAGGGCCTTTGCTTGATCCTTCCTTAGAAGTGTTGCCTTGCGACCTCTTGTCTCCCCCACCTTTAGCCTGGTTACCCTTGGATGGTGGCTTGGGCTTGGAGGAGTCTCCCCTTCTATAATCCACCAAGGACTCGGCTACTGCCATGGCCGTGGCTAGGTCTTGGACACCACGCCTCCTCAACTCTTGCTCGGCCCAGCTTTGCAAGTTGTCCATGAAGTTGAATAGTAGCTCCTCCTCGGCCATGTTAGGTATCTCAAGCATAAGAGTAGAGAACTCTTTGACATACTCACGGATTGAGCCCGTGTGCTTGAGACGCTTTAGACTCTTCCTTGCTAGGTAAGCCACGTCTTCGGGATAGAATTGCCTCTTGATCTCTCTCTTAAAGGCGTCCCATGTGTCTATGGTGCACGTCCCTCTTTCTATGTCGGCAAACCGTCGACGCCACCATAGAGTAGCATTATCAGTGAGGTAAAGGGTCGCGGTGCGTACCTTAGTGGCTTCATCCGTCAATGCGATTGCCTCAAAGTAACGCTCCATGTGCCACAAGAAGTTATCTAGCTCCTTCGCATCCCTTTTTCCACTGAATGTGTGTGGCTTGGGCACCTCCACCCTTGGTGCCTCATGAGTGGCCATGACTCGTGCTGACACCGCAGTCCTATAGATGGCCAGCTCTTGACGAATTTCTTGGTCTCGGGCATCCATGCGTGCAGCCAAGGCCTCCATCCTTGACTCCACACTAGCGAACATGGTCATGACCTTGTCTTGGAAGGACATGAACTCCTCGTGTGACACCGGCTGAACTTGTGAGCCTTGCATCCCCTCACGAAGGTCTTGGATCTGCTCCCTTAGATCCTCTAGGCCCTTCTCCATGCCTTGCTCGATCAAGTCCACCCCTTCCCGGGTGTCCGCCATGGCTAGCTCCACCTTGGCTAGCCTTGCCTCCATGTTGGCTAAGGCGTCACGAGACTTATCCTTCCTGCCTCGGCCCCGTGTAGTGTGCTCCATCTCCCGTCCACGGGTTTGCTCGCTAGTCTCCTCCACGTTAGAGCCCGACATGCTTCCTTCGATATGCCCACCTCTTAACCGTGCTCTGATACCACTTGTCACGGACTTAGTCGTTCACTAAGCTCGTGCGGCACTTAGACAAGCCAAGACGCTTGATCTTGCTAAGTCAGCCTTGCTCCCTCAATGCCTAGCTCGCTCGGCTAAGACACTTGCGACTCGAAAGCTTAAGAAGCTTGGTAGGCAACTCTTGAAAGAATGGAAGCTTTCACTAACTCAAGAAACCTTTACAAGTGCTTGGATGCTCACTTGCTTGGTGCCTTGGCCAAATGAGGCCCTCACCTATTTATAGGCACCATTGGAACTCTCTGGAACCTTGGAGGGTTCCTTACAACTCAAGACTATTCTAGAATGTCCTACATCATTCTAGTTACAAGCCTATATACAAGTATATACAAGAGTCTTCTAAACTTCTCTAGAAAGCCCCGGACTCCTCTCGTGCCTTCCACCATGGTGTAGAATTGTGTGGATCCCTCTAGGCTTCTCTAGAACCTTCCACACTCTTCCCACTTCTAGGAGTTTCCAGAAGCTTCCTGGCTCTATATAAGGCCATAGGGAGGCTCATTTGAATAAGCTTGTGACATAAGGCCTCAAAAAACAAAGACAAAAAGAATCACCTCCCTTTAGGTGGATGCTATCCACTCCAAGAAGCCTATAAGGGAGAACGCCTCCTCACCTACATACAATTTGGCCCAAGTCCACAAATTACAGACAAAAAAATTATTTAACTTCTGAACGTTCAACACACCCCCCTTAAAAGTTAATCTATTCCTCTCCTTCCACACCGTCCAAAAAATACACAACGGAATGGCGTCCTAAATCTTTTTCCTTTTCTTCCCCACAAACGAGCCCCTCCAGCTAGCTAAGACCTCCTTTACAGTTTCTGGAAAAACCCATTTCACATCAACTAAACCAAAAACAATATCCCATAAAGCTCTAACCACTGTACAATGTATAAGGATATGATTTACACTTTCTTCTTCACATCCACACAAGAAGCAACAATTTGGAAGTTGCAGCCCTCTTCTTTGAAGTCTATCTAAAGTAAGCACCTTCCCCCACGTTGCCTCCCACGCGAAGAATGCAATTTTAGTTGGCACCCTTGCCACCCAAATGCTTCTTGAGGGAAAACCTGTGTCATTAGACTTCGCCAACAATCTATAAGCTTCCTTGACCCTAAACTGACCACTTCTTCCTTGCCTCCACAGGACTGAGTCTTCCTCCAATGTGGGTTTATGACCCCTCAGTATATGGAGAAATTCCCCAACCGTATCCAACTCCCAATCATTGAAATCCCTTAAAAAATTTAGGTTCCAATTTCCTTGACCCGAACTTTGATCCCACATTTCCTAAACCGTTGAGTTCCTTTGAACAGTCATGCCAAAAAGGTGAGGAAAATAGTGGGACAACGCTGAATCTGAACACCACACAGCTGTCCAAAATCTGATCGTGTTGCCCTTCCCTACTCGGAACATCATGTTATCCCAACACCACTCTGATTCTTTCCAAATCTCCTTCCAAACCCCTACTCCAACAGCCCCATTAGCCTTCTTTGGCCTCCAACCAAGACCCTCCTGCCCATACTTCACCTTGATCACTTGTTTCCAAATATTATCTTTGTCACAAGCATACCTCCATATCCACTTGCCAAGTAATGCTTTGTTCAACATAGCTAGCTTCCTAAGGCCTAGCCCACCTTTATCCTTGTCTATACAAACCACCTCCCATTTAACAAGATGAATTTTCCCCTCCATATTTCCCCCTCCCCACAGAAAGTCCCTTTGCACTTTCTCAAGCCTTCTAGCAACGACCTTGGGCATTCTGAAAATAGACATTTGGTAGATTGGCATGCTAGCCAAAGTACTTTTTATTAAAGTGACTCTTCCCCCTTTAGAAATATATTGTCGTTTCCAAAGAGCTAGTCTCCTCCTTACTCTCTCTTCCACCCCATCCCACATATATGGCGCTCTATTGGGGGCCCCTAAAGGAAGACCCAAGTACTGAGAAGGTAAAGATCCCACCCTGCAGCCTAGCTCAACAACCAACTCCTCCATCTCCACCACCTCTCCAAATGGAATGATTTCACTCTTGGCTAAATTAATCCTTAGGCCTGAAGCCGCTTCAAACCAGAATAGAATCCAACTTAAATGAGTTAGATGATCCTTTCTGGCCTCACAGATATAATTGTGTCGTCAGCAAAAAACAAATGAGAGATGTTCAAAGGGGTCTACTACCACCCCTTATGTTACACCCTGATAAAAAACCCCCCTCCACAGCTCTCCTAATAAGAACATTTAGCACTTCCATTCCCATAACAAAGAGGTAAGGAGACAGGGGATCCTTGTCTAAGGCCTTTAGTGCTAGGGAAGAAACCTGCAGGCACTCCATTAACCAACACTGAAAATTTAGCTGATGATAGGCAGCTCCACATCCACCCCACCCACTTAGACCCAAAACCCATCTTTTGCAACACCTTCAGCAAAAACTTCCAATTGATACTATCATAAGCTTTTTCTATATCCAATTTGCAAATAAGGCCCTTTTCTTTTCGTTTCTGTCACGAGTCTATCACTTCATTTGCAATTAAGGAAGCATCAAGAATTTGTCTTCCCCTCACAAAGGCATTCTGAGAAGTAGAAACCACATTTCCAACTACTTTCTTCAATCAGTTAGCTAGCACTTTAGCCAATAACTTGTAAAGCCCCCCCAGGAGACTAATAGGTCTAAAGTCTCCAAGGTCCTCAGCCCCACTTTTCTTGGGGATCAAAACCAAGAACGTATTGTTGAGGCTCTTGAGGAAAGAGCTATGTTCATAGAAGTCCTTGAACATTTCTAGAATCTCCTCTTTAATAAAATCCCAACAACTTTGCCAAAAGGCCATAGTAAAGTCATCCGGACCAGGGGTTTTATCCCCATTCATCTCCATGAAAGCCGCATGGATTTCATCCTCTGTAAAGGACCTCTCCAGGTTCTCAGCTTCTTGTTAGCTGATCTGATCAAACTGAAGTCTCCCAATGTCCGCCTTCCACCCCATATCTTCTGAGAGCAAATTATGAAACGCATTAGCAATTCCTTCCCTAATTTCCTGCTCCTCTAGCAGCCATTCCCCATTGATCTTAATTCTCTCCAAAGAGTTATTTCTATGGTGAGCGCTTGCCATGCGATGGAAGAAACCTGTGTTTCTATCCCCCTCCTTCAACCATATTTCCCTTGAGAGCTATCTCCAATGAGTTTCCTCCATAATCACCCATTTTCTGTAATTTTCTTTTGCCTCTTTTTTAAGCTCTGTTTCTTCCACAGTCAGAATTCTCTCACTTTCCTTCCTATCCTAGAATTCCACCTGCTGCAAAGCTGAGGATTTATTACATTCCAGCTTTCCAAAGACTTCTCTATTCCAAACTTTCAACTTCTGTTTGATTTCCTTCATCTTAGTAGCCAATTTATAACTAGCACTTCCCCTAACATCAATTCCTTGCCACCAGCTATGCACAAGACTAGTTTCTTGTATCTCAAAAAAACTCTTTCCATCATTATTCACTGAAAGTTCGAATGTTTTTCGGTGTGAAATTTGTCAATTATCCAAGCATGTTCATAAGTCTTATCCAATTCAACCATACAAATCATCTCATCTTTTTTCCATGATACATAGCGACCTTTGGGGCATCTAAGATGAAGAAGATAACAGGGTCTAGATGGTTTGTGTCCTTTGTAGATGATCATACAATAATTTCTTTAATATTCTTGATGAAAGACAAATCAGAAGTGAGCCAAATTTTCAAAAAAAATTGTAACATGATCCAAATCTAGTTCCACGCCAAAATACAAGTGTCAAAAATTGACGATGTTAGAGATTATTTCAATTCTATCACAAGGGAATTCTTATGAAGAGAAGGTATAATTCATCAAAGTTCTTGCATTGATACTCCTCAACAAAATGGGATAGCCAAGAGAAAGAATAGACACTTGTTAAAAGTTGCAAGTGTTCTCATGTTCTCCACCCATGTCCCAAAGAGTTTTAGGGGAGAAGTTGTACTTACTATAGCCTACTTATCTCATCAATAGAATGTCTTCCCATGTCTTGATTTCCAAACACCGTGCAAAGTCTTTCTCAAATCATACCCTAGGACTCAGCTCATCTCCCAAAGTGTTTGGTTACTCAACCTTTGTTCACATTCCACAACAACATCGAAGTAAGCTTGATCTTAAGGCAACTAAGTGTATTTTCCTAGGATACTTTCTAGACAAATAAGTGTTACCCTCCCGTCACAAAAAAGTTCTACAACTCTATGGATGTGACATTTTTTGAAAATCAGCCCTATTACTCCACAATTGATATTCAGGGGGAGAATAGAATTCAAGAATACCAATTTTGGGAAATAGAAACTATGACCGAACCTCAAACACTTGAGTCCGTTATAGTTCACAACTCAAATCCTATCCCTCCTGCTCCAAGTCTCCCGCTTCAAACTAATGAATTCGTAGACACTGAACCTAGCACTCCTCTTTGCCTAATCTCATCTCAGATTGCCAATAACAACGAGTTCATTATCTACTCAAGGAAAAAGAAGAAGTCTCAAGAAGATATAGAACAATGAACACATATTGGACTAATAGATGAAACTGAACCAAATTTGGTCCCAAAAGAGACACACTCAAGTAACATTGATTCTAATCATAATGAGTTAGAAGATGATTTTTTTTTTTTTTTTTAGGTAAACAACGCAAATATAATAAAAGTGCTTGGAAAAGGCACACAAAGTACACACGAAGCATACAAGATGCAATTGAAAAGAAGCATAAGGGAAGAGAAAAAACAAACTAACACCCAAAATAAAAGATTTCACCCTAATAGAAGAACAAGAAACCTCCAGCATAACAAACACAGAAATGAAACCAACCTGAGACACCTCACTACTACCACAATCCTCCTCTTCCTTACCCTTCCTGAAACCACAACCTTCAACCCCCTTGGAATTACAAAATAACCCATGACCCTAGACCCTTACCTTAAGACCTAGTGAGAAGGCACCAGCCCCTCTCCTCTTTTGTAACTGAGAAGAGACGTTCACCCAGTGAAGAGGTGAATGCCTTTAAGCCAACTAACAACAACCCTAAAAACAACCTAAAAGGTCACTTGCAAACCATCTCCCATCCACTACTTCGGCTCCCCTCTTTTATGTTTGAATTGTAGTAATTAACCGAACATTCCAAATTCGAAGCTCCCTAACAAAGCAAGGAGTGAAGGCTTCCTCTTCACAACCAACACTCTACGACCCTTTTTGGTTTCCATCTTTCTCAACAGGGAAGCAATTTCCTTATTAATGCATTTCAAATTCGAAGCTCCCTTACAAAGCAGGGAGTGGAAAAGGGCTCCCTCTTCACAACCAACACTCTACGACCCTTTCTAGTTTTCATCTTTCTCAACAAGGAAGCAATATTATTCTCATGCCCAACCACTAGCAATACCAGAAACCTGCTAAAAGAAATAAATTTCTGAAAAAAAAGGATCGGAGAGGCTCTCTACATCCAACAAGTCCCTACTAGGCCCTCCTCACTACACACTTCTAGGTTCACATCCTTAGGTTGAACCTTTAGGACTTCCACAACCAAGGCCTCACCAAAAACAATACGCAAAGGCTTGTAACATCTTCCTTGCCTTCAACTAAAAGACCCATGCCCCACTCCCTCCAAGGGACTAAGTTTTCAGTCCTCCCCAAAGAAAAACCCTCGTCTTTAGACATGGAAGAAGCTAAAGAAGAAGACCTTCCCCCCACCAAACAAACTAAAGTCAAAAACTTACCAGAGAAACCTTCCGCTTCAAATAAAATAGCAACGTCAACAGAAGGCACTCCCTCCTTTGGGCGCAGGGAAGAGCAACCCAAAAGAGAACATGAATCATCTTCACAACCCGGCCTTAGGCCATTAAAAACTACTAGAGACGGCACCAAATCAAGACTTGAGACTTTTAGGGCTTTCGTTGTACACAATGGCTCCTCACAACCCTCAACGCGTTCTCCTTCCGAGGGTGAGAGATCAAAACGACTCTCAAGCCCTTAGAACCATTTAAAGCCCAACCCACTTCCCTTGGTGCATTATTCAAAACAAGTCAATTAAAAAATTAGGTCAAGCCTAATCCATAAGTGATGTGGACTAATGGATTGGTGATTGAATCATCGTTCCTTTCAACAATACATCCCTGGCCAAAAAGCACTACGTTATCCATCTTCCATTAAGTCTACTTTAATAGCCCAAGATCCACCTCTCCAAACCTACCCCCACAACCATAATGACCAAGAGAAGATGGCATCTCAAGTCTGCTCGCTACTTCCCAACTTGAAACCCCTACAAGCCCCCAAGCTTGACACGTCCTCTAAACTTCTACAACAAGGCCAAACCTTTTCTCTCATGCCCTTAATGGCACATGGATCTCCACCACCTTCTTCTGCCCTAACATCTTGCTTCTTCTCAACTTTCATGGCTACGACCTAAGATAACCAAGACAAAGCTTCCCACCACAATTAAATAGAGTAGCGGTGGAGCCCCACCAACACCTGAAGGGAATCGAGAAGCATCTTGCCATCTGACCTCATAGGAAATCTTGCCCATTAAAGATTACAACATCTTGTAGTGTCTTTGTCCACTATAACAAAGCCCCCACAACAATCCCCTACATATTTAAATAACGACATGTCCCACAAATGCAAAGGTAGCCCTACCAGCCTACCTCAAACCTACTTTGCATGAACAACTCTTCGAGGGCACCCCACCTCCAATGACCATCTCTCCAAAGATAAACATTTGTTGGCAAACCTCCTTAAACCCCTATGCATCACCTCCTTTGCATCTTCAAAAGAATCAAATTTGAAAAGGATGAGGAGTCCCCCTAACATAAATAGATCAACTCCCCCTTTCAAGTGTCAGGTGCAAACTGCCCACTTCTTCAGAATTTGTGCTCCGACACTAAATCGGAATAATCCCCACACCATCCCACTAAATAACTCTTCAAAGAATCCTTTCTATGGCAGACCTCATTTTCCCCCATTTGCAACCACACTGCCTCTCCCAAGGCTTCAAACCTTTCTTCGCCTTGTCTGCAAAAGACACAATAGAGGAAACCCCTATTAAGGTTCCCTCTTTTGATTGGTTTGCAACCAACAATGCACCTCAGCTAAACTGAGAGTCGGGTGTCACTCCCAAGCTGCAAAGTTTCCCGACTAAAATGCCCCAACCCCTCGAAACTTTCAGGAAAACCAAAACAAACCTCTTCGCCTCCGCAAAGCACATCGAACAAAGGATGAACCTTCCAGTGTCATTACAACGACACTCAACCCCATGAACTCTCCCACCTTCCAAACATTGCTTGTTGAAAGGGTTCTGTCCGTCACCCCGGCTGCTTAACTCCACTCCATCCAAAAGATAAGAGAGACTAACCTCACCAAATCTTATCCAATTAGAACATCCTCTACCCCTTTCCAAAATTTTTCCTAACAACTTGCCTCTGACTTCTTCTACCAAGATTTTAAACGTCTTCAAATCCACACCAATCCAACACTTTCCAATTCAATTTGCCAATTGCTAGAAGGAAAGGAGTAAGATCTTACACAAATCATCTAATTTATAACTTTTCTCCTATAAGAGTTTGTCACCAAGTTATCAAGCTTTTGTTACCAGTCTTGCGAATATTCAGATTCCCAATAATATCCAGGAAGCCTTACAAATACCCGAGTGGAAGACAACCATTGAGGAAGAGATCTAGAGCTTGTTGAACTTCCAGAAGGAAATAATCTAGTTGGGAGCAAATGGATCTTCATAGTCAAGTACAAATCAAATGGGAGTGTTGACAAGTTCAAAGCTCGGTTACTAAGGGATTTACATGGTCCTATGGAATTGACTACAAAAAAATCTTTGCTCCAGTTTCCAAATTGAACAAAATTCATGATTTGTTGTCGTTAGCCGTTAACCAAGATTTGCCTCTTCATCAACTGGACATCAAGAATGTCTTCCATAGTAGTGACTTAGAAGAAGAAGTGTACATGGAAATTCCTTTAGGTCTTGAGACTGAGACAAATATTAACAAATTCTACAAACTAAAAAAAAATCATATATGGTATCAAGCACTCAAGCTTGGTTTGATCGTTTTACCAAGCCCGTAAGAGGTTTCATTACTCCTGGTGTCGGTCTAACCACCCTATTTGTAAAACACACACTTGAGGGAAGAACTATCATTATCATCATTTATATAGATGACATAACCCTGACCAAAGACCATGAGCACGAAATAGGCAAACTCAAGAGTTTTCTTGCCCATGATTTTGAAATTAAAGACTTAGGGAATCTCAAATATTTTCTTATGATGGAAATTGTCACATCGTTGTCCTTGGAAGGCTATTGCACAAGTTTTCCAAGATTTTTCCAAGTTTACTTGGTTCATGGTAGGAGAGGGGGAAAGAATTCGGTTCTGGGAAGACTTGTGGTGGGGGGATCAACCTCTGGGGGTCCGTTATCCAAGACTACTTAGAGTAATCATGGATAAAAACATTCCTATTTCTTCAATTCTCGGATCCACTCACCCTTTCTCTTGGAACTTTAACTTCTATTGTAGCCTTTCTGATTCCGAGATAAAAGATTTAGAAAGTCTCATGCGGTCTCTTGATCATCTACATTTATCACCTTCGGTTCCAGATAAGAGATCTTGGTCTTTATCTCTTTCAGGATTTTTCACAGTCAAATCTTTCTTTCTTACCTTATCCCAATTTTCTGGTTTGCCTTCAGTTTTCCCTACCAAGTTAGTCTGGAATTCTCAAGTCCCTTTCAAAATCAAGTCCTTTGTCTGGTTAGTGGCTCACAAGAAGGTAAATACTAACGACATGCTACAGTTGAGAAGACCCCACAAAGCACTTAGTCCCGACATTTGCATGTTGTGCATGAAGCATGGAGAAACAGTAGATCATCTTTTTCTTCATTGCTCTCTGATGATGGAGTTGTGGTACAAATTATTTCAGTTAACAAAGACAGATTGGGTCCCTCCTAGAAGCATCTTTGACATGCTATCTACCATTTTTTTTTTTTTTTGATAGGTAAAAGAAGTATATTAAACGAAAAGAGGAAACACCAAAACCCGGTGCCCTCTAAGTATACAGGGAGTATACACACCACCTTCCCTAACTAGGAGCCTATCCAGTCTACAAAACTTACAAGAGAAGAATGACTCTCTGCTAGGGAACCCCTGACCCAAGACCAAATATTACATACAAAAAAATATATCAATCTTTGGATCTTCTAAGAGAGGGATTGTCTTATGGCAAGCTGCGTGCATCGCTTTATTATGGGTGGTGTGGCAGGAAAGAAATGCAAGGATTTTTTAGAATAAAACAAGGAATTCAGAGAACCTTTGGGACATGATTCATTTCCTTGCTTCTCTTTGGGCTTTTTGTTCTCAGGTTTTTAAGGGGATTCCCCTTAATGTGATACACCTTGATTGGTTAGCAGCGTGTAACTCCAATGGGTTGGCCTAACTTAGAGCAGTTGTTTGTATCTACTTTGTATTTTCTCGCATTTGTTTCCTTGTAGTTCTGTTTTTCTTTGGTGGGAGGATTCCTCATCCTTCTCTTGTACTTCCCTTTTTATCAATATATACCTTTGTCGTTTCCTATCAAAAAAAAAAAAAATGGGTATTGCAGTCTCCTAACGTAAGTATGTTTTAGACTTGCTAAAGGAGACCAAGATGCTTGGTTGTAAACCTGCAAACACACCTATGGACTACACTACTAAAATAGGAACTATAGAAGGAAGTGCTCCGATTGATAGAGGGAGATTTCAAAGACTAGTGGGGAAACTCATCTATCTCTCTCACACAAGACCAAAAATTGCTTTAAATATCAACGTGGTTAGCCAATTCATGAACAATCCGATTAAGGAACATATGAAAGTTGTGTATCATATTCTAAGATATCTCAAAATGACTCCAGGAAAGGGACTATATCTCAAAAGAACATAAAAGAGAAACATTGAGATTTTTTCAGATGTAGATTAGGCTAGCTACATAACTGATCAAAGATCAACCTCAGGATATTGCCCATATATATGCGGGAATTTGGTTACTTGGCTGAAGGATTTTAGTGGGACATTTGGGTTGGGGATTCTAAGTTAAAGGATGTTTTCCCTACACCATTTAGAATTGTAGCCCATAAATATGCTTCAGTGGCTAACCTATGGGGGAGACAAGGAGGTGGAGATGGATGCTTTTTTTTTTTTTTTTTTTTCGATAGATAAAAAGGAAGATATATTAAAAAGGGTTGTCAAAAAAGCAGCCCAAGGTATACGAAAAGTATACAGCTACCACCAGCCTCCACCACAAAAACACCAAGATACAAAAAAAGAAATACAACCAGCCCGCCCTCACTAATGGCCCAACCAATCTGGAAAGCAAAAAAGAGTTAAGAGGAACATCATCTAAGTATCTCTTCGCTTCCGACCAAAGATAAGAAACAAATGAACTTTTTAGCCTTTGAATAGAGAGTTCTTCCCCCTCAAAGGCGATTCTATTTCTCGCCTTCCACACTGTCCAAAACAAACATAAAGATCCGGCTATCCACACCTTCCTACGCTTCTGGTCCACAAACGGCCCATGCCACCCTAGAAGAGTTTTTCTAACTGACGTAAGTAACACCTAAGACACCCTAAAAAGGGTAAACAACAGCTCCCACAAGACTCTTGTCTTTACACAATGGACAAGGAGATGGTCTATGAATTCTTCCTTAGCATGACAGAACAAGCATCTATTCACCAAAAACCACCCCCTTTTCTGGACTTGATCCGAAGTTAAGGCTTTTCCCCAGATCACCTCCCAAGTGAAAAAGCTTTATGCAATAATTCCCATAAAGCTCTTGCCTTGGAGCAATGTATAAGAATGTGATGAATTGACTCCTCTTCCTCATAGCATAGAAAACATCTGTTAGCAACAGCCCACCCCCTCTTTTTAAGCTGATCCATAGTGAGCACCTTACCCCAAGAAGCCTCCCAACCAAAGAAACTCACTTTGGAAGGCACACTAGGGTTCCATATCAAACCATGAGGGAAAAGACCAGCTCTTCTTGAAGATAGATCATTATAGAGTGATTTAACTGAAAAAATCCCATTCGAATTCACCTTCCACATCATTCTATCTTCCATAAGAGGACTAAGCCTTGCACCTCGGATTGTCAAAAGAAGCCTCTCCACCTCCCAATCATTGAAGGGCCTAGAAAATCTAGGACTCCAAGCCCCTTCCCCTCCCGAAGTGTCCCAAAACTCCTCTACCCAAGCCTCCTTAGAAGAGGCAAAAGCATACAAGGAGGGATAAGAATTGCATAAGGCGATGTTCCCCCACCATATATCTTTCCAAAATTTTACCCTTCTACCATTCCCCACTAAAAAAGCGACTTTATTTTGCATAAGGGCACCTTCCTTCCTTATTTCCTTCCAAAATCCTACTCCATAACTCTCCCTAACTTCTCTAGAACTCCAACCCCCTTCTTCCTCCCCAAACTTCCTACTAATGACGTGCCTCCAAAAGTTCTCCCTTTCAATCGCAAAACGCCAATTCCACTTGCAAAGAAGGGCCCTATTAAGGATGGAAAGGCGTCTAACTCCCAAACCCCCCTTCCTTTTATCCATGCAAACGGTATCCCAATTAACTAAGTGAGGCTTCCTCTCCAAAGCACCCCCTCCCCACAAGAAATCCCTTTGAATTTTCTCCAACCTTAGACTAACCACTCTTGGCATTCAAAGTAAAGACATCAAGTATATGGGCATACTTGACAATGTACTCCGAATTAGAGTAATTCTCCCTCCTTTGGAGATAAATTGTCTCTTCCACAAGGCCAGCCGTTTCCGAAATCTCTCTTCCACCCCATCTCAAACAGCCACAGACTTGTGATTCACCCCCAAAGGGATCCCCAAATAAGAAGAAGGCAGCCTGCTCACTTTACAGCCAGCCTCAAGAGCCAAATTCTCCACTCTACCAACCGGCAAAATTTCACTTTTGTCCAAGTTGATTCTCAAACCTGATATGGCTTCAAACCACATCAACAACCAGCTTAAGTGGACCATCTGATCTTCAAAAGCTTCACAAAACACTAACGTGTTGTCGGCAAACAGCAAATGAGAGACCAAAGCCCCATTCCCACCCCTTCCATTAACCCTACAGCCTGATAGGAACCCTCCCCCCACTGCTCTATGGATCAGCCTACTAAGGGCCTCCATTCCTATCACAAAAAGGTAAGAGGATAGGGGGTCCCCCTGACGTAGCCCCCTTGAGCTGTTGAAGTAGCCTTCCAGGGTGCCATTGATCAATACTGAAAACGTTGTTGTAGAGATGCACCAGGAGATCCACCCAGTCCACTTCTCCCCAAATCCCATGCTTTTCAATACAAACAGCAAAAAATTCCAGTTTATGTGATCGTATGCCTTCTCTAAATCCAATTTACATAACACCCCACTCTCGTTTCGTTTCAACAAAGAATCTATTGCCTCATTGGCAATAAGGGCAGCATCGAGAATCTGTCTTCCTTCAACAAAAGCGTTTTGAGTTGAAGACACCACTTTGCCCACTACCTTCTTAAACCTGTTGGCTAACACTTTTGTCAACAGTTTATACAATCCGCCCACCAAACTAATCGGTCTGAAGTCTCTAAGGTCCTCGACGCCAGCTTTTTTTGGGATTAGGACCAGGAAGGTCGAATTTAGGCTCCTAACGAATCTGTCGCGCTCATGAAATTCTAACAAAAAGCCCATGATCTCTTCTTTGACAACATCCTAGCAAACTTGCCAAAACCTAAGGGGGAAGCCGTCTGGACCCGGAGCCTTGTCCCCGTTCAAGTCTGAAAGAGCCTTGAGGACCTCTTCCTCTGAAAAAACCTCCTCCAGTCTAGTTGCATCCTCATCTTCAATTCTATTAAAGTCCAGACCTTCCATAGAAGGATGCCAGCCCCCCGGGTCAGTCAACTGGTCCTTGAAAGCTCTAACCACCCCTCTCTTTATCTCCTGCTCCTCTGTTAACCATACACCGTCAACTTTAATCTTGGACAGGCAGTTTCTCCTTCATGGGAGTTAGCCATTTTATGAAAAAAAAACCTGTGTTTCTATCACCCTCCCTTAGCCAAACTTCTCTTGATTTTTGTCTCCAAGAAATCTCCTCCATTAGAGCCCATTTTTCGAAGTCCCCCTTTGCTACCTTTCTAGCTTCCAATTCCTCCAATGATAAGGGGCGAAGCTTCTCCTGACCATCCCAGAAATTCACCTTGTCCAGGGCCACTTTCTTATTGACACCCACCTGCCCAAAAACATCCTTATTCCACGACTTTAGAATAGCCTATATTTATTCTATCAATGGTGTTTAGGTAATTTTGCAGTTTTTTAGCTTCTCTAGTGTCATAATTAGTTACTAGTTTGGTATTTGAGTTTTATTTAAAATTTAGAATGTTTTAGAATTCTTGTTAAATGAAGTTTCTAAATTTCTATTTTCTAAATTAACCTCTTTTAATAAAAAAAGAAAAAATTAAAAAAATAATAAAAAACGTTTCTATTCGAATCTTGAGAATCTAGAAGTCTTCTTTGTTATAAATTTTTATTGTAGGAAGATTTTATATAGACGATTTCTAATTTTTTATAAAAAAATCTACTTTATTTTTATATTTTTAAAAGATTTTATAGCTTTAAGGGAAAAAACTAAGAATCTAAATAAACTACTAGATCGGTTAAATTTACTTTTTCATAGTTTTCTTTAGTTTTTAGAGTTGTCTAAAAGCCTGAAACAAAGCTAATTATTGTAAAACAAGATTAATGCTTGATAATGAACAATATTTAGTTTTTGATAACTTGCAATTTCCAACAATGAAACTCCACTATTTTTTTTTCTAAGTGAGGCTCCTATAGAGCTTTACTCAAACTCTAAAGTTTCATCTTTCTTCTTTATCCTTTATTTAATTTTTCTCTACTACTATAATTCTATTGTTGTTCCCCCTACCGGGGCAGAACTAACGCCAATAAAGACACAAAGAAAAAAAAAGGACACTAACTCCCCTGTCATAGAAACAACAAAAACCTAATTGAAAATGAAACAAGGCGTTCTAATTACATTCCAGTGAGTTCAGGGGTTATAGTTTGGTAAAGATAGAGAGACTTATATATTATTCTATAGGCTATTCCATATGACGAACCTACCTCTTTCTACGAGCGCTGGAACTTGAGTACCGAAACTAAACTACTGGTTTTTCTTCGAGTGCCGGCTCTCTTAGGTGACGCCTCCTAAATCTTACAAAATTGAAGCATAGTCCACCTATTTGATTATAGACAACCATCCTAGAGTTGGCCTACATCTACTATTGTTTCTTATTTTATAGGACCAAGAAATCAAATCTAGTTACTTCATTACTATGGACTCATTGAAAATAGATTGGACGAGTTCTAAAAGCACATTTTGTGGGGCCATTTTGGGGATGGAACAAGAGTGCACCAAATTAAATGGATAGATTGCGTTGTTGCCAAAGAAGATGTAGATTTAGGGACCAAGAGCTTGGATTAGTCAAAAAGGCTCCCGAGGAAGGTTGGCCATTGGAGGATGTAGGGAACACAAAAGGAAATAGGAGGCAAGGCAAGGTGGAACTCATGGGAGGGAAGGGAACATATGGAATGATCCTCTAGAGGGCATTGGAAGGGATTAAGCTCAATTCTAAAACTCAGCCCTATGGTGAAACTTCAATAACTTTTTAGAATAGTAGTAAACATGGCAATGATAATGAGGGAATACTTTCTTTGACCAAAGGCATGTAAGAAATTAAAAACATAGGTTCATTAGTGATTTCATAACTAGGTGATTAAGTATGTTGATTCCTTTTTGGAACAACTATACAAGGCAAAGGTGATGAGGTGAGGGAGGACAAAGTAGAATAGAGAAGGATAAAAGATAGAAGATTCAAAGTAAAATCCTATTTCAAGGTCCAAATAGCCAATTTATAGAAAAAGTTTCCAAAGAAAGAAGTATAGAGATCACTCACTCCTTTGAAAGTAGCTTTTTACCTAAGAATGGCAACATGGGTAAGACTTTGAAGTTGTATATGCATCAAAGAGGAGCAAAATAAATAGTCAGCTTCTCCAACACTACCTCAAGGACTCAAAACAACTAGTCCATGATGTTGAAATATGCAAAGCCCAAGGCCATGTAAGGGGCCTTAGCAAGCAACACATCAAATTTATTTATTTAAAAAAAGTGAAAAAGTTGTGCAAGATAGCCCCTCTTGTGTGCATGGTGTATGAATAAGGATTGGAATACCGCTTTGGAAGTTGAAATAAATTGTTTCCATTTTTTTTGTCCTTAGGCCAAAGGTGAATAAGAGGAGGTAATAGATTTTTCTTGAATTTTGTCCACAATTTGGTATTTTGGGTTGCCCCTTATATGACAACCATCATTGCTTTTATGTTTTTCCCTTACTCTAGGAAGAGTCCTAGCATGCCTAACCGTGCTCAAGTTATAACCATTTATTAGCATTGCATGAGGAGGCACCTTGACCACCTAGTTATTTACCTAGCTCACCTAGATGCCATGTCAACAAGGTCTAAAAACGTTAAACTAGCATCCCACCTTTAACAATGTGAACATAGATTCTATCCCATTCAAATTAATAAAAAGCTTCTTCCTTGGTGTAATATATTATCATATTAAAAAAAAAAAATCTCAGTCTATGTAGAAGATTGTCCTTAATAGGATGAGGAATAGGTTCTACAAATTTTCTCTCCAAGAATAAGTAAATGAAACTATGCACAAAAGGAGGGGAGGGGGTGTGTGGGGCAATTCACCACCATCGATGTCTAAAAGACAAGTCATTTTTTGTCAAAAAAGGGTCACACTCTACAATTTACCCAAACCCGAAGTATCATAATAAATCAGGCAAACTTGACTTATGCAATATCTTATACAATATTGGTGTCGTCTTCAAAATTGACTTTGAAAAGGCTTACGATCACGTAAGGTGGGATTTTTTAGATCAAGTGTTGGAGAAGAAGGGGTTCAGTCCTAAATGGAGGAAATGGATGTGTGGATGTTTGTCCTCGGTATCTTATGCAGTATTGGTGAATGGTAGCGCTAAAGGTTGGGTTAAGGCATCGAGAGGATTAAGACAAGGTGACCATTTATCCCCCTTTTTGTTTACTTTAGTGGCAGATGTACTGAGTAGGATGCTTTTGAGAGCAGAGGAGAGAAATATGTTAGAGGGTTTCAGGGTGGGTAGAAACAGAACTAGGGTATCTCATTTGCAATTTGCCGATGATACCATCTTCTTTTCTAACACTAGGGAGGAAGATTTGCAGACTCTCAAGAGTCTTTTGTTAGCGTTTGGGCATATTTCTGGGCTAAAGGTCAACCTTGACAAGAGTAATATTTATGGTATCAATCTGGATCAAGCTCATCTTTCAAGATTGGATGAGACGCTTGACTGCAAGGCTTCTGGCTAGCCTATACTCTATCTGGGTCTTCCTTTGGGTGGGAATCCTAGGGCGGGTGGATTTTGGGATTCGGTGATTGAGAGAATTTCAAGAAGATTAGATGGATGGCAAAAGGCATACTTATCCTTCGGGGGAAGATAACTCTCATCCAATCTTGCCTTACCCATATGCCTTGTTACTTTCTTTCTTTATTTAAGTTACCCGCTTCAGTCGCTGCAAAAATCGAGAGGTTGCAAAGGGATTCTTTATAGTCAGGGATTGGGGAAGGCAAAAAGATCATTTAGTGAGGTGGGATGTTGTGTGTAAACCGAAGGAAATAGGGGGTTTGGGTTTTGGGAATATTTCTCTGAGGAATCTCGCTCTTTTAGGGAAATGGCTGTGGAGGTACCCTAGAGAGGGTTCAGCTCTATGGCATCAGGTCATACTAAACATTTATGGTTCACATTCCAATGGTTGGGATGCTAACACTTTAGTCAGATGGTCACATCGCTGTCCTTGGAAGGCTATTACACAAGTCTTTCAGGAGTTTTCCTCATTTACTTGATTTGTGGTAGGAAATGGGGAAAGAATTCGGTTCTGAGAAGATTTTTGGTGGGGGGACCAACCTTTGGGAACCCAATATCCAAGACTATTTAGAGTAGTCTTGGATAAAAACATACATATTTCTTCAGTTCTCGGTCCTACTCGTCCTTTCTCTTGGAATTTAAATTTCCGTCGTAACCTGTCAAATTCTGAGATAGAGGACTTAGAAGGCCTCATGCGGTATCTCGATGGATTGCATTTATCTCCTTCGATTCCAGATGCCAAATTTTGGCCCTTATCTTCTTCAGAGCTTTTTTCAGTTAAATCTTTCTTTCAAACTTTATCTCAATTTTCTGGATCTCCTCAGATTTTCCCTTCTAAGTTCGTTTGGAATTCTCAAGTTCCTTTCAAAGTGAAGTCCTTCATCTGGTTAGTGGCACACAAGAAGGTGAATACTAATGACATGCTACAAGTGAGAAGACCCTACAAAGCCCTTAGTCCTGATATTTGTATTCTATGCATGAAGCATGGGGAATCAGCATATCATATTTTTCTTCATTGCTCCTTGACGATTGGGTTGTGGCACAGGTTATTTCAGTTAGCTAAGATGGATTGGGTCCCCCCGAGGAGCATCTTTGACATGATGTCCATCAAATTTAATGGTTTTGGTTCTTCTAAGAGGGGATAGCCTTGTGGCAAGCTGTAAGCATCGCTCTTATTCAGGTTGTGTGGTGGGAAAGAAATGCGAGGATTTTTTAGGATAAAGCAAGGAATTCAGAGTATCTTTGGGACTCTATTGTTTTCCTTGCTTCTCTTTGGGCTTTTTATTCCGAGGTTTTTAAGGGGATTCCCCTTAATATGATACAACTTGATTGGATAGTGGTGTGTACTCCATAAGGAGTGGTCCTTTTAGAGTGTTCGCTTGTTTTTCAGTGTAATTTACTGTAGTTTAGCTTTCTTTGGCGGGAGGATTCCTCATCCTTCTTTTTGTACTTCTTTTTATCTATCAATAAATCTATGTGTCGTTTCCAATCAAAAAATAATAATAATAATAAATCAGGCAAACTAGCTAAGGAGCCTTCAATTTTGCAGCAAAATATCCAAGCCAATTCAATTTGGCATAATAGATCCTTCAAATAGTATGTGCTTGTTTGCATACTATATTTTTAATAACTGCCATTACCACTCATTACCACCTTCTTGAATAGAGACAAGCCAAGATGCACATCTATCATGGGTGTTCATTAATGATATAATAAATAGAAATCCTACCTCAACCTAACAAGTTTTCTTGTTTTCTTATAGATCAAAGGAAATGAAAGTGTTGATTAAGCTCAAGCTGCCCTGAATACATATAACAGATAATACCTTTTCTCACTGTATATTTGTTATGAATTTGATTTACCACAGCCAAGCTGAATTGTGCATATCTACTCCACCCATAGGGCAAACTTGATGAATCCGCAACATCCAAGTACATAGACAAATGTTCAACATTGTTTCCCTTCGGAAAAATAAGCACCCGCCTGTTCAAACCAATTATGAGGATTGGCACTAGCCATATGAAGAAAAATGGTTATAGCAACAACAACAATAATAATAATGAAGATGATGATGATAATAATAATAACAATAATGCCATTTTGGATGAAAAAAAATTAAAATACCACTTATAGCCGCCCACAATGAAATTTTCGGAATAGTGCTTCTTTGTATTCAACCTAGAAAAGTTCTCAATTCTCCATGTGAACCTTGATGTAGGAGGATCCTCAACTGGCTGGTTTTCCACAGTAGTAGTAGTTTCCTCTTGTGCAACAACTGGTAATTTTCGAAATCAATTAATTGCTAGTTAGAATCTACTAAACCTTAATTTAACCAACTACATGATTGGATAAGAACAAACCTCAGACAAAAAAAAAAAAAAAAAACTGGAAATAAAAGACACTCAGAAAATGAAAATGCCAACTCAACTGAACCAATCAGTTCTATCAGAAACTCAGGCAAATATTATTTTCACCGTTAATCAGGTTCCAACTAATGAAAACCCCGAGATTGAAACTTTGTTTCTTTTACTTTCTCTACATTTTATGGCCAACGAAACAAAACTCGAAGCGTAAATAAATCGTCATGCAATTAAACCTGATCAAAAGTAACCCAGAAAAATCAGAAATCACAGAAAATCAAAACAACAAAACAAACCTTCCATAGGTTGATGGCCGTCGGCCAAATCTGTGTGGGGAACCAGCATCTCCTCGTCCTCTCGCTGCACACAAAAAGCAAAGAAAAAGAAACAGGCTCAATGATTCAGTCCAAACCCTATAATTGAACCACCCAATAAAATCAAAATTGCAAGGAAAAAAAATTAAAGCCCTAGAATTCAACAATCCAATGAGATCAAAATCGCAAAGAGAGAGAGAAAATGAAGTGAATAGAAAACCTATAAAAAGAAACAATGAATCTTTTTTTCTTTTCCGAGAGAGAAGTGGGGGGTTAGGGTGAACATACTTCAATAGAAGCAGGAGTCATGACAGTCATGGATGAAAAATACCAACTCTTCTTTTTCTTTTCTTTTTTCTATTTCCAATGAATGAAATGCACAGGCGGGAATTGTAGGAATTGTAGAGACAAGAAGAGATTGGCAAGTGCAATGAAGGGAAGATCAGCGGAAGCACCACTAGGAGTCTAGAAGGAGAAAGGTCTTGGTCTTTTTCCTTTTTTTATTTTTTTTCCTTTTCTATTCTTTTTCGGTTTTTGGTGAATGGGTATTTTTGGGATTTTGTAGGGACGTGGGAGCACCGTAAATACCTAATGTGCAGGGCAGCGCAAGCCGCAAAACTGAGCTCATCTTTCTCGGTAACAACCTTTTTGTCGTTTCCCAACTCTAGTGGGTCGGCATTCTCACAAAACAAAATTAGCCCAAAATTAAAAATTCACCACTTTACCCACTAGTTTAAGTTAATTACTAAATACCCATTAATGTAAATTTAAAATCCTACACTATTAAACAATCTATATTATTTAGGGTCTTTCTATCGTACCATACCCACTTTTTTGGGCTAATAGGGTAGAGACACATGGCATGCTAAATTAAAAAAAAAAAAACCTCTTTTTCAAGTCACCCAACCGATTGCCATGGGAAATAATCTCATGCAACACACATTGTTACATTTATTACATTAACCAATTATAAATTTGTTTAATGTAATTATTTTGTTTAGGAAATTTTTTTTATGAAACAGAAAAATAAAGAAAATTTTGAAAAAATAAATTACTGTTTATTTATTTTTCTACTATAAAGTGATTAAACCCCACATAAAAATTAAATTTAAAATAAATAAATAAATTATAAAGAATTTGGTGATATAATTTATAAATTAAGGAAAAGTAAATTTAATTTATTTTAACATCAAATAATTTGTTGACAAAAATTTGACGAATATTTGAAGTGTGAAAAGCAATATAATTGGTTTATGAAGTTAAAAAAATGGGAAAACTAGAACTAAATTTTATAAAATATATATTAAATTAAAATTAAATTAGTTGTGTACTAATTATTAATTGAGAATATATGATTAAATTATTTATTAGCTTTTCAAAAAAATTGGTTGAAATATTGAAAATACGAAAAAGATATAATTACTAACAATATGGAAATCCAAAGCCCTCACATATTTTTTTGGTAAATTTCTATTTTGATTTTTTCGATCCATTTCACACCCTCAAAATATACTGAATTTTTGAGTATTTTTTTATTTGGATTTTTCCGGAAATCATTTTACCACCCTAAGTGTAATGAACTTATTTAAACAATATCCAAGTCATATTAAGTTCCAAAAAAGTTTAAAAACTTCAAACAAGTGGAGAATCTAGAGGGTACGAAGCATATGAGAATTCCTCACATTCTTCGTACCCTTGTGAATTTTTTAGTATTTTTGGATTTGGATTTTTCTGGATATCATTTGATCACCTACCAAGTGTAACAAACTAATTTAAACAACATCCAAGTCATATGATGTCCCAAAAAATTTTAAAAACTCCAAAGAAGTGGAGAATTGGGAGGGTACGAACAATGTGAGGATTCCTCACATTCTTCGTACCCTTGTGAATTTTTTAGTATTTTTGGAATTGGATTTTTCCGGAAATCATTTCACCACCTTCTAAGTGTAATTAACCTATTTAAACAACATCCAAACCATATGATGTCCCAAAAAAATTTCAAAACTCCAAAGAAGTGGAGAATTGGGAGGGTACGAACAATGTGAGGATTCCTTTGTAATGCAAGTTTCAGGTTGGATTTTTCCGGAAATCGTAGTTAGGTAATTTGTAATGCGAGTTTCCATCAATTTCAAACCTTTTAATTGAACTTAATGGTACTTTGTCGAATGTTTACGTAGTGAAAAGTTATTGGTACAACTCATACCCTTTTTGTGGACGGTAGTCGTACTCCTAAATTGCACAATAACATTGCAGGAGGCAACCGACTGAGATTTGGCCTCAACTGGTTGAGGAATGGCGGTCGACCGGTTGAGAACGGCGGTCGACCGGTCTCAACTGGTTAAAAATACCCTCAACCGATTGAGCAAATTCCTCAACCGGTTGATACCCATCTTCACCCGGTTGCCACTGGTTAAAAAACCATCAACCGATTGAGAAAATTCCTCAACCAGTTTGCTATATTTGTCAACCGGTTCCCACTGGTCAAATCATTTGTCAACCGGTTAAGACAATTTCTTCATTGATCAACCGCTTTCCACAACTCAAAAAATTGCTCACTCCCTTTAGAAAAATCTTCAATCACTCAATTGAACGCCGACACCAGGTGATTCTGCATCTAAAATTGTTTGAGGTGGTTGGGACAAATCCTCAACGAGTTCACACTGCATCCATAGGGTCATTATCCATATGAGGAATGTTCTCAACCGGTACGAATAATGCGTATGCCTATGAAAAGTGGACTTAGCTAAATCGTAGGACTGGTTCTTACCGGCTGAACGTCATTCGTCAACTGGTCTACTAATGTACTAACTATATATTGTTAGCATAGATAAATGAATATTTACAAATCTGATTAGGTTAAAGATCATACAAAATCACACATGTCAAACATGAATGATACCAATATATTACAATTTCATTTTGCCTACCATATTGAAAGAAGAGTATTTGGATATTCAAATAAAATGGACTTAGTCATTAATAATGTATGGTCATCGAATCTCACAACTTCCCAATAAACAAGACGATATGTGGAGATGGAAATGATAAATATTAGAAAAATAACAAATATCATAATAATAATTTTTTCATTGCTCGTGTCGACGTCTTTGTACAAACAATAGCCACAATGGTTTGTTTTTCTCTATTTCCCTCGTGTAAAACTAAATCACATGCTATTTCTCAACGTATTTTAACAGAATTACAAAAGTCGGACCTTGTCATCGAATCACCATTTTTGAATCTCTGCATATGTCTAATGACATGCACTCCACAGTCCCACCTAAGAAAGAGAAAAGAAAAGCAAAACAACTTATTGAATGGTTGTCTAATTATACCTCAGAAAAAGAATAGTAATGTGAGTTATGTATTCATACTAACCCATTCTCTTGGGTCAGAATCGAAGGAGCCCAATCAATGGAGAATTGGAAGACATCTTTCCCTATGTCATACAGTTTGAAGAACGTTTGACAAAATTCAACCTAATTTATTATGAAAGTGTTAATAAATATGGAAGAGAAAAAAAATAGAATAGAAGAAAAATATAAACATGAAAGCATACCACTGTTTTGACACTCTGAAACCGGAACTTGTCTCGATTCTTCGATCGTAATGAATCCAAAATTTGGATATGAGAGTTTTTGAAGTCAATGACGCACAGATACCAATGACCAGGGCATTCGTCATGCATTGGAATAAATAGCTGTAAAGTTAGAAAAACAATATATATGAGTTGGGGCACAAAAAATCTACTATATTATAGGTGAAAACAATATCTATTCTAAATTTCATATATGCAATTAAACATTAGAAATAAGTACTAACCTTCTCGCAATCATCCAATTCGCTAATGTACTTACTCACGATGGATGTTTTTCTATCGAAAAAAGGATGAGGACTCCCACACAAAATCATTTGCTAATAAGAAAACATAATATGAACATTAGTATATTGTACTTAATATGTAAGTAAACAACAAGAGAAATATGAGCTTACTGAAAATGTCGTGGAAAGATAGCATCTTATACTTCGTATGCCTATGAATTGTCTTTCAAAATAATTTAGCTTTGAGGCTTCTAGATTTATTACCTGTTGTTGAACAATAACTTCAATAAATTTATTTAACTAATATAGCATGCATTTGATATAAATGAAGTAGGTACTTACAACATCCATCAAATTTTGTCTAGGACGTAAGCACTCAAAATCTCCACGAACTCCATGTTCACGACCAAAGTCAACAAGAAGCTCACTAAAATAATAATATGTTCAAACAAACTTGAGTAAATTGGAAGCATATGAAGGCTAAAATTGTAACAACACATCTATGAATGTTCTAGATACGACAAACCTTTTTGACAATGCTTTATTGAAAACATAATCAGCGACAAGAGATTGAAGTACATTGAATGATTGAGTATCCACCACGTCTTCACGAATGGACATGGGGATTGACTAATTCGAAAACAAGACATAATTATTAACTATATATGTTAAGTATAAAAAATAAGAACAATGATATTAAACTATTTGTATTATACCTCTGATGCTTCACGTTTTACCATCTTCCTTAAATTGTGTACAAACGGGGAGACCTTGAATTTAGTTGGTTTCCTCTCCCTTGATGAACGTGTTTTCATGACATGATTAGGATAACCACATAGTGCTCGTAATGGTTCCTAATATGGAAAATGCCATTAATATACATCTATTTACTATATAATGGTTAAGTAGTTGTAAAGAAAATAATTTTTCCTTTTATATGATACATACCTTTCCATAATCTCTTCTACTCCTTTTGATTGGAAGTGGTAAAATATTTTGATTTTCGTCTGGAATGATATGCACTTCAATTGATGTAGCACATGCATCTTCATTCTTTTCATTCAAGTCCTTAGTGCATAACTTCTCATTTGACAAAGTGTGAAGATAATGTTCATTCACATTCATATTGTTCGTATCTTCCAAACTTCTCTTGCATGAGAGCATGTCATTCTTCGTTCCTTCCTCGTGCATTCTCAAAGGTTTTCCGCTTGACCTAAGGAAGAGACCTTTCACTGTAGTATAATTCTCCTCAAATTTAGCCAAAATTTGATCACAACTACTACTACTTGCACCATAAGCCATATCAATTAGATGTGTCTTTAATTGTTGAAAGGTTTTATCCATCTCCATTAAGTTCCCACCATCAACCTAGTGATATATACGAACGTGATTAATAACATCATAATACAAAGGTTGTAAAACACCGTTAGTCACGATGAATATTGTAAAACACTTACTCGTTTAATAACATCTTTGTTTAGATTGATGACAAATTTCTCATCGTCCTCATTCTCACTCGCCATTGTCGTTGCATTTCCATCAACGCAATCCCTTATCTCATTTTCTATCACCCATATTTTGAGCTACAATATATTCATCAAAATATAATACATATTAGATTTTAAATCACTAAAAACTTAAATCAATAGTAAACGACTTTCAAAACTATAACTTACATTCTCATTTGCATATCCACCAAGTTTTTTCAATCTTCGTTTCTTGTCCAATACTTCATCATCTCCTCAAGCAGTAATCCGAGGAGAAGGTCGAGTATATAGTGGTAGAAATTTCTCTTCAAACGATATATGCTCGTGGTAGAATAACTACGAGTATATTTGACATAGATATATAGTTAGTTCATAAATTATATTAAAACAAAATCGTATTTCACTATGATGTAAATTAATTACAAGGACATTACCATTAAAAACAATAAGCAACCGCAAACTCCACTTTGTTGTTTCTTCTTAAACTCTTCAATCCCGTGCACAAGATAGGACAACACAAATTCTGCCCAATTCATCTTCTTTATTGAATCGATGTCTTCCACAAGATGTAAGAAAGAACGATTCACAAAAAGCTTCATTGTTGGGCACAATAATGCACCCAACACAAATAATACAAAACGAACTTTAAAATCGTTTCCACCCTCTTTATCCTCCCTAATTTGATTTTCTAACATCACTAATGGCAATCACCCTTTTTTATCACAATATTTTTTACATAAATCATTCTTATGGCCAACATTTTTGTTCATGCCAATCTTGAACCCTCTTACCCTCAATCCCATAATAAATTCAACATCAATGGGGGATAATTTGATACAAGTATTATACAACTGTAACATATAAGTGTTCGGATTAAAACTATTTATCAACCAAAGACATAACCCATGATCAATTTTCCTACATCGAAGTTGCAAGAGGCTACCAAATCCTATTTCTTCTATGGTTGTCTTTTGCTTTGGTTCTAATTTTTCAATCACTCTAATCACTCGCTCGGGGGAGCATCGAGTCTGAAGATATAACTGAAAAGATACACAAACATCAAACATGTTTACATTAATATAATTTCCAACAAATACATAAGTAAAGAAATTAAATATTCATTACAAAAAAAATTTACCTTTGAACCACACCCTTTTGAAGTGAATATTGTTTTGAACTTTCTTTGGACTTTGCCATGAAATTTTCTTTTTCTACTTTTGAAAGTGCATTCCACTTCTTGCCCAATTTTTTTCTCAACTACATTAATTGGTCACATAATTTAAATTCTAATTTTAAAATGTAATTATATTAGACATAGCAATATTACTCCTTACATCATCATTTATCTTCACTCATTTATCCTTCTCTTTCATCATGGCTAATTGATCGTTACTACAAAACAATTTCAAACAAATTTAACAATAACAACCACAAAAATTACATTAAAAAACATATTATTTTACATATTTCTATTTTCCCTTACTAGTAATGTATCCAAGCGCCGATAGGCCTCTTTGGATTTCTAACAACTTCAAGACCATCGCGTTCGCTCCTAAAAATTAAATCAAATCATTTAAGTCAATTTTTATAATATGATTTCGGATATAATAAATCAAACATACTTTCACCACCACATTATCTCAACATAAGTTTTTTTTCACATTTCAATAATTTTTATTTTTATATCTTACTACAATCAATCAAATGCCAATTAAAATACAAATACCATTACAACTACAACATCCTCCCCAAATATCTTTACATTTAAAATGATGACAAAATTAACATATAATTTTTTTTCAATGTTCAATAATGGATCTAACCACACTCTTTTTCTATAATGTAATCAATCCATAAATTTAACAAAAAACATGAAATATAATGGATACAATATTGTAAAATACATAATTACTACTCACATTTTTTCCCTTTATATAGAACTCGCCAAATAATTAGGATACAAGCGCCTTTTGAGTAACAAACAATTGTGTCCTTCTCAGCTTTCTTTTCCTTAGTACTACACGTCCTCTTCTTCTTCTTCCAGCTACGTCTTCAATTCGGGTTTTTAAACCATTAAATTTAGAACGTGAAAACACCCCCTTACACCTCTTAAACAAAATATAAAATATGAAGAAAACACAAGGGTTATGAAGATTCCACTAAAATTCTCCGTGTGAAAGAACCGAAATTCTCCGTGTGACAAAATGCAGGGGTAGGGGGAGAGAAAGCAAAAATTCAGAAAATTTACATAAAATCTTCGAGAAGAAGAATCTAGCAGAAAAAATAGCTGACCTGGACATCGGGAGAAATGAAGTCTAAGACTCGGATCTTGGCACCAACCTCGCCCACAATCCTGAGCTCGCGGTCCTTGAGGGAGACTTCTTTGATGAGGTCAAGACGTCGGCTTGGAGGAGGTTGGCCCGGTTCACGGCGATGGTGGTCTCCACCCACCTGTGAAGACGTCTTTGATCCCGGTTGACGGCGAAGGTGGTCTCCACCTAGCTGTGGAGACGTCTTTGATAAGGTCTGCGACGTTGGCCTCGAAGAGGTTTGCCCGATTGAAGCCGATCGTGGTCTTCACCCAGCTGTGGAGAATCAGTGGAGAGAAAATAAAGATGAGAGCGGGAAATGGGTGAGCTATGGAGGAAGTCAGCTATGGAGGATGAGTGAGGATGGGGAAGAGCCACATAGCCGGCTATGGAGGTGGAGGGAAAGAGAGCAAATTAGGGGGGAGAAAACAAATATGAGAGCGGGAAATGGGTGAGCTATGGAGGAAGTCGGCTATGGAGGATGAGTGAGGGTGGGAAAGAGCCACACAACCAGCTATGGAGGTGGAGGGGAAGAGAGCAAATTAGGGGGGAAAAAGGGGAAAAGGAGGAGAGATGGAGGAGAGAACGGGAGGGGGAGGTACCCGGTTTGAATTTTTTTTTTTCCTTTTCATTTAGATGGCTGAGATTTATTTATTTTCATCCAATGGCTGAAAAAAAATGGAGGCATGGTACCGAAGGAGGTATTGTAGAATTTTCCTATAATATATCTATATATGAAAGAGTAGTGTTTGTCCGATCTTTTTTTTCTAAAATATCCTTATCATCTCACTTTTATACACTTATTTGGCTCATTTGATTAATGATTAATTCACCACTTGATTAATGATTTTTTTTCTAAAATATCCTTATTTTTATGATCATTAACAGATGGAGAATTAATTACTTTTATTAATAATGAAGGCTTAGCTTTTTGTACAAATCTCAAATTAAAAAGTTAAATAAAGAAAAAAAAAAAAGAAACAAGATAGTAAGAAAAAATTAGAAAAATTTTGTTCATATTATGGGTACGATACAATAGTAGTCCTTTCAAAAAGGAAAAGTAAACAAAATAATATAAAGGGTAAAAAACCATTAATTGAGTCAAAATATCAAAAAAAAAAAAAAAATTTAAATAATAATAATAAATCAAAATCTTCTAATAAAAATTTCAAAAAGAAAACTCCAACAACTCCAACTTGCTATAAATGTGGCAAAATATGTCATTATTCAAAAGACTGTCAACTAAAAAACCAAATTAATTCTTTAGAAATTAGCGATAAACTCAAAAACTAATGATATGATTAGTGATTAATAAAGAAGAAGATTCTAGTGAATATTATGAATCAGGAGAAGAGTATCAAATATTAATAACACAATAAATATAAAGTGAAGAGTCGAGTCAAGGTGAATCAAACGATCAAAAAGATTGTGATGGTATTTGTACATGTTTTTATAAATCAATGAATTTGATTTCAAAATATTCAAAAAAATCCTTTAAATATTTTATTTCATAACTATCTGTCCCTCATAAATTCAATATATTTTCAATTTTGGTTTATTAAAGACAAATTGCTTAGATATCTTATTTATGTTTCTAAGAATGTATTAATATTT
Organism: Vitis riparia; assembly: GCF_004353265.1. Classification (NCBI taxonomy): domain Eukaryota; kingdom Viridiplantae; phylum Streptophyta; class Magnoliopsida; order Vitales; family Vitaceae; genus Vitis; species Vitis riparia. The sequence goes on from NC_048436.1 coordinate 9,447,346, forward strand.
GAATTTTCTTTACAGATGGAGTAAGAATGGATTAAGTTTGAGAAATTCACTTTTCCAGTGTTTCCTAAAAGTAATATGTCATTTCGGATTCATAAAGTATAGAAAATTTAGACATATCACAAATATGCATTTTAAATAACTCTAAAACGCACAAAGTGATAATCAAAAGTTAGAAGTTTTAAATGCCTTATCTTTTCATTTTAAATAGACTAGTAATACTTTAGACAGTTTTTCTAACCCTTCAAGTTCTATTATACATTGCGTCCCAATGAATACAGATCTTGAAATCTTCAATTGTAGGAAACAAAAGAAAATTTTTGAAGAAGAGTTAATAACTACATTTTCAAAATTTCTTTAAAATGAATTTCAAAATGAATTTTCAAAACTTTCTAAAGAAAGCTTAGAATTTCAAAAATCAAGATTTTCATTCTATAAACAAAATATTTTAAATCTCCCTCAAGACTTTAGACAAATGATAAGTCTAAAGGCCCAAGCTACAAGGGAAGACAAACAAGACCATAAAATTTAATTTCTTGCTGACTATAGCACTTTTGGAGTTACTATTTAAAGGATGAGTTTTATTTGGTACACTTATTATGGCAACACCAATACCGAGTGTCCAAAGTTTGATCCCTTATGTAGGGCAATTCCATTAGAAAGATAAGACTGTAAGTGTGCCCTCACCTATAGTATTTGTAAAGCCAATATTGACTTAGACAAATATAAAACAATAGTCATTAAAGTCAACAATGAGTCCATAGAACTGACCTCTACTCTCCTCATGGATTATGGGTTACTTTATCAACTAATTTTCTCAAATCCTAAGCAAAACAATGGATTTGGAAGGAAATTAGCAGTTTGCATATTAAATGCTTTCATCCTAGAATTCAAACCCGTTGAACTCATTATTGAAAGCAAGCCTCCTAAGTAGTTGAACGATGGAGGAGTCTACCCAGCCCAACATATCATCCTTCTTAAAGCTAATCACAAAAAACATCAATTTTTTGGTACAGAGGACCCTTGGCCATGTACTAAAGTCAGCCTCAAAAAACAAATTTGTAATTGGAGGTCAAGAATGATTGCAAGAGACTTTGATTATGAGATTTAGAGTTCATCTAACTATAAACTCATCACTAAAGGCAATATTCAAAAAATCATTTGCAAATATCTTTCCTGAAGTCCCTCTTTTATTCCAAATCCAATTTTCTTATCTTGTCGATAAATATAAAAAAGAGTACATTCAAGAAAAGAAAGCTTGAAGAGAGTTTGAAAAAAATTTCTTAGTGATGCTCAGTTGAAACATTTCAAAAATCTTTTGTATAATTGTATATCTATACATTTGTCTCCTTGTACTTATCTAGGAAAAAAAAAGTTTGAAAAAGAAGAGAAATAAGAGTGCGTATAAAATGCAAGGGAGAAAAAAAAATCAAACATTATTAAAATGGTGTTAAATAGTCAAACACTATTTTGTCTACCAACATGACATTTCAAAAGGCAACGTGTAAGAAGAGAATTAATTATCTTCAGATTTTCTTCTAAGCTCTCTGACAACCATAACAAAAGCAGAACAAACGTGTCATACATACCTTGAGCCTTCCTAACATGAAGTAATTTTTTTAAAAGACCAACCAGTTGTCTTCTCAAATTATTTTCAAATTCATACAAGTCTCAAGTCTGCGGACTTCATCCAACTTCAAATTCGTCAAAGTTTTTTTAATAAATAGAGACATCAAGATCATCACAAGGCAGAGTGACAAGAGTGAAGAAAGAAGCCTTCAAGAGTGTTCTCTAAAAATTTCCTCTTAGCTTTTGTAATCTCTCTCCTTCCAAAAATCTCTTCATTTGTGTTCATACTCCTCTTCTATCAACAAGCTAGCTTGTAATCAACAACTCTCTCTTGTATTCAAGGTATAATTTTCAATACAAAGTTTATTTTCAAATTCAATTTTTGTGTTCTTATGTTCAATTTTCTATTATAAATTAGACAAAATTAGATATAAATCTTCTATTATGTTCAAGTGGTATAAAGATATGTTTTTGGTCAAAGTTATGACAAGACATGATTGTGGGAGTCATTATTGGAAAGAAAAATTTATATCTGGTTTACCCACTTTATTTGCAGAAAAAGTTAGACAAAGAATAAGAAATATTCATAATGGTAGAATTCCTTATGAGTCATTAACATATGGAGAACTAATTACTTTTGTCAATAATAAAGGATTAGCTATTTGTACAGACCTTAAATTAAAGAGTCAAATGAAAAAAGAAAAACAAGATAGTAAAAAAGAATTAGGAAAATTTTGTTCTTATTACGGTTATGATACAATGGTTGTCTCTTCTATAAACATTAACAACCATCATCATTTCATGAAGTAAATTAATTATTTGATGTTCACTCATTCCATCTATATTCCATTCATAAAAACTACTACCATCATAGCTAGCAGCTAATTGATAATTTCTATCTTCTAATTGAACGTCAGGAAAAGAGGGTTTTGAATAATAATTTTTTCTACTTACAAAATTATTAGAAATTGCATTGACTGTTGCAGGAGGTTTTTCTATGTAATTCTGACTTTCATGCTGCCGGTGCCCTAGTAATAGGATTCATTGGTTTACTTAAAGGATGGTGGGATCATTATTTGAGTCAAAATGATAGAGAATACATATTAAATGCAAAAAAGACAATAGTTAAAGCTGATTATCTTATATGAAGATCTTTCTAAATCATATGCATAATTATTTAATGCAGATGTAGAACTATCATGGGACCTAAGAGATCTGGAAGAACTAATTCTACTTAATCCCCTAATAATATTACTCATTGTCACAGAAAATAATCACAATTTTATCCTTAATCAATTCGGATAATTTCCTGAATAGGGACCACCACAAGCGGATCAACACGGGACTTACACTCCTTCTGCCCTTAACACCGCTATCACAGGCTGACTAATCCGTTCACAGGAAATTCAACCCGAACTAAGTCAGGACTAAATCTGCGATTAATTACTGTTCCAACTCGTAACACCACTCGGTTCTCAAGCAGAAAATGGCTCTGATACCATTTGCACCCAGGACATACAATAGTTCATGCACGCAATAATTAATTCATGCACGCAATAATTAATTATGTCTAATTATCTCCAAACATAAAAACAGAAATATTTAATATCTAATACTGTCTAATTTATTGCAGAAATTTAATCATAATAACACAAATATTTGAATATGAAAATTTGGTTTATTGAAAATATACCTTAATACAAAGAGTTGATGATTACAGGCTGTTGACAGTAGATGGATGACTAAAATAAAATAAAAAAATAAAATAAAATTAAGAAAAGGATTTGATCCCTTTGAATTTTATTTAAATAAAAAGTACTTTAAAAAAAATCATTTTCATTAAGGAAAAGTTTTCCAATTCATTAAAAAAAATGAATATTTCAAAAAACATTTTTAAAACAAGTTTATTAAAAGAGTTTTCAAACTTTATCATTAAAAAAGAAAAATAATGCTTTATTCCATATTTATCAACAAACTGGGAACAAAAGAAATAAAACACATTAAAAAAAAATAAAAAAAATGATAATAATAACTAATAGATTTAAATAAAGGAAATAAGCATTCAAGATCAATGACAACATCGCATACTCATTATCATTCATATAACCCACATTCATGCATTTTTCCAATAATAAATAAAATCTAAACAACAAAATACAATACTTACATAAAATTGGCAAAAATAAATAGATAACCAAAAAAATAAATAAATAACAAAATGAGGGGAAGGATCCGAGTATACCCTGTACAATAATGTTGCTCCAACAAAAATTACAATATCTTGGCAGCTCCAAAAAATCCAAAAAATGTCTCTCCTCACAGTAAATATATATAACAAAGAAAAAGAAGAGAGAATCCACTTCTTGGATTTCCTATGCCCCCCATTCTCAAGCACACCACCCCCTCTTCCTTTTTAATCCAAAAATTCTCGTCCTCTGTCTGGCCAACCCATGCCCTGTATTCAACCTTCAACTATTCCAACCTCTCTCATGTTTTTCCCATTCTCAGCACAGTGCCAAAACACTCATCCAAACACCAAGAAAAACCCAAACAACAAAAATCAAAGAGATTCAAATAAGCCCAATAACAATATCCAATAATATGTGACTCCATAGTTTTTGGAAAAACGTGTTTTTGAAAAACTAGAGTCTAGGCTCGGGGATCAGGTTACCTATTGGGAAGGTACCTCTAAAAGGTCCCCTTTAAGCCCTATAAAGGTCTTTATTGACTAAGTTGAGAGAAATGTGGCAATTAATTGATTGATTGAGGGTACCTAGGTAGACTGAGATGATTTCAAAAGATAGGATGCTAAACAAGAAAATTCAAATCATGATCATAAAAGAAATTTAGGGTGCGTACCTAGACTGCTTCTCAAGTGCTATCATAAAACATCAAAGTTAGTATAGAAATATAACACACAACATTTATTTTAATAAGGCAAATCAAACAATCAAACATATATTAAGGCAATCAAGCATACATCTAACACCTAAGGATCACATCAAGCATAAATAAGGCTCACAATAACATGCATGTTCATAGAATTCCGAAAAGTAGTGATAAAGAGTGTACCTAGATATCATGCATAATTTATAAGATTCCTAAAAAAAAAAGGCTAGAGTGGTTAGGGCAAGTATATATTATACAAAACCTTTATTATGTCTAATATACAGTACCAAAGCCAAAATTAAGCTAAGATAAATCAAATGACTCCAAAAATAATAACAATTTCAAGTAAAGTATAAAACCATTAGCATGAAAATAGAAAAAGGAGCATCAAAAAAACAATTTCTAAAAAAAAGCTTAGAGTGGAATTTAATTACGAAAAAATTCAAGAAACTACTCCTACACATCTAGATCAACATACCGAAGGCCAAACTCTCATTCAAGGGACAGGTTGCAACAAAGACACCTAAAGGCTCTACAAAGTTCAACTTAGATAAGAAAAAATGACATGCATAAATGAATTTTAAAAAAATTATAAATGATCACATAAAATCATACAAAAAAGCACACACATAGTTCAAAGTGTCTATATCACATAAAAAATTAATCTAGGATTGGATAGTACTCAAAAATATTTTTAAAACACTTAAGATAATCAGATATCCATAATTTAGCATGTGCAGTAGGTAATACTTTGAAAACTCATATCTCCCTCAAAAAGGCATATTTTTAATATTTTATATGTCTAATATCAATTTCAAGAAGCTTAGATTTGAGGAAAAATATTGAATTAAATTTAAAAATTCGTCCAATATTTTAGTTTTGCAAAAAGATCTCAGGTGTCCAGAATTGGGTGAAAACGGAGCCCCCCCTAAAGACTCATTTATATCTTCCATTTCAGAATGCCTTTCTAACTCAAACGAAAATTTAAATTCAAGTTGAAGAAGTGAGGAAAGTCATACAAGTTTTGGAAAATTTTTAAAAACATTCCAAAGTTGCTAAAATGAATTTTGAATCTAATGGGTTAGTGGCTGAGTGAAAACTAGTAGCAATGAAGAGTTTTGAAAAAACAAATTATGTAGGGGTTTCACCAATTCCCCAATTGGTATACACAAATCTAGCTTAGAATCATCCCATTTATTTCGGACCACAAGCTTTGATTCGTATTTCATTCAAAACCAGAATTTTTATTGAAACCTAAGAAAGATGCAAATCGATCAAAACATGGTCTCATATTTTTAAAGAATTTAAAATAGATTTTCAAAGGGATTTTTTGAGAAAAGTGTTTTGTTTTAAAAATGAGCAAAATTAATTTGAAAACAACAAAACATAAGAATCAAAATACCAAACAAAACAAAAGAAAATGAAATCACGAAGTAAAATTTTTTAGTAATCAACAAAAATGATAAAGGTGAGGGTAGATGCTAATCTTCGTGATTTTCCAATAGCCTCTGAAAAGTAAATTTTACAAGAGACTATCAAAGTAATAAACTATTCAAACTTAGATCAAATAAGCTAACGAGATACCCACTAAGAATTAAGAACTAATATTCAAGAAACATGTCAATTTAGAATAATAATCACCAGAGTCTATTAAACTGAACCAAATCAAATCAAGGCAAACAATAATTTCAATCAAAAAATTAATTTTATTAATGAACTAATATTATGGAAAATACCTAAACTGAATCGATGAGGGAAGCTAAATCATAATAAACCTAGGACAGTCACCTTTAAATATAAAATTTATTTTTATTAAGAATTATAAGAACACCTAAAATAATTAAAATGAATCAATTTAAATGAAAGGAAATTAAAACAAAATATGAATTCAGGGAATCTAATTTCGAAATAAACTTACATTATTAAAATGAAACCTAGGCTTAAAGAAAATGTTTTTGACACTAAATAAGGTGAGTCTAAAATCAAGTATTTAACACGTAAGATTAATTATTTTAACAAACTAAAACTTGATAAGAACTGTTGAGAGAGAGAGGAAGAAGAAAGACCTTGATTCTCATTAATGTCATAATCTACTTACAATTGAGAAATATATATATATACAAGGCTAAGAGTCCTACAAGGCTAAGAGTCCTAACTACCATACATGTGTCCTACCATATTAACAAGGAAAAGTTATACACTATAAATACATTATATTCAACACTCCCCCTCAAGCTGGAGCATATACGTCATATGCACCAAGCTTGTTACAAATATATTTAATCCTAGGACCTCTGAGAGATTTAGTGAAGATGTCAGCTAGTTGATTATTTGAATTAACAAAACTTGTAGCAACACATCCTGATGCGATCTTCTCTCTAATGAAATGACAATCAACTTCAATATGTTTGGTCCTTTCATGAAATACTGGATTGGATGCAATATGTAATGCGGCCTGGTTATCACATATGAGTTTCATCTGTTCATCCTTTCCAAATCTCAACTCTCGAAGAAGATGTCTCAACCATATGAGTTCACATGTTGCCAAAGCCATAGCTCGATACTCGGCTTCAGCGCTAGATCTGGCCACTACATCTTGTTTCTTACTCTTCCAAGATATTAGATTACCTCCAATAAAAACACAGTACCCTGAAGTGAACGTCTATCTGTGGGTGAGCCAGCCCAATCTGCATCTGTGTAACCAACAACCTGAGTATGACCTCTGTTCTCGTACAACACACCTTGGCCTGGTGTACTTTTGATGTATCGAAGAATGCGGATTACAGCATCCCAATGGCTATCACATGGTGACTGTAGGAATTGACTAACAACACTCACAGGAAAAGAAATGTCTGGACGAGTAATGGTGAGATTGTTCAATTTACCTACAAGCCGTCGATATCTCCCGGGGTCTCCTAAAGGCTCCCCCTGTCTTGCTACAAGTTTGACATTTGGATCCATAGGTGTGTCTACCGGTTACAGTCTAACATACCGGTTTCTTCCAGGATGTCTAAAGCATACTTTCTTTGGGAAAGACCACAGCAGAACTGGATTGAGCTATCTCAATTCCCAAGAAATACTTGAGTTTCCCCAAGTCTTTGGTCTGAAAGTGGGTAAAAAGGTGTTGCTTAGTTTTGAATACCATCCTGATCACTGCCTGTAATGACGATGTCGTTCCACATAAACAACCAGATAATACACTGCCCCAAAGAGTTATGATGATAGAAAACTGAATGGTCTGCTGTACTGCGAAGCATGCCAAACTCTTGAACAACAGAACTAAAACGGCCAAACCATGCTCGAGGAGATTGTTTCAAGCCATATAGAGAACGGCGTAACCTGCATACTAAACCAGACTCCCCCTGAGCAACAAAACCAGGAGGTTGCTCCATATAAACCTCCTCGGCAAGATCACCATGAAGAAGCATTTTAATATCCAATTGATAAAGAGGCAAGAACACATGGCAGCCATGGAGAGAAGCAGACGGACAGATGCAATCTTGGCAACAGGAGAGAATGTGTCACCATAATCAGAACCATAAACCTGAGTATAGCCTTTAGCAACTAAGCGGGCCTTAAGGTGAATCAACCTGACCATCAGGACCAACCTTAACTGCGTAGACCCAACGACAGCCAACGGTAGATTTACCCGAGGGTAAAACAACAAGATCCCAAGTGCCATTAGAGTGCAGAGCAGCCATTTCATCCACCATTGCCTGTTGCCAGCCTGGATGGGAAAGAGCTTCATGGGTGCTCTTTGGAAGAGAAACAGAGGATATAGCAGAAACAAAAGCAGAATAGGGTGAAGATAATCGATGATAACTCAAAAAATTGTAAATAGGATGAGGATTACGAGTAGAGCGAGTACCTTTCCGAACAGCAATGGGTAAGTCATTAGGAGAAGCAGAGCCGGGGTAGGTGAAGCCGAAGGGATAGGAAGTGAGTCAGCAGTGCCTCAGCAAAAGGGAGAGGAGCAACGACACGAGGGGGACGATGATAAACCTGAAGTGGTCGAGGAGGCATAGCATCAGGTGGGGAGACAATGGAATAGGCAAGACTTCAGAAACAGGAAGAAACTCAGAAGTGGTGGAAAAGAATGGTGAATCCTCAAAGAAGTTACATCAGCGGAGATAAAGTATCGATGAGTCTCAAGGAAATAACAACGATAACCCTTCTGAAGTCTGGAGTATCCCAAGAAGAGACACTTCATGGCTTTGGCGGAAAGCTGTCCTGTCCAGGAGTGAGAATATGAACAAAGCAAGTACAACCAAAGACACGAGGAGGAAGGAAATAAAGTGGTTGGTCAGGGAAGAGAAGGAGTGAGGAATCTGATCATGTAAGACAGAGGAGGGCATACGATTAATCAAATAACAAGCGGTAAGAACGGCGTCCCCCCAAAAACGAAAAGGAACATTACTATGGAGGAGGAGAGTACGAGCTGTCTCAACAAGATGTCGATTCTTGCGTTCAGCTACCCCATTTTGTTGAGGAGTATGAGCACAAGAAGACTGATGAAGAATCCCATGATGGGACATAAACGAAGTAAATGGTGCTGAAAAATATTCCTTAGCATTGTCACTACGTAACACACGAATAGAAATATTGAACTGGGTTTGGATTTCAGCATAAAATTTCTGGAAAATAGAGAATAACTCAGCTCGATTTTTCATTAAAAATAACCAAGTACATCGAGAATAGTCATCAATGAAAGTGACAAAATACTGAAATCCTAAAGTAGACGCAGTCCGACAAGGACCCCAAACATCAGTGTGGACAAGCTCAAAAGGAGACTTTGCCCGATTATTCAAACGCTTTGGGAACGAGACACGAGTATGTTTCCCAAGCTGACATGACTCACACGGAAGCGACGATAAAGTGGAAAAACGAGGGACCATCTTCTGAACTTGGAGAGACTAGGGTGGCCCAGACGATTGTGAATGAGAAGAGGAGCATCAGTGGAAATGCAAACTGCAGGAGATGAATCCTAGGTGAGGTGATAGAGGCCTTGAGACTCACGTCCTATGCCAATCGTCTTCCCCGTACTCCGGTCCTGCAAGGTCACAAATTTATCAGAAAGGTAATAGAGCAATTAAGAGTACGAGTGATTTTGCTGATGGAAATAAGATTAAAAGGACATTCATGAGTATAAAGGACAGAAGTGAGAGGTAGAGAAGGTAGAGGAAGGGCCAAACCAATACCTTTAGCTACAGTTTGAGAACCATTAGCTAAGGTAACAGTAGGTAAAGCAGAGGTATAGTAATAGAGGAGAAAAGATCCTTATTACCAGATAAGTGATCAGAAGCTCCAGAATCTAGAATCCAGGGTCCAAGAGAAGATGTGTGGGTAAGGCAGGCAGAGGCATTACCAGGCTGGGCAACAGAGGCAACAGAAGCTTGAGATGCGGAAGAGCTCGGAGGCTGAGGCAGCGGAGAATCAGAGACTGGGCCACATGGCAGTGCGAGGAGGTCGTCCATGTAACTGATAGCACGATCGCGACTGTGGCCAAGTTTATTGCAATAGGTGCAATGAGGACGTTGACCTCTACCTCGGGTACCACTGCGGCCTCCTCGAGAGCTAGTTTGAGAAACTAACACAGAAGAATCTGAAGTGCTATCAGATGGCAAAGTCTGAGTGGAGGAGATACGGAGGAGGCGAGCAAACACATCATCCAAGGACGGAACTGATGAACTACCAAGAATTTGATCGCGGACAGGCTCAAGATTCGGACGGAGGCCAATAAGAGTAAGAACCATGAAGAACTGGTCAAGCTGTGTTTGTTGAGCCCCAACATCAGGAGTAAGAGGCATCAACAGTCAAGAACTCCTCCTTAAGAGAGGCAATCTGGCCAATATAAGTAATAGATCCAAGTCCTGTTGGCTGAGATGGACAATAGCAGAAGCCACCTTATAAAGACGCTGGATATCATTCGTATATAATCCTTGGCCTGAGTCCAAAATTTAAAACAAGTTTTGTAGGCCCGAAGATGAAGAAGAATCTTGGGATCAACCGATTGCCATAATACACTACATAACTGTGCATCTATCTTCCTCCACTGTACGCAGTCAACCTCAGGGATATCTGCCTCCTATGTAATCAAGTGATCCTCATATCCTTGACCCATAAACCAAAGTTCAACAGAGGCAGACCAGGAAAGATAATTGTCACTGCCAACCAATTTCTCCGAAGTAATCATTAGAGATCCAGATATAACAACGGAAAAAATGAATTGTTAGTAGTCATATCTACTTATCTGGAAATGAAGTATGTTTGGATCGAAGAGAGCCCTAATACGGCTTCAGATTGCGCGTGGCACCACCGAAAAAGGGAGACGGCCTCAGATCGCGACGTGGTACCACCAGAAAGGTAGAAGAACACTTCCCAAGGCATGTGCAGGGATTGGAGTGGAGAAAAAGTAGTCGGAGCTTCGCCGGAAAGACTGTTTGGAGGGCCGACGGAGACAAAAATCCCCAAAAGAGTACGTGCAGGGCTCGGATGGGAGAACCAGGGAGGTAGGAGGCTGTCGGCGTCAGCGAAGCTGGAGGAGGAGGCGCGTCGCCGAAAAAGGCCTCACGCGCCCTCACGCGCCGGCGCGTGAGATGCAGCCGCTTACCGGAAAATTACGCGTGGAACGGCGCGTGGAGGATCTTTTGGTGTCGGTGCCTTCACAAAAGTTGGAGATCTCCTCCAGGCGCTCCTTCTGGTATGGTCGGTGTCGGAAAAATACGTCGCCGGAAAAGTCGCTGGAAAAGTTCGCCGGCGCGAGTGGTTTCTGTCGACGATCCGAATGACCGGAAAGTATTGGGAGATGGGGAAGGTGACCGGAATGAAACACGGTCACTAGAAGGTTTCCGGAGTTGATGACACGGGAAAAAGGAAAGAATTAGGTTTTCTTCCTTGGCTCTGATACCATGTTGAGAGAGAGAGGAAGAATAAAGACCTTGATTCTCATTAATGTCATAATCTACTTACAATTGAGAAATATATATATATATACAAGGCTAAGAGTCCTACAAGGCTAAGAGTCCTAACTACCATACATGTGTCCTACCATATTAACAAGGAAAGGTTATACACTATAAATACATTATATTCAACAAGAACACCCAAACCTAAAATTAAATTGAAAACTATCCAAAACAAATTTTAAAACTAAATCTCTCACCTATGAAATCAATCTTGTTAATAAATAGATAACTCATGAACAAATAAATATACTAAAACAGAATACAAACTCACGGAATTGATTTTTTTTTAATAAACTTACATTATTAAGATGAAATCTAAAGTTAAGAAATAGTTTTAACATTAATTAGGCAAGTCTAAAGTCAATTATTTAACACATAAAATCATTTTGACAAACTAAAATTTTACTTAAACCTAAAGTCTGAATCGAACTAACCAAAATAGATTTTTTTGAAACTGAATCTTTAACCTATAGGATCATCTTATTAATATATAAATAAATAAATAACGAGTAATTAATTAATAGCAAATGAATAATTAATTTAATCAAAACCAAATTAAATGGAGATCAAATTATATTTTTCCCAAAGTCAAAATTGTATTTTTGAATTTAATATAATAAATCAAAACTAACTTTAAACACAATTCTAACTTATGTAATAGATAAAAATTAAATAAGAGTAGATTCATGTTACCATACTAAAACCAAATATGCTGAAACTAATAGAATAAGTCAAACTCAACCCGACATAATAATCCAAAGTGAAAATAAACTAAACCTTAAATTCTCTTGAAAACCTATATAAAAATAAACTAACTTACCTAGTCGGTTGTGATGCTAACAAGGCAAGGTGGTGTGCGGCTAGTGCGGTGAAGAGCAAGCAAATAACCACCAGTTGTGACGTGGAGTTGATGGTGAAAGTGCTCCCCATGGAGGTTCTGTAGGGGTACGGCTGTTTCTTTCTCCAAGTGGCAGCATTGTAAATATATCTCCTTTACGTGGAGATGTGTGCTGAACCTTCCTTCAAAAGAGCGATGCAACTGATTCTCAATTCATGATGCGACTGTGGTGAGTTCCTCTTCAACTTGCAACCGTATGGGTACCTTTGGACAGACGTAAAATCTCAGTGCATGGTGCGATTGCCTCTTTCTCACGATCAGAATCCTCCCCTCCTCTAGAAAATTCACCTCTTTATCATTTTCCCAGTCAAAGATCTCTTTTTTTCCCCCCACTCGTTGATTCCACCAACATGGGAAGATAACTCACCATCCCGGAGAGAGCCTCAATCACCCGCGTCATTCCAGCATGGTCAGAACTCTCTCATCTCTGAACATAGCCCACATTCTGTCTCTATACCTCTGCACTCCTTCTCATTGACTTCAAAATAGTCCAAGTTCTTTCAAATGTCCTCGTTTTGGTTGGTTCAGATTACCAAATTCATCCAAACTGCGTCATAATCACATAATGTCGTAACGTATGGACTAGCGGCTATTCTACCAAAATTGGTACCACCATGATTCATGTAATAGTTTTGGAATGTGCCGCCAGTTTGGAAAAAATCGGACAATCAAATAATAAAGATCTTCAGTAGTTCAACACGAGTCCTTTCCACCTCAGTTTTTAAACCAGCTAGCCCAATTGTCCGTCCACATTTTAGGATTATTGGGATTGTTTGGTGCAAGTGAATCACAGCGTCACCCATTACATGTGTTGATAATTGGTAATGGGACATCACTTTGTTGGCACATGATCCATGGAACTCCAATTTCAAGGGCGTTGGCCATGACGGCACATCAATCAATATACACTTTTTCGGCTTCTCCATAAGGTGCCATAATATTACCACATTCATTCTTGATCTGGGCAATGATGATTGGGTCGCCTTGTGAAGCAAAAAAAAAAAAAAAACTTCTCGTTTTGCCTCTGGAGAGATCACGACATCCGATATATGTCCATTTCTACACAAGAGGTCACATGAGAGGAGTGGATTTGAGGAGTTGTTTGAAGGCCATGAGAATGGTGGGTGAAGAGGATATAACTCCTCTGTGTGTTGACGAAAAAACGTTTCTAGGTCTGAGCCCCTGAGTCATTCAATATGAGAAAAATCCACCCATATCTAAGGAATTCCAACGCTTTTGGGCTTCTTCCAAAGGGTCCTAATCTGATCGGGATTCTCGAGGTGATGATCACCGTCTACTATGGCATGCTTACACATACAGTCATAGTAGACAAGGCCCATGCGTCACCGACGATCGCCTTTCTTGGAGTTCATCTCCATGCCCTCATTCTGAGTAATTGAAATCTGCAAAGGTGATGAATGCAATCAGGTTGATCCTTCTACCATCTTTGACACCTTTTTCTCCAGCAGGGCAGATGCGTCACCTTTCAAATATGGCACAGATGTTACCAAACGAGACCATAACCCTAGAAGGTAGTAAAGACTACCACTGGCCCACTGCCAAGACTCTAGAGACTTCACTGTGAACTCTACTATTAAGCGTATCCAATCCCTATAGCCCTCCATGTTCGCCAGATCGGATAACTGATAATTTCACCTTAAAACGTCCAAGGAGATGATAATACTCATGATAATTATTATGACCGTCAAGACATTTCCCAGTTTGTAAAATCTCCTTGTTCCTTCATTAAGTGGGCTAAAAAATTTCAACCATCCCGCTTCATTTACCAAGAAAACCCGTCTTGTAGAAGCCAGCCTAACTAAGCACTCCAAAGCCTCCCCGTTTTTACCCCACTCTCTAGAGAATAATTATAAATTTTTTCTTTCAAAGGCTGACACGTCTCCCTCACATCCCATCCGAGTTACCCCATTTTTCAATTATGCATGTTGCCCCCCTTGAGTCTTCCAAGTGGCAACTCTTTCATGATTTCTTCCACTTACCTACAAAGTTTCCAAGTCAATAAATTAAATATAATAATAAATTTAATAATAATAAAAATGAGCATGCATAATAATAATAATAATAAATAATAATAATAATAATAATAATATAATAATAATGATAGTAATAAAATAATAGGAATAATAATGATAATAATAATAATAGTACTAATAAAACAATTAAACAAAATCAATAAAATAACAACAAACATTATGGAAAAATGACAAAATAATAGGAAAAAAAAATAGAGGAAGAAATATACAAGATAATAAATAAAATAATAAAAAATCTAGTCACGCAACTTTATAATAAACGAGCCATGCAAGTCATGTGAGTCATACAAAAAATGCAATCCATACCAATCATGCAAACATGCAAATATTACCTGAAAGGTGACCTAAGTGGGCCTAAGTGGGCCAAGTGCATCTAAATGGGCCTAGGGTGCCTAAGTGATCCTAAGGTGCCTAAATGAGCCTAAGGTGCTTAAGTGGGCCTAATGTGCCTAAGTGAACCTAAGGTGCCTAAGTAATCCTAAGGTGCCTAAGTGGGCCTAAGGTGTTTAAGTGGGCTTAAGGTGTCTAAGTGATCCTAAGGTGCCTAAGTGGGCCTAAGGTGCCTAAGTCTAAATTAGGGCTGCCAAAAGTCACAACGGGATTAGATAAATCTCTCAACCAAAGTCCCAAAGGTGACCTAGAAAAGATAGGCTACACGATCAGTAATGGGACACTAAGGTTGCTGTAAAATACTGAACAAATACCTAATAGGAATGTGCTAGGGGGATAAAATGGAGGGTTTACATAGTGGCATCACCGACAGTGGCATCACTAGCAACAACGACATCAATAATGTTGAAATGGGTGGTCATCATGAGAATGAGAGAAAAAGAGAGAGAGAGAGAGAGAAAGAAAGAAAGGAAAAAAAGATAGAAATGAAATGATTGTCAGTTGATGGTAGTGTTGCCGGTAGTGGCATTGCTATAGTGGTGTCACCAGTAGTGGCGCCGCTGTAGTGGCTTTACCAATAGTGCCCATCATGGGTATGATGGTGTGGAAAGAGGAGAAATAGATTGGGGAAGAGATAGATGGCCGTGGGTGTGGGAATTAAGGAAAGAATAAAGTAAAATAGAAAATCGAGAAAAAAATGGGAAGAAAAAAGAGAAGATGGGAATAAAATAAAGGTGAGTGAGGGGTTAGCATGAGAATGAGAGGGAGATGATGGGAAGAAAGAGGAAAAAAATAAGGAAAGAAAGAAAGAGAAAAGGAAAAGGGATAAAAATGAAACAAATAATAATAATAATAATAATAATAATAATAAAATAAAAAATTTAAAAATAAAAATAAAAACAAAATAGGTTAAAAATATTTGGTTAAAAAGATAATAATAAATAAATAAATTAAATTAGACAAATTTGGGGGTCTACAAATATGCGCCTTTTCGGTAGAGTCCACAAATAAAGTGTATACACAAGCAAAACGAAGTGGGCTTTGCCAAATAACAAAAAAGACCACCAAATTTGTCCCAATATGACAAACTCTTTTAAACTGAAACAAGAATAAAGAGACTTTAGAACCTTAAGAAAAAATGGCAAGAACGGATCAAGTAAGAAAAAAGAAACTCTTAAAGTGCCTTTAAAGTTACACTATGGATCTAGACTCCCCTAAAAAAGTCTCTAAAAGTGACTCAAAAATCGATGTTGAAACCGAGTAGTAGTTGAATCATCAAGGAACATAGGAACGAATGTGTACAAATGGAAAAACCATATGTGTACCATACAAGGACACAAGGCATAGGGTATCCAACAATATGACCAAAACACGTGTTACAAGCTCAAAGGTATATCACGTGCAATGGAGAAGGTGAAACCCTAGAAAAGTATGATGAAAAAAATGAGAAACACATATGCAATGAAGTGAGAAGTATGGTGAAATGTCTAACTGTTAGGACAAAGTGTGCAATGCTAGTGAATAATGAATGCTAGGAGCTATGACTATGAATGACAAGGTTGATGGGAAACGACTTTAGACGCCATACTGTAAAAAAAAACGGCTCTTAACGCCAAATTGAAAACAAACAACTATGAACACTGGGAATATGGCTCTAAATGCCCAATTGTGGCTCTAAACACCAAACTATGAAAA